>NC_090927.1:283244486-283844486 GCF_040938575.1 Ambystoma mexicanum
AAAACGATGGTCTGGAGGGTTGCCCAGAGCTTTGCCTGTGGTTATGATTAATTCAAAACCTTCCAGCCATCACCTTTCTGTTTTGCTAAAGTCACCCCGAGTGGGACGGGTATGCCCAGACGTGGGTCCCGAGTCTGCCGGGCCTACAGACCCAAGCTACTCCTCACTGATGACGCCCAAAAAGGCTGAAACATGTCTGGGGATGCTTGTGGTCTCGTGCAGAAGGGATGTGACATAGCAGTTCGTGCTGGGCTGCCCCTTTTGGGGTAGGACCAAGCCTGATTTGCATATGGTTTTTCCCCTTCTGTAATGGCTTGGCAGGCTGAAAAACGATGGTCTGGAGGGTTGCCCAGAGCTTTGCCCGTGGTTATGATTAATTCAAAACCTTCCAGCCATCACCTTTCTGTTTTGCTAAAGTCACCCCGAGTGGGACGGGTATGCCCAGACGTGGGTCCCGAGTCTGCCGAGCCTAGAGACCCAAGCTACTCCTCACTGATGACGCCCAAAAAGGCTGAAACATGTCTGGGGATGCTTGTGGTCTCGTGCAGAAGGGATGTGACCTAGCAGTTCGGGCTGGGCTGCCCCTTTTGGGGTAGGACCAAGCCTGATTTGCATATGGTTTTTCCCCTTCTGTAATGGCTTGGCAGGCTGAAAAACGATGGTCTGAAGGGTTGCCCAGAGCTTTGTCCGTGGTTATGATTAATTCAAAACCTTCCAGCCATCACCTTTCTGTTTTGCTAAAGTCACCCCGAGTGGGACGGGTATGCCCAGAAGTGGGTCCCGAGTCTGCCGGGCCTAGAGACCCAAGCTACTCCTCACTGATGACGCCCAAAAAGGCTGAAACATGTCTGGGGATGCTTGTGGTCTCGTGCAGAAGGGATGTGACCTAGCAGTTCGGGCTGGGCTGCCCCTTTTGGGGTAGGACCAAGCCTGATTTGCATATGGTTTTTCCCCTTCTGTAATGGCTTGGCAGGCTGAAAAACAATGGTCTGGAGGGTTGCCCAGAGCTTTGCCCGTGGTTATGATTAATTCAAAACCTTCCAGCCATCACCTTTCTGTTTTGCTAAAGTCACCCCGAGTGGGACGGGTATGCCCAGACGTGGGTCCCGAGTCTGCCGGGCCTAGAGACCCAAGCTACTCCTCACTGATGACGCCCAAAAAGGCTGAAACATGTCTGGGGATGCTTGTGGTCTCGTGCAGAAGGGATATGACCTAGCAGTTCGGGCTGGGCTGCCCCTTTTGGGGTAGGACCAAGCCTGATTTGCATATGGTTTTTCCCCTTCTGTAATGGCTTGGCAGGCTGAAAAACGATGGTCTGGAGGGTTGCCCAGAGCTTTGCCCGTGGTTATGATTAATTCAAAACCTTCCAGCCATCACCTTTCTGTTTTGCTAAAGTCACCCCGAGTGGGACGGGTATGCCCAGACGTGGGTCCCGAGTCTGCCGGGCCTAGAGACCCAAGCTACTCCTCACTGATGACGCCCAAAAAGGCTGAAACATGTCTGGGGATGCTTGTGGTCTCGTGCAGAAGGGATGTGACCTAGCAGTTCGGGCTGGGCTGCCCCTTTTGGGGTAGGACCAAGCCTGATTTGCATATGGTTTTTCCCCTTCTGTAATGGCTTGGCAGGCTGAAAAACGATGGTCTGGAGGGTTGCCCAGAGCTTTGCCCGTGGTTATGATTAATTCAAAACCTTCCAGCCATCACCTTTCTGTTTTGCTAAAGTCACCCCGAGTGGGACGGGTATGCCCAGACGTGGGTCCCGAGTCTGCCGGGCCTAGAGACCCAAGCTACTCCTCACTGATGACGCCCAAAAAAGGCTGAAACATGTCTGGGGATGCTTGTGGTCTCGTGCAGAAGGGATGTGACCTAGCAGTTCGGGCTGGGCTGCCCCTTTTGGGGTAGGACCAAGCCTGATTTGCATATGGTTTTTCCCCTTCTGTAATGGCTTGGCAGGCTGAAAAACGATGGTCTGGAGGGTTGCCCAGAGCTTTGCCCGTGGTTATGATTAATTCAAAACCTTCCAGCCATCACCTTTCTGTTCTGCTCTGACTTTACTTGGCAGTCTCTGGGGTGCACAAGCTATGCATGGAGAGGGTAAAGAAGCGACTGAGGAGGAAACATAAGTGGCAGATGATGAGACATGAGGCTTGTAGAACTCCTTGTTCCCCACAGATGACCATGACCTCAGGTGAAGTTCCAGTAACTTCTTTATTTAGTTCCAGTACATTATGATGGTCATATAATGTCAGGTACATCTGGGTTCAGGGCAACATACACCTGCATCCTCCCAGGTAGGCTTGCATCTCCCAACTGACCACATAGAACCCCAGTCACACATAAACATTCTAACCCTTAACACTCCATTGTCAATCAATACACTGACCAAAGGTTCCATTAGGATGCAGGATAATACCAAATCCCTACAAGGCTCCTTTAGCAAAGCAGTTTGGCCATGTGGAAGACATGGGGGGCTGATGGATGGACATTTACACGTAGTGGAGATCTCTCACATGGCAAATATCTAGACACTCCTCAGATCTGCACCTCTTCTTGACAGCTCTTCAAAACGACTCCTCTGCTCTCGACTCAACATAACTACTATCTCTTTCTCATTTCCTTTCAATCCTCTCAAACGAGGCGCCTGCAATAATCCCTCAACTCAGTTCTCTCGCCTCCTAAATCATCCTCCATCTCCTCTCTTTCTGTTAACCCGTCTAGCTCTCTACTTTGCTTAAAACATTTCCAACATTCAAAATACTCCCGTTAATTACCTTCTATCCCACCCACCTGCTAACCTGTTTTTGTGTGCCCCCACTAACCCTGATGAGCTTCCTGACTTTCTCCTCAGGGCTAACCCTTCCTGGGCCCCCGTCAACCCTCTATCCCAATACATAATAAAACTCATAGCTCCCTGTGTTGCTCCCTATCTTACTTCTGTCTGCAACTCCTCTGTAGATAGTGCCACATTTCCATCATCTTACAAGTTGGCTACCTGGCCCAGATCCTAACTCTCTTGCCAACTTTCACCCTGTCTCATTTCTACCTCACTATTCCAAAATCCTAGAATGTGCAATTTTCAACTGACTCACTTAGTTCCTTGAAACACACACAACCTCTGGAATTCTCTTCAATCTGGCTTCCGACCTCTGCACTCTACGGAGGCAGCTCTCCTTAATGTCAGCAACTACAGCTCTTCCGCTAGTCATACTAACGGTTCATCTATTCTTATTCTTCGCCTCTCTGCTCCCTTCGATACCATCAACCATTCTGACTGTCTTCAACACTATCTCTCATAGGCATCAAGGACAAGACCCTCACTTGCTTTGCCTCATATCCTACCCCCAGACACTCCCAGGTGTTCTGGAACAGACTTACTTCCCCACTCACCCCCGTTACTGTTGGTGTTCCCCAAGAATCAGTCTTGGATCCACTTCTCTTCACTCTCACTCTATATACCTCTGCTCTTGGCACCTTGATCTCCTCATATGGTTTCTCGCACAACTCTTTGCTAATGACACTCGGATCTTCTTCTCCTATCCCTCCTTTTCTGACGAGCTATGGTAAAAATATCTGTCTCTCCGCCATCAAATATCGAATGGCATCTCACTCAATCATGCTGAACTCCATGTTCTCTAATTCCCATCCAAACAGGCTATCACATCCTCTCCCCCTCCTCTATTCTACTCTGCTGACTACCTTCTTTACTTGGTATCTGCAGAAATAATCGAATCAAAAATACCTAATGAGAAATTACCAAATTTATTTGGTCGAATTTTTAAGGTATTTTTGTAATTTATTAACAATGTATGGATGTGAGGTGGGGTAAGGGTATATGTGAAGGCAGGGGTAAGTGGGAGGAGTGGTGGGGGGTCTCCCCCTGCATTATTAAAAAAACATTTGACCCAAACCAATTTGGTAATTTCTCATTAGGTAAACCTTCGAACTATGCTTCTGCTCGCAACCTTGGTGTTGTCTTCGACCTATTTCTCAACATCTCGCTCTATATCTGCAAATTGGCCACTTTGGCCAGATTTAATCTCCTCTACATCTGAAAAATAAGACCTCTTTTTTCATGCAACAGTGCTAAATCCATAATCTCCTCTTTAGTACTGTCTCGAACTGACTGCTATGCCTCTCTACTCTACGGCCTTCCCAACTATGCTTCCTCACCTCTCGACAAAGTCCTCAACTGTGCTGTGGGCACACTCTTCAACCTTCCCTGCTTTACCTCCACCTCCCCAGCCCATTGTCAGTTAGGCTGGGTATTTATGAGATAGAGGGAAAAGTATAAACTCATTCTCATCATCAACCTATGCACAGTCTGTCCCCATCCTACTTATCGGCCCATCTCACTCCCTACTCTCCTCCTCACTCCCTATGATCATCCGTGGCTCACCTCCTTGCTAACTCACATACCCCTTGCGCTCCCTCTCATTTTCACTCTCTTCCTCTCCTTACTCCTGCAGTCTGGGATGCTCTTTCTCTGCCTCTCTGCACAACTTCATCTTTCTCTCTCTCCATGTAAATCCAACCTGCTAGCTCTCCTCCATTCTGAAGAACCAATTTCGCATCATTCTACGCCACCACATCTCCCTGCTCCCCACACCCCAACTTCTCTACGACAAACCCATGGCATTTATCCCTCACCCCTTTATCTTAAAACTTGCCACTTCCTCCACTGTCGCGTTCATATCTAATGCTCTACTGTCCTTGCCCCTGGTTTCTAACTCCTGTGTATCATTTAGTCTTAGATCCATATCCTCTGAACCATTGTTAAGGACTCTGTTAAAATGTTTCGTAAGCATTTGTGTGCCCAAAATGAATTGTTTCCCTTTAATTACATTAAATAAAGAAAGAAAGATAATATACTAAGATGAGTGAAGGCATGCAATGCAACTCAGGAAACATGGGGAAATATGAAGACAGAGGAAGGTTTATAAGGAGACATGAACCGATGGGGAATAACATGAAAGCTGAGGGTGAGCCATGGTTGACTAATTGACACAAATGCCCAGTGATTGTGATTACAAAAAAACAAGGGAGACTTGTGATGGATAGAATTCCAGGTGTGTATAGGTGGATAAGGGAAGTGAAATGTACCCAAAGGCTGAGGGATAACAGAAAGAATGTGCTTTATAGGATTTCATGCACCACTATACCACATGGCACTGTCAACGTCAAATATAGGGGACTTATTTACAAAGAATTTTGTATTATTTATGTATGATTGCCATATGCACAAGTAAATTACAACATGTGCACACCTTCTACATAAAAAAGAGGCAGGCACGTTGAGGTTTGCCATGTCATATGAGAAAGCATCCCTTCTTCGTAAAGTGATGTAGTGCCATATTAATGGACCCACAGGCAGGCTTGTTCTGTACCTGGTCAGATCAGGGGTGGGGAATGCTCCAAAGCAGCCATCAGTTATTTCAGACCAGTGTCTGCTTTGTACTAGTCACGTACACCAACAAAAATGAACTACATGAGCTGGTTGGCCCTATCGTTCTGCGCACATTTTAGATGTGTACCCTGGGTTGTCAGAACCAGGCCTAAAATGCATATTTAAACTGTTGACTTTATGGCATTTTATATTTGGCAATGTCAAAAAGCCCAGCATAGTTTCATCATAGAACAGTGTTTGCAATGTCGTTGCTACATCAATCTTCCAGTGCATATTTTTCATGCCACTTTATCTTTGAACGCAGATGCTGGCACTATATGTGAGAAAAGGTTGAGTAGGCTGTGTTAGTTATTTCTATAAATTTTTCACTGAAAGTATCTAGCTACTTCTGTGATGTTGCATCTTGTGATGTCATTGGGGTAAAAGATTGGGAAATATCACTTCTTCTGATGCCATAGAGGTCAAATGTCATGTGGCCACTATCATCTTTCTGAAATGACACCCCTGGTCATAGAAATGCAGTCTGAGTGAATGCTTTATTATCACCATCCCACTGGCACGTTTCCCATCTATGCATGTATGTATGTATGTATGTATGTATGTATGTATGGATATATGTATGCATGTATATATGTATTGGGAAACAATGAAGCATGGTACAAGTAATAGGATACAATAATAGTGAAACCTTTGTAAGGGCAGACTGTTAATGCACTATACTATTAAGGGTATGGTTAGAAGGATATTGAGAGTAGACTAAAGGTAACAGGCAGGGTAAGTAGGTTAGGGAGTGGAAATGGACCCAGCGTGGGTCGGCGAGCAGGGGCGATCATCCACAATTTTAAGAGTTTAAAAAATGTGTTTTGTCTTAATCATTATTTGTCTCTAATCGACTTTGCCAAATCAGATCTACAATGCACAATATATTCAGCTAATGGCTATAGTCACATAATGCATGCTTCTGTGTGTTTATCACATACTTACTTGGCTTGGCACAGTTATTTCCAGTCAAGTCATTAGGCATGTTCTCAATGCAGTTGCAAACTGACGTTTCTGGAAGCACAGTGCAGGGTAGGTACTGGTTGCACATGGAAGAAGGCCAGGCGTATCCACGTTCACACGTACATGACATCTTTCTGCCCACATCTTTGCACACTAGGTACGAAATAGCATGAACCAGTTTAGTACAGAAATGTAATGCAGATAATACATAGTATCACAAGTCTTCCTGCCTTGATGAAGTTATATGAATTTGAGTTGCATATCTACCAATCTTAAACTTCCATGGGCATTCAGAATACCATATAATGGTTCTATGTTCCTAGATCGCCAGGAGTTTTTGGCAGAAAATGTTTGACAGAAAATAATCATCCTAATATTTTAATTTTATTTGGGAGGGTTCGCTCCCCAATCCCCCCTTTGCTGTCATATGGTCCCTATTCCCCATACCCATCTACCCTTTGTATTCCACCTCCCCCGCCTCCGTATTTCTCTATGAGTTTTTTCTGCCAAAGGTTTTCGGCAAAGAACTCCACGAAAAGAAGCCTGGCTATGTAATGAGACAGAACGAAGGCAGTGGTGATTGATTGAGTCATAGGAAAGTTAGGTGACAGACTGAGAGATTCCATATCTGATCAATTGCAGCTACAAAGCATGGGTTTGGGGTTAAGTGTGTTCATTAGTGATAATCTTGCTGCTTAAATTAACTTAAAGACGTATTGTATCAAGGCCTTTTCATCCCCTCCAAAAGTGAGCAGTATCAATGTGGTTCCACTACTTCAGAAAAACAAAAAGATGATGGCTGGGAGGTTTTGAATGAATCTCTGGCATTGCTCCGGGCAATCCTCCGTTACATTGTTTATTAACCTGCCATGCCATTACAGAATTGCAAAGACCAAATGCAAAGCAGACCGAAATGGGCCTATCCACCCAGAGCTGTTAGGTCATATCCACTCTGCAGGAAAGCCACAAGCAAGGCACACTTCAGGTTCATAGGCCAACTTTCAGTGAGGTGTAGCACAGTCTCTAGTCATGGCGAGCATGGGGCCCACGTATGGGGACACCTGTCCCGCTTGGGGTGACTTCAGCAGAACAAGAACGTGATGGCTGGAATGCTCTGATTGAATAATACACTCTGCCATTGCTCTGGGTAGGCCTCCGGACCATTGTTTTTTAGTTACATTACAGAAGAGGAAAGACCATATACAAATTAGGCTTGACCCACCCCAAAGGGGGGAGCCTAGTCCGAACTGTTAGATCGCATCCCTTCTGCACAAAAACATATGCAACCCTAGAAATCTTTCAGGCTTGTTGGCCATCGTCAGGGAGATGCAGCTTGTCACAGTTCCAAGGTCATTATTGTTTGTGCGTGATTACATTCTTCAACTGGCATGTGGCTCACGAGTTAACCCTTTCTGAATGCTGAAAACAATGGATTACATGATGTCTAGTAGACATAACACCGTTATGAGAGTGGACACATAGTTGATTGTACATGAGAAGAGTGTAGTCAATAGAAAAGGATAGATAAAAAGCAACAAAAAGCACTTTCTCTGGCACACCTTAATATTGTTATAATCCCTAAAACTATTTCCTCACCCACAACCTCTTCAAGTCAATTTACCTCTCATCACATGAAAATGATAATGGCAAACCTCAACACCAGATCAGCTAAGGAATACGACGTATTACTTCAAAACCTAGTCCTGGACCGCTCCCTAAATCTGCTCATGTGTGCCAAAAGCTCTCTGGACAATTCTTCTTGCCCAGCATAAGAGCACATCACCCCGTAAGGCTTCTACATCATTACAAGACACAGGTCCACAAAGCAAGGTGGAGGGCTGGCTGTTATCTATCATGCATCCCACAGACCTTTCATTGTCTGATCTCCCCTTGTGTGTACACAAAGACCGCAGATTCATTTGAAACTTTTTGGCCCTCACAATTCTCTGTACTGAAGACTTCAACATCTAGATTGATGCACCCTCCAACTCATTCACCTCATTTTCTTTAACAAATCTAAAGGAATCTACCAATAAATGAGTAACCCAACTCACTCAGCTGGACATATGCTCCTCCAAATCTTCTCCTCTGATCAAATCCTCTCCTTGCCTGCTATTTCATCCATAAATTGGTCTGACAACTCACTCACATCTTAGCCCTTCCCGTCCCTTCAGCATCCCTGGAAATCCCACATAGCACTATCAAAACTAGCTGGACCTAATTCCAGCTGGACCTAATTCCAAATTTGATCCCCGCTCTTTGACACTGTCGTTAGAAGCTCACATCCTTCTACAGGATCACAAGCATCCTACATCAGATTGCCTCTATTTGAAAAGTCTTCATCTGCCCCAATCCAACAAGGAATGGTTTTCTACAAAATCAATTTACTTAAAAAAAGAACTTAAAAAAAAGAACACAGATGGAGAATATCAAAACATTCCAATGATAGAGGAGAAATGAGGGCTGCTCAACCCATCTCCATGGAATTCAAAAGAGCAAAAAAGGCCCACCTTTCCAACTCATCAAGAAGGCAACACATAATACACAGAGAGCTCTTCAAAACTGTATGAAAGTTCAAAGCACCATGCAATTATCTAGCAAAGGTGGGGGTGTGTGTGTGTGTGTGTGTGTGTGTGTGTGTGTTTTTGGTATGATATGCTACGTTATGCTGCGCCATGTCATGTTTATGCTGTTGTGAGACAGTTTGTGTAGGGTTGGTCTGAAAGAATCTATGTGCTTTGTTGCCAAATGCATGTTTATGAAATATGTTAACATGGACTATTAATAAAAATGCTTATCTTAAAAATTAAATATGTTAACTTGCAATAATGATTTTGATGTATGCATTCCTACATTCCTTTCGTTTTTAGATATGTGTTCCCCCTACACACTCCTGTTTAGTTTTCCACTTCCTCCCTAAATGCCTGTGTACCTAACCATGCTCCATTTAAAATCTCCCTTCTCTACTGCAATCTTATTACCAAATTACATTATTTGGTTTAAATGGAGTTTTGCAAGATTTGTTATGCTAGCTCGTGATGTCATGGTATGTCAGGTTAAATTATGTCATGATTTCCTATATCATTTTACATTAGTGTCGTGCTGCTCTTTACAAGGCAGACACGTGCTTTGAAGCAGCCAGGACGCAGTTGTCACTCCACAAAACATCAAATAAACAGATATTACTCATGACTGGCTCTTGGCACATGAAAAGGGCCCTATCACCCAAAGAAGAGCTGCAAATTAAACTGGTCAACCCTTTCCATTTCCCTGTTGAGAACGGTAGACAGGGCTGGATTATGCAGACTAAATCCCAGAAGAGCCCAACCTCAGCCCAAGAGAGATCCTGCCTCCCATGCAACTATAGTCATCCCCATGAGGTACCTAGCTAGCTTGCCTCAAGTACTTACAGAAAGCCCAGTCCAGACCAGAGTTCAAAACTCACACTCATTTTAAAGGTGTGTATCGTTTATAGAACATTTCACAGAAAGGCATGGGAGAATGTCCCAAAGGGCAAACACCTGGCCTCTCTCTACCTACTGCGATGAATCTGGTGGAGTCATCACTAATCTCCCGGCGGTGACCTCCACCCATGTGGCGAGGGGACGGCAGCCGCAACCTGATCCTGACCCTGGGGGCGGCTATATGAGGGAGGAGACAGCCTCCGGAAAGACGTCATGGCTCCATCGGGTGAGACATGGTATCCCCCATTTTCCCTTGAAAATAACCTCCCCATGTCTGAAACCCTCATGGCTTACTGCCATGTATCCACTCCTTTTATCATGAAGAACAGGGGAAACCCCTTTAATCAAATCCAAGAACCAACATTGCCAATCTGATGGAATCACCTTTCCTTTTACAAATCCACTTGTCAATCACTAAGAACTCCCTTTCCTTCAAAACCTTTTTATGCTTATTCCAATTCCAAGTCAAGTGACAACAATGGACTTCAGTTTACAGAATCCTCAAGGTACAGGGACGAAGAAGAGAGATTGGGCAATGTGGAGCAAAAGGGACTGTAAGCACATAGAGCGCTAGTGTTTCCCAGGACACAAATGTGTACAGGAAATTTAAGCAGCCCAAACCAAGAAGTAGACACAGCTGCTGTGAGGACTGGCAAGAGAGAGCTGCACCTCTCTGCAAGGGGCAGAGCCGAGGTACCAAGACCGGCGTGGGTGAGCCAGGAGGCTCACCAACGGTGGTAGGAGCTTCTGGACCGAACGTCGCTGCTGGAATGGCAGGACAAGTGAATGACCAACGGGCATTCGCAGATGAAGGAAAGAAGCACACTACTTAAAGGAGCAAAGGAAACAGCAGACGTGTCAAGTGGAAGCCGCGGAGAAAGAAAAGACAGCCACAAGAAGGAGGCAGACAGGAATCCTTCATCTGCAGACCACAAGAGTTTTCGAAAGCCAGCAAAGACCGGGGTGAACCCCCAGAAGCAAAGGGTACACCGGGGAGTATTGGCAAGTACGCAGAGTGCAAACATTTGAGACCTACTTACATGAAAATATATGGACACATTGAAAATAGGGAGCTTAAACCTCAGCACAACTCTCTTCTAATGTGTGAATGTATACATTGTGAATATGTACGAAGCAAAGAAAGGATAATATATCACAGGGATACATTATCCAATATAATATATAAGCAAGTTTGGGAGCGGGCAAAGACCCAGAGTGAATCAAAAGACCCGGCAGAAGAGTGCACCGGGCACATTCAAGTGTATGAAACAGAAGTCCTGGCAGGACAGTACAGCAGTCAAATTCAAGTGTTTGAAACTAAAATCCTGGCAGGAGAGTATAACAGGCAACTTTGAAAAGGGTTGTGTTAATCAAGAAGAAGAAACCACACCAAGAGAGAAATAAATACTAAGTGCCCTAAATGTAAACCAAATCTAGAAAGCTAAACAGTTTTTGTGTGCAAGTGTGGTACTTGGCCAAGAAAGACCAAGGAACTGTTGTTAATAAAAACCTTACGAGGCAAAGAAGAATCCAGGGGAAGGGAACAACCATCTGGAGCCAAGATCATTCTTCCCTGAAGAACTTTTTGTTTGGATCATTATCTTTCTTTATGAACACTTTTTCCAAACCTTCCAAGGTTAAAGGAATTTCCCTTTTCACCTTTTAATTTAGTTCATAGTGTGAGGGTCAGAATAGAACTTTGGACACAGGACAGCTTTGGTGTTGACATCCTGTCAGAGACCGATCCTTAGTTTTGGTTCAGATAGGGAAATTCCTCTTAGAGTAGGGTTAGCAAGGCCTTTTCCCAACCACTTTATTTTCAATAGAAGTCTTTAACCAAAAGCATGGAAAACCTGTGTCCGTCTTTCGTTCCTGACTCCTCAAATTATCCTCTTTATCATTCATCAGTTCACCTTTTTTCCAATGTATTGAACACAGTCCAGATAAGGAGCTCAGGTTTTGTCTGAACTCTGTATGTGGGTATGCTTAACTATAATTTAACATTTTACTTCAAGTAAGGCGCCACAGTTTCCCACTTTACTTGACATTGATCAAGCAATCTCATCCGTCATCAAGCTACCAGCAGGGATGCTTCTTGACGAATCAATAATCCCCCTTGCTCTCCATCACTCCCCCCTTTGTGTTCCCTGTATTCACCTTTTGATGGCAAGCTCTTGGTTCTGGCACTTCTGCTAGACAGCTTGGTAACCCCAAGTTATCCTCCTGGTTTCCCAGTGGGGACATTTAAGTGGTGCTGGATTATCCGCCTTGTTTACTTGGAGTTTTTCTTTTAAACGTTTGAGTGAAGAAGCCTCCATGCTTCAAAGGCACATTTGAGCACAACTTGGGTCCATCACATAACCATGGGCTGTCTAATTCTAGTGCCACATATTCACTGTACTAGAAACTGTTCTCACACCAGATTGCTCAGCATAACAGGCAGGTTTTATTCCCTTTCTTTTCTTACACCATTTGTTCCATCCACTGATGATGGGAGCAGTATAAAAGCGTTTGAACATAACATTAGACATTTTCAATGTTAAAGGCAACATCACACCCATCCCCCTGCAATGGGATAACTCAGCTGTCACCACACCTATATTCAAATACTTCTACTCGAACCATCCTATTCACTGTCAGTAACATTAAGTCATCTGGCTCTCATTCCGACTGCTGCTCCCACCATTTCAACAATGAGATCAGTAATTCCCTTGCACCCTCCCCATCACACTTTGCAACCTCAACTTCTCAAGGCTCCTTCCTAGACAATCCAAAATCGACTTGAATCAAATCCAGGCTAAAGAAATCTACCCTCAACCCAAAAAATCAGGCACATTGCAGACCAGTTGTTGTGCAACCATACCTTGGAAAAAGGTAATCGAGTAGCTTGCCAACAAACAACTCCAGACTGATCTTGAAGCTAATCAGATTTGTAACGCTATGTAATATGGTGCCCACACTAAACATGGGACTTCACTACGAGTTTGGTGGACATTTGGCAGTAACTTTGTCAAATGACCACCAAATTTGATTACCTTTACCGTCACTTGGTCCTTTGAGTTTACCAGGGGATTACAAATGGTGGTAGGGCAGTGTAATTCCCCATTTCTGGAGTCCACATGACTCTATGGGGATTTTTTTAGAATGACAGCACACGGTCATTCCACCATGGTCATTCCACTGATGATTTCTGGCAGTAAAGCAGATGTTTTATCTCCAGCAATGTGCTGAAGGTAATTCTTCCACAATACCGCTAAATTTGTAGTATGGTGGTTCAGGAAAGCCATGGTAAGGTGGTGGTAATGGCATTAGTACCACTTTACTGCTACTTTTACCAACTATGTTGTGCTTGTTATGTCACCCATGGTCTCGAAACAGCCATGGTATTGATGGTGTCTTACCTTTGCTGTCTCACTGACTTAAAACAGATGTACACTCCTGGTACTCTCTGCTGCATTTTCAGCCTGGATCACCACATCCTAATTGATTGCCTGATTTTGGTAGCCCATCTGGCACCATCGTCCAATCTTTTCTCTACAACAGAATCTAAAGTATCCCAAGGTCCCCCGCTGCTACACATATTTTATCACCCACACTTTAGAACATCTATATGTAGCCCCCGGCACCATCCTTTAACTATCCTGTTGTGGATTACCACATCTTCGCTGATGACACTTAAATTTACTTTGGTGTCCCAGGAAACAACTGCTTCCACATAAAGCATATTGATTCAATCCTGAACAAAATCCATTCTGAAGGAACGCCGACATGCTTTCCCTGAATAAGTGCAAAACTGAATTCCTCACACTAGAATCACCCAAACCTGGCTTCTCTCTTGGACCACACCAACTTTCAAGCTACAAAAGCAAAATGACTTCTCTTTTTTCGTTCAACGCCCACATCAATTCCCTTCTTTCTTCCAACCGCTTCACCTTGAAACTACTACACAATATAAAACCTTTTCTTTCCCTTTTCTTTCAAATGCTCCTTATAAAAGGATGTGACTATTCCAAGGTCTCATTCAAAGGAACCAATTCAGTACCAATACAAAAACTGACCATTCTGCACAATTCAGCAGCAAGACATACCTCTAATTCTAATTGGCACGCAACAATCACCACACCCCTCAAATAGCTTCACTAGCTTCCTGTCAGAAAAAGATACAAGTTTAGAACCTTGGTTCCGGCACACAAAATAATTGCACTGAAATTCTATAGATTACTTATCTAACTTGATCTCCACTCACAAACCCTGTTTAATTCAGTGAATAAGACCCTCCTGCTCCAAATCCTCTGCAACGGGAGGAAGTTTAACTGTTTGAGGTGCTCACATATACAACTCTATCCCCCATATCTCTGTGATATCCCCAACCTCTACCAGTTCTGACGCAACCCGAAGATATGACTTTTCCCACCAAGCCCTCTACATTTGCTCCCCCTGCTACACCTGCATTCTTTCCAGGCCCCTTGAGGCGTGATAATAATATGTGTGCTTTACACATTTTCAAGATAAATAAATACACAGGCCCCTCCTTCCCTGTGATTTGCTGCACTGCATTCTGCTCATACGTGTCCTGCCACAATGGTTTTGCTCTTTGATGTGCCCCACTGTGATTATGTTCCTCACTGTGATCTGGTTCTAGGTTTTCCACTACTGTGCTCTGAACTAGATATTTTCCATACTTTGATGTTCTTCGGGAGGCCTCCTGTGGTGACTTTCGTCCTAGGCCCACCACTACGAGGATATCGCACAAAGATACTTGATAGGATACTCCAAATGGCCACCAGGGAATCTTCCCTTAACTAACACACTGAAACTCTACTTACACATTCTGTTATGCTCTTTGACTCACAGTGGCACATTGAAACTGAGCCCCCCTTCCCAACACACACATTACAGCCAGCAGAATTCCACATCTCTCCCAACAACCTGTATAACACACACCAAACCAACACAGACTCACACTATAGGAGCACAAGGCTCCCTTCCGTATACAGATGCCTCAAGTGCCCTTGATACAAATCATACAAATATAAATATATATGAAATATATGAATGCCGTATCTGGGTACTTAGAACCAGTGTGCACCAACAGAAAAAGTATCTTGCATTTCCCCTCTTTCTCTACTAACTAAATCCAGACTCTGTCTCACTTGCACGTCCAAAAGCACCAAGAGACCATGCAATTCATATTGCAGAGTAGCATGGTATGAAGCCCAATAGCATAGCATAACATAACATGATATAACTAAAAGCTACACAGTCAATTATGGAGACACGGTTACGCATGTAGAACCAACAGATGTCCACACTTTTGTGGAACGCTCCCATCCCCTGCACACCCAATCAATTGTGAAAACTATCAATAATTTAACGATTGTAACAATATGTTTTTTGAAAAATGTTTGTAAAAAACAATTTAGGACAATGATTATGTAAAAAAACAACCATCTATTTAATGTTGCTGTCAAACACAAGCTACACATTTGCATATTGATTCAATAGATATTTGTCATCTATATTGATGCGATTTCAACTTTGCTTATTAAGCGTGAACATACACATTTATCAGTCACACTCAATTTAGGCGCAATATTCTTCGTGGGCACACAGCATGTTTAACACATTTTCCTCAATTCTATGAAGGATTGCCTCATACTGCATATATTGATCATAGAGAGCGTTAACATATATTACTCGACGCGTTTCAGGGTTGGTTTTGTCCCCTTCTTCAAGAGTTGTTTGCCCTCTTTCTATTCCTTCTTTTGTTCTTCACCTATAATATATAATACAATATTCAGTTTTCATCTTAATTAATCGCTGTCATGTTCTTTTTGTTGACTATATCTATAATAATAATCACCTGGATGTTCAATGTTAAATCTCCTAACTTGATAAAGATGGGGGTCTTTTCAAAAACAACCAATATGTTGTATTTAAAGCGTAGTTGGTTTGCAACCTGTAGAAATAATAGAAAAACGGTAGAGAAAAGCTAGATTAAAATCGGAGAATGAGTCCTGAATTCTAGTTAAAAAGTTTTCCGGAAGATCATAAATCCTTATCATGCAACATGTGCATCAAAATTTACCTGCCGGATCTTCATATGTGGTGCCACTGAATAAGTTGGTTAATGTCACCGCTGGACCGCTAGGGAAATCCCGTGGAGGAGAAGTATTTTGGTTGAATGATTATCCAAGATGTATCTGTAAAACACATATACATGTGTTGTAATAGATGGTCAAGGTGTAGCCATCTAGAGGTTAAAGTAAACCATGGATAATATTTAGAGAACGATCTAGGAAACTAATGGGCACTGGTTATAAACAACTGCTTCAACGGAAGCAGTGGGTCTATGTTGTCTAGCACGGTCGCATCCCGTGTAGAACGGGTGTAACCAAATCGATCGAAAAAATAGCTAATATTCTCATGGTGTCTATCAGCTGACACATATAAAAACAGTCTGTATGCTCGAAGCATCTGCCTTACCTTACTCTGGGAAAGGACGTTCCAGGATTAGGTGCTGCTTATTGCGTTGCTCCTCTAGAGTAACACTCAAAAATGGATGCTGTTTATGTAATGATGTCATCAAGTATGAACGTGATGACGTCATTGTATTTACACCGTCAACGTGTGACGTGAAAATTGTCATGCCTACGCATGTAAATACGGTCTGTTGATATGAGTACTGGTTGAATGTAAGTATTCGTGAGTTGATAAATCAACTTGTCACTAGTTATGCCTAATGTGTAATATATCATATTGATTTCTAGAAGTGGGTGTTGGAAACACCTGGTGTTGTTCATGTTGATTTCTAGAAGTGGGTGTTAAAAGACACCTGGAGCTGCCTGAGTTTAGCAGAGCTGGGCATTTGGTGTCATGTATGTGCGAGTCCCATGGGGGGAGTGATATTGACCATCCATGTGCTTATTACTCCAAACAGAACATGCTCACATTTTCCATTATGTTATCCTGGAACCATATTGAATAAATCTCACAATAGAAAACATCTCTATTTAAGTTATCATCACAGATATTTCGTGTACCCCAAGTGTGTAAGTTGGGTTCAAATCTATTGGCTTATGTGCAAGGTTATTCATTGGATATCACCATGGCCTCTTATCACATTTCACCATTGTGGGCTGCATCCGCAATAAATGACCAGCTACTTCTTGTGTGACGCCCTGTTCCTTCATGGTACACAGGGGCTACATTCTCGTACGAAAAGGCAACATGGAAGCGCCTAGAACCGCAGGGCCGTCCCAATAGGGAGGCACTAGTCCAGCTGAAAGGCCGAAATGTTGCTCCCAGCCACTAGTACTGCGTAAGGGCATGTGGCCCATTGGCGATCGTCCCATAAGATCGTAATGCTGCTCCACTGATTAACACGAAGCAGCAGGTGTCGGGAGTAAAACCCATCTGCAGGAGTGGCATACAGATGGCAGTGGCAAAAGGGGAGGAGATACCTGTCAACCAAAAGAAAAGAAAAAGAAAAGAATGGCCATCAGAACTACATTCGAAC
Source organism: Ambystoma mexicanum (assembly GCF_040938575.1). Taxonomy (NCBI): domain Eukaryota; kingdom Metazoa; phylum Chordata; class Amphibia; order Caudata; family Ambystomatidae; genus Ambystoma; species Ambystoma mexicanum. The sequence continues at coordinate 283,261,875 of NC_090927.1, forward strand.
AACTCACTTCAATGATCACACTAGATCCACAGCCATATGCATGCTAGCCCACTCCAAAGGATCATCACCACCCCAAAACCACTTGCGACTCCATATCGAGGTGAAAACACCATCACAAACGAGTGTACCTGTGCATGCGTCTGTGAAAACAGAATCCATCAGATGGGATTGGTAACGTGCATGGACACAAGTGTCTGAAGGCGCGTCGAGACAGGGAGGGCTCAACAAGGCCAGATAGACGATGGTCCCACTATGGCAGCCCTGCATCACATAGCGCAGGGGAGGCGGACAGATTCCAAGAAGCCCTGTACATGGCAAACACCGTATCAAATCATCTGCCCATGCATCCATTCATCATTCCCTCATCCCGTAATGATAACGCCTGTTTCCATACTCACATAACATGTGAGAATTCCATTGAGTCTGTGCGTTATGCAGCCTGCAAAATCCACTGTGCCCCAGCCCGTAATTCCAGTGTTGTGAAGTAACATGTATTTGGGAACGTCCGGCCTCATCATCCACTTCGCTATTGCGATTCCCAAACTATTCATATCAATCATTGCATCCTCGCCATGGCCCCTGTCCCAAGGACACTGAACAATAGAACGTTATATTTGCAGTCAGACCTGTGGGCATCTCCTCGCCGCTAGCTGAAGACCGAAAGCGCCGCCCTTCGAATTCCTCATTTGCAACATCACGTCGAAAAGGCATCTGTGGCCGCTTGAAATCACAAATTAATCCATCTAGTGCGGCTGTGTGTGAAAATGGCAACTGCCTTCACTCACAAATGGGAGGCCCCGCCCGTCGGTGAACCTCGGTACAGTGATGCATGAGGGTCCACCGTTACTCGAGTACTACGTTCCACTGACCCTTCACAAGTCTGTTCGCGACTGCAAAGAATGCATGTGAAACAATGGGACCATAGCCGAATGAACATATCAACCAATGTTACACGGCCATCGGGTACTAATACATGATTGTAATAGCAAGATGCCATTCCTCGAATTGCAGCGTTGTGTGCGGGATGTGCTCGCCCAAAGGGGAGAGCAGCTTGCACAGGTGGAATGAATCACCACAGGTGGAGGCCATACAGCCTGAAAACACATTAATTGCACGCCCAGTCTCCTCCCACAACCACTCCGAAATGCTACCGGCAGGACTCGCGATGTTGGCCCTGGGGGACCTGATAGCACTGCAAGTACTCCAACTCCAAGAAGAAGACGAACACCAACTACAACCGGCCGCACGGAGGAGACGCAGGAGGAGGAGGAGGGCAAGGCAGGGCCAGCAAGGGCTGCCAGCACAGCCACTACCACCACGCAGACAGCCCGCAATCCCACGCCTCCGAGCACATCCGTTCAACCTCACTGATGAGCAGATCCACACCCTCTACCGTTTGGACCGGGACACCATAGCCGCCATTGTGGACATGACACAGGCTGACCTTGTCAGCATGATAGATAGCCCAACCGCCATCCCACCCCTACTGAAGGTGGTGTCTGTACTACACTTCCTGGCCACAGGCACCTACCAGCACACAGTCGGACAGTTGCATGGCATTTCTCAGCCACTGTTCTCACGGACACTATTGCAAGTGCTCGATGCCCTCCTGCAGCACGCAGACGACTACATCTCTCTACCACGCTCGGAGCAGGAAATTACCAACACAAAAGTGGGATTCCATGCACTTGGCGGCATACCGGGTTGCATTGGTGCCATCGACTGCACCCATGTGGAATTGGTCGTCCCACATGCCATGGAGGCCCAGTACCGCAACCGAAAACAATTTCATTCACTGAATGTACAAATGGTGTGTGACTCCAACAGGATCATTACACATTGTTGTGCCCGATTCCCTGGATCAACCCATGATTCTATGGTCTTGAGGAACTCTACAATACCACGCTACATGGAGCGACACGCAGGGAACAGATCCTGGCTACTCGGTGAGTCTCATTTCATGCATGATGATGTGGGGTATGTGATGCGGCAATGACCTGGCAGGAAGGGGGGGGGGGGTGCGTACGTAGCAATGGCATTCCACATAATTCGTTTATCGTCCACATACAGGTGATGCCGGATATCCACTGAAGAGATGGCTCCTCACACCAGTCCGGAACCCACGGGACCAGCATGAGGAGGACTACAACCATGCCCACTCACGTACCCGTGTAGTCATTGAACAGGCATTCGGCCTACTGAAGACTCGTTTCCGGTGCCTCAGCAGGTCTGGCGGGGCACTCCTGTACCGCCATGAGAAGGTTGCAAAGATGGTGATGGCATGTGTCATGCTCCACAACATGTGCGTACGTAGAAATGTGCCCATGCCCCCTGACGCAGAACTGCAAGCACCTGAAGATGGTCATGATGAGGGTGGGGATGTGGCAGCACCTCAAGGAGTCTGCGAGGCACAGGAGGGCCGTGAAATTCGTCAGCATCTCATAGATGCATGCTTCTAGCACTCACGCCTGGTGGCTGATACATGGACACGGGACTCGTGGCACTGTGTGTGTCTGGTACATGCACAATATGGACTGTACGCCTATGATGGCCTAGTACACAAAGATCATTGTCCACACATCTCATTGTTTGATCGTGCATTGTTTATGGCATATGTGATATCATGTGGAACACCCTATCGACCCGCCACCCAAGTGAGCCCAACACACCCCCTCCACCCTCCCACCTCCCCCCCGAACACCAGTGTCCAAAGATGCTCATTGTCAGTGGGCAGTCGCTATTGCAAGCCCCCTCTGCGGGTATCAGGGGCACCCCTGCCTGTGGAGCGCAGGTTCCTCCCAGATCTACGTTGGGGGCTGCCCTGGACGGAACTTGCAACGGATGATGTCTCTGCCTGCTCACGTCCATGCATGTCCCTAAGGGTTTGTGAGAGCTCAGTGAGCACACGGCGCACTGCGGCAAGTTCGGCACATACGTCTTTGGACGTCGCATGCAGTTCCCCCCTCAGGCTCTCGGTGCTTCTCTCCATTTGGACTCTCAGGCTCTCGGTGCTACTCTCCATTTGGACTCTCAGGCTCTCGGTGCTACTCTCCATTTGGACTCTCAGGCTCTCGGTGCTACTCTCCATTTGTGCCCTAAGTGTCTCAGTTGATGTTTCTATGTCTGCCTTAGTGCCCCCACATCCATCGGCATGGTCCTTGAGGAGCGTGGCCAGTTGCTGCTGTTGCACGATTAACTGGTCGAGGGACTGTTGCCTCTGCTGGGCCATGGCCATTTGCGGTGGTGTCACAGAGGGGCTGTTCGCCTCATGTTGCCCTGCCACAGGGCTTGTGGGGGATGGCCAGTCGTCGTCTTGTGGGTGCCCCTGCGTGGTATCCTCATGGTGTACGGGATGGAACAGACAGGGGGATTGGGACAGGTCATGGATGGATCTGACTTCGACATCCCCGTCTTCTGTGTCGGAGCATGCTGCCATTAATGGGGTGTCACCTATGGTGCTGCTGCCACCAGAGGCAGTACCTTCTGTGGCATCCATTGGGGGGACCTGTGGTGGTGCTGTTGTGGGCATGCTGGCTGCTGGGGTGCCTGTTGATGTTCCCTCCTGTGTGCTGCCACTTGATATGTGCTGCTGCCGTGTCTTGATGCGTGCAGCTGAGGTGGAGGGTCTTTGGCCGTCGGTCTTGGCCCTCTTTGCAGGTGTGCTGGTAGGGGTGTCCTGGAGCTCGTCGTTTGGATCGGACCCTGTGGTGGAGTAAAGGAGGGCGAGCGTTATTAATGGGTCTGTGGGAATTGGAATGGCAATGTATCACATGCATTGGGGTGGTACCTGAGGGTGATTTGGGTCGGGGCCTTGGAGGTGCTTTCATTTGTGTGTGGAGTGAGGGTGCAGTTGTTTGGCAGCCTGCAGTTAGGGTGTGCCTGCTGCACGTGTAGTGGGTGTTTTTGGTTTTTTTACTTATTTATGTATTTATTGTGTGTTTTAAAGTGCGCTATCAGGCCAATGTGTGTGGACGTTCTCCTGGCCATGTGTTGCTGTTGCGCTATGTGGACACATGTGAGTCACATGATTGGACATTGTGGATTTGGCATGGTTTTATTTGGGCCACCTACCTGATTCTCCGGATGTCTGCACTCCTTTCTCCATCCCTCCGACTCCCTCTATGCTCTCCATTCCAATGGTGGAGGCACAGATTTCTTCCCAGGGGGTCAACTTGATGGGTGATTCCGACCCTCCCCCGGTGGCTGTGGCAATGTTGCGGTTGGCAGAAAGTATGCTACGGACGCGTATCCGCAGGTCGTCCCACCGCTTCCTGCATTGCTGTGGGTTGCGGGGTGCGGTCCCCACCGCACTTACCCGCTGTGCCACCAGGGCCCATATGGCCTTCTTGTTCGCAAGTGCCGTCCTGGTTATTTGCGTGGAGAAGACGGCGGCGGCATTCTCCTGGAGGGTCTCTGTGATTACGGTGAGTTCCTCACGGGAGAAGTGGACCTGCCGCTTGCGGTCGCACGCTTTCTTCGCTACTTTTCCCATTTTTCTTGGTTTCACTAGGGTGGATGACTGGTTGGGATGTGTCTCAGGGTGGTGTTTTTAGTGGTTGTGTGTATTTTGTGGTTTTATAGGTGTACGGGGTGTTGTTTCCCGTTCCGGGCCCATGTTTTTACTTCCGTTTCCGTATATTTACGGTCGCCGTACTTTCCGGTTGGCGCTCACTGCGGTGTCCGCTATGATGGGTGGCGGTATTGCACCTAGGGCGCCGTACGGCGGCGGTGTGGGCCGTTTTGGGGTCATTTCCGCCATCGCGGACTTTGCACTTCCGCCATGGCGTGGTGCTCGTGCCCGATGGGTCGGAATGGGCCGCACTTTGCTCCATCGTGCAATGGCGGAAACGCTATTTACGCTGTGGCGGTCCGGTCAGTCACTTTCCGCAAGGGTCGTAATGAGGGCCTATGTGTTTTACAGATACATCTTGGATAATCATTCAACCAAAATACTTCTCCTCCACGGGATTTCCCTAGCGGTCCAGCGGTGACAATAACCAACTTATTCAGTGGCACCACATATGAAGATCCGGCAGGTAAATTTTGATGCACATGTTGCATGATAAGGATTTATGATCTTCCGGAAAACTTTTTAACTAGAATTCAGGACTCATTCTCCGATTTTAATCTAGCTTTTCTCTACCGTTTTTCTATTATTTCTACAGGTTGCAAATCAACTACGCTTTAAATACAACATATTGGTTGTTTTTGAAAAGACCCCCATCTTTATCAAGTTAGGAGATTTAACATTGAACATCCAGGTGATTATTATTATAGATATAGTCAACAAAAAGAACATGACAGCGATTAATTAAGATGAAAACTGAATATTGTATTATATATTATAGGTGAAGAACAAAAGAAGGAATAGAAAGAGGGCAAACAACTCTTGAAGAAGGGGACAAAACCAACCCTGAAACGCGTCGAGTAATATATGTTAACGCTCTCTATGATCAATATATGCAGTATAAGGCAATTCTTCATAGAATTGAGGAAAATGTGTTAAACATACTGTGTGCCCACGAAGAATATTGCGCCTAAATTGAGTGTGACTGATAAATGTGTATGTTCACGCTTAATAAGCAAAGTTGAAATCCCATCAATATAGATGACAAATATCTAATGAATCAATATGCAAATGTGTAGCTTGTGTTTGACAGCAACATTAAATTGATGGTTATTTTTTTACATAATCATTGTCCTAAATTGTTTTTTACAAACATTTTTCAAAAAACATATTGTTACAATCGTTAAATTATTGATTGTTTTCACAATTGATTGGGTGTGCAGGGGACGGGAGAGTTCCACAAAAGTGTGGACATCTGTTGGTTCTACATAGGTTAACACAACCCAGTGTCAAGGTTGTTTTTCTCTCCGGCACCCCACAAATCTATCACCAACATCTCGAAATAATCCAGCAAATAGGTGTGCGCTAGGCCATAGGTATATTGGACACGGCTACGCATGGCATTATTGCTTCAGCTTTTATTTGATTTTAAAGTCTTTTTAAGAGAATTTCCCAACCATGGACATATTAAGAAAAGCATGGGTGTTTCTAATTTAACAACAACTCAAGACAAACGGCACGAATTTAGCACCAGATTACATAATCCAATGGGTGGTGTAAATTGGGATTGTTAAATTAAAGTGTTTTCTGTGTTATTTTCCTCCCGTGGTGCTAAACTGCACAGGGCAACATTGCACGTTAGGGATAAATTGTGCTGTGAATTTTCCCTTGTCATGTCTTTTTCACTTTTTCTTTAATGTTTAGCCGGTATATGCTCCCATAAATTATAGATATATAAAATCCCAGGAATCCAGCTAAAGAGCCCTCCTGATCTGTCGACACTGGAGACCATGTGCTGTTGGATGTCCATCTACTTAAAGAATGGTGTCCCGGGATTTTATCAAAAATGTTTTTTTTGATGGATATTTTAACTGAAACAAATCCATTGAAAAAACAGTAAAAACAAATATATATTACTGTGATCAAGCGGTTGTGGTGAAACGCATCAGGCTGCCTGCTGGCACCCACGCTTCTGGGGAACCAAGATTTTGTAAACTGCTATGATACATTAAAGGTTTTTGTATGTTCTAACCTCAGCAGTTTATTGGCTGGTTTTTGTCCGCTTTTTATTCTAAAAAATTTATGGATCGAGGTTTTGGGAGTGCTGCTCGCTGAAACGGCGCTTTATTCGCTTTTCAAACTTTGAATATATATATATATATATATATATGGGGCAAGAGGTTAAAACGGGTAGCAAGGGGGTTGGGGTGATATGATATGATAGGTTATTTATAACTCGCTCAATACCCAGAGGCTTCTAAGCTTGGACCCGGGGATTGAACCTGCATTGCTCTGTGTCATCTTGCTTCCAAGGTGAGCTCGTTGCCCCTGAGCTATCCTCCCGAGACAACCCCGGGTGGGGTAAAAACATAACAAAATGGGGGGTGGAGGGGTGGTTGGGAGGGTGACCACCCACAAATTCAAAAAATAAAATATTCTGTGATTTTTTCAATGGATTTCTTTCAATAAAAAATTAATCTAAAAATGGTTTTGGTAAAATCACAGTGAACCCTCACCAACTTCCAACCCCTTTTTGTCAACCCAGGTTTGTTTCAGGTCAATCAGCCTCATTACGAGTTAGGTGGTAAGTGGTAAAATTGGCGATAACTGAGTTACTGCCAATTTTAACACTACGCCAAATTATGAGTTTGAGTTTTGAATCTTCCCACTCAACGCCGGAAAATCGTCATAATTGGTGGAATTACTGCAGCAGTAATTCTTCAAAAAAAAGCTCCATTGGGTCAAATTGTCCTAAAATAAATGGGGTATTACACTGCCACCACCAATTGTAATCAGGCAGAAATTACGCCTGACCAAGTAGCGGTAACAGTAATTCCTCAGGGCTAGTTTTTTGAGGATTTACCGCTGATTTTCCGTCTAACTCGTAATGAGGCCCATTGTCTCTTGGGACACTTGTGTATTATAGATGCCTTATGCAGGCACATGCTATCTCATTTGGCCCGACCCAAAATGAATGCAGCCAAGGAATGCTTTTGGTAACATTAGCCTGCCACACTTCTTGGAGTCACCACTGGAAATGGCGCTGAGGGTGTTCTTCCCCAAAAAAAGAAATGTAAAGCTAGCCATATAGGTGCAATCGCTAACACACAAAACAGGCTATTCAGTCAACCAGATGTTTACCTCTGGCATTAAGGTTGTGGTCTGATTACACCTTGAAGACAACTGTTCAACATGGAACCAAAACCTCCTCTGGATACCCTCTTACAAAAGATCCACATTAAAGTTGTAATATCACTGGACCTACTGTGCTCTTTTCAATGAAAGAAAAACAAATCAGAATGGTTGTTACCACCCGCATCGACCTGCAGTTCTGTGCATTATCACAGTCGGCAACAGACAAATGCACAACACGGGATCTTAACGTTTTTTTACACCTAAACATATTAAAAACATACTCACATGAGTTCCCTGGATAGCCACGCCAATCTGTTGAAGTTTATTATCATTGTTAATAACCTTGACGTCATCAACACAGACAACAGACTTCAGCAGATCCGAGTAGCCTTTCAGATAGCTCAAGTACAATTGATTTTTTTTTAAATGATAGATAAGGGTCGTCGACACCTACATCTTAGGGTCACGGGTACTAAGGGGTGCGCCGTTGGCTGCTGGGAGAGGTGCACAGAAATGGCAGCGAGAGGCAATGCAGCACAGCACTCTCGCAGCTCTGAACGGGTGAATACTGACCACGTTCCCAGCTTTCTGATTGGAACCCTAGGATGCTGATTGTCAAAACAAGTTTCCCAGGTGCTAATAGCTGACTGATTACATGGGAATCCTATGCATTAACGACAGCATTAAATTATTTAGTTATTTATTTGGATTTGTAGAACGCACTACAGCCTGTGGGCATTGAGGCGCTATATCAGAGATTAAGATGGTTTGATTGAGGTTTACAAAGAAGCCGCCCAGAAAAAAATGTGATTACATTACAGAGTCAAGGGTGAATGGTATCACAGAAACAGGTTTATACAGTCAGACAAAGAGGTTAGTTTTGATGGCCTTGCAAAATCGGGAATGGGACTCAATAAGCCTGATGTGGGGAGGTAGGGCGTTCCAGAGTGTGGGGGCCACCGTCGGGAAGTTGGAGCCTCCTTGCGAGTTCTGGGAATAGATAGCAGGTTGGAATAACAGGATCTGGTTGGTTTGTCACAGTGCATTATTTTTTTGACATCTGGAATAGATGAGATACATGTAAAAATGGCTTTTGTTCTACGCCCCACCAATGGCTGCCAAAAAACTGCAAAACCCCTGGAATGGTAAAAGACATAAAGATGTATGCAGCTTTTAGGCTTGTTTGTTCAATATGTCTTACCACCCCACTGACTGCATTTCCACAGTGCAGGTGGTTGTTGATGTGTTTCCTATTATAAATTGTAAAAAGTGAGCCTCCTCATCCTTTTAGAACCCTTGTCGGCCTTTCACACAGTGGACTATATTATCTTCATCCTCAAGCTGTAGATACAAGCTGCAGACCCCTACATGAGCATCAGATGCAAATGTCTATACGGCATCTGTGCTTTCTAAACACAAAATCATCAATTTCTAATCGACCATGTGCCGAGCCCTTATAGGGTTCAACAGGGATACGTTCTTTACCCAAAGTTCTATTACATAATATGGATCATCTTGAAGTCATGATTGAGAGCTTGGACATCACAGTTCATGTTCCTATGTGAATGAACAGCACTCTACTCTCAAGACAACAGACACGGACTACCACTCCTCAATAAGCGCGAATAATACATCACTAGAAAGCCAGGCCGACATATCTGTTGTTATACAAATGCTGGTGATGCAGCGAGTTATCTTTTCAGGATCCGTAAGATAAAGAAGCATTAGCAAAGACAATAGATACTGCTAAAATGGCACCCGACCATAACATGATGTGAACACCTGGGCATGGGATGGCCCTGCCTGGCAAATGCCTAATTAATACATAGACAAAAGCCAAAACTGTTGGCTAAGCTAATGCTTCTTTTTAACAGGAAGTGGAAGGAGCAGATGCTAGTGACCACATACTGCATGTAAATCAAGTGGCTGAAGGTATACTTGGTGAGGACATTTCTTTTACACCAGTAGTGCATGCAAAGCTGCAATTAAAACCACAACTCTCAGTAGACAGTTTACGAATAACACAGGAAGGCTCTTAAAAGCACAGAGGTGGATGTTACTACTTGACTGAACTAGCTCAAAGAGAAGCCCGGAAGGGATTAGCATGGCTAAGGGCTGTCAATGGGTGGGTAAATAACCAAACCACAACACAATGTTTGTCCTTCCCCATCACCCTCCTATCCGTACTCCAATGCAATCGTTTTGGCTTATAGAGGTTGCTTAAGCACATCTACTAGCCAAAACTAATAAAGGAATATAAAGTCATGTTTCCTTACCCATTGTTATATCAACGCTGGTGATATTCATTGTTCCGTCTATTGTTGAAAGAGGGTGATTGTTCAGAGTCCTTAGAAAACGCTTAATCTCATTCATTCTACTTTCATTGTATAATGTCACATCAATATCCACCTCATATTCCAAAACATAAGCTTGCACTGATGCATCTGTGAAAGAATCAAAAGAGAAGCAAATGAACATTGATGTCATGCCAGGTCAAACAATAATAGCTTATATGAGGTGAGAACCCCTAAATGTCATCAGCCTCTCCAAAAATGAGAGATGCTACCTATACTCTGGGTATATATTTTGTTGTATCTCCATTTTCTATATAGTCGTTCAAGTCTGCATCGGATAGGATGGAAGTGTTTCAATGAAATCTTCCAACATTTGAGTTTTGAAGTGGATTATGAGACCAGAGGGTAAATTGGGCCCACATGCAGGGAGGATAGCTCAGGGGCAACGTGCTCACCTTGGAGGCAAGACAATACAGAGCAACACAGGTTTGATCCCCGGGTCCGCGCTTAGAAACCTCTGGGTATTAAGCGTGTTATAAATAACCAATCATATCATATAATATATGTGTATGTGATCGAACTAAAAATGTATTGATTGTATTAATTAGCGAGAGCGGTGTTGGCCTGCAGGTATTTGTATTTATTGAGGGTAGAGGGTGTTACACAAAGAAACAATCAATGTGCCAATCAGAGGCGTTGCTAGTGGGGGCCTGAGGGGGATATAGCCCCGGGTCTTTTGGTTGTAGCCCCTGATAAAAGATCAGGGGATACAACCAAAAAGGCTAGCTAGCTCCCAGTCCCGGCAGTCCCAAATTTAGCGTAGCCCCGGATCTTTTCCAGACCTAGCAACACCACTGGTGCCAATCCTGGATCAGGTACTGGACATTTGCAGGAACGGTAGTGAGCAATTTGCCAGTGGGATAATGTGAATAAAACATTGAGGAATTGGGAACAGGAAAGACATTACAGACCTTAGTCCAAGGGCAATGGCTGTATACAGGGTAGTATATACAACATTGTTAGGTGCAGGGTAAGGAGGGGAACTAATGTTGTAGTGTGAAGGGGGAGCTCCTCACTGACGGAGGAGATCAAGCTTCAGTGTGGATTTGAAGACATGGATGTGTAAGAACTTATGGTGGCAACAGTAAAGACAGACACAAGTGATCACATTTCAAGGGAGTTTATTAAACTGTATAGGTAGGTTGGAAAAACACCTAATCTAAACCTAAATCTAAGAGGGGAGCAACCTACGACCATCAAATAATAATAAGGCAGTCCTATTGGCGTCTTGTCAAATAAAAAAGGGCCTATACTAAAAAACCTATTCTCTCTTTTTCTACTGGTGCCCCAAACACTCCAAACTCGAAGAGACAACCAGAGGCTGTCCAATCTCCAACCACAAAAGTATTGAGAGAGCCCCCCTAAGGCCCACACCCAGGGGTTTGAGCCCTCATCAATGGAGATCCATGCCCCGAGGAATCCGGGCATTAAGTATTCTGCTGGGAGGGCAACCAATGCACACAACCCTTGGCCAGGCACAATGCCCATGAAGGGCCTAGAAGAGCCACTGTGTTTCTCCATGGGCTACCAAAATTGGCGCATGCTGATAGAGAACCAAGGGATGCTTTTTGGAACAAATGCCTCCATTGGTTACACTAAGTAGGGGCCTGTGCTTTTGTGACCTAGGATGCTATGGTGGAGTGCACTAAAGTGCACAATGAAATGTTTGCTGACTCTGTCAAATTGGTTTTTGGGGATGAACACATGGCAAGGGATGTCTTCAGAAGATGTAATGGGCATGGGCGGACCCGTAGAAGTGGGACTACAGCCAACCCTCCCAAATTTCTGGTCTTGCGACCTTTCCTCATGATTCCACTAGCAAGGGACCCCTTTCAGGTGCGAATCTTACTCTTCTGGAACCCCAGTGTTTTGGGAGCTAAATGGGCCATTGAGTTGGGAGTACTGATTCCTGGTTAGAAATTTGCTGAGTGGTATTTAAGGAGGGTGCTGCTTTTTCCTTTATTGTTTCTCTTTTTTCTTTAACTGTTGCTTAACTCTTTAGAAATGTATTGCTAGGATGTACTTTGATAGCATATGGCCGAATAAAGTTATTGATTGATTGATTGATTGATTGATTGATTGATTGATTGATTAATTGATTGATTGAGAAAAGAACATATTGGCAATCCTTACGCTAAGTACAACAATAAGTGTGGGATAATGTTCTTAAGAAAGAAGAAGTGTTCACAAATAATGAGTCAGGATGGGATACTTGGGGTCTCCCTTCCCCACGTTTTCAGCACGAGATAAGGTAAGACTTTGGAGCTCAGCACACGCTCGATCTTTCCCAGCACGAGCAAACAGTTCCACTCTCAGCAATCAGGGCCTTCGGTGGTTAAGTCTCTTTTATACAAAAAGTCTCTTGCCACCGTGGTTCTGATGTATTCGAAATTATAAATAAAAAGTTCTTCTCTACTTGCATGTTAGGTGATGTCTTTCACCTTTGGATCCCCCTCTTCTGGGCGCAGATCCCATTGGGGGATTTCTTTCACCCTTGGATGCCACTCTTCCGGGCGCAGATCCCTAGAAAGTTCCTTAATGATAGCAGGACCTCCGATAGCTATATCTTCTTGCTCTCGAGGGCCTGACAGGTTCAAAGTTAAAGATTCAACACAAAGTTCCAGAGTTCTTCTCAGGTTTTGATTTGGGTGACAGTTATTCACTCCTGGGTTCCCCCTCCTCCGGGCTCAGACCCCTCTTGAATATTAACTTTTTTTTGTTTGGTGTCACTCTCGCATAGCATGTATTCAAAAGGCTTTTCTTCTTGTACTTTGCTTTGTTGCATTCACGTGTCAGTGGGTGTTGTCTTCTCATCCTTTGGATTCCCCTCTTGCGGCTGCAGATCCGACTCGACTATTCGCCTCCCTCGCTCAGATTCACTATGGCTTTTAATGCAATTTGGCTGGGACCTTCGCAAACCTTAATGTCTTTTTATACACTTTACTGTGGACATTCCTCCGCCGGGTTCGCTCTTGTCAACACACTGTATTTTGGGACTTGAGTCTTTGCCCTCTTTTATCGGCATCCCTCTTTCGGTTTCAGTCTTGCCAATCTTGTCCATCGTATGGCTTTCTCATTCAACTCGTACGATGCAGGATTCACTTCCCTTAGCTTCACAATCATCTGCCGGTCAAAGACTTTCGAAAGTACAGAGGATTTTACAAGAACCCTGTATGACCACTTTGACCCCCTTCTCGCCTTGCCCAAGGCCTTCTGGTTATAGTAGTTTCAACAATCAGGTAATCGACCAGAGTTTCCTAAGTGAACACCCACGTGGTGCCGAACTCCTCTGTTGCTGGTTTTCCCCCTTTTCTCATCAATAGCTCTCTTAATGGTTCACAGTTCAATTAGCCATTTGCTGCTTTTCGTTCAACACAGTTCGGTTTCTTATCAACTCTCCCCTCGACTCACCGGCTGTGATTAACCGCTTGGCTTTATTTCTCCTCAGAGTCAAGGTTGGTACCACAGAGACAAGTGTCTCTCTTCGGGTTCGCTATCGGTGGAGAAGGTTCTCGTGTACTGTTGACATATGCTGCAACACACGCTGGCTATTAGTAGGCACCTAGCCTTTCAAACTCAATCAAACCATGCCAGGCTGGTTATTACTCATGATGTTTCCCTTCTGCATTGTTCCACAAGATCTGCCCTGTACAGACTCCCACTTCATCATCCATGATAATGGCCTCTCCAGAGCAGAATGCCCCCGCCACCACCCCATTCCCTGTCCCACACCCTTTCTACAATTTACCAACCCTTTTCCCCAGCTTCACCACCAGATCAACACTCAACAGATCATAAAGCGACCCAAAAGCCACACATTGCCAACAAACCGTATCCATCCATCACCAATAAACAGCCTAAAATGAACTATCCGGTCCTCAGTGCACTCAGACGCACCAGACTTAGATCACGGACCCTCACCATTTCTTGGTGTCCGATCAGGGACTCCACCAAAGTTAAGCAAATAAAACAGATCCAATTACAAGGTCTCATTAGAACCCAAAGATTCAGATCCTGATTCATAAACCGTACTTGTACACGCACCCCTGCCACCATAGGAAGCGCACCACTACCAGCGACCCTAACTAAATCCTCCAAAAGGGTCACCATAACTAAACAACAAACCATTGCCACAGGGACCACCAACTCATGCTTTTCTCCATTAGCCCAAGTGCCACCTCTTCCTATGCACCTCGAAGCAGCCCTCATTAATGCACGCTCCATAGCTGCTCATGCCACAGAGATACATGACTACATTATTGAGCAACAACTCGACCTACTTATAGTGACCGAAACCTGGCTCCATCAAGCCTCCGGACCTTCACTTTCCATTGCCATTCCGTCGGATTATACCACCCTTAGGACGGACAGAATGAAATCAGTAGGTGGGGGAGTAGCTATTATTGCTAAATCCCATCTCAAAATAAGAGCCTGCCCCATAGAGAACACAGACGGGTATGAAGTCCTGTTAGCCAAACTAGCTACGAACCACAAGACTACTATAAATATAATGACTATTTACAGAGCGCCTAATACTAAATCTCTGCCAGAATTAGACATACCCTTACTACTAACGCCATTCATTAAACCTAACACAAAATGTATAGTCCTTGGGGATTTGAACCTTGGTTTTAATGAAACACAGGACCATAAAGCAGAAGCACTACACAGTGCACTCAAAGACATGGCATTCACACAACTTGTGAACGCCCCCACCCATACAAAAGGGAGAATACTAGATTGGATATTAACACTCAATACCACAGTATCCTTAGATTCCATTAACATAGTACCCTGGTCAGACCATCACAGTATTAACTTCTCCATTCTGTGCAATGAACCAGAACTACCTAAAACTATCATAGCGGAATCTTACGTAACTAGAAATATCCATAAACGCTCAGCAGAAAGTCTAAACCCATTGTTAGCTAGCACCCTCAACGACAAAAGAATCAATAATGAGAACCCCTGTGCACTGGCCGATACCTACCATAAATGCCTCACCAACACAATAGATACCCTAGCACCTTGTGCCAACAAAACCAAACGTAAGGACAAAAAATCTTCCTTCTGGTTTAATGAGGAACTAGTTTCTCTTAGACGGAATAAACGATCGTTTGAACACCAGCTAAATAAAACCCACACCCCAGAAGCCTTGGAAGCATTCAACACCGCAAACAAAACTTATAAAGCAGCCATCATTGCTCATAAAGCAGATGCCCTTAATACCAGAATCAGACATGCCTCGTCTGACACAAAAGAGTTATTCACCATACTCAAGGAATTGGAGAATCCTATCCCTATCATTAACCCGATCCAACCAAGTAAAGAGTGGTGTACCACCATACAAGATGCTCTTGCCACTAAAATCAAACTATTACAAAACAAAATTATCACTAAAAGAAATCTCCTTTCCGACAAACACCCTACGTCTAACTAAATCACCAAGCACATGGAACAAGTTACTTACCTGCAACTGTTGTTCTCCAGCATGGGTCTGGCATGGATTCACATGCTCATGAATATTCCCGGTCGTCAGGCCGGGAATCCTCGGTATAGAGAAAAATCAGTATCAGTTTTGTTTCTGATCTGTCTTTCTTAGTAGTAACCAATCACTGGTCTCTGGGTCATACTGCCCCCAGCCAATGACTGCCCTCTCCCTAAGCCCCGCCTCTGGCAGCCATCCTCAGATTTGGTAGCACGTAAAGTGGCAGTATGACCAAGTGAAGAGCCGCAGAGGGGTAGGCGGGAGGGTTCGCATGTGAATCCATGCCAGACCCATGCTGGAGAACAACAGTTACAGGTAAGTAACTTGTTCCTTCTCCAGCATGGGGTCTGGCAGGGATTCCCATGCTCATGAATAAGAGAATACATAGCAGTACACACATGCACAACCACGGGAGGTGGCAACAGGCTCAACATTAAGCAATACAACAACTCAACATTAAGCAACTCTTACCTCCTCACCAGGCTCACCTTAGGCAAACAGGTTGCGCAGCACTACTTGGCCGACCCTGGACTCCTCCCTGGAGTCCCGATCGACGCAGTAGAATCTTGTGAAGGTGTGCATCGACCTCCACATCGCAGCCCTGCAGATGTCCAGCAGGGGCACACCAGACAGGAACGCTGTGGTAGCAGCGATCGCTCTGGTCGAATGGGCTCTCGGACGGCCGGGCAGCGGTCGGTTTGCCAACCGGTGACAGTGCATGATGCAGCCGGAGAGCCATCTGGAAATGGAAGTCTTCGAGAGAGCCTTCCCTTGATTCACAGTCCCAAAGTTCACAAACAGCTGTGACGTCTTCCGAAAACTCTTCGTGCGGTCCACGTAGAACTTCAGCGCTCTAGCTACATCCAGCGAGTGCAAAGTCCTCTCGGCCGGCGACAAAGACGACGGGAAGAAAACTGACAACACCAAGGGCGGCTCGTTGAGGTGGAAGTCCGACGGCACCTTGGGCATAAAGGAGGGGTGTGTCCTCAGCACTACCCTCGTGTCATGAAAAGTCAAGTATGGAGGCTTGAAAGATAGGGCCTGGATCTCTCCCACTCGTCGTGCGGAGGTGATGGCCACGAGGAAAGCTGTCTTCCATGACGGGAACTTCAAAGGCGCTGAATGCATAGGCTCGAATGGGGCCCCCATGAGCCTGGTCAGCACCACATTAAGCTCCCATGCCGGGGCAGGGGCCTTCACCGGCAGGAATGATCGGAATAGTCCCTTCATGAATTCTTTCACCAGGTGATGAGACCACAAGGACGCCCGTCCCGTAGTCCTGGTATATCGGGAGATTGCAGCCAGATGTATTTTGATGGAGGCGTGAGCCAGTCCAGAGGGGCCGTAATCCGCAGAGGGTTAATCTTCTGTGCACGGCACCAGACAGAGAACCTCTTCCATTTATTTCCGTAGCACTTGAGAGTTGAGGACGCCCTGGCCTTTGCGAGAACCTCTCTGCAGTCGGCCGGGATGTCGTACCCTCCAAACTCTAGTGCTGCAGGAGCCAGGCCTGCAAGTTCAGCGACTCCAGGTTGTGGTGAAGAATGGCACCTCCTTCTCTGGAGAGAAGGTCTGCGTCCGTCGGCAGCTTGACTGGTGGGGACGTTGACAAGTCCAGAAGGTCCGGGAACCAGATCTGTCTCGGCCACGCCGGTGCGACGGGGATCATCCTTCAGCGGGACCTCTTGAGCTGGTTGATGAGCCGGAGCAGCAACGGCAGCGGAGGGAACGCATAAAGAAATAGGCCGTCCCAGGGGAACGAGAAAGCATTGCCCATGCTCCTCGGCTGGGGGAACCTGCTGGCGAACCTCCGGCACTTGGATTTCATCGCTGTCGCGAAGAGATCGATTTGGGGTTCGCCCCATCGTCGGAAGAGTCGATCCACTTGATCCTGGTGTAGTTCCCACTCGTGGCACGAGCGCAGCTCCCTGCTGAGTGAGTCGGCGATCGTGTTTTTTATTCCTGCCAGATGAAGAGGCACCAGAAACATCCCCTTGGCGACGGCCCAATGCCACAGATCCTGGGCTTCCCTGGATAGGGCAGGGGACCTGGTTCCGCCCTGCTTCCGGATGTAGAACATTGTGGTGGTGTTGTCGGTGAAGATCCTCACCACCTTGCCCTTGAGGGACGGAAGAAAGGACCTGATGGCCCAGAACACTGCGCAGAGCTCCAAGATGTTGATGTGGAGAGACTTCTCCTCCGGGAGCCAAAGGCCTCTCGCGCGAAGATCTCCGGAGTGCGCTCCCCAACCTTCCAGGGAGGCGTCCGTCGTCACCGTCACCTGGTGAGCTGGGGTCTGAAAGTCCGTGCCCGCCGACAGATGGGAGCGGGTACGCCACCACCGGATCGCCTGACGGAACACCTCGTCGAGAGGGATCCTGTCCTCGAAACTGCCCGTCGACTGGACCCAGCGGGCATCGAGGAACTCTTGTAAGGGGCGCATCCGAAGCCTTCAAAGGCGCACCAGATAAATGCAGGAGGACATCATCCCGAGGAGGGATTTGATAGATCTTACCCTGGCCATGTCCGTGGCCAGCAGACGCTGCACCTTGCCCAGAATGGACCTGGTCCTTTCCTCCGACGGCGAGGTCAGCCGTGCCACTGTGTCGAGCTTGGCTCCCAGAAACAGGGCGACTTGCGACGGAACCAGGTGGGATTTTGGGAAGTTGATGGAGAATCCCAGATCCGTGAGCAGCTGGACGGTCTTCGCAGTGTGCTCCATGGCGATCTCCCTTGTCCTTGCCCGGATGAGCCAGTCGTCCAGGTAGGGGTAGACGTGGATCCCCTGTAGGCACAGCCGCGCCGCCACCGGTGCGAGGCACTTGGTGAACACCCTGGGTGCCGACTTCAATCCGAACGGGAGGGCTTTGAACTGGTAGTGCCGCCCTTGGACCACGAACCCGAGGAACTTTCGGTGTCTTTTTAGAATGGGGATGTGGAAGTACGCATCCTCCAAGCCCAACGACGACAGAAAATCGCCCTCCTCCAGCTGTCCCAGCACGTGCTGGAGGGTGACCATACGGAACTTCTGTGCCTTGATGTACTTGTTCAGTCGTCGTAGGTCCAGGATGAGGCGCCATCCTCCTGTCTTCTTTTTTACGAGGAAGTACCTTGAGTAAACTCCGGAGCCCCGAAGCCTCTTTGGGACGAGCTCGATGGCACCCTTCTTGAGCATCGCCCTTACTTCCAACAGTAGTTGAGGGATGTGATTTTCCTTCCTGGCCACGGGTGGAACGTGAGGGCACTTCTTCTGAAACTCGAGGGCGTGCCCTTGGGCCAGGGCATCCAGCACCCAACGGTCGGTGGAGATGGACTCCCACACGCTGATGAACCTCGCCAGCCGGCCTCCCACCGGGTTGCTTCGGCGGGGGCCCGAACCCACGGTTATTTCAACCTTGTTTGGAGGCCGCCTTGCCTCCTTGACCTCCCTGTCGACGACGACAGGCACCACCTGACTTGCCGCGTCCCCTGTAGGCTTCCTGGGACGAAGATCTTGCCGCTTGGTGGTACGTGGAGGAGCCACTGCCGGATCCCTTGGAGGCACCTTGTCTGCCTCCGGAGCTCCGAAAGGACGGCCGTCATTGTTGGAGCACTCCCAGTGCCCCGGCAGTCTCTGTGTCTGTCTTGATGGCCGGAAGGGACTCATCAACCGCTTTCCCAAACAGGTTGTTCCCGTCGAAGGGCATGTCCAAAACCTTGGTTTGTACGTCCTGGCGGAAATCCGTGGCCTTGAGCCATCCTCGTCGTCTCAAGCAAACGCTGTTGCCCAACTGACTGAAACCGGTGTCGGCGATGTCTGTTGCCACCGTGATGGCGTGGTCCGAAGCAATCTCACCCTCCTGTAGGGTTTCAAGGGCCTCAGCCCTTTTGGCGTCTGGAAGGAAGTCCAACAGAGGGGCGATTTTGAACCACAACTCCCTGTCGTAGCGGGCTACGATAGCCAGGGCGTTGGCCGCCTTGATAGTCGTCGCTGCGGATGAGATGATCCGCCGTCCCATCGTGTCCAACTTCCTGCCCTCGCCGTCCGGCGGGGAAGTTGATGTCGAGGCCAATGCCCCCCCCAGCTTTCTTCTTTGCCGCCGCCGAGACGACCGAATCCGGGGTAGGTTGCGCCCGAAGGCACAAGGGGGCAGCGTCGGGGACCCGGTACTTCTTCTTGTACCGGTCCCTCTTTGCCGGCGCCGTGGCGGGGTTCTTGAGGAGGGAGAAACCCTCATCCCAGATGTCATCAAGAAGCGGTACGGCGAGGACCGTCTTCCTTTTAGCCTCGCGCCGTTGGTAAAGGAACCCTTCCTTCTTCTTCTCTTCTGGGCAGAGCTGGAAGAGCTCGGATGCCCTGGAAATCATGGCATGAAAGGATCCAATTGCGTCGGGCAGGGACGCCCGAGCAGGGGGTGACGGGGACACGTCCCGTCGTCGCCTCCGTCGTCATCTGTACCTGTCGTAGCTGTGTCCATGCCTGTATCATCCCCGTGGGTAGTAGACCAGGGGGAAGGCAGAGCAGGCCGCAGAGGTGGGAGAGGTGGCGTAGGATGCGTCCTCCTCCTCTTATGTGGTGGACTTTCCGAAGGTCCTGGCTCCGGTTCCCCCGTCGGGTCTGGCTCAGGTACCTCCGACAGGGGGAGGGGCAATCTTGTCCTTATCTCCGAACATAAAGACTGAATTGCTGACAAAATGGCCGCCGAAGTGTCCTGTGGTGCCGGAAACGACGGGCGCGAGGGCTCTTGAGGAGCCTTGTCGGCGATCCCTCCCGATGAGCTGGGCCTCTTCCACGACTTGGATGAGCTCTTCTTCAGAGGTTGTGTCCGTATCGACGATGGCCACCAGCCCCTCCCCCACCTTTTCCAACGAGGACTTCGTGGGGGTCTTCTCAATGGGCCTGAAAGGCGACTCCCTCCGCGGTGGCAGGGAGACTCTGGGTCCTGAGGGCGCCTCCACTGGTGTAGCCTCCACAGGCTGAGCCAGGGCCGTGGCGACATCCTTAATCGAGGTCTTAGCAGGGTGAATTAAGGCCATTGTCACCTTCTGGACGCCTGGGGCCTTCACCTTGGGGGGAGGGTCCAAGCCTCGCTCCCCCTCTGCTGGAATCTTCGAGATCAACCGGGGCCTCTCCAGATGCTTCGCCGGGTTCTCGGACTTCCTCTTACCCGAGCCAGAGCGTTGGCTCGTGGTTGATGGCGCCGGGGAGGATGCGCCCTGCCTGGCAGCCAAGGAGCTCGACCGTTCGGCGCTCCCGGTACCCGCAGACTCGCGGTGCTTAGCCTATTGTTGGGCCCCCGTCGCCGGGGCGCCCTCACAGGACTTAGAAGACCGCTCAGACTTCTTTTTCTTCTTCTCGCCTGACGGGCTCTTCCCTTCCAGCCAGTTGGCGAGACGGAGGTGGCGATCCTTCATGGTCCGCTCCGACATGTTCCCACAAAACGCGCAGTCCTTCTCCGTGTGCGTCTTGTCCTCATGGAGACAGTAGAGGCATAACAAATGCTCGTCCTCCTTGAAAACATTCTGAAGCTGGCATCCAGGGCAGGTCCTGAACAGCTTCCCGGGCGTCGAGCTTCCTTTCTCCTGGGCCATGTCCAGGGTAGGCCTCGGAACTTCTGGAATCCTCCAAAAGCGTAACTCGAGGAAATCTTCACCCTTGAGGGGCATAGAAAACTCCGAAACGGAACCCCGTTGATCGGATGTAGAAACGGTGGAGCTTGAGGCTCTATTTAACTGGAAAATGAAAATAATCTCCTGAAAAAAGCGCGAAAACGCAGCAAAAGCTCAAGAGCTACAGCACGAGGACTCCCAACACTTGAACGTGCGGTAAAAATCTGAGGATGGCTGCCAGAGGCGGGGCTTGGGGAGAGGGCAGTCATTGGCTGGGGGCAGTATGACCCAGAGACCAGTGATTGGTTACTACTAAGAAAGACAGATCAGAAACGAAACTGATACTGATTTTTCTCTATACTGAGGATTCCCGGACTGACGACAGGGAATATTCATGAGCATGTGAATCCATGCCAGACCCCATGCTGGAGAAAGGAGATACTACTCTGTCATTCAATTTTACCCCAGTCTCCCAAGATGTAGTACATAGTACTATAACTAAACTCAAAGCATCAAACTGTAAAGGAGACAATTTCCCATCACACCTAGTCAAACTATGCGCCCTCACTCCCGTAATTACCAACTTTGTGAATGCCTCTTTCAACTCTAACCTGGTCCCAGTCAGCATCAAAGCGGCATGGGTCACCCCACTACTGAAAAAAACCACATTAGATCCACTAGCCCCCCCTAATTACAGGCCCATAACGACTGTACCCTTCCTACTCAAAATTATTGACAAAATAGCCTACAACCAAATACAAACCCAACTTGAACAAAATAATCTACTAGGAGCTAGACAATCTGGCTTCAGGCCCAACCACAGCACTGAGACGGCCCTCTTGGACCTGAAAATCCAACTAGACACCATCGGAGACACAGGCAAACTAGCCACTCTACTACTGTTGGACTTATCAGCAGCATTCGACCTGGTAGACCATGACAAACTATGCGACTCTCTAAAAAAGACTTTAACTTTTCAAATAATGCCACACTCTGGATCAAATCCTTCTTAACGGACCGAACATCTAAAGTTGCCAAAGGAAATTATGCAGCCAACCCTATAGCAGTTCCCATTGGAGTCCCCCAGGGATCTTGTCTCCCCCCTACCCTTTACAATGCATATACCAAACTCCTATTCTCAGCCCTTGACGACATGGGTGTCATCTACACAAACTTTGCAGATGACACCCAGATCCTCATCCCCATTACAGGTGACTACACCCAAGACACCTATACCATTAATAAAGTATATGCCATAATACAAAATTGGATGGCCCTAAACAGCCTTTGCCTGAACGACGAGGAAACAGAGGTTCTCATCGTGGGCTCACAAAAAAGAATAAGCACCCTCCATACCGACTACTCACATATCAACATTGACGGCACACAGATCCCAGTACTCAAACAAGTCAAAACTCTTGGGGTACATATAGATGCCAACCTCACTATGCACAAGCAAATATCAGCCCTCTCCTCCTCTACAGCATACACAGCTAAACTTATTGCACTCAGCTGCCAATTTCTTACTCCCACAAATTGCATTACTCTGGCTAGAGCGCTGATTCTAACGAAACTGGACTATTGCAACATCCTTTTGTAGGAACATCCAAAACTAACATTAATAAGCTACAATTACTACAGAACAAAGCCCTTAGAGCGGCTCTAGGTATAAAGAAATCCGAACTTATATCCAACATCAGGAGAGAAAATCACTGGCTACCAATCAAAGCCAGAATCATTTTCAAAACACTTAGTGTCGTCCATAAATGCATCACAAACAAAGCACCTAGCTACCTCAACAATACCATCAAGAAAAAAATCTCCTGCAGGACACTTACATCCAATAAACTGGCTCTCCTGGAAGTACCACAATACAAATACAGTAGAGCAGGAGGAAGTAGCTTCAAAGTTCTAGCCCCGACTCATTGGAACGTACTACCAACCAGCATCAAAAATGAGGACACCTTACTAGGATTCAAAAAAGCGTTGAAAACTTGGTTATTCAACAAATATTAACCCAACCACCCATTCCACCTTAGCACCAGAACTTCCAGGCCTTTCTCGTTCTTTTCAGAACTGAAACACCAATTGTTGACCCCATGGCTCACACCTATATCCAGTGGTCGCTACTGACCTGGAAATAGCACTTTAAAGAACTGCGATTTCACGGCTTTGACAGATTGTAACATGGTATAAGAAATGTGATAATATGACTGGAAATGCAACACTGTACAATAATTGTGATAATTTGCCTACAATCTCGCTGTGATACCCTCGGGTCAGGGCGAGTAATAAATGTAATAAATAAATAAAAAATAAAAAATAAATATTGTTCGCGGTCTTATGATTCCTTCTGCAGAGGTTTCACAGGCCTTGGTCGGAAAGGGCAAGGTCGCTTCTTTCCTTGTCACCCTCTCAGTATGCGCCATCTTTCTCCTCCTCTTGAACTGCCGTGCTGAGCTAGCTCTCACGTTGTGCAGTCTGCCTTGCTCGTATTGCGCTCTTGTGCTCCACCTTTTATCCTTTTGTGGTGCTACATGGGATTACAACCCTTGTACCAGGGGGTTTGATAAACTCAAAAGGGTGAGATTTATAGGATTTGTGAGACAGACGCAAATGACCGGGATTATTACCGTGAAATAAACAGGGGGGGATTGTGGGAATGGTATTGTTTGTTAAATTAGACTGGGTCTTTGGTAAATAATAAGTAGCGGGACGAGAAGAAGAACGATTGGACTTATTTGGGTAGGAAACCGGAAAACAGGGCGTATGAGAGAGATAGTTTCTGGGTGCAACGGGGTTTGGGATCCTAGAGCATTTGTTGTACACAGAGGTGTTATGGGATTTGGATAGGAGAGGTTCAATGGGAAGAAGGGAGGCAGATATAGTATGGCCTATAAAGGCTTCAGGGACTTTGTCCTCTCCTTCTTCCCCGGTATAATGCAGCATCTCACTGGGGCGTTTCCCAGAGCACAACCTCGGGGTCCCCCATCCAGGTGATCCTCTCGCGTTCGTCTCGCCCTACAGTTGGGATCTGAGATCATTGGCCCTTTCCAGGCCACCTAAATAAGGGATTTTCGAGGTCTGCCCGGGAGAATACCCTCAGATTTCTCACAGATAGTAGTAGCATTTTTAACATGGGGAGGAAGGGCGTTCCATTTATTGGGGATGAGAAGGGAGAAGGAGCAAAAGTGAGAGTAAGAGCAGAGTGGCTGAGGGACAGAGAAATTAGGGAGCGCACTGGAGCCAAGAATGCAAAGAGAAGAATAGTGGGCTATAATGTTAAAGGGGTACAAGCTCACTGAATACACGCTTTACAAACTTAAACAGGGAACATTTGTTCAAAGAAAGCCAACTGGTGTGGAGATAATGTCAATGTGGGAGAAGAGTGGGGAAGTAAAATACTTTGTCAAGTAGGAAGAAGAATTAGAGCAGAAGGCCCAGGAGGTGGCTGGCACAGTCATCAATTGAGTACCAAAATCATTAAGAGTTTTAGTAAAGTTGTGAGGAGGGGGCACATTTTCTGTACATTAAACAGGTTCTTCGCACCCACTGTCATGGGAGAATTTTAAAAAGCTGAAGTTTAGGGTTACTGGCAAAAAGGACCTCAAGTTTGTGAGCCGTGAGGGAGAGTGAGATAGATGAGGAGGGAAATAGATGGGTGACAGAAGTAGGAGGGTGCTTTGAAGGCAGGAACATTGTTCCACTTGGTCTTGAAGGAGTTTAGCAGAAGACATGGAGGTGCCATCAGGGAGGTGTAGCAGAGAACCAGTCAGAGGTAAGAGCATATAGGTAAACAGTGAAAGTAGGGAATGAGATAAAAATGTCATCCTCAAAGAGGTGTTAGGGGAGCCAAAAGGAGGAGATCATTATACCAAGGGTGAGGGTTTAGAGAGTGAGTAGTAAACGCCATGGGCAGAGCCTTGGGGGACACCAACAGAAAGGGATCAGAGGTGCACATGTCCCATGAAATGGAGAAGGATTGGTGAGAATAGTAGGAGGCAAACCATCTGTTACGCTCACCTGGTATCCACAGGGACGCCACCCAGCCCTGGTTGGATGATTTGCACTCTCGAACCCTCTCCCGGTCCCTTGTTAAGGCCTCTGGTTAAAGAGGGGTCTTAATATTGTAAAAGGTGGATTCTCCATCCTGCTCCTCGTGGCAGGGGTGCGTAGATGTGGGGGGTGAGTATCGACCAAGTTACTTCACTGGTGCAAGCCCCCCTGTGGGAATCCAGGCCTGCTGCGACTCCATAGGTTTGCTGCTTTACCGTCTTTATATGCAGTTCTTATGTTCCTCTTGGTTCGAATAATACTGTCTTGCTTCTTTCCTTTTAGGTATGGAAAAGTATTTTGGTGTTGTCATGCAGTTTGAAGATGAGCATGGGCCGGTAGGCAAAAGCGCGGTGTGCACGATGCTGTCCGGCGAGTAATGCGCGATGCGCGGCGCTGTTTTGCCTTTTATATTGCTAACCTGTGTCTTTTCTCTCCTTGCAGTTTGCGCTGTTCCTCGCCGAGCGCCGTAATGTTCCAGAAATGATACTGACCAGGAGTTGCCTACCCAGGTAAGAATTGTGTGGCTGTCTTCATTCGGGAGGAAACGTGAGTAAACGCTTACTAATGCTGTCTTTCTTTCTCCTCTTTACAGGTTATGGCATTCCAGGATGCATGCAATGCCGGAAGATGGAGTTCGTACCTTCAGGTGAGTCGAACTGAAGTCAGCGATGGATTGAAGACAGGATACTGTTCCAGGTAAGTTTCGTAGTGTTCTTTCTCTCCCAGCAGGTCCTTGGTTTCAGGTAAGCTGGCATAAAAGAACTGGACACGGTGAGTGTTCCGCTGCCCACAGCAGAATAACGCAAAGCATGTTCTGCTGTTTGGGTGTGGTTTAAATAGTCTCAGGTGAAGTAGTCCAGGTAAAATAGTCCCAGGCCTGCCACACCCAAAGTAGTCCAGGTAAACTAGTCCCAGGCCTGCCACACCCAAAAGACTACACCACATAGCTCAGTTCCTTGTAACTGAGCTATGTGTGTGCCTCCTTGTTGGCTGAGTCCCGCCAAGTTAAATAGTCCCAAGTAAATAGTCCCATTCTAATGTTGGTCTTCATGATAGTTATGATCCTGGCGCCAAAGGCACCAGGACTGACTCCAAGAGAGTCTTAGGTGAGGTTTTAAGGCCTTTGACCTGGCCCTAACTGGAAGGCTAATTTGCCAGTGAGGGCCGGGGCAAGGGTCATGACAGCTTTCCCCCCCCAAGGCCCCTCTCACAGTGGCACTTCTGCCTGGTCCTGGTTTGGCTGGGTAATTCTGATGGAACTTTTTAATTAAGCAAGTTGCATGGATGTTTTCACTAGGTTCCCATGATCTGTCTTGAGGGACGTATCCCTTCCAATCAACTAAGTAGTACAGTTTGGATCTGGTGTATTTTGAATCTAGGATATCCTTTACTTCAAACTCTGGTTCTCCATCAACTAATACTGGTTTTGGTGGTGTTGTAACCCGAGTACCGGGTTGTACCAGTTTCAGGAGTGATACGTGAAACACAGGGTGCCTCTGGATTTATTATGCATTCAATAGAATAAGGTCCCAGATATCAGGGACGAAAGGTCAGAGTCCCTTTTATGGGCAAATATTTTGATGCTAACCAGACCTTGTCTCCAATTTGATAGTCGGGGGCTTTACTACGATGTTGGTCAGCGATTTTCTTTTGTCTGTTCATGGCTTGGAGTACATGTTCTGCTGCTTCTTTGAAGGCCTGGGAAATAGTCGTATGTAGGGTTTTAACCGCTGGCATTTCCAAAGGGGTTGGGAGATCCAATTCTGAAGTACGTGGATGTCTACCATATATAGTATAGAAAGGGGTTTGTCCAGTGCTGGTGTGTAATGAATTATTATAGGCATATTCAGCTATCCATAACAAGTCCTTCCAATTTCTTTCAACTTGATGTAACATGCAACGTAAGTATTGCTCCAGGGTTTGGTTTGTTCTTTCTGTTTGGCCATCTGTTTGAGGATGGTGACTTGTGGATAGTCGAATATCAATTTGGGCCATTGAACAGCATTTCCTCCAGAAGTTGGAAACAAACTGACTACCTCGAGCTGAGATCAGGACCGATGGAAAGCCATGTAGCTGTACGATTTCCTCCAGGAATACTTTTGCTAAATTGGATGCATTTGGAAGACCCTTAAAAGGAATAAAGTGTGCCATTTTAGAGAACAAGTCTACAACTACTAAGATGGTGTTGACTGGGAGGTTGATCTGTAATGAAATCAAGGGACAGTGTGTGCCATGGTGCGGGAGGAATTTCCAATGGTTGGAGAAGACTGGCTGGTTTCTGCTTTTGGGACTTGTTTTGTGCACACACACCGCAAGATTGGATAAATTGTATGATGTCTTTACGCCATGTGGGCCACCAATAATTTTGTTTTACTGTAGCTAGAGTTTTGGCAATTCCAGGATGACCTTCAATCAGGGAGTCGTGATAACCCGAAATAACCTGCTCTTGTAAATCTTTACTTGGCAAATATGGTAACTGGTCTTTAATGGTGTAATGTTCTCCTTGAGTACACCACTCTTGTGAGAAAGTGGGATCCATTAAGAGTTGGATCTTGTTTTGGAGTTCACCCTGTGTCAATGTTGTCGTAAGACCCAGGAGTTTGTCTTCTGTAATGATGGCTACTGGATCTGGAGTTATGTATACCTTTTTATCAACACCCATGCGGGATAAGGCGTTAGCCTTTCTGTTTCGGACTCCTGGCTTGTAGGTGATCACATAGTCATATTCAGCAAAGAAAAGAGCCCACCACAGTTGATGGGATGATTGAGCCTTTGCTGTTTTTAGGTATTGCAGGTTTCGATGATCAGTTATGATCGTGACAGTATGTCTAGCACCAAGGAGATAGTGTCGCCATGCCTTGAAAGCTGATTTTATAGCCAAGAGTTCTTTGTCTGTGATAGCATAATTGAGTTCGGGAGGTGAGAATTTTCGTGACCAAAAGGCCACCGGGTGTAACTGGCCAGTTCCTGGGTCCCTTTGTGAGAGAACCGCTCCCATCGCCATGCTAGAGGCATCTGTTTCAACTAAATAAGGGAGGTCTGGGCGAGGATGCCGTAGAACTGGAGCAGAAGTGATTTTTTTCTTAAGTTCTTGAAAGGCCTTCTCTGCTTCTTCGGTCCAATGGAACTTTTTATTGTTTTCTCTCAATAGTGATGTAATTGGATGCACTATTTGGGAAAAATCTGGGATGAATCGGCGGTAAAAGTTTGCAAAGTCCAACATGCCCTGGATTCCTTTAAATGACGTTGGTGATGGCCAGTTAAGAATGGCATCTACCTTATGCCTATCCATTCTGATACCTTTTGGTGTGAGGATAAAACCGAGGAACTCCACTTCGGTGACATGAAAAGAGCATTTTTCGAGTTTATCATACAGTTTATGTTGGCAGAGTTTAGTAAGGACGGAGCGGACATGCCTGACATGGTCTTCTTTTGTAGCAGAATACAAAATGATGTCATCAATGTAAAACAGGGCGCAAACGTCGATTAACTCACGCAAAACATCATTCATAAAGTACTGGAATGCAGCGGGAGCATTGCAAAGTCCAAAAGGCATTACCTGGTATTCATACAAGCCGTATTTGGTACGAAAGGCGGTTTTCCATTCGTCTCCTTTCTTCACTCGAACAAGATGGTACGCCCCACTAAGGTCCAGTTTGGTATAGATGTAGGCGTCTTTGACTTGATCCAATAATTCGGGAATAAGGGGCAGTGGATAAAGGTTTTTCACTGTGATCTGGTTTAATGCACGATAGTCGATGCAAGTCCTCAATTCTCCTTCCTTCTTTGGTACAAAGAATAAGGGACTGGCTGCCGGTGATTTAGATGGGCGGATAAATCCATTTGCCAGGTACTGATCAAGATAAGATTTCAAATGGAGGTTTTCTGGTTCAGTAAGTGCATAGATTCGACCACAAGGAATTTGCGCATCAGGTATGAGGTCGATCTGACAATCGTAGGGCCTGTGCTGTGGTAGAGTATTGGCTTGTTCTTTCTGAAACACGTCTTGAAAATCTTATAGAGGAAAGAAACAAGTCAAGAGCTGGGTGGATTATTGGGGTCCGTATGGGGCCTTTGAGGATAGATAATACAGTTGCTGTCTTGAAGCAGGCTGCAAAGATAGTAAGGAAAAGAAGCAGGTTACAGAGGGAGGAGAGGTAGAAGCAGGTGAGCGGTCCAAGTTCATTAATCATGTGCTAGCATATGGGTCAGTGCAAGCCTATGTGAGGTTGGCAGTCCCCACGATGGATGCCAGTTCAGAAGGAAAAAAGGCGGTGGAGGAGGGTAAGAACGAGATCAGAGAGATGGATGTAGGCAGAAAGGAAAAAGGAGGCAGAGCTATCTTGGCACTCAGGAAAAAAGTATAAGACAGTGGCATGATTTGCAGCTACGCATAGAATAACATTACATATAAATCCGAAAAAAATAGAAACCATGATTAACAGACAAAAACAACCAAATGGACTGAACAAGGAGTCCAACAAAAAATCTGAATGCAATGGCCACATAAGAGTCTGGCAGCCTGCCTGAGTTTGACCAGATACTGTTTCAAAAATATCCACCATACTAAAATGAGGAAAGCTGACCAGTCCTTTCTTCCAATTAGGAGACCCTCCATAGAAGGCATGGCTTCTGGTAGCCACAGGGAATCACTTGATGGAAAGATAATGGTGGAGATAGGACAAGAATCCAGAAGGGAGGACCGACAGAACAGTATATCTGTTTGTAGAAAGTTTATTTCGGGAATACAAAAAATTCCCAGAAAAACAACAATTGACAATGTAATTACACATCACACAATAAAAGAACAAACAACATTCCACCCTCATAAAAATAATATTACATATTTTATATCTAGTTATGTTGCAGGTATTATTCAAAAGAATGAAGAGGCATCCCCTATGCAAGGAACACGTATTGTTACAGATTGGCCGATTGAGTAGCAGAAGGCAGACACAGCTTTGCATGAACGTTGAGTTCTGTGTCCCTAGAAGTTAATATTAATTTTTTATGTTTACCGAAATGAAAGTAGATATGGCCAAAGATCCAGAGATATTGTGGGCATGCAGTTCAGCTTGAAAAGGCCACACGGAAATGATGAGCATTAGATATTTTTTGTGGTGCCTTAAAGCTACTGGTAGACTCCTCCACCACACTATTCCAGAATTACTCTTAAGAAGCAAAGGCATTCCATTTTGCTCAGAAAGTTTTTATTTATGTGCTGACGTCAGTTTTCCTGCTAAGATGTAACATTTGGTTTCCCTTGTAGATAATGTTTGGCAGACTCAACAATAGATGCAATGTGTGAAGCAAAAACAAAATCTTATATTATCTTCATTAAACAGTTGGTGTTGTGGTCTGCATGCTGGGCGGACCTGATTTTGTGTCATTTTGTCCATGAACACACAGAAAGCACAGTTCTGTAGTGAAAGATGTTAGAGAGATTTCTTCGAAATGCTTCAGCAGATGCTGTTCCAATAAGCTAGGTGTGTCTAGGCTCCGACTGAGCCCACTTTGTAACCTAACAGCAGTAGACACATGATTTTTGTTTAAAATATAGAATAAAAAATAGATGATTTTCAGAATGGTTTTAACCTGCGGCTAAATCATGAACTGGACAGAAATGCATGTGGTTCTAAATTTGTATACATTACTTTCTCGTGTCTAATGGTTATTCTGTCTCTCAACTCCTTTACTTTCATCGTGGCTATCCTATGCTCTACCATCAAGACATTTTTTAGGTATCTTTTGGAGTCAAAGTGTACCCCATCTAGAGGCAGAAAGGGGTCACTGGCAGTTATCCTGCTGCTGCAAAGAATCCCAGATGGTGCCACCACATTCTCCCTTTAAAAAGATTTTTGACTTGAGACCAATGATGAGGAGATCTCGAGAACTTAGTAGATTGAAGTGGGACACAGTTATGTTGTAATGTGGTACACATATTGAGGAATTGTGTCTTCATTGAAGACATGTGAGGCAAAAAAATGTACTTATATGTTGAAAATATTAACACAATTTTAGGAAGTTTAGAGCCTGATTTTGGAGATCATTTAAAAAAGGTATGCAAAGCAAGTCTTCTAAAGCTCGGCTCACAAACCCACCAGATAATGAACTTCCTCTGTGTTATTGGAAAGACTTAAAATATGTAAATGATTTGCACTACACTAAAAGTACGTGAACTATTTTCCTGCAGGTGCATTTTGGATTTCCTGAAAAAACAACTGGATATTATTATTTGCAGTCATTAAGCAGTCTTGAGCAGACTTCTCAAGAACTGATTCATGGTATTTTGAAAGGGTTTTCCCAATGTTGAAGGGCGCTTGAGGGGGTTTGAGAGAGTAGAAGTGAAAAAGGAATGTTCATGGCACCTCTTATCACGGAGTACCACAGTAAGACAGCATAGTGGGATAAATGACATGATTCAGACATCTGTGTGCAGCTCTTAGTTCACAGTTTTGGATGTGGGAAGAGCCAGCCTTTTCACCCTTCTGAGCAGCGGCTGCTCATCTATAATGGGCATGGGGTCGCTGGCCTGCAGTACCCTCGCCCATTAAGGAGAAGCTGAGCAGCCCAGTGTAAACACTGAGCACTTCCTCAGTTGCTTTCAGCAACAGAGAAAACACCCATGGTCTAGTTTAAACTGTCAAAAGAAAACCTTGTTTCCCTTCAACAGTTTCTGTTCCCCAGCCCGCCCGTCCAATGGACCAGGCAAGTGTTTTGCTTCTCCAGACTTGCATGGCCTATTGGGGATGCGGCCTGGGAAACTGCACCAATGAATGTGCGTAGAAGGCTCTCCAGCACCTCCCTGCACATTCAGACACTCTGGGGTGGTGATGTGAGAGCACTCTGGCTCGTGCGCGCATGTTCAGAAACCAAGAAGCACTCGTTGCTTTCAGGTTCCTCTTTGTGTGGCATGAGAGCTGGAGGACTTCTGTGTTTTCTAGGAGGCCAACGCACAGCAAGAAACAGAGTCTGGGCTGTGGCTGAAGGTAAGAAGAATGTATTATGTATGCGTGCATGTGTGAATGAATGAGTGAGTGTACGATGCACAGATGGATGGTGGGTGCGCATATGAATAAGCGAGTATATGGGTACACGAGTGAATGCTCTGTGAATGAGTACGGGAATATTGCGTTGGTGTGCTTGTGTGTAGTGTGTGCTTGTGATTTTGTACCGGGCTGGCCTGCTAATTTTAAGGGGGATACTACACCATCATTTTGCATCTTTGAAAAACCAAGCATGATAAGTATTATTACGTGGCTAAACTGGCATGTTGATGTAGCCAGTCTAGCCATTTCTTACTGTGGAGTGCCATTTTTTACTGGCACCTTTGATAAGGAAAGCATGATACGTCTTATTATGCGGATAGACTGGCATTTTGGTGCAACCCGTCTTGCTATTTCATTAGCGTGGCATTTTGTACGGGGCATCTATAATAAAGCAACCATGATAAGTGGCATTACATTGATAGACCAGCATTTTGGCGTAGCCAGTCTAGTTATTTCTTTGGCATGTTATTTTTTACTGTCCATCTATAATAAAGCAAGCATGCTAAGTATTACATGGCTAAACTGCCATTTTTGTGCAGCCAGTCTAGCCATTTCTTACTGGCAATACATGTTTTTACTGACTATCTTTGATAAAGAAAGCATGATAAGTGTTATTACCTGGATAGACTGGCCTTTTGGTGCAGCCAGTCTAGCTATTGCATTGGCATGGGATTATTTTAAGGGGCATCTATAGTAAAGCACGCATGATAAGTGGTATTACATTGATAGACTGGCATTTTGGTGGAGCCAGTCTAGCTGATTCTTTGGCATGCCAATGTTTTCTGGGCATCTGTAATAAAGTAAGCATGAGAAGTGTTATGATGTGGTTAGACTGGCATTTTGGGGTGGCCAGTCTAACTATTTCTCTGGCATGTCATTTTTTACTGGGTATCTGTAATAAAGCACGTGTGATATGTGTTATCATGTGGATAGACTTGCATTTGGGTGCAGCCAGTCTAGCTATTTATTTGGCATGAACATGTTTTACTGGGCATTGATGATAAAGCAAACATGATGGGTTTTTAAGTAGCTAGGCTGTCATTCTGGTGCAGCCAGTCTTGCTATTTCTTACTTTGACAAAGCATTGTTTACTCGGCATTTATAATAAAGCAAGCATGATATGTGTTATTAAGTGGCTAGACTCGCATTCTGGCGCAACCAGCCTAGGTATTTCTTTCTGTGACATGGCATTTTGTACTGGGCATTTGTGATAAAGCAAGCATTATAAATGTTATTACATGGATAGACTGGCATTTTGGTGTAGCCAATGTGGACATGTTTTCATATTGTGACATGGCATTTTTAATGGCAAAACCAATACAATTATGCACTTACATGGGGATACTGCCTTATATTGGACATTTCTTATAGTATCATTGGTGGCATTGGGCCTCATTACAAGTTAGGCTGTAAAACCGGCAGGCTGATGCCAAACTTGCAAATGTTTCCACCCCATGGCAATGGGGAAATACAGGGCCATTACAACCCTGGTGGACCCTGTAATTCCCCATTGCCAGGGGCCAGAAAGAAACTTTTACTCCCCATTCCCATTTGAGCCCCATTGGGCTCAATGGGAACGGGGAGGCCGGTAGCACCGGCACCATTCAGAATGGTGCCGGTACTACCGGCAGTTTCTGCTCGCGGGTGCCGGTACGCTCGCCAGGTAAAATCTGGCAGGCATGTAGGCACCCGCGAGCAGGACTCATAGTTTGCCGTTCCGGTAACAACGGTACCGGCAAGCTTAACGGTACCGTTGTTACCGGGCCGGCAAACTTGTAATGAGGCCCATTATGTTCTTATAAGGTAATGGTGGCATATATGGGTGCAGTTAGCATGGAAATGTATGGCTGCAGCCAGTGTGAAATTGTTATTATATTGGCATATATTGTGGGATGAGGCATCATGAAAATGCTTTGGGAAATACCCCTGTGCACTGTTAGTGACTTGCATCCAATGGGTTTTCTCATGAGTCACCCTACAAAACCAATGACTGTCTGGCTTCTTACCCATTTTTTCACTTAAGGTGTGCTGTAAAATGTACAATTTTAACCCATTATTCAAAAATGTTTCTTGGAGGTAGAACCCCCTATAACTCGACCTTGGTTTATTTTGTATCCCTAGCTATGCTCGGTCACTGTGGCATATTTAAAGGACATTTTTATGCCTTCCAAATAAAACAAATCATTACCTGCCACCGCTTTTAACATCTACAAAACATTGCGTCAAGAAACAACTGCATTTGTGCTGAATACTATATCAATGTAGATTTTTATTGCTCTTTACACTTTACACTTTGACAGCATAATGAAGGCAGTCAGGGGTGGCATTTATGAATGAACGAATACAATCTCAGTTTTTTTAAAAATTTTTATTGAATTCAAAGCTTCAATTCAGTCCTATAACATGTGTTATGCAGTCTGACAAAATCTAATGGTACCACAGGTAAATATTTTCTAAAGAATTATAAAAAATTACGGAATGGACATTAGTCCATCAAATACATCCATTGCTCCCTAAGACACGGCAATGTTTTTGCATACTCATTGCCAAGCGGTCCCATTAACAATTTCATGGTTACAGAATAGATGTATTTGGGCACTGTTTGTTAATTGC
Source organism: Ambystoma mexicanum (assembly GCF_040938575.1). NCBI lineage: Eukaryota > Metazoa > Chordata > Amphibia > Caudata > Ambystomatidae > Ambystoma > Ambystoma mexicanum. Next base: position 283,296,726 of record NC_090927.1, read on the forward strand.
TTATTATTTTTCACTTTTACAGACTCCATGACAAATATTTCCAATAACAGAACAAACTGATGGCACATTTTCTGAGGTCCTTTACAAGGAATTCTAGGCATCTAAAATGCTCCAGTATTTTTTGTTGTCCCCAAGTGGGCCCGTGGCTTCCCTCTATTGCAGCAATCCCCAATCCAAGCTACTCCCTATGGATTTGTAAAATCTTTCATTACAATCAGTGATCTACATACCGTTCATTAGTTTTTCAATGAAAGCTTCTTAATGTGCTGTTCTAGGTACATAATCATTCTGTTCTGATGTGCTTTGTCTGGGGAACAATGTCTAACAATTGCCACATCTGACCATCGGCAGTGCAAGGATTTCTTGACCATTGAAAAAAGTGACATTTTCACGCGCACATCCCCCCACCCCTTGACACGAGGGCCCAATTTACATCCCCTGTTTTTGGAGACCTGTTCAACCTCTTATGCTTGCCATACTGTGTAGGCGGTCCTGAATCTAATAATCAAAACGCACTGTTGGCTTAACATAAGAATTTGTGAGTGTCCCACATTCTGCAGGGTTATTTACAGTCATTCTCTAAATCAAGTCATAGTTAGTAGCTGGAGGAGATGCATTGCTGAAACTTCTCTCTCCTATTTATGTGTACTTTGCTTCCCCTGTACAGACAACAACCTACTATTAAATCAAACTATATCTTCAATAGGGTTCAGTTAAACAATGCAATGTTCAGATTGATCTTATATGACAGCACATTACTGACAAGAGGGTACTCTAGAAGGTAAACATGAAAACAAAATGATCAGTCAATATCAATGTCAACCTCAATTAGTCTACGTGTGCCATCTTAATTGTGCACGTGTATCACATAGACACAATCTAAGAGCTGCTTCACAATTACAAAGGATATTTAATTTGATAGAATTCATCCTAAACACATCACCTAACCATATAAAAATGAGTATGGGACAACAAACAATGAAGTGTCAAGTGAATACAGATGCAAACAAACCACCTACATCTATTATTCCAAATAGAAAACAGACATATCTCAACAAATGTACAACAAAAAGTCATGAATACATATCTTGTCCATATCATGAAAAGTGTAGCCCTACATGTTTCAATCCCCTTTTGGGTGTTGGATTTTCATTGGGGGAAATCTATTCAGGGAGTGCAACCTCAAGGAACTCTAGGGAAAAACAAATGAGAGGAGACATGAATGCAAGTATCAAGCTTGTGAGGTAGACAGATTGTTAGCTTTTAGCTTGCTTATATAAGGGGAAAGACAACAAAAATGGATTCCCTACTGCATGCTCAATGCGCCATCCAAGGCCCAGGGCGCTTTGCTTCGCCAGCCTTGCATAGCTCATTGGAAATACTGGCTAGGGAAATGCATGTCTGTATGTGTCAGTAGGAGCTACTGCGCCTCCTCACACATGCAGACAGAACAGGCTGGAGCAGGGCATTTCAGCACCCACACTAAGGCCCCTGCATGCATGTGCAAAACCTTTGCTTCCCATTTCCTGTTCTATCAGAGATGGCCAGTAAAAAAAACAGGCTTACCCCCTGAGCCCCCCAGTGCCTTGCATGCACGCATAATCAAATTGATTGCGTGTGTGTGTTAGGCGCTGTGAGGCCCAGGGGACAAGGATGATATTTATTTTACTGGACATCTATTATAGATGTCCAGTAAAAAAATACCATGCCTTCCCCCTAGCCCCTTCAGAGTCCATTGTAAATTGTTTGGGTTTTTACCCAATGTTTTTTTTTATAGTATGCTCTAAAATGCACCATTTATTTTAACCCATTATTTTAAAAAAATTTCCGGGGGAGAAACCACCTGGGACTCCTTTGATTGGCTCGGGCTCCTATGCTCGGTTGCTGGGGCATATCGGGGAGAAATAATTATCCCTCTCCACTTAGAAAATTCACCAGCCGCCACTGGCCCTGGAACTGTGCTGGGAGAGGGGTGGGGTGAGCCCAGGGACTATGGTAGGAGCAGGCTGCTCAGAGCCATGATATAGTGGTGAGTGGGGTGGAGAGCCCAGGAACTGTTTTAGGAGTGAGATGAGGGAGCCCAGAAACTGTGATGGGAGCAGGTGGGGAGCCCAAGCACTATACTGGGAGTAGGGTGCGGTGACGACGCACGATAGTTCACATCCATTTTGACTTACTGCCCAATTGGCATTTTGCGGGGGAGGGGGCTGGCCTGCCCATATTTTGCTCAGGGGGGGCCCAGGCCAAAAAAGTTTGAAGACCACTGCTCTAAGAATATTCCTAAATCAGCATTGTTAATTATAACAGTTCCAGGGCCGCCACTGGCCCTGGAACTGTGCTAGGAGCAGGGTTGGGTGAGCCCAGTGACTATGGTAGGAGCAGGCTGCTCAGAGCCCTGGTATAGTGGTGAGTGGGGTGGGGAGAGTCCAGGGACTGTTTTAGGAGTGGGATGAGGGAGCCCAGAGACTGTAATGGGAGCAGGTGGGGGAGCCCAAGCACTATACTGGAAGTAGGGTGCGGTGACGGCGCACGATAATCCACAGCCATTTGGACTTACTGGCCATTTGGGATTTTTGGGGTGACCCGGCCTGCCCATATTTTGCTCAGGGGGTGGAGGGCAGGCCAAACAAGTTTGAAGGCCACTGCTCTAAGGATATTCCTAATTCAGCATTGTTAATTATGTGGATAAGATTCCCTTTTTAAGCTGGTCACAAATACTGAAAGGCAAAACTGGGGAAGAAGCACAGACGGGAGGGTATTCAGCCCATGCTGTCTTTTTAGTATAATTTAAGAATCACAATAAAAAATCTTGTGTGCACTCACCTAATGAATTGATAGTAGGCTTGCATGTATTTCCCATAGCAGAACTAGCGTGCCAGCGTCGGCTCCAGATGGGCTTGGCCTGAACGTTGTTCTTACAAAATTGAAAAAAGTAGCCACTTATGAGGCTTTAGATAACACCCCTCTTTTTGGGCATTTCGTGTGTTGATCCCAAAGAAAATTATGTTTTCATATTTTTAAATTTGAAGTCTGCAGCTCTAAAGGGAGATTACGCAAGTCCTCTTACTTGTATTTACACAACGTAATACAGGAGGTAATCTGTTTATTTCACAATACAGTTAGTAATGAAAATGGTAGTCATGTTGAAAAAGGATATTTAGTATGAAAGAAAGGCCTACTAAGCACATTGACATGCTACATAAATTAGTGATAGCTATAAAAATGGCAAATTACATTATACATGTGCAGCGAAACAATAAAAACGTAATTTCATAAAGAGTAATGGCTCACCATCACGTTTCCTTCTAGGTGAGATGTGGTTTTCGTTTGTTTCCAGAGCACCGCTTTTCTGGAGAAAAAAAACATATAATGTTACTTTCAAAGTCATCGAATTGTATTCATTACATTAATGCAAAGGTAAGGTTGCATGACAATTTATGAAGGAAAACCAAATAAATGTTCCATAACTTTTAACCTCATCCACGAAAGTTAACCAAATTGGCAAGCGACTGTTCTGGGCACATCTGAAATCACAGGCCAAATCAGTTGAAGTTACATGAACGTTTTCTGGTACAAAGCAGTGTTTTTTGCGTTGGAAAGGTTTTTTGCATTGGTATGATATTTTTAAAATTGTGACACATAGCTTAACATTTTCTGCTCAATTTTTCACATCCTACCTCCTATCCTGAAGATGTACCCACCAAAATACATTTGAAAATTGGATATGCCAAACTCAATAAATTCACCTTTTAAAAATAAATGGTATCACTAGATTAGTAAATGTGCAGTAGGCATGATATATTAATCAAAACATCACAAGTCTAGGTTAAAAACAAAACATGGCAATAGAAGAAACACCAAAGTCTGGAATTAATGGGTTAAAACACCACAAACACATGCACGCATTATATGCTTGGAAGGATAGACTCAAGATAATGCACTTGGAAAACACACTCGGAATAATACACTTAATATGATAGAGAATAAAATTCACCACAACAGCCATACACAATAGGCACTGCAAACAATCCCACATTGGGAGCATGGTATTCACTTGGAATAATACACTCGCAGTAACATTTGCAAAATACAATTCAGCACAATTGTCATACACAACAGGCACTGCATACAAGCCCACACCAGGAGAATACTAGGACCAACAACAATGCAATCAATACAATTCACTCAAAGCAATTCTCTCAGAACAATTTACTTTAAACAATACTCAGAATAATGTATTTTTATTTATTTTTTCATTTGTATAGCGCAATCTGAGGGCACATCTATAATGCACAGTATAATGCAATCAGAATAAAATATGTGTGATTGAATTAAGCTCAATAGTCATATTGTATCCAACAGATACAACATACAAGCCTACACCATTCACATAAAATGACCAACAACAAAATGTGCAAAACAATACACTCAAAACAATAAACTCAAATCAATGCACCCAAATAGGTATACTCAAAGAAATACACTCAAAGTCATATGCTGAGAACAATACACCCGGAATAGCATACTTTGAATATAATGCCACACAAAAGCAATACACAACAGGTACTGCATGTAAATGCACACTGTGAGCACACCATGACCAAGAACCATCTGTTTAAAACAATGCATAAAGAATACTACACTCAATTCAACGCACTGAAAACAATTGGCTAACTATCAAACACTTGAAATAATACATTTGGAATAGCACAGGCTAGATAATACACTCAGGCTAACATGTTCATAATACAAGTGAACACATACATAACAGCCACTGCATGCAAGCCCACACCATGACCAATAACAGGACATTTGGAATAATGTGCTCAAAATAACACGTTATACAATTTAAAACAATAGAAAGACACAAAAAATGAAAGAAATCTGGGGAATAATATCAAGTTTTAAAAAGAGTTACGGTCACTACCTATAAAACGTAGATGCCTACACATGTTGCCAATAACAAACCTAAGGTACATATACTCATTCAAAATGTGACAAAATCGAAGAAAATGCAAAGTTTAAAAAGGTTGTGGAATTCCAACTTTAAGGTACACACACTGTCCAAATGAATTGAACATCCATGCTATTGTAAGGGTCTTGCAAGATAATGGTGTGGGGGTGATTTAAGGTTAAAAGTAATAGGGTGGGTCATACATAATTGAATGCATTACGTAGCTTCTCCTGGATAAAGTTCTTCCTGTCTGCAGCCAGTTCGATGGAAAATAACTGACACATCCATTTGTGATGACACTTATTTGACAAATTGGAATTATGACAATATATAGATACAAATTACAATGAACATAAGTTAAAAAAAGATTACAAATAGAGAAATATAAAAAGGTACAGGATTTTAAAAGAAAGAGGCTAAGGCTCCGGGAGAAAGTATAGGGGAACTACCCATTTTGATTACAAGAAAAGATTGCTTCTTCTGGTGTATGGCATCACAAATAAAGTTGCATTTGTCTTACACACTGCTGACAACTCAATCCTTATCACCACACCTGACCTGGGTGCGATTTTTATCAGTGTTCTGTTTCAGAACCACATCCCAACACACAATAGGCATCCAACTATCCTGCCAGCATACAGCCTCTAATATGTAAACAGTGTGATAGGTTTGGTAGAGCTATTGACAAAAGATTATATGACACTGTATATCCATGGAGCACCTCACCTGACACTTCCCCATCACCCCTTTGCCTGAAGCTTCCTACATAATATCACTGAACCTATAACAGTCTGCATCCATCACCAACTCAAAATATTGTTTGTGGTGAACGCATATTCCCAGTACCATGTGATTTATTTAGGACTACACTTACCGAGGCATTTGGCAGATAAATGAAAGACAAGAATAATCTAGTGCTTGTGTGGTGAGATTAGCAGTAGCCGGTCACACTGTATGATAGGTTATTTATAACACGCTTAATACCCATAGGTTTCTAAGAGCAGACCCAGGGATCGAACCTGTGTTGCTCTGTGTCGTCTTGCTTCCGAGGCAGGCACGTTTAGCTGAGCTATCCTCCCGAGACAAGTGTCCATCGAAACTGAGAATAGTACATATTGTTTTAAAGATGCATTACATTTTCCCCTGCGTTATATTGTGTCATTATATTGGTGTCAGAATAGGGTCATAATAGGGTTCAACCTGGATGCTGTTATTTAACAAAACGTACTTGAAGTCAACTTAGATATGAGGTTCCAAGGAAAGTATATAGGGTTTATCCCAGTCAAGAAGAAGCTTTTTTCTACAGGGTTGGTTGTATTTTATGATTTCCTTGAGTATATCCAGAAGGATGCCCTGAGAAATGTAAGGCAGATGTTTTCAGGGTGGTCTTTAAGAGAGCTACCAGGGTTTAAAATGCAGCATATCTTGAATAACCATGAAGGCGGGGGGCTATTTTATTGCCAGTGTCCAATGTGGGCCTAGTACTTTTTTTAGGCAGCTTTGGCTTGACTGCCTCCCCTGGCATATTCATATTAAACTGATAAAACAATGTAAAAACTAAATTCACCACAGCTGATGATAAACAAAGCCTGCTGTAAGAAAATTATTCCAATATTCAGTTTCAATACATCCAAGCAAAGTAAAGATTGCCTTCAATATTTATATTGTCTATGTGTTAAGTGATGTCTGAAAGTGGTCTAGAAAAGCTTATTTGCTTTTGAGGGATCTGCATGACACTCAGGTCAACAGGAAATTAAGATGCACTTTGTCTCAGGAAACACAGATGTCATAAATAGCTTAAGCCTGTTTTCCATGCTTACAAATACACAAATCAACTTGAAAAAATGAAGTGTTTCAGATTATCATCTGCTTGCTTAGTCCGGTTAACTTTATAATTATTAACTGGGTGTGTCTGAAACACCTAGCAAAACAAAAACTCTTTTTAGTTTGACACCTAAGTTTTAGGTTGCTTAGCATAACTGGACACAAAGTGAAAGGTTTTCAATGAGTGCAAATGGCTTTTCAAAGCAAGCTCTAATCAAACAGATCTCATTTTAGCCTAAGTCACAATGGGGGCAAGAAATAAGGAATGGATTAAGAAGAACTGAAACTAATCCTTAACTACTTGTGGTGACAAGAAGGTTTCAGGTGAATTTAAATTAACAAGGGGGGTCCTGGGAGTCCCTCTGCCAGACATTAGTCCTGGTTACGAGAGACTTACCCAGAGTCTTTAGCTCACTATCTTTCACAGAGAAGAAATGTCCCAAACATATCAGTCTTTGTCCTGCCCTGGGGCAGTCCAGCACCGAAATGCTAGGCAATTCTCCTCTGAACAAGAGTACCAACAGAAACCCCAGACACGTGTTTCGGTCTGGTTGGACCTCATCAGTAGGGTGGATCTGTGCCTCTCTAAGAATAGTGAGCAAGGGGTCCACGTCTGGATTGCCCTAGTAACTTAGGATGAGACCCAAAGTTACTTGAATATGCAAATTAACAAGGGGGGTCCTGGGAGTCCCTCTGCCAGACATTAGTCCTGGTTACGAGAGACTTACCCAGAGTCTTTAGCTCACTATCTTTCACAGAGAAGAAATGTCCCAAACATATCAGTCTTTGTCCTGCCCTGGGGCAGTCCAGCACCGAAATGCTAGGCAATTCTCCTCTGAACAAGAGTACCAACAGAAACCCCAGACACGTGTTTCGGTCTGGTTGGACCTCATCAGTAGGGTGGATCTGTGCCTCTCTAAGAATAGTGAGCAAGGGGTCCACGTCTGGATTACCCTAGTAATTTAGGATGAGACCCAAAGTTACTTGAATATGCAAATTAACAAGGGGGGTCCTGGGAGTCCCTCTGCCAGACATTAGTCCTGGTTACGAGAGACTTACCCAGAGTCTTTAGCTCACTATCTTTCACAGAGAAGAAATGTCCCAAACATATCAGTCTTTGTCCTGCCCTGGGGCAGTCCAGCACCGAAATGCTAGGCAATTCTCCTCTGAACAAGAGTACCAACAGAAACCCCAGACACGTGTTTCGGTCTGGTTGGACCTCATCAGTAGGGTGGATCTGTGCCTCTCTAAGAATAGTGAGCAAGGGGTCCACGTCTGGATTGCCCTAGTAACTTAGGATGAGACCCAAAGTTACTTGAATATGCAAATTAACAAGGGGGGTCCTGGGAGTCCCTCTGCCAGACATTAGTCCTGGTTACGAGAGACTTACCCAGAGTCTTTAGCTCACTATCTTTCACAGAGAAGAAATGTCCCAAACATATCAGTCTTTGTCCTGCCCTGGGGCAGTCCAGCACCGAAATGCTAGGCAATTCTCCTCTGAACAAGAGTACCAACAGAAACCCCAGATTATCATCTGCTTGCTTAGTCCGGTTAACTTTATAATTATTAACTGGGTGTGTCTGAAACACCTAGCAAAACAAAAACTCTTTTTAGTTTGACACCTAAGTTTTAGGTTGCTTAGCATAACTGGACACAAAGTGAAAGGTTTTCAATGAGTGCAAATGGCTTTTCAAAGCAAGCTCTAATCAAACAGATCTCATTTTAGCCTAAGTCACAATGGGGGCAAGAAATAAGGAATGGATTAAGAAGAACTGAAACTAATCCTTAACTACTTGTGGTGACAAGAAGGTTTCAGGTGAATTTAAATCTGTTCAACATGTAGCACCACCTAAACTGCCAAATTGTTGCCTTTCAATATCCTATTATAGATACAAGTATATGTGCCTTATGAGAATCGATGCTTCATCCATATACATGAAGTTTATTGACATTAAGGAATGTTTTTCAACTAAAATCACAACTTTGTAACTGTACATTCTAGTGGAATGGGACACATTTTGATGCATTATACACAGTGACCTATGTAAATGTGATTTTGTAAACTGTTTAATACAACACAGAACCTATATGTGCATAATTATTCCACCTAAAATCTTGTTTTCAGTAGACGAATTAAGCATTTGTATTGGTACAGAGCTAAATGTGTTGCCCTTTCTGACGGCACAGCTTTTGAAAATCAGCTGCATAAAGGGGGGTGGGGTTTGTGATAGCTCTGCAGGAGTCAGCCTCTTTTACAGGTGTTATTCTTGTACCTATATGCCATCAGTAGAACCCTGGCTGCCTTCGGCTCAAAAAAAGACAGTCACTGGAAATGGAGGAAAACCGTTTTATCAGGGACACCCTCCATCGGAGCAGAGCACAGCAAAAAGGGGTACTCTGCTCTGCTTCCTTTCTTCTAGCAACAACTGACGTAGAGAAAAGGATTGAAGGCTGAACGAAATCCACCCTGTGCTCGGGTAAATAAATGGCTGCTTACTATCATTGGGCTAAATAATAGGTTCCATTTGTCTGCCAGTCTCATGCATATCTCATCTCAAATCTCAAATTGTCATGAGCTCTTTATTTGATGCATACTTCTTATGATAGGCTGTAGCCTCCACAAGGTTCTGAGAGAGCACATTATGCGCCAGTGGAGAGCTAGGCCTACTATCACAAACAAACTTGGGTTAGGGGCTGATCTCAGATGAAGTATCTAGTACATGCAATGCCAACATTGTGCCTCTAACCTAACCATACACCTATTCATCATGCATATTATACGCATTATAGATGTATGGATGTAACAGAGTTCCTTGCCTAAACTTGGTGCCTGACAGACGTCCCAAACAAGTTGATGTTGGACTGTGAAGAGGCATATAGGGGATCCCCATACAACCCCCTACTAAGGCAAGGGGCTTTCACAGGAGCACTAATACCCTTCTTCCCCCCACTAACAATAGTGATCACCAAGAGGATAAATGGGAGACAAAAACTCTTAAAAGGCTCTCCTTATCCCTAGGTTGACTCTCTACGAGAGTCATTCCAGATACCTAGTTGGGGCCAAACACCCAACATAGAAAATAAAGGTTTCCTCTTTGAAGAAACATACTTATATGTGTTTAAATGCTCTGGTGACAGGGAAACACATGTATTCCTTTGGTATTAATGCCAAAGTGGACATATTTGCGCAAAACATTGAAGTCTCACATATGCAAAGTTGTGTGCAGATAATCTGAAATTAACTGACATTCTATACATGAGAAAGAAAATAAATAAACCCTATTTTCCCACTCAGGTCAGAATCGTGAGGGGTGACAAAGCTGCAAATTACCATGACAAAGAACTTGCCAGAGCATTTCTCGACTTCAGCTATGCATGCTTAGAAAACAGAGAAACTCAGTTAAAGACCAGCAATGGAAGCAGGAGTTCAGACTGCATGCCCCAGGTAGTTCTGTAATCCAAGATAGCAACTGGCCATAATATACGTTTAGGCCAAACCCATTCCCACCCACATGACCACAAGCACATGGCCCAATCCTGGAGCAGCACAGCCCACACTACACAGGTACAATGTATGTCCATAAAAAAAATCAAGTGAAGGAGTGGCCATACTATAAAAAGCAGCCAGTGCAGTCTGGCAGTGAAGGGTGTTTGAAAAGGAGCTTGAGATTGGTAAATGAGAGGAGAGTTGGAAATAGATTGCTGAAGGAGAAAGGAAGAGAGCTATTTTAAGGAGGTTTGAGAGATAAAGTTACCATCCAGAGAGAATTGTATTGAGGAGGTTGGAGAGGGAATTGTACCATCTGGGGAAAGTTCTATTGAGGGGGTTGGAGGAAGAAAGTTACCATCTGGTGGGAAATAAAGTTACAAGACCCAAGGTGGTGGGAGGAGCCAGATACTAATTGATATTTCCAACTTCTGAGCCTATTGGCAATGCAGTAGTACGTGGCTATTACCTGAGGCCTGCCCTGATGGGTCTGGTAGACTATTAAGCACGCAATTTATTGATGGTTATCCTTGCTACAGTTGGGAGTATTCTGGGTCCAGAAGGACCCTTCCTTAACCTTCACGCATTTATGGAGCTTCACAGCAGTACAAATAGGTGTGCATTAGATGGTGATAATTAGGGGTTGATTCCCACATTGGTTATGTTTGGAAATTAGGAGGCACTTCACCTTTTTGGATTGTGAATCTATTTTTTGAACTTTGTTACAGTTGGATGTACCGAGAATCCCGGAGTCGCATACATTTGCACATTTGGAGTGCGTTTCAAAGTTGTTTGGATATTCCAATATCATATGGAAATTTACCAGGTATTTGTAACAGTGTGAGGTGTACAAATGACATCTGACATCTGTAGTGAATAGAGGTTCCTGTGTTGGAATGATCAGTAGAGGAGATGCACTTTTTAAATTTATATTTTTATCTATTGTAGAGTGAATGGTTAGGTTTTGGCACGCTTCTGTTGGTATAGTTGAATTGAGGATTGGTGTTTTGGACTTGTTTGGCTCTTACGTGCTTATCTATGTTGAGAGCACCAGAAGACTACATACATAATCATCCATGACAAACACGTTGATTGTACCCGTGAGGAATGTCCAACAATTATAGTGTGCAGGACAGAAACATGTTGGGTTGTTTTTCAATACAGTCAATTATCCATGGAAATACATGATTAATTCATGACTTCATTCATTATTAGGGAGATGAGATATATTGACGAATTCATGTGATCTGCAATCATATACTCATGTTTGTACACTTCTATTGACCTCAACCATTCATAATAAAATGCATATTTTTTAAACAATGTTCATGAAAGATGTTCAGGTGTTTAGGGGTTTCCTCCTACTAGTAAACTGCCCTTTTCTGTGGTAACAGAATTACCACAATTATTTCTTAATCGCCAAACTTGTAATGAACCGCTCTTAGACTTTTACATGCATATCATTTTGGGCTGTGGATTTGGATTCTTCCAAGTTCTGCATCTTTGGCTATTTTCAGGGATAACTGTTCAGCCTCTGGTCTTTATCCATTCTTATCTGCCATGCTGCCATCACTGAAAAGGGCCTAACCGCATGCTGTGTTAACACTGCAAAGACTTCTGGTCTATTTTCAATACTATGATTGAGGGTGAAGACATTCTTTAGATTATGTCCCAGATGTTTACTTGTTTTGTTGAATGTGTCCTATTTTATTTTGTTATTCAGAGATATATGGCCTATTCTGAAACTCAAAGAGGGAAGTGCGGGAAAGAGCATAAGTGCGGATGGTGGTGCGATTCAACTGTCTGAACTTGCTCAACTTTATAAACATCTGTTAACCTTTTACTTCAGAGTTCCCAACAATATAAGCGTTTCACGATGAGAACCCATGTTCTAAATTTGCTTGACCTTAAGCTCTGTGGGACCAAGCCTCTATTGTTTAGTAGTTTCAATATACTGATATTGATATTTTATTTGGTATGATATATGATATGATATGATTTGGTATTTGTATTGTATTGTATTGTATTGTAACGCGCCTCTACACAAGTGTTTTCTATGAGCTACAAGACAAAGGAGGGGAGACAGAGGGATGACAAGACAAACAATCTTACGAGGCCTTGTGAGATTCAGATTGTGCAAATGCAAGCGAGAAGTGTAGGAGAAAAGGGGAGGGGGAAGTGCAGGGAAGGGATAAGGGGGGAAGTGCAGTCAGCGAAGGAGGGCTCTGAGTATGTGCAAGGATGGCCAAGGAATACACGGGTCCAGGAAGATTTAGACAGAGGCTGTTGCAATAGTCCAGCCTGGAGAGAACCAGAGCTCTGGAGATAGTGAGCTTCTGGAAGAAGGTGAGGAACGGTAGAATACCTCTGATGAGGTACAGCTGGAAGTGGGTCTTCATGGCAAGGTCCGTGTTGTGATGCGAGAAGAAGAGAATCGAGTCAAAGAGGACACCAAGGATTTTTGCCTGACAGGAGCGCAAGGGGAGGGGGCCCACGGAGGGTGGCCATAGAGATAGAGGGAGGGAGGGAGCAGGGGACCCACTGAGAATAATCTGTCTTACTGACATTAAGAAAGAGATCGTTAGAGGGGGGTGCTGTTGCGCACAGCTAAGATGGGCGCCTAGGTGAAGAGCTCCGGCTCGATCGAAATCCTTCAATTTATAAATCCTTCCAGGTTTGCGCTGGCTGTTGCGCTGCTACAGAATATTGCGGGGGAAGGTCCTCGGAAGACACCCTGTGAAGGCGGTGCGCGTGGACCCCGGGACGGCAGAGATATCGTCGTCTGCATCTACAGCGCCTGTTGAGCCGCAGCTCGGCCGCCAGTGGGCTCCAGGCGACTCTCACTCGAACCCGGGGCTCGCAGCGGCGGATCGGCCTGGTGGGGGAGGGGCAGCCCGCCGAAACACAAGTGCTGCCCGGCTCCGCTTCTTCTCCTTTTCGCCTGTGCGGAAGCAGGAACGCAGACCTCCCCACACCGGGCTTCAGGATGCAGGAGTAGCCAGACGGAGATACGTCGCGACGACAACGCTTGCACCCTCTGATCCTGGTCCCCCCGTGGCTAAGCCCAGCTAGGACAAAGCTGGTGAAGTAAGTGGGCCGATCGGGGGGGTGGAGATACCGGGGGCAGCACCCCGTACAAGATACATCCGTGCTATGGGAGTGGGGGCGAGCGGTACAGATTAGGGGGCGAGGCCCTACTATAGACGGAGGCTGCCGCGGCTGCATCGGTGAGGGACGTGGGGGCGCTGCAAGAGAGAGCACAACCCGACGCCGGGAATCACTCCCGAAGTGAGCATCCTACTCTCAGGACCCCCCGGGAACAAACACTGCCTGCCACTGTGGCCTCGGGGAGAAACGGGGTGTGCCGCGAGACAGTAGTTAAAGCCCGACTGAATGCCAAAGACACTGTGGTAGATCGCCCATGCGACTAGACAGGCCCTGGGCTCCTATACACGTTGTGACACACTCCGGACAGTGGAGCTCGGAGGGCCGTCAAACTCCTTCCCTAATACCCGCTTACCCCTGCACGGAAGACGACAGTGAGGTTGACGGTGGCACTGCGTCAAACCCCGGCTGAGGAACGCAGCGGACACACTGGGAGCAAAGGGATAGAAGTGCTCCTGGACCCCCTGGATAAAGGTGAAAGACGAGGCAACGGGCTGAGCGCTGCAACCTCCTGAGGTCGAGGGCAGCTACGCGGTGCTCGCATTGCCGACATACCCCGGACCAAGCCCCTTTTCCATATGAAGACCGCAGCAGTCCAACACAACACCCCTGGGGCGAGATTGTACACCCGCAGAGAGGCAGTGCTTGCCCCCACACCTGCATTGTGGGGCGCTAACAACGTACAGGATAACTGCTGCGGGCAGTCATTGACGGCCAGCAACACACATACGTGGGAAAGCACAGTCCACCCTGGAAGTTGCGACGTCGCCTAATGGGCCGCACTGAGAAGAAAACTGCAGGGGTAAGAAAGACCGGCCCAATGGATTCCTACACAAGCTCCCAACAACAGGCGACACCAGGAGGGGCAACACAAACTTCTGAAGTCCAAAACACAGACCCCTTAGACCGCTTGGCAACAATTGTGCAAAATGGGTTCCTGGCCGTCAACGTGAAACTAGATGACATAGTGGCGACGATTGGTTCCTTGAAAGCGCGAGTGGAAAAGGAAAGTGCACGCATCTCGGAGGCAGAAAACAGGGTAGGTGTAAATGAACACGTGCTTACAAAACACAGTCGTGATATAGCCCTACTCCAGACGGAGCTCCGCAAGACGCAGAATAAGTGCGAGGATCTTGAATCCAGGTCCCGCAGGAATAATATCCGCATTGTTGGAGTGGCGGAGTCGTTTGGCAAGGGCTCCATGGAAAGGAGGGTGGAAGAACTATTGAAATCCGTATTAGGGGAAGACTCCCTGTCCAACCACTTCCTCGTTGAAAGGGCTCATCGCACCCTGGCACCGACCCCCAAGCCGGGCGCTCCACCCCGAACCATCATTGCGCGCCTCCTGAATTATAGGGACATAGACAGCGTTTGATTCGGTTTCCTGGGAGTATTTGTTCTTGGTGTTGGAGGCATTTGGGGTTGGCCCATATTTCATTCAATATGTCAAATTGCTTTATACAGCTCCATGTGCGAAAGTATACACGAATAGAACTATGTCTCAAATGTTTGAACTGGGCAGGGATACCAGACAGGGGTGCCCCTTCTCCCCTATCCTTTTTGCTTTGACAATTGAACCCATGGCAGTGGCGATACGGTTGAGGCATGACAACAGGGGCATAACGCTGAAGGGAGCCACCCAAATAATATCATTATATGCGGATGACACGCTACTCTACGTTCGAGAACCCGATAAAAACATTGCTCCCATCATGGCAGACATCAACGAATTTGCAGAATACTCGGGATACACGGTCAACAGCTCCAAATCAGAAGTGTTCCCGTTCACCCCCTCCACAAAATGCCCAGCTCACATGTGTGGCCTTAAGTGGTCGGAACACCACATCAGATACCTTGGGGTACTGGTCTCTTGCAATGAACAAACATTATACATTGATAATCACGACCAGGCGCTGCATACACTTAACATTAAATTGCAGGTCTGGAGGCGTCTCCCAATTTCATTACACGGTAGAATTGCCATTCTTAAAATGATTGTACTTCCGAAACTACTATACTTATTTGTAAATATCCCTATATGGCCGGGGAGAGAGTTCTTCTCTAGACTTCGCTCCATGGTGGTGTCCTTTCTGTGGAACGGGAAGACAGCCAGAATCAGCTGGCAGAAGATGACAGAGCCATATGAGAAGGGGGGAATAGCTGCACCAGACTTTGAGCTCTATTACACTGTGTCACAAGCACAATTTGCAAAGTACTGGTACGATGAATGTGACAACTCCCCTCACACGCAAATAGAAGAATACACCACCGAGCCCACGAACATCAGGTCAGTGATTTTTAATACTAGACATAAAGACTCTTGCAAATTCGACCCTGTGAGTTGCACGGTGAAAGCCTGGGGAGCAATATACAAAAGACTGAAAATAGAGGTCCCATATAACCCCGATATACCCCTGTGGAAATACCCTGGCCTCCCCCCCACGTTTGATACCGACATACAGGAAACCTGAGACCCTGGCATGGAGATGAAAATAGGTGACAAGTACAAAGAGGGGAAGTTTTCGACCCTTGAGGTGTTTACTAGGTGCATGGGAGGCGGGCAGCTCAAGACATTGCAGTATTATCGAATGAGATCTGCATATCAAAGGCGCTGGCCGTCATTTCCAGATGAACCCCCTTCCCACCCGTGCGTGCGGCTGGCCACTACATAGGGCGGGTTGGGAATTTCCAAACTTTACAAGGCAATACAGACTCATTCCGTTGTGGTAAACCAGGTGAGGGAGAAATGGGAAACTGACATGAAAATTCCAATACCAGAAGAAAAGTGGGCAAGATACTGTGCGCTTATGAAAAGAGTCTCCCTTAATGCCGGGCTTCGTCAAATACAGTTTAAAATTCTAAACAGACTGCATTATACCCCTGCTAGGATAGCAACATTCACGCCTGACGACCCAGGCAAGTG
This sequence comes from Ambystoma mexicanum, assembly GCF_040938575.1. Taxonomy (NCBI): domain Eukaryota; kingdom Metazoa; phylum Chordata; class Amphibia; order Caudata; family Ambystomatidae; genus Ambystoma; species Ambystoma mexicanum. The sequence continues at coordinate 283,313,079 of NC_090927.1, forward strand.
CCCCAAGTGTGGGTCCCTGGCAGCGGGGTCCTATCATATGTACTGGGAGTGTCCGGCCGTGGCGTGGTTCTGGGAAGGAGTTGCGAATATGCTAAACGAAGTCACACAGATCCCCCCGCACTTGACCCCACAAAAATACTTATTCGGTGACATCGGTAAATGTTCCGAAAAAATCAAAAGGCTGTTTAATGTGTCATGTGTCATAGCTAAAAGATGTATATTGAAGGCATGGAAGAGCCCGGCCGCCCCCACAATGGACACCTTCCTATGGGAGTTAACCTACATAAACGAATGCGAGGAGCAATATGTACTGACCCAACCGAGCATGAGCAGGCCAAAAGACATCTGGGGCCCATTTGTGATATGCTTTCAGATACTGAAACGACTATTTAAATGACAACTGTTAATCATTTAACGAAAATATTGTTATGTATGCGATTGTATATTGTGTTCACTGTGCGCTAATGCAACTGTTGAGACCATCAATAAAAATATGTTTAAAAAAAAAAAAGAAAGAGATTGTTAGAGGCGCACCATCCCTGAATAGTGGATAGACAGTTAGGAATGAGCGAGGAAGGAGAAGAGGCTGAGGGCAGCCTGAAAGAGAGCTGCGTGTCATCTGTCATCTGACAGATCGCCTCTATCTCTCTCTCTCTCTACCTGTGGTGTTCTCCAGAGGTCTAACCTCTCTACCTGGCTGTTCAACCAATAACTGGCACTTCTTGCCCACCGCACTGCAGCTCTCTGCCCCAACTTTCAGTGCTATGCAGATGACACTCAGCTCGTTTTCAGGCTCCCTTGGCCACCTCTTCTGTTATCCAGTAGTTGTGTGCCGCCAACGATCTCTGCCTTAATGCCAGCAAGAAAGAGATTCTCCTCATTAGCACACCTGCTCCCTCCTTTCCTGTCACTCTCTGGCCGGCCTCCCTTGGCCCTCTTCCCGCAGCCACCAGTGAGCCTAAAAACCTCAGGGCTGACTTCGACTCCACACTCTCCTTCTCTCCTCACATCTCTGATGTCTCCAAGAAGTCACACTACCAACTGCACCTCCTCAGAGGTATTCTTCCTTTCCTCTCCTTCCCCCAAAAGTTCACTGTCTCCAGAGCTCTGGTTCTCTCTAGGCTGGACAACTGCAACAGCCTCTTTCTAAATCTTCCTGCTTCTAATCTCCGCCCTCTGACAACTCATCCAAAACAGGACTGCGAGACTTGTCCTTGGTCTCAAGCCCAGATATCGTATCTCTCCAGCACTGAAATCTCTGCACTGGATGGCTCCCAGTTGCTGTGAAGATTAAGTTAAAAACCCTCTGCATTGTCCACAGGGCCTTCTGGGGCCTCAATACCTCCAACTCTCTCTTTGTAAATATCTTTCTTCTCAAGCTCTTTGCTCCTCTGCCTCCAACACCCTCAGGGTCAGTCGCTTCTCCAAGCAAGGAGTTGGTGGTAGATCTCTTTTTTCGGCTGGGGTCTCCCTCTGGAACAGCCTCCCTGCCTCTCTGAAACTTGAGGAGAACCATCTCCGGTTCCAGAAGCACCTCAAGACGTTCCTCTTTACATCCACTTTCTCTCTTCCTCTGCCCTTCTGAACTCCTGGCTGAAACTGAAATGGCACTGGTCACCTGGAAACCATCTGATCTCGGGCCAAGGCCCCCTCCCCGTCAGTTGCACACCTGTACTTCCCCCCCCCCCGGCAACCCTTGCTCTTGAGGTCTGTTTCTGTATCCCTACAGTTCCCATACCAGCATTTGGACACTTGATGTCTGCAGTTACCCTTGCACTTGCCACCAGCTGGCCGCATTTTTTTATTGTGTTTACTGTTTGAGCCCATAAACTGCACTGCCCCCTCCCTTTTCCCCCTCCCCTCCCATGCGCTTGCGTGATCTGAATGTCACTTGTCCTAGTAAAATCGCTGTCTCAGTCTTCCCTTGTGTTTCCTCTGCCTTGCCTCGTCATGCCTTGAAACACTTGTGTATAGGCGCGTTATAAATGCCATATCATATCATATCTGGGTAACACTGAAAGTTGAGATCAGATGGGCCAAGGGGGGCAGCTAGACATTGAAGAGCCAGGGTAAGATAGAGCCCCAGGGAACCCTGCATGTGGAAAGAGAGGTGGTGGGCAGAATGGACCCTAGTTGGACATGTTAGGGTGTGTCTAAGAGAAAGGAGGTCAGCCACGCCAGAACCTGACCTGTGATGCCAAGGGTCACGATGAGATGATTTATCAGGTTGGCGTGATTGACCGTGTTAAAGGCAGAGGAAAGGTCGATGAGGACAATGTGAGAGCTGGAGCCAGGGTTAGAGAGCACATCTTCACAGGTGTTCAGGAGAGCAGTTTCCGTGCCTCTGGCTGCTCTGAAGCCAGACTGATGGTCATGGAGATAACCAACAGATTCAGTGTGAAGGTTTAGCTGAGAGAAGGCCAGCTTCTCAAGGAGATTTGCCCAGGAAATGAGTGATAAGAGATGGAGCAATAGTTAGCTGGACAGGAAGGATCGGCAGAAGCCTTTTTTAGGAAAGGGTGCACAAGGAAGTGCTTGAGGAGAGAGGGGATAAATCCAGTGGCAAAGGAATTATTACAGAAATCGGCCAAGACTGGAGCGAGGGAAACAATGCTGTCCTTAATGGTTCTGGAAGAGCAGGGAGCACCTGTTTAGAGGAAACTTTCATAGATTGGACTTGTTTAGAAACATCATCAGGTTTTATGGGAGAGAGGGAGGAGAGAAGGTGGGGCGGGGGAGAGAGGGCCAGAGGGGGCACGAGAGAGGTAGATGGAGAAAGATGAGCAGAGGAAAGCGAGGACTGGATGTTCTGGGTTTTAGTGGTGAAATGAGAGGCCAGGGCCATTCAGAGGGCATGGGAAGGTACAGGAGCGGTAGAGACTGCAGTGGGATTGGCCAGTTCCTTGCAGATTTTGAAAAGTTCAGCTGTGCTGTTAGAGGCCACCGACACGTGTGCTTGAATGTGGCCCCTCTTCTTGGAGAAGATGGGAGTCTGTATTAACTTTGGAGCAGGCAGCAGGCCAGTTTGTCAGAGGATGTGCCCGAAGCCTTCCACTTCTGCTCAGCTGCTCTGCACTTGCATTTCAGAGCGGCCAGGTCAGAGTCATACCAAGAGTTGCACTTGGAGGCAGGTTTCAGGTGGATCCTCATGACAGGGGCAAGGATAACAAGAGCATTGGAGATGGAGAGATGAAGGTTGGAGAGGGCTGTGTCAGACTGGTTGTCAGCCGCAGCGGTAGGAAAGAAAGTGGAGGCAAAAGAGGCAACTGACCCTCGCTTCATAGGTCAAATGGCAGTGCTGGGGTAGGTTTTGCCAGGGGAACAAGCATTTTCAGGTGAGAGGAAAGCAGAAAGAGATCTGATCAAGAGAGTGGAGTAGTGAAAGGGTGAGAGAGGGGGAATGTCTGAGGAGATGAGAACATCCAAGGTGTGTCCGGCTGAGTGTGTTGGACCAGAGGGAAGAATAGAGAGGGAGAGAGAGTCGCATAGGTTGCCCAAAAGCCCAGAAGCCAGGTCAGAGGATTCCAAGTGGATGTTAAAATCCCAGAGGAGGAGAGGCTGGGAGGTAGAGACAAGAATAGAGGAGGTGAGATCAGCCCATTCAGAGAGGAAGAGTGCGACCTGATCAGGTGGCCGTAGATGGTAGCCAAAGTCAGCGGGGGGCCAGGAGAGATAGAGAGCCTACAGAACAGGCATTCAAAGAAGGAGTAGGCTTGAGTCGAAAGGATAGAGGCAGGGACCCACTCAGGTAACATTAGAGCCACTCACCCACCGGGCTGATTGATCCTGAGCTCAGAGAGGATCTTATAGCCCTCAGGAAGAAGAGTGTCAAAAGTAGTGACAGAGCTGGCCGTGAACTATGTCCCAGTGAGAGGGAGAACATCCAGGTCAAAGGTATTCGAGGAGGTGGCAGATATCATAGGAGTATTTGACAGCAAAGTGAGATTTGAGAGTAGCTTCATGGAGCAGGTTGCCACTTTTGAAAGTCTTCCGGGCAGGTGTACATGAGAGTGGTAGATCCAGTGGGAGAGGCAGAGGGGCCCGAGAGAGGGCAGAGGTAGAAGGGGGGGTACAGAGCCCAGAGAAGAGGAAGAGGGGGAGCCAGAGAGGAGGTGGCGGAGGTGGAGGGGAGTGGCAGAGGACCCAGAAAGGTAGAAGAGGTAGGTGGCAGACGAGCCGGAGAGGTAGAAGAGGTAGACGGCAGAGGAGCCCGAGAGGTAGAGAAGGTAGATGGTTGAGAAGCCAGAGAGGAGGTAGATGGAGTAGCAGGAGAAGGTTGGGCTGAGAGCCCTGGATCAAGGTGTACCATTTAGATAGACATTAATGATGGGTTTGGAGGACAGGAAGGGGTCCACGAGGACCTTGCATTTTTTCCACCATTAATGGGTGAGGAGGAAAAAGGAGTGAGAATTGAAACTATATGTAGGGTCCATAGGTCGGGAGAGGCAGCGACAAAGAGGATGTTGGTGAGAGTGTTTCTGTAGGAGGCCTGGATTGGAGACCAGGATATCCTTTTTTAATTTCTTCCTTCCTGACTTAGTGAGAGAGATAGGATAGGTGATAGAAAATCAGTTAGAAAAGATGGGTGAGACCGAGAGCACCATAGAGGGGTGCAGGGAGAAAGGAAGGGGAAGAGTGTGAGGGAGAAGTGAGTGGAGAAGAAACACAGCACATAACTACGCCACACAGGAAGCACCGGATGGGGACATAGCAGCGGGGGAGCAACACAGAAGGAGGACGCAGTACGGAATGGAACAGAAGAAACACAAGCACTTAAGATTTAACAGTGGGAACTAAGTATACGCAGAGGAATATGAGCAGAGCAGGTGGACAACAGTGAGCAACCAGCCTAGAGAAAGGGTGGGCCTAGTGAACACGAACAGTAGCCAATAGTAGGCGCACAGTATATGAGGAACCAACAGAGGGGAAAAAAATGCCTCATGGGCACCAACAGTATGCCACCAGCAGACACAGAAATAGAAACCTAGAAAGGGAGAATAAAAAGGCCTAGAGAGCACAGTGGAAAGCAGTGCATAAAGCACAACCAGGAATGCCACACCTGGTGGGAGAAAAATGCAAAAGAAAACAGCAGGGAGTCAGAAGACACAAAATGAAGCTAACAGTGACAGAGGAATCCTAATGGGTGTGTAGAGACAGTGGGCCTCATTACGACCCTGGCGGTGACAGTATGAACAGTGTCCGTAAGGCACCCGCGCCGTTCATACCGTCCCGCTGCATTACGAGTTCTGCTTGCGGGTTCCTAACAACCCGCCCGGTTTTACCTGGCGTGCTGTGCGGCACCCGCAAGCCAAACTCATGATTGCACCGGCACCATTATCAACCTTGCCGGTGCAACCATGCTCCCCAGCCCCATTCTGCCCTATGCAGCAGAATGGGGATCGGGAGCCCAGCAATACCGCCACCCGCGAATGGGCAATTACTGGCCCATTCAACTCGTAATGGGCCGGTTATTGCCCAATCGTGGGTGGCGGGGCTGGTAGTGAACATGGCGGTAGCCGTTCCTGCTATACAAGCGCAGCTAACACCATGATCGTAATTAAGCCCAGTGTATGTTGAGACATGCATTTAAGTGGCAGTATGCACGAAGGCAGAGCAGTTTCGTAGAGGGCAGTAGTGGCTGCTCCCCCTACTCACACCTTTCTTACCATACGGTCACTGATGGTTGACGTCTGCGCAGCGTACTCGCACTCTGGGTTGCAACCTACATAGCACAATACTGCGCCCTTTGCCAGCGTGGGTTTGCCGCAAAGGGTCCGGTCCTCGGTTCTAAAGGATCCGATGCATGGACGTAGCGCAACGTTCTATGTATCCAACGGCCAGCGTCTCCTGTGGTCCTGTGTCGCACAACACCGCACCCTTGGCCTGCGCAGGCTTTGACGCAGAGGGGTCGGTCCTCAGTTCTTAAAGGATCTGATGCATTGACATAGCGCAACATGCTAAGTATAAAATGGGCCATTCTGCTACTATGCTGCAATCGTGAACATATGTATGCACTTCTGCACGAATTCCCCTTCCTTAGCACACCTTGCAGTCTCCCCATTAATTTTAGAAGCAGGGAAGACTGTGTGTTGTGTGCGGTACTTCAAATTGCAAAAGTCAAGCAAACAAAAAACATTCCAGGACTTGTAAATTAAAAGTATGAAAATACACTATAACACGAAATGCAATGACATTTCTCATGAAAGCGTACTTATTGAATGCTTTTCAAGTATTTTCTTGCATTGGCATGCAAAACTTACTTGTAAGTAAAGTTTTCCATTCACATTAGCGCTGCCTATGAAGTAGTTGAGTTTCAGGAAAACCATAAACCAATGGTAGATGCATAAAGATGTCATTCTTGCAGAAAATCTTCTAAATCCTGGGAAATACATGATAGAAGATAAATGATTCTCTATGCATCTTTAATTATAGTAAATTTGCATGCAATATGGATTAAAGTTTCTTACATGAAGCAGTTTGTACATAGGCATTTAGTTGGACGTTTGTCACATACACTATCCTAGATTACTGAAAGCAAAAAGTAAAGTGCAGCGATTAATGAATTTGTGCAACTCATGTTTGTATATTCAATCATGACTATTCTCCTAGCTTTATGGTCTCTCTTGACTGCACCATAGACATTCTGAGCTTTCCGTAATGTGTTGCTGAAGTGAGTATCAACATCTAAACAACATTTTGATCAAGGCCATCGTGTCATGCATATTTTCCACGCACATAATTTATTTCCAAGAATATATTTTTGTATTCATATCGTTGAGCTTTAAAAGTAGGAACTATGAACATTTTGCACAGACTACATATTAACAGTTGAGTATATTTTCTGTGATACCACTCTCTGTAATGTTCACCTTTACAGATACAAAACCAACAACCTTATTCACCCTATGACCCATTACAGAACCTGGGTCCAACATACATGTTTATATTCTAAAAAGGTCCCTTATCACTCCAGGGACTTAAACAACAAAAAGTTATTTTTTTCCTCGTTTACTTTAAACCTGCCCTTTCTTTGCAGTGTGGTGATTGCATCAAAACAAGTCCACACGGTGCGTTTCGGTCGTTCAAGTGTCTAACTTGTCACTTGTATCACTCCCGGCCTTCATTAGGAAGCAGTATATTTAGAATCTACCAAATGTGATTTGTGTCTATCAGATAGTGGCAGAGCCAATACGGAGGGGCTAGATTCTCCCTTTTCTTTATTCCAGCCTAGTACCAAATACGCCGATATCTGAAAGGAGAATCTCTCTGGGCGGAGCTTTTGTATTCTCACATCGAGAAATCTGGAGCCAAGGAAGCTCTTGTCGGGTTGGAATAAATCCTATCTAGACCAGTCGGGCATGGGAGCACCGAATGCAGTCCTAGATCAAGATTGCTTTACCAAGTGAGTATCAGACACATTTCACTAGAGCTGTGCAGTAGTGCAATGACCCACCAGTGCAGTGGTACAAACGATATGATCATATAGTTTAGTCAGTGGACATTTGTTTTTTTTTTAACTGACTATCTATCAGTACATAAATTGCTGGAAAATGCCCTGGCGCCAGTTACAAGTTGCCCCGTACCAGTGCTCTTTGTGTGATACAGCCCAGAGTAATTTCTAATTCACTTACTGTGTGCACAACCCCTGCACCCAAAACACAAGCCCACACCAATATATCACAGTAGAAATGTGTACAGTACTACCTAGGACTCCCTCAATCCATATTAAATAGACTGCAAAGTCCCCAAAATGCAGCTGCTCGCATCCTCCCCATAACTCCACACAACCTATTGCACCTGTCATTAGATCTTTATAACACATGGCAGCCTGCAATATCCGTAGAAAAATCTGGAAATAATATTATTGCAGGCTAGATGTGACATCATCTTATTCGTAAATCTTAAGTACTCTTCATCGGTTACGTGTAACTGCTTTCCCACATAGCACCTAGAGGCCTTTTGCTGTAACCATGCTTTACAAATACCACAGAACATCAATGTCAGCAAGTAAAGACTTCCTTCTCATTTTGTGTATAAGGGACATTAAGGGCGCCCTTCCCTATGCCCTTTTTAGTTTTAATTGTTAGGGGCATTTAAGCACCACCATTAAGCTGTAGCTACAGCAGCTACGAGGGAGATGACATGTGAGAAGGGATACCTAGCTTGTGGGTGCTGTTCGGTTATTTACCCATCCATTGACTGCCAATGGCCATGCTAGTCCCCATGGCCATTCCCACCCACTTCCTTCTCTTCCCTAGGCAAAAACATATGCCTGTGGTCTCTTTAAGCTAGCTCTACTGACGTATTTGTGCAGAGGCCGTTCATTGGTGAGACGTATTTGTTTGTACAAGTCTCAGTTAGTATCCTGTTCACTCTCCTCGATGATCCACTCTGCTTCCAGAATGCTTCTTGAACCAAAGCATTCCGCCCATTGCAACAGACCCTAATATAAAGACTACCACACACCTCCCCTTCCCAAACAGATGAAACAACTAAACAAATAAAAGAAAGTGAACTACAGACCCATCCAGTTCCTTACACATCATCCTTACAGAGACCTACCACATAGTCTTTAAACTTTCCTGGTTGCCTCCCCTGCCTGCTAGACCTTCTACCAGATAACTCAAACCCACTGCACTCTTCCCCACCTGAACGCAGAGACCTTCCTGGATCCCTTTCAGAACATCTAACCTTCACAATCCTATTCAAATTCCATGTACAACCATCTTCTGTCATAACAGAATTGTGGAAAGTCTTCCTAACCTTAGGCGGCACTGCCACTTCAAAAGACTCAGAGGCACTGACAGTCTAATTCTCCCAAGATCATTTGATCATATAGAACTCTCCTTAACAGCTCTCCTCTCATAATAGCTGGCCTTATTTGTAATGTGTCTCTCTATGAAACATGACCTGGCGTGCTGCACACTCTCCCATGTCCACCTCACCCTTTACATACACAGGGAACACATTTTGCAATTGGGCCTCCTTTCCCTGCTCAATTCAAAGGACCCAATGAGCCTCAATCCTACTCATCAACACTTCTTCCCGATCTTGCCCATTGGCCCATGCCCATCTTATGCAGTACTTTATCACCTTGTTAAATCTTTCAGCAACCCCATTATACTGGGCGCCATGTATTGCTGTAAACTTATGTTCAGCTCCATTGTCAGACAAGTATTCACTCATCTCTTTGGACCTAAACTGGACACCATTATACATTATCACCACATACGGTTGAACACTTGTTCCATAAACTCAATTACCTCTTTCGCGGTGATGCTCCGGGTGATTTTTATCTCCACCCATTCTGACAGAATATCGACCAGCACAATGCAATATCTTTGTGCTCCCTTGCTCCAAATTGGTCCAAGAATGTCCATCCCTACCTTTTCCCAAGGAATTTGAGGCATAGAAACCAAAGTCATAGGATACTCTCTTGGTACCAAACTCTTCTCACTCAGAAGACAGGACACACAATTTCTCATTACTTGTTCCACCTCCTGGTGACACCCTGGCCACCGGTACTCTGTACATACAGCCTGCTTAGTTTTGGTAACGCCCTGATGTCCCTCATTGGCTAGCTCTACAATTCTTTTCCTCACTCCACTGGGAGGTATGATCCTGTCCCCTCTCATAACATATTCACCATTCACATGCAACTCATCTCTCACCACCTACAAACCCTCTAGCTCTGTGTGCCATGACCCATCTTCTCATTCTGGATGACACACTGTCTAATCCCTTCTTTTCCAGAGTCTCTTTTAGTGGCTTATAATCGGTTAGTATCATAAAATGTGATCCACATAGAAATGTTCTAAACTACTGAACAGCCCACTTGATGGCCAACAGTTCCTTTTCGATAGTGAGTAGACGGGACAAAAAAGCTATGACTAGTTCCTCATTTCCTTCCATCTGTGCAAAAACACCTCCTAGTCCTGTATTGCAGGCATCTCTGGAGATTATGGTCTTCCTACCCATCTTTAAGTTCGTCAGAGACGGGGTACATTCTAATACCAATTTAATATTTCTTTATTCCTCAGCGAACAGCATTTTCCATTCATATGGAGCTCGATTTTTCAGAAGTGATCTCATATTCACAGTTTTGTCTGCAAAATCTGGAATAAACTTTGACTAGTACTCGGCCAGGCTGAGGAAGGAGCTTATATTTTCCTTGTCCTGCAGTTCTACTGCATTCCTGATGTTGTCTATCAATTTCATCTTCACATTAACCCCTCTTGCACACACCAAGTGGCCCAGGTACTCAATTTCCTTCAGATAGAATTTTCACTTGTCTTTACTCAGCGTCAAGCTCTTTTTCACCAACATGTCCATAACCTTGTTGAGCCTCCTATCATGTGTTGATCTGATTCAAACACTAGTATATCATGCATAATTCTCTGAAAAACAGAAGCCGCTGATACTAGTCCAAATCGCATTCTAACAAATTGGAAGAGACCTTCTGGTGTTATAAAAGCCGTCAACTCTTTTGACTCTTGATGGTATTTTATTTGGTGATACGCGGATGTGAGATTGAGAGAGGAAAACACACATGCCTCTCCAAAGGTAGTAAGAGTTTCAGTGATAGTGGGAAGGGGTTGGCGATCATGTATAATGCATCTGTTGAGAGCATGAAGGTCCACACAAAGTCTAATCTTACGATTGGGCTTTGCCACAACAATAAATGAGAACCCCACTCCGATGATTCAATCCTCTGAAATGTGTCATCTTGCACTAATGTCTGTAGATCTCTCTGCACCTGATCTCTTAGGAAAATAGGGATGGACCTCACCCTATGCACAACAGGATTTTGATCCTTGCACCAGGCGTATTTTGTGCACAAAGCCATTCAGACAGCCAACTCTCTAGCTGAACAATTGCAAATGCAACCTATCGTTATCACAGAGCAGTACACATGCCTCGTGGTTGGGATTCAATCTAACCTTCAACTTCTTTTGCTGTAGACAGATTAACAAGTGAACTGAGCATCTTTCAGTGACATATACTTTGCCAATCGCAATTCTTCGTTTGAATTGGAAAGTTCCTTTGAACCACACTAATACATTGATTTTGGCACCACCATATACCCAAGGCTTTATTTATGTCAACGTCCATTAAAGGCCTTTTCGAGAAAATGTGCTCAAATATGTTCTTTGGAATAAGGGTATATTTCGCCCGAGTCTATCATCATTTCAACTTCACAGACATCGATTGTTACAAGATCCTTAGGCCATCGAATTCCTCATCTTCTTCATCATCCACCCTGAAAACAGCATCTTCTGAATGCTCAATGCCACTGATCTGTCATATTTATGGTGTGAGACTTGCAGCATTTCCTAAGATGTCCCTTTATTCTACACTTGCTGCATTTGACTTCCAAGGCTGTATAGGACGGGCTAAGCTGTCCAACAGCAACACACCTATAACATCTTTACTAAGAAATGTTTTGGATGAATGTGATTTTAGTAGTGGAATTTGTGGCTTTTGATTGATTTAATCAATAGCTTACTATTGGAGACTGCCGCTGTGGTCTCGCTCTTTCCATCCTGCTGCCTGCCCTGTTGAACCTTTTTCATAACGTTTTCAAACATTTGTTAGTGTGTACCACTTCTTTAGCTATACACAACACCTCTTCCAAGGGTGGATCGCACTTTTCCCACAGGCGTTCTCTAATCTTGCAGGCACAGCACTCAAGCATATACTGATCCCTTAAACGTTCAGTGTGTTGCCCAAAGTTGCATGTTACTGCTAATGCTCTCAAGACACTGATGAATGTTTCCACTGTTTCTTCTTGTTTTTGCATTCTTTTTCCAAATTTGTATCTTTCCAATATAATACTCAGCTTCGTTTTGTAATGTTTACCCAATATGGCAATGCATTTCTCATATTCATCAAGGTTAATTGCCTCATCATTTGGAAATTCTGGCAAGTCTTTGAAATTCTCCTGTCCCGCAGTACATAGGCAGTGCATTAGCAGTGCTTTGTTTCTTCCAGTGCTAAAATGTGCCACACAAATAACTCCTGCGTAGTGCTCGAATGATTTCTACAATTGTTTCCAAGGGACCAGAGGTTCTCCTGTATTGGGGAGAAATGTGAGCGGGGGAGCTATGCTTTGCATTATTTCAGTATTACTGTGATCCCCTGATACAATCCTGAGGTCGGAACTATGCCCTGCTTTGAGACTTTTTAGATTCCTTATATCTTTTCAAAAGAAGTTGCTTTTGCGCCTTATTTATACCCTTTAGTATAGATGCAGAGCAGTGTTTTCCCAGAGTCTTCTTGGACATTGGTCATGTGTAAAAAAATTAGTTCTCAGACAAACCTTTAGTAGAACACTTCAAAAAGGCTAAACATAACTACGAAGATATCTACTGGTTTGTTTTACAAACAATAGACCCACATCCACGTGGCGGTGTCAGCGATATAACATTACGTAAACTGGAACAAAAATTGTTATTTTCACTTGATTCTGTGAAACATGGGACAAATATTCGTATTGAGTGTAATATGTTCATACACCAGTAAAACACTCTGCATTCTTTAGTAATGAACCCCACAGTAAGATGCATTAAGATCCTTGGTGTTATAAATTCCACATCTCCACAGCACTGTGTGTTCCAACATGACAACGTGGAAAGGAAACGATTCCACATGTTGTAACAAACTATCGGACCATGAATAGTGAAACGGACCATCATCAATGATCTCCATCGCAATCCCAAAGCAGCAAAACAATGTATAGCCATGTATTGTCTATATTTAATAAGTATTTAGATGTACTCTATGGACCATATAGCTATTAATCACTTTGAAACAAACTTTGGAACAAAAAAAAGTTTTTTTAAAAACCAAAAGTTTAAGCGAAAGGAGCAGCGTGATTGTGCCCAAAATGGCGCTCTTTCGTGTCTTTGTTAGCAAAAGCAAAAGAGACGTCTAGATGATCGTTTGTCGATCACGTGACCTTATTTAAAGCACACACAGCGGCCGGGCGATGCCGCGAGAAGAAAAATCAGCTGTATTTGCTTCACCGCGTCGGATAAAAAGTAAGTGAAATCCGCTGAGACACAAATGTAATGTCATAGGCAATTAACAAAAAAAATCTAACAGCAAAGGGATATGACTAGAACTTCGTTTGAAATTACAGGTCGGGCACGTGATATTGATAGTATCATTACTACGGGTTGAAGCTACAGACACGTGGAACGGCGAGACAAAAAAAAGACAGACGCTGCCTTTCATAAACATAAAGCGTGTTTGCTCAAGCCATTCAAAAGGTAAACTTACATAACTGTAGCTTTGAAACAGGAGAGAGGGGGCAATTTAGTTGTAGTAAAGGTAAAAGTGACTGAAGTAGCTTCAGATGGTAAAGCGAGGAAGTCCATAATTAGCATTAGTAGTCCAACCAACAAGGTGGTCTGAGCAAATAGATATCAATGCTAAGACAACTGTCAGTCAATTTTTTGTTGATTGCAGTGTGAGTATTCAAACCCCTGACGACTCGGAAAAAAGACTTGTAGAAGTACCAACCCCAAAAAGAGTCTTACTTGGGAAAAAGAAACATCAAACATAATTTTTATCACCACCGATCCGAAAAGGTAAATTGCTTCATTCTTTTAAAAAAAAAATAAGAAGGGCAATTTGAAGTCGGCATGCAACATAATAACCAATTATTTAACGTATACAGTGCATTTATTCAGTAAAAAAATGAAGGGAAGCCCATATGAAAAATGTCCCCCGATCTTGTCATTTCAGTGAACACCTGTCAGGAAATATGTGAATTGGATTGCCCAACAGGAACTTATGCCCACCCGCCTCCGTGCTAACAGCTCATGAAAAAGAATACAACAAAGAAAGGTAAATTGTGGTTGGAGTGAGAAAATAACATCAAGAGATGAGGAAGAAAACATGAACTGATTTGTAAAAGTTAACTTGCGTTAATAATAAAACGAAAAAGGCAAAAGAAAGACGAAGCAGTATGTGCATTCCACTATCATATTGGAACACACGTTATAAAACAATGTAAACAAATCTGTGCTGAAGATTAATTTAGCAAATAATCTAAAAAGGAAAATAAATAACCCAGATTAGTGTATAAATAAAGGCGAATGATCGCCATGCACATACACTGAATGTCACTTTAGCTAGGACAGTGTATTTTGTATTGCGTCACACAACGATAAGAAATAGATGGTCAGTAGGAAAAAAGAACCGTTGAGGCAAAAAGGGTCAGTTTTTTAATTGTTTGATTATCTTTGTTTTTAGATTCTTTCACATACACGACCATGTGTACATGAAAAAACGGGTCATAAACGCACAGCAAAAGCATTTTTGAGTGTCCTGAAGACAGCTTTGAATGAGCACACAAAAAAGATTGTGTCATAGAGGTGCCTGCTTTAAAGCTAGAAATACAAGTCGGGGTTGACACAAAAACGTGAGGGCACAGGCCGAAGTAATCATTTGGCATTTGCAACTCACCTATGCTACTAACTTCTGACAATGGAAGTAAATGTCTGAAACAATAAGTGAACATGTTTCAAGTGGGCAAAAACGTTGATGTGTATGTTTTACCTTCTTTTATGTTTTATTAATGTGTCTTTTATAATGGCTTTTCAATAGAATTGATGTATGTTGTTAACTGACCGACTGTACCATTTTTTAATATAATTAACAAAAAGGTACAAGATGTATTCTGGTCCTCTTTCCTTCGGCCTTGTTGTGTAAAAGCTGGGTAGCTACATGTGGACATTGTACATAAGCTATGATATTGGTACAGGCAGCACTGACATGTCTCCTTACAATGACATTGCTAGTATAATAATAAAATCCAACACAAGTGAGCTCTTCCCTGGGGTACTGGACTAGATTGCCGCAAACAGTACTGGCATGAGCGCATTATGGGCCAAGCCAACATGAATGAGTATCAATGCTGGCACATATTATAATAGCAAGCCTAAAAAGGTCTTCTTGCTTTGGGAAATATTTCTTGATGCAAAGGCATCAAGAAAATGCTATGGAAAATGCTCGCGTGTACTGTTCGGGGCCTGGCACTTAGTGGACTTTTTCATGCCAGAGAGCCAATTGTAAATTGTATGGCTTTTTGACACATTTCTCCAAAGGATTTTGCTGTAAAATGCATTTCAACCCATTATTCGAAAAATGTTCTTAGGCAGACCCTCTTCCCCGGAACGTCACTACATTATTTTGGGCTTCCTTGCTATGCTCAACCACTCATGCTAATTTGCACACATGCATATACCCCTCAAATAAAAATATTCACCAACGGCAATGTAACTTGAATCATTCAGAATGCTAGTGCCCTCCTCAGGAGCTGCCCGCCTCCACTAGAACCAAAAGCTACCACCACCACTGAGCCAGTCCTTATCCTCCTATGATGCTGGAAATACCTTTTGGAGGGACAGGTCCTCCTAATCCTCGTCCTACCACTTCTCTGTGTGTGTTTTCTGTATGTTTTCTGCCTTTGTGGTCCAGCCTGGACCTCTGGCAGTGCAGCTCTTCATTGTTCCTTTTGGTGAACAACACTCATCTGATACCCTTATGGCACCCATGGGTGGGTGTACAAACTTGTACCCCTTGTGTGAGTTTTTGGGCACCTGTGTGTTGCACACAGAGCAGGGTATGGGCTGGTGGCAGATACATGCTGACCTGACAGTGGCTCTGAGTGGCCTCGATTTTGGGACACCCAGGCCCTGCCATAGGAACCAATAGATTCCTGGACAAAGGAAAGATGGCCCCTGTAGCCTCTTGGTTTCTATTGCCTTTACACCATGTTTCCCAAAGTCCTGGGAAGCTCTGACTCTGTCCCTTTCTCCCTGACTGGCTGTTGGGTCGAAAGACCATATATGGCTCTGGGGCTACCTCCTGTAGGACTGACTGGAGCCTTCCTACGGATTGAGCGTTGCGGGTAAACTCTTGGGGTGGGACATGTATGAATGGAGTCTGACGTCAACTCACATTCTGTGTTGTGGGTGCTTGATTTTTGTTGTGTGAAACAATGCATGGACCAGCCCTGACTGAAACTGGCGTGAATGCAGTGTAATGTTCTGAAAGGCTGGGTGTTTACTCCAATCCACATTCTGTGCTATGGGTGTCTGGTTTGGGCGAATGACCTGAATGCCTGTGAGCCTGATTGGCTGACTGCCTGCGTGAATGCATTTGTATATATGATTGGATGACTCAGCCTGGCTCAGCATGAGTAAATGGGGAACAAATGTGTATAAGTACGGACCTCTCAATCACCAATTCGTTTTGAAGCTGAAGCTGAAACCTGAAGCTTGAATTCTGGGTCAAGTTGGAGGAAAGAGTCTGCAGCTGCATTGCTTCAAGGAACCTGAAGACTGCCGAGCTGACCCAAGGACAGAATCAGGAGAGGACCTGAATAGGCGACCTCTTCCTGAGCAACCAGGGACCATCGTGCACCTGCTTCTCCTCATCAGAAGTACCCGGGAAGCCAGTTCTGTGTGTCTGACGTCCAGAGAAGGGGTCTCTGTGAGTCCTGAAGAGGAGCGCTTGGACCGCTCCATCCACAGAAGTTCAGTTGTGCTGCCTGGGATCTGGAGGAGTGTTTTTGACCGCTGGAAGCAAGATTGCTACATTTTGCCCAGAAGAGGGGGTTCCCTGGCATAGTGCTGCTTGACACTGAAAATAACACCTGATCAAAGAATCTTTCAATGGACATCCTGGACACATCTGACAACCTTTGCCCACCCAGAAGATCCCAGTACGCTGTGAGCAGAGGAAAGTCCACTGATGGGTTTCCCACCACCAAAAATCGAAGAGGTCCAGAGGGCCCAGCCCTGGTGAGGGTCCGTTGTCCAGTCCAGTGGTCAAGTCCAGGTTGCCAGAAGACATCCAGATGTCTGTGCTGTGGCTGCAGCACCGAAGAACCGGAAGTCTGTAAACTGTGATGCCCAGAAACCCAACACCTACTTTTGCCACTGCACCCATTGTCACCAAAAGGCATCCAAGGTCCCCATGGTTCGTATCCTCTTCACCTTCATGGGACACAGCCGGAGTAAAGACCTTCCAACGGTAACCACTGCGAAGACCGAAAGTGCTGCCTTTCTGACACTGTCTGGTTCCCCCTTTCTCTTTGCCACAACATCCCAGCGACTCCTTCATGCAATGGGAGTCCATCCGCAAGGGGTCCCATCGACTAAAGCCAAGAAACTCCACCACTTCACCTGCAAAGGCACCAAAGGTACTGTGATGAGGAAGAGCATCTTCCAGCCTCAAGAATCATGCAGGCGTCCCAGATTCATCTTGGATCCTGTCTCCTGTGGCATCTCAGGTACTTTGGGGTAGTGGAACCTGTAGAAGGAGAGCATGTTATCTTGCTGATTTTGATTTTGGAGATATGGTGGCGCTTTAGTGCCACCTCGTGGCCAAACCAATGCTACAGCAAAGACAAGGAAGAGGAAAGTTTTTGAGAAACAGAATATGTATTAGGCACGGCAACTGGCAATGCTATTGTCATCACGCAAAATTCCTGGAGATTGTGGAAACGGTGGAGCATCCGCCACTGTTGTTCCACCACGTACATTTCTAACGCATCTTCCCAGTCTAGTGCTTTCCAAGATGGCCGCCGCCTATGGTATACCTTCAGTCTTCGATCACACTGCTTTGAGTTGCAACCCTGTCCACTTGCTCTGCACTTTGCGCCATGAATTGCTTCCTCATGAACGCCTTGCTCGCATCCCACACCATTCCCAGTCCACCCCCTCAGTGTCATTCTCCTTGAAATAGAGCCTCAAGGTGTCCTCCATATGCTCCCTCACTACAGGGTCTTTCAGAATAAAGGGGTTTAACCTCCATGCTTTCCGCCCTTCTCGAGCGTCCCTCAAAGCTTCTAAATGTAACACCACTGAAGCATGATCTGAAAGGAACCTCCCCCCAATTTCAAAGTCAGTTACCTGGGGTATGAGCAAATCCGAGACTAAAATCATGTCAATTCGGGAGAACCCCGTATGAACCACTGAATAGTGAGTGTATTCCCTGGAATGAGGTTGAAAAAAGCACCAAGTTTATGTCAAATGTAATTCCATGAGGATTTGTGCCAGCGCGGACTATTCCTGTTATCCATCTGTGATGGTGTGACAGTTTTATCCATGTGTCGGCCCATCACGCAGTTAAAATCCCCTCCCACTATAACCTTCACCTGAGATTTTCTTCCACACCTTAGTTAGGAACTGGTCCTGGTGTTCATTCGGCCCATAGACACTCACCAATGTCACCAGCTGGCTTCTTATTAACCCCCCACCACCAGGTATCTCCTATCTGGGTCCTTATGGACAAACCTCTTCTCAAATGCTGCCTCCTTCGCAATCAGAATTGCTACGTCCATTTTCTTTTCCCCACTGGAGGCAAAGAATTGATTCAGGAAGAATTTGTGTTTGAGACATATTTCGTCTTTCTCCAATAGATGGGTTTCTTGCAACCAAGCCACTGAGGCCTGGAGCTCCACCAGGCTTTGCAAGATCGACCTCCATTTGATTGGGGAGTTAAGTCCTTGCTCATTCAGGGACACCATATGTATATCCGCTGTCATCCTACCCCTTTACGGTACCCTTTGGAGAATCCCTCTTTCACTCTAATCCCTTGATTATCAGACTTACCACCATATATCACCTGTCCCCTTCCCTTTTCCCCCCAACTTATAAGAAGATCTCACCCTTTCCCCTCCCCCTTCCCAAACTGTCTTCATCGCCCACTGGGTTATAACCCCACCCAGGATGATGAGGGCTTGTCTGATCCCTCGGTCCCGTCCCGTACCCTCCCCACCCCTCTGCTTACATCTTTATATCAACATTGTTAAACTCCCACTTATCAGCCCCGTTACCTCTTCTTACCACCTCTGCACAACGTTGAGTGCCCCCCCACTCCTGTCGGTTCCCCCCAATGCCTGTCTTCTGCTTGCTTCTCCCCTTCCACTTGGCCGCGTCGGTTTGCCTTTATCCTTTTTTGTCCTGACGGTGAAACCCTGTTGCCATTTGCCTGATCCTGCTCCTCGTTCGGTTCCCGCTGCGGTCCCTTTCCCCCCTCCTCATCCTCCATGAGGGGAGCCATTTCTTCCTCCTTGGATGTCACAAATTGTTGTCCTCGCCATTTGCATCTTAAGGCACAAGGGAAACTCCATCGGTATCGAACTTTATTGGAGCGAAGCCAGTCCGTAACCACCATAAGTCTTTTCTGTTTAATCAGTGTCGTTTGTGCCAGGTCTTGAAACAGGGTCAGTGGTGTATTTCTGAACCTCACCAGCTCTTGCTTGCATGTTTCTCGCATGATCTCTTCTTTCAATTGGTACAAGTGCACCCTAGTCAGCACTTCCAGTGTAAGGTTCTGGCTTAATTGCCATGTCGAGTAGACCTATGAGTGCGCTATAGCACAATGTCCCTGTCGCCCTTGGAACAAGCCACACACATACTCTTCTAGGTCCCGGTCTCCGATTGCTGTCGGGATCCCCCTAATTCTTATATTATTCCTCCTTGATCTGTTTTTTGCTTTATCCTCCTGTTTGTCCAGAATCTGTTGCATCTCCATCCGATGCATCAGGATCACTTGTTCATGCCCTTGATCACATGTGACCGACATCTTCCACTCTCCTTTCTACTGCCAGAACATTTTTATTAATGTCTGAACTCGCCTTTGTCAGGTCCATTGTGCTCTCCCTGATGTCCTTTTTTAATTCTTTCAGCATGTCCTGCAGATCTTATCTTGGGAGTGGGGGGGGGGGGTCATCCTCTGACATTTTCCAGCTAGCCACGCCCCTTCAGATTACTTTTACCAATGCAGGTTACATTCAGTTTTCATTCTTCTCTCTTGCATTCCTTCCTGCCTGATCCCTTCTCCAGAAAGAGACAAGTGCATAGAACATTGACCCCAGAAGATCCAGAAGAATATGAAGTGTCTCGTATATGCGATTCCAGGTATTTCAACGGGACGCTACAGTATCTAGTGAAATGGATAGGATATCCTTACTCAGAAAACTCATGGGAACCTTGTTCTCATATCAAGGCTCCCAACTTGATTCAATGCTTTCATTGTCTGCATCAGGGCAAGCCCGGTACATCTAGCTATAAGAGAGGGCATACTGTCATCATGCAACCTTCCTGGAGACTTTGGAAGCAGTAGAGCATTCACCATTGATGTGCCGCCATGTATGTTTTGAGCGCATCTTCCCGGTCTAGTTCTTTCCAAGATGGCTGCTGCCTATGGTATACCTTAAATTTCCAATCGCACTGCTTCACATTGCAACCCTGTCCACTTGCTCTGCGGGTAAGATGCTAGTTTCGTTCCATTCGTGCTCTGTGCACACTCTTGCTTTCCCCTATCTGCGCTGGTGCCTCAACTCATGCTGTGCTATTCTGCCTGGTCTCTGCGCTTCACAAGCTACCCTGTCTACCTTTCCCAACTTCTGTTCACACAGTGCCGCCAGCAACTGTGATAGGCACTACTGGTTCCTCCAGAATAAACTCTACCATGACCAACGCACTGACTGCAATACATTCTGCTGCTTCACTCAGGGGGGTTTTCAGCGAATTCGGCTTTTTCCCCTGTTTTGGCTGTTCCAGGAAGGGCTGTCCTGCGTTGGCAGTTCTACAGCCAAGGCATAGTGGCTTCCCCTTGTGATAGGCCCTATCTTTTCAAGGACAGTCGATCCGCCAGTAGGTCCACAACTACCCCTCAAGAGGATCTCTCACCCTGGTCTCTGATAGAAGAATCAGGTGAGGAGGAGGAGGATTTAATTGCTGAGAGCATTTGACATGTATTGACTGCATTATTCCTTTTTCAGTCCCTCAGCCCATTATTATTTCTTCTTGTCCTTCATCAAAGTCCTTTGCATCTTCATAGCACTCCCCCTCATCACAATCCTTCTCTGTGTAATGGTCCTTCTGCTAATTGTCAGTACTTCAGCATAGCCCTTCTCCTTCTTCGTAGTCCTTCATGCTAGTCTTTCTCCTTTAATATAGTCCTTGATCCTACACCTTCCACTTTGTCCTAGTCCTTCCCATCAGCATTCATGCACATATAACATGGTTATGTAATTAAGATCCAGTACCGTGAAGGCCACAAGTGCATTTCCGACTTTCAAACACTTACTCTACTCTACTCAGTTCCTACTGGCAAGTTTCACGATTAACAGCAGGGCTTAAGTTGAATGTATATCTTGAAGCATGCAGCCAAGCAAGGCCCAATTAACATCATCTAGAAATATCACAAGCTGGTCCATATGCAGGCTTGGAGGATGGGGAGTCTGTTTGAGCATGACAGAGAGACAATCTCATGCATTACATAACGTGTTATGCTTTCAGCAACAGTCCCCTTACAAACTCTCCAAGCACCATGCTACTCTTATCCTTGTCTTTTACCATGTTCAGCTTGATGGGAAACACACACCCCTATGTGCAGAGGGGGAAGAGAGAGATAGAGAGACAAAGATGGTCATAGAGAGGAAAAAAGAAGAAAATACAGAGGAGGGGATACAGAGACAGGGGAGCAGACAGAGTGTGGCTATGACTGTTTTAGACACTGTGCCAGAGACAGTTTGATTAGTATGAAGGACTACTACCAAGTATATAGACTGTGATTAAGGAGAAGGATTGTGACACTGCAGAAGCAATGTGACAAACGGCTGTGATGAAACAAAAGGACTGTGACAAAGGGGAAGGACTGTGATGAAGGATATGGGATATGGTGAAGGAAAAGTCATGTGATGGTCTGACAAATGATAAGGACTGAAAATGGAGAATGACTGTAAAAAAGGAGAAGGACTGTGATGAAGAACTGCGAGGAAGGACTGTGATGAAGAACTGTGAGGGAGGACTGTGATAAAGAGGAAGGACCACCAAAGATGAAGGACTGTGACAAAAGAGAGGTACTGTGATGAGGGACTCTGGCAAAGGAGATGCACTGTGATATGGGAGAGGCGCTGTATTGATGGATTGGAAAAGGAGAATGCTGAAGGACTGTGACAAAGTAGAAGGGATGTGATAAAGGACTGTGGAAAAGGCAGAGGACTGTGATGAAGAAGATGGGATATGGTGACGGAAAAGGCCTTTGATGGTCTGACAAAGGATAAGGACTGAAAATGAAGGACTGTAAAGAAGAAGTACTGTGATAATGAACTGTAAGGAATGACTGTGATGAGGAACTGTGAGGAAGGACTGTGAAAAAGAGGAAGGACTACCACAGATGAAGAACTGTGACAAAAGAGAGGGACTGTGATGAGGGACTCTACCAAAGGAGATGAATTGTGATAAGGGAGAGGGACTGTATTGAAGGACTATGACAAAGGGAAAAGGATGTGATGAAGGACTGTGGAAAAGGAGATGGGCTGTGGGCTGTGATGAAGGTGAATGACTGTGGTAAAGGACTGTGACAAAGGAGAAGGACCGTGAAGAAGGACTGTGAACAAAGGGAAGGGGTGTGATGCAGGAGAAGAACTGTGATTAAGGAGAAGGACTGTATCGAATGAGTGTGGCAAATGAGATGGACTGTGATGAAGGACTGACAAAAGAGAAGGACTGTGATGAAGGACTGTGATGAAGATGGCCTATGAGGAAGAAGAACTGTGATGAAGAAGGACTGTGATGAAAAACGACTGTAAGGAAGGAAAGGACTGTGGTGAAGGATAAAGAAGTTGATGAAGTATGAATGTGATGAAGAAGGACTGTGATGAAGTAGACGGAATATGATCGAAAAATACTGTGCAGATTATCCTGAAGGGGAGGGACAGTGATGAAGAAGAAATAATGTGTGGCAAAAGAAGGAATAAGATGAAGGAGAAACAATGTGATGCAGGATATGGATTTTGAGAAAGGACTGTGGAGATGGAGAAGGGCTGTGATGAAGTACTGTGTTGAAAGGAAGGACTGCAATGAAAGAGGATGGCTATTATGCAGGAGAAGGACTGCGATAAATGCCAATGCCTGTGATGAAGGTGAAAGTTTGCACTGAAGGAGGAGGGTTGATAAAACCCTGTGATGAAGAATGATTATTACGAAGGAATTTGATGAAGTAGAAGAACTATGATAAAGACTGACTAAGAATGTTTATGAAGGAGAAGTACTGTGAAGAAAAATGGCTACGATAAGATGAAGGGTTATAGAACAGAAGAACTATGATAAAGGGACCAGGCCTCAGCTTGCATTCTTTTTTAGCTGGGCCGGTCCATTATGGGGCCAACACAAACTCCTATAACTGTAAAATGCAATGAACAACTGCAAAAGCCAATAATGTTGGCTTTGGAGTGTGTGTTACTTTACCTCAAGATCACTGAACACACTATATTTTCCTCTTTTCCATACCAAACCTCTAAATGGCATGTCGCCCATCTACCTATCTTTTATGTTTTTTCATTATGTCTGATATTTTTTCAGTGTTTTCTTTATTCGTCATAGTAGTAATTCTTCTTTGCCTGAATTGTTATAATTATATTTGTAAATTTAACATAACAAATAGAACTGTAGGGATATTTTTTATTGAAATACATATTAAACAATGTATGTGCACACATGTTCAATGCAAAATGTCATGTAATCCACTGTGCCTACGTATAAGACAGGCTGAAATGTAAAGAAAATGCTCGCTGCTGTCAACACAAAAATGGTGTTTAAAACTGAAAAATATATTTTGTAAATTACAATGTTACAGATACTGTTTGAAAATGGACAGAAAACACTGAAGAAGATAGAAATTGTAAACACAAGTGCGTCCTGTCTTATGGTAAGTCATGTGAAATCAATTTGCATTTTTCCAGTCAAACAATGTAGCACATTGGACTGTGTCTTACTATATAAAATGTGAATGGAAACAGGAGGAATTACTGTTTAGATATTTGAAAACTATATGGCAGCATTGCACTGAAAACACATTTTTCTCATCATATTGACTAGGATACCTTTAATGAGAGGCAGCCATATTATAGATAATGACTCCCTGTCCCATTTAAACACCACCTCTGAGAGGGTATTTTGTAATTATTTGGTATTTTTATAGTGCCTTAAACCAAGGTGCTTTACATAGCAAATGTATAAAAACAGTACAAATGTAAGCAAATGAAATTGACAATAAATGCACGGAATCAGGCTTGAGAGGTCGGATGTAATTTCAGTGATTTACGGAATAACAAATAGGAAGTGATAGAACGTATAGAAAAAGGAAGAAGATTCCAATGCAATGGAGCAAGGTGCACGAGTGTACGAGAAAAACATGATTGTGCGCAGGGTGGAGCTGGAACTGTTATTCTGAACTGAGTATTAGAACGAAGAGAATGAAAATATCAAGCAAAGAAAGTCAAATTTGAGCTGTGCATGAAAAGAAATCCAGCCAAGGGTATGAAGAACAGATGAGATTGATTCACTAGGAGTCAACCCAAAGAGTACCTGAATAGCAGCATTGAAAACAGATTTTAAAGGAACTAGTCGAGATGAAGGGAGACCAAAGAGTGTGGTAGAGCAATACAAAAGGCGTGAAAAAATAAGGGAAGATATGTGTAATTTAGTTGCATTGAAAGTAAGAAAGGAACACACTTTTTTAATGTTAAATAAATGATAGCGGCAGGCTCGAGAGGAAATGGAGATATGATATTTAAATGATAAAGCAGAGTCAAAATAGAGTCCCAGATTGCGGGCAATACATACACAGTAAAGTTGAGAAGGAGGGAATGAAATAAAAGGAGGAATAGGAGGGGGGATAGCAGTAGAAGGAAAAAAGAGAAATTCAGTTTTTGTAGTATTAAGTGTAAGGTAATGAGCAGACATCCATGGCCGTTAAACATGAAGAAAGATGAGTGTGAATATCCGAGGAAAAAATTGAGAAAGGCAGAAAAGGAGAGAAAATGAAAGGGCCTAAGACTGACCCTTGTGGAACAACATGATCAAAAGGATAGGAATCGGAAGTTGCTCCACCCCTAGAGACAGAGAACGTCAGTTATGATAGATAAGATTTAAACCAGGAAAGAACAGAACCAGAGAAACCAAAAGAGGATAAAGAAGTTAGCAAGGGTGGGTGATCGACAGTATCAAAGGCAGCAGAAAGATCTAATAAGATAAGAATAGAAGAGTGTTTAATGTACCTATTTGTGAGCAGTGAATTTAGAACTGAGAGAAGAGCAGTTTCGGTAGAGTGCATAGGTCGAAAACCAGATTGAAAACGGGGAAGAATAGAGTTATTAGAGACAAATGAAGAAACTTGAAGATAGACAAGGCATGCAAGCAATTTAGATGAATACGGAAGAAGAGAAATAGGCTGAAGATTAGAGGCAAGCGAGGGATCAGCCGAGGGTTTCTTCAGAATAGGAATGATAGAGGCATGTTTAAAAGAAGAAGGAACGGTTGAGGTTGAAAGACAAATAATAAAGAAAAAAGTAAGATACAATTGTAGAGAGGAGTAGACTTTAGAAGTAAGAGCAGATGGAATAGGATCCATGGATGCAGCAGTAGGATAGGCACTAGACATGAAAAGAGAGATATCTGTATCTGTGATTGTAGAAAAATGGGAAATAGAAGCAGTCAGAGGAGAGGTAGGTGGAAGGGATAGACTAGAGGAAGAGGATGGTGAAGAGTCAATAGCAAGGCCGTGGATGAATAGACTGGGCATGAAGAATATTTGAGAAATAAGAGCTCTTAGCAGCAAGAAGACAGTCATCGTACAAGATATGGTATGATGAGTAAGATTTGAAGCCATTGTCCTGTTTATGATGAAGCCCTTGCCTTTCCAGCCGATGCAAAGCATGCAGCTTTGACTGGAGGTGAGTGGTAAGCCATGGTTGAGAAGGTTTACGGGATGGACTGAAAATAGAAGTAGGATATAGAGTGTTGAGGGATGAGGAAAGTGAAGTAAAAAAAGGAGAACCTGCATCATCAGCAGTTAGAGTCGAAAAAGTAGAATAAGATGGTACAAGATGGCAGTGCAAGTGGAAACAAATAGTGAAGTGTTAAAATTATGTAATTCTAGTCGAGAGAGTGTATGAGGAGAAGTAGACACCGGAGAAGTAAGAGATATAGGGAGGAACGAAGTGAGAAGAAGATGGTGATCAGAGAGATAGACAGGGAGAGATGAAACACTGGAAATAGACATGGAGGGAGAAGCGAAGATCAAATCAAGCTGTGAACCAGAGATATGGGACAAAGGAGAGGCAACAGGAGAAAGAAAATAGGAGTCCAAGATAGCAAGAAATGGAAGTGATGAGTGAGTTGTGGCAAGATGAAGATTAAAGTCCCCTAAAAATATAAGAGGGACAGCTGAGGGGAGAAGAATAGTAGAAATAAGATTGATGTCATCACAAAATGAATTGATAGTGCCCGGAGGACGATAAATAAGCATAAATGAAATACAATAGGGTTTAGAAAAGGTGATAAATGAGTATTCAAATGAAGAGAACGTGGGAAGTGAAACTGGTGATGATTGAACGGTTACAAAGTTTGCACGATATAGGATTCCTGTACCTCCTCCATGACCAATAGATCGAGGAGTGTGGCAAAATGAGGTGTCAGTAGTAGTTAAAGAGGCAGTTACTGTAGTATTAGAGGGAGGAATTCATGTTTCAGTAATACAAAGAAAATGCAAATTAAATCTCAAGAAAAGGTCCAGAACTATGATGTTTTGTTACAGAGAGATCAAGCGTTCCATACACCTAGATCAACTAGAAGCGGATTTGCAGTACAAGGAGGATAAATAAGATTAGAGTGATTCCGAAGAACAAAGGGCGATAAATTGTCCTAACGGCCGTTTGACGGCATTAAAATTGTTGTAAATGCAAATGTTACCAGCATGAGATGTAACCAGCCAGTGGATCCAGACTTGAGCACCGGTCGAGCTGGTGATGTTATTTCAGTGAAAACTGATATTGGCTGCATTTGGAAGGCTCGAGGGAGTGATCGTCAGTGTCAGGGTTTTTCCACGACGCTCCGCGGCCTGGCGCTGCCACCGCAGACAGCAAGAACTGACTTGTCCCCACCTAAGGGCGTATGTTATAACCGGCGAGCGGGACTAAGTTGAGGCTGGGGGCATGACTTCCAGTGATGCCTGATGTATGGGAAGAACATATCTATTGAATCAGAGGTTCTGCTTTTCTTGGGACTTAGGCTTCTGAAGCAACATGTATTTGGAACATAACATCATACAAAAGCATTTAAATTGTGCATTTTAAAACATTGCCTGGCTCTGATGAAGATAATGAGCAAGAAGTGGCACCAATGTTGGGCACATGACAAATACATTTAGTATAGCTTTTCCAGTAAATACAAAGTCATTCTGAAATTCAGTGGTCTCTGAAATAAGAACATTATTACACTTGTCTAGTAAGATGATTTAAGCATATGTTGTTATGTTATCCATGTCTACAGTGACTGGACATAAACAGTATTACCATCTTGGAAAATGAATGAATCCTTACCTATAGTGCTCGCTTGTGATTTGTGTGAAACTGATTTAATACACGATGTACATTACCAGAGTCAGCCATTAAATAGTTTCATTAAGATTGAACTGCAGATGAGAGGCATGCATGTGTTGACCATAATGATCTGAAAACAGTATTAAGGGCCTGTCTGTAAAATAACATTCCAATGGCATAGGGCGAGGAAGGCCATATTAGTGGTGAAGAAATAGTTGCATTAAAAAATCATGCCTTTTGAAACAGAGACCTACATAACATTTGGAGGCCTATAAGAAAACCAATGCATCTGCCAGAGAAAGACACGTTTTATGGTTATGAAGTGCATCTTTAGTAGAAGAAGAACATCCAACATTGATACACATCTAATCAGGTCTTCACGCAAGCAAATGTTTGATATTTTAGCCTCTGAGAATCTCAAATAGCTTGAAATAACTGGGATTGAGGAGCAAATAACAACTGTTATGCTGTAATTGATCGAGAGATATATACAAAGTCACAAAGTGAATGTTTTAGTGAAAATGTAAGATTGTGAGTGTTTTCAGGAGGAGGACACAACTTTTTCAGGAGGAGGAGAATGTTACAAGTTGAAAAGGAGGTCTGGAATATGAATCTTGAAATGGCTATCATGTAAATTTAAATTCCCTTAGCCAATGGGGCATGGGGGTGTTTCTAGAAAGTGTTCTAAGGAACAGAGTGCCACTGCAGCTTAAACTAATAATAGCATTAATTTTAAGATGCTTCTGACTAATGGAATAATTTCAAGCGAGAACAACAATTTGATGGGCAGTATTTTGTGGAGACTGAATTAATTATATTCCCTCAGTGATTGTTGGCAATTATGGCATTAATCAATTTGTTGGTCTTTTTTAATAGTAGCACTGTACTATAAGTTTTAGTCTGTGCGTTCATCGGGATTAGTCCTTGGTCAGGTGTTGCTGAAAAGGTTACGTTTTGAGAGCTTTGTAGAATTGGGTGTTGTGTGGACATTCCGAACTGATACGATGATCAAGTTCCAGGGGATGGGTGCATGACAAGAGAAGGGTTGTTTGTGGATCCGCTTTTGGTGGGCGAGTTGTGATTCAATCCGGCTGATAGATTTGCTGTATGAGGAGTGTGTGCAACAGATAAGTGGAGCTGAGCCTCCAGGAACCCTGGTGTGCCACTCATGACCACTTTGTAGCTGATACATGCAGTCTTGAACAGTATCCTCGCCTGGAGAAGAAGGCAGTGTAGATCACATATGATGGATGTGATTCAGTCAAATTTTCACACACACGTAATGAGGCATCTGTGACATGGTGGTCTGGTTTTAGGGGAGCCATGTGAGCGGCTGGGACCCCTGTTATGAGGGCTTTTTCCCCATCGATGTGCAGAACCACAAGGGCCTGCATCACGGTCTGGAAGTCCTGCGTAAGGATGAAGGTTTCGATTTTGCAAATGGTGGAGATTTGGCGCCAGGCCATTTGGGCCTTCCTGGCTATGCGTTTCTAGATGGATAGACTACTGTCGATGGTGAAGCCTAAGCATTTTGCTCAATCCAAGAGTTAAATTTCAAATCCTTTTAAATGTATATTGCTGAGCATTGTTGGACAAGTTGTTGTTAAGATGGGGAACCGATGAGGACGAATTCGGTCTTGGAGGCTTTAAGTTTGAGGTAGGCAGTTGACATCCAGGACTGGATCATGGCTAGATAAACAAAGAGATAACTGATGTCCTGTGGGCTTTTTACCCTCATGTATAAATGATTATCATTAGAGTATTGGTGAACTGCTGTATCAAGATTTGAGAAGGGTGTTCAGAGGCTCCATGAAAAGGTCAAAGAGGATCAGTGAGAGAATGCAGCATTGGGGGACTCCACAGGAGAATGGGAGTCGATTAGAATGCAACGTGTTCATTTGGCCAGCCTGGTGTCTGCCCATTAAGTGAGAGGTAAACCGATTCAGGTCAGTGTCAATGGCGAGTATTAAGAGAGAGGAGCATTTGGTGATTGAAGGTGTTGAATTCAGCCGAAGGTTCAAGGAGGACAAGGAGGCATTAATCGCCCTTATCTGTGATTTGGAGGGCATTGGCCAACCTGGATGGTGGCTGGCTAGATGCTGCACTTGGGGTACAATCCAGACTGATCGTCATGTAAGAGGTGTACTTGTTCGATTCTGGGGAGTAGTTGTGTAAGAACTACTTTTTACCAAATTTGTCAGAGAAACTGAAGGTTCGTAATAGCCTGCTCGCTAGTGGGCCAGGTCATCTTGGTCTTGACATATGAAAGGCCTGAATGTGTGATGAATCCTGTGGAGTCATCACTGAACCCCAGCTTAAAGTCTCCTCCCATGTGGCCAGGGGACGGCAGTCACTACCTGACCCTGACCCTGGGGATGGTATACGATATATGAGATGATATGGCATTTATAATGTGCCCATGCACAAGTGTTTCAAGGCGCGATGAGGCAAGGGAGGGGGAAGACAGAGACAACGATCCTACTAGGCCAGGTGTCATTCAGATTGCTCAAGTGCATGGGAAGGGGGAAAGTGCAGGAGGAATGGTGAAGGGACAGTGCAGTACATGGGATAATAGAATAAATAACAATAAGTAAAAAGTACGGCCAGCTGGTGGCAAGTGCAAGGGTAAGTGCAGACATCAGGTGTCAAGTGTTGGTAGTGGGACTGTAGGGATACAGAAAAACAATACCCAAGTGCTGGGGTTGCCAGGAAAGCAGTGCAGGTGTGTGACTGGCAGGGCAGGCGACTTGGGCCTGAGATCAAAGGGTCGCCAGGTAACCAGTGCAGTTTCAGTTTCAGCCAGGATATTCAACAGGGGAGAGGAGGAGTGAAAACAGAAGCAAAAAGAGAGGTTTTGAGGTGCTTCCGGAACCAGAGATTATTCTCCTCAAGTTTCAGGGAGGCAGGGAGGCTGTTCCAGAGGGAGGCCCCAGCCGAAGAAAGAGATCTACCACCAACACGTTGCTTGGAGTAGCGACTGACCCAGAGGGAGTTGGAGGCGGATGAGTGAAGAGCTCGAGAAGGAAGATATTTAAGAAGAGAAAGTTGAAGGTATTGAGGCTGCAGGCCCCAGAAGGCCTTGTGGACAATTCAGAGGGTGTTGAACTTAATCCTCGCAGCCACTGGGAGCCAGTCCGGAGATTTCAGTCCTGGAGAAATACGATCCATGGGCTTGAGGCGAAGGACAAGTCTCAAAGTCCTGTTCTGGATGAGTTGCAGAGGGCGGAGAGTAGAAGCAGGCAGATTTAGAAAGAGGCTGTTGCAATAGTCCAGCCTAGAGAGAACCAGAGCTCTGGGGACTGAGCTTCTGAGGGAAGGAGAGGAAAGGAAGAATACCTCTAAGGAGGTGCAGCTGGTAGTATGACTTCTTAGAGACGTCAGAGATGTGAGGAGAGAAGGAGAGTGTGGAGTCGAAGATTACCCTGAGGTTTTTAGCCTCACAGGTGGAAGCAGGAAGAGGGTTTAGAGAGGCCGGCCAGAGAGTGACAGGAAAGGAGGCAGTGGGTGTGCTGATGAGGAGAATCTCAGTCTTACTGGCATTAAGGCAGAGATCATTGGCGGCACACGACTCCTGGATGGCGGACAGTCAGAGATGAGAGAGGGAGAAGAGGTGGCTGAAGGTAGCCTGAAAATGAGCTGAGTGCCATCCGCGTAGCACTGGAAGTTGGGGCAGAGCATGGCAATGCGATGGGCAAGAAGTGCCAGGTATTGGTTGAGCAGCCAGGGAGAAAGGTTAGACCCCTGGGGAACATCACAGGTAGAGATAGAGATAGAGGAGAGGAAGGACCCAAGTTGAACCTGGGAGGGTCAATCAGAGCGGAAAGAAGTCAGCCACGCCAGGGCCTGACCGCTGATACCCAGGTTATCTCGAAGACGGTTCAGCAGGATGCCATGGTTGACCGTGTCAAAGGCAGAAGAGAGATCAAGTAGGATGAGGACACAGGGGGTGTTCACGGATGTTCAGGAGAGCAGTTCCCGTGCTTCTGGTAGCTCTGAAGTCAGACTGATGATCGTGGAGACAGCCAACAGATTCAGTGTGAAGAGTTAGACGGCAGGACGGTTCGGCAGAGAGTTTCTTAAGAAGAGGGTGCCCAAGGGAGTGCTTCAGTGGGGAAGGAAAGACTCCAGTGGCGACAGAGTGAAGACTCCAGTGGCGACGGAGTGGTTTCAGAAGTCGGCCAGAGCAAGAGCCAGACCAAGAGTCAGGGATTCAACGTGGTTCTTGATGGTTTTTGAGGAACGGGGATGAACCTGTTTTGAGATGAGAGAGGGAGAAGAGGTGGCTGAGGGAGGATCACATGGGAGGAGATGACTGTCAGGGGGATGTGGTGACCCCATTAAGGGTGATGCAGTATTCTTCCTTTATGAATGAGGAAGACCCTATAACTCCTAAATTCCTGATGGCATGTTGTCACTTTACAAATCACTCCCATTGTAGGACCCAAAGAACCCTTTCTGCAAAACACTCATAGCAGAATAACATTTGCACCTCAAATACACAACTCCAAGGCATAAACTAGTTTTTAAAAAATTATTAGGAGAATTTGCTAATTAAAATGTTCTTGATTAGCAAACAAACCTATTTGATTATCAGTTTTGTACTGATAGTTTTAATGTCAAGTTATTTCTAGTCCAGACATAAAATGAGCAAGCAACAATACAGCATTTTTGTGTACTGCTGAAGAAAAAGATTAGTGAGAGAAGTGTGTAAAATTTACAGGCTAGTTGCATGAATGGACACAAATAAATAGATATGATAAAAAGGCTCTGAAAACTGTTTTCAGTGTAAGGCTCTGTGTAACTGGGTGCAGTCGGTATTGCACGGGCAGTGCCCCCTATATTGTATAGTAGCCCCACCATTTGCTGCATAGGGAGAAGTTCAGAGGTTTCATGAATGAAAAAGTTCACAATGTTAAAGGAAAGTCCTAGCTGAAGAATAAATACATAGAATGGTGCTGCGGCAGGCAGGGTAAATGTCACCTTCAAGTGGACAAGATGGCCCTTGCCAATCATTGATATTAACTGTTTTCAACATAGCGTTTAATACCACTTTCAGGGGAGGACAGGGCCACTAAAGGTCCTCAAGCCCGAGCCAGGTATGTCCGAGCACAGCATTCCAGCCCTGCGCACCCATGAAAGAGATATTTATTGCTATTAGCACTTGGAGACCATATGGAAACAATGGCGTGTTTTACAGTAGCAATACAGTAATTAAGAATCACGTATCATCTTACATCTTAAGGAATGGAATTGCAGGGCTGTCTTCTAAAAAAATTAAGTAAATACATACTGGTCTTTGCCAAACAGGATACAGTGCTTCTATTGACCAGGGTAATTTAAATGGCTAGCTGTGCTACACAAGTGTCAATTTAGTTAGTGAACCTACATAATTGCATATCAAATTGCTATATGACACTGCTTTTTTATGCCTTGTAACTCACATTTAACATCCTTTCTATCTAATCTGTTTGTCCCAATTAAAAATCCCAAACGAAATCACATCAGCAGTCTTATGAATACTATGGACTTCAACTCCCACAATGCCTCAAGTACTGAGACGAAGAAGAGGAAGAAGGAGTTAGTATGGATTGAAAGAAACCCCAAGCAAAACACGCAGACAAGTTGTTTCAAGGGAGATCAGCTGAACAGAACATTTCAAATTGGCTTGCACTTTCAATCAGTTGTTGGAGAGAAGCAGAGCAGGCAAAGCAGGATGGAGAGCTGCAGGAGAAGGCAGGCACCTGGGAACGGACTGTGCAGCAGGAGGCTAATGCTTTCAAGCTGCTGCTTGCCAGCATTTATTACCGGAGTGGTGGGAGACCCAGCGGAGCATGGCAGGCACCAGGGAAGAGCCAATAAAGAACCAGCAGCAAATCTGTCAACAGCTCGTTCAACAAGTGAACACGGAGCCGGCGGGAAAGCTGAAAGTGGGTCTGCAAAGTAGGAGACGCCATTCCCAAGTGAGGACTTCACCACAGCAGTGTGCCAAAGGTTGGAAACGCCTTCAAACACTGGTGAATCAGCTCAGTGATAGTGGGAACCCCGGGGTGTACCGACAGGCACATGAACAACTGAAAGTTAATTTTGAATACTGATCAAGTAAAGTAGAAAGGCAGAATTTGCACAAATCCATATGCATGAAATGTCAAGGTGGGGAAAGTTGGAGCAAAAGTTTACTACAGGCAGACAAATGTTAATGAAGAAGTTGGAAGACAGAATTTGTATCTGAGAAGCCAACATGGAGAAAGCTGGAACAGCATTGCCACAAGCAAAATAAGTATAGACAGTGCCGGAGTATAATTATGCTATACTGAAAGACTAAGCAAACATTGAAAGAAGTCCTGGTAAAGGAAGTATATCAGGCATTGATCCTTTGGGGAAAAGATACCTGGCAGGAGAGTATACCAGGGGATCTCTAAAACACAGAGGGGGATTACTGGCAGGGGAGTACACCAGGTAATCTGTGTAATGTACATGAAAGAAAAAGACATTGTGAAGGCAGGAGAATATACCTGGGGATCTAAAGAATCTACTCAAGGATTCCTGGCAGGAGAGTATAACAGGAAGTTATCCTTAAGTAGTTGTTATATAAAAGAAACACTTGTGCTATCTTTATTTGTATTTGTATTTATTAAGTTTATGTAGCGCTTTACTCCAAAACGCTGCACATTTTAACAGGATACATATAACAATTAACATAACAGTAACCGTAGAAGCAATTTACAATTATGAATCAGACCAACAAAACAGTAAGTAGAGCAATTAGAAAGAAGGGAAGAGGGAGAGTAGTGAAGTAGAACTGGGAGGAAGAGGGAGGGATAGGTAGGAGGAGGAGGAGGAGGGAAAGGCAAGGGGTAAACGGGTGAGAATGGGGTGAAGGGGGGAGTGGAGGGAGATGATCATGGTGAAAGAGGGGAAGGGTGGGGGATGGGAGGTAGAGGGGGGTTTCATGGCGGGGAATGGCAAAGGAGAGATTTAAGAGACGTGCGGAATGAGGAAAAGGTAGGAATAGAGCGGACTGAGAGAGGTAAGGAGTTCCAGTGCAGGGGGGTTAGGAGTTGGAAGGAGCGGAAACGGGAGGAGGCACAAGGGGAAGGAGTAACAGTGAGAAGGAAGTGGTCAGCTGAGTGAAGGGAGCGAGAGGGAGTGTAGAAAGAGAGAAGGGAAGAGAGATAAGGGGGAGCGAGATTGTGGAGAGATTTGAAGACTAAGCAGAGAAAATGAAATTTAAGTTGGGAGTGAAAGGGAAGCCAGCCAAGAGAGGAAAGGGAAGCAGAGGTGAAGTCACGGAAGGAGAGGAGACAGAGGGTACGGATGGCAGAATGGTAGATAGATTTGAGGGGGGCAGGATGAGAAGTAGGTAGACCAAAGAGTAGGAGGAGCAGTAGAAGAGGCGAGAGAAGATAAGGGAGGAGATTAAAAGTTTAGTAGCATGGAAAGTAAGAGAGGGGCGGACTTTGCGAAAATTAAAGAGGTGGTAGCGACAGGCACGAGAGGAGAGAGAGATATGATGGGGAAAAAGTGAGAGAGGAGTCAAAGTGAATGCCTAAGTTGCGAGCGTGGGCGGAGATAGGAAGATTAGAAGGAGGAAAATGAAAGGAGAAGGAGAGCGAGGAGGAAGGGAGTTGAAGGGGAAGAAAACTACTTAAGTTTTATCAGTGTTGAGGGAAAGAAAGCGAGAAGACATCCAGTTTTTAATGGCAGTAAGGAAGAGAGTTTAAGGTGGAGGTCGGGAGAGAAGGAAAGGAAGAGCTGCGTATCGTCAGCATAGAAATGGTGAGAGATGCCAAATGAGGAGATAACAGGGGCAAGGAGGGAGGTGTAGAGTGAGAATAGGAAAGGGCCAAGCACCGAGTCTTGTGGTACTCCATATTCCAGAGGCTGGGAAGCAGAGGAGCGGCCTCCCCAGGAAACAGTAAAAGAGCGTGAGGTGAGGTAAGAGAATAGCCAGAAGTAGAGAGCCTTTGAATCCAAAGGAAGAAAGAGTGTTGAGAAGAAGGGGGTGTTTGACAGTGTCGAAGGCTGCAGAGAGGTCAAGAAGAATAAGGACAGAGGATTGCTTAGAGTGACGAGCGGAGAGGAGGGAGTTAGGGATGTAAGTGAGGGCTGTTTCAGGAGAGTGTTTAGGATGGAAGCAAGATTGAGAAGGGGGAAGGAGAGAGAGATTAGTGACAAAGGTTGAGAGCTGCGAGTAGGCGAGGCGCTCGAAGTTTAGAGAGGAATGGGAGAAGTGAGATAAGACGGAAGTTAGAGGTGAGCAGGGGATCAGTAGAAGGTTTCTTCAAAATCGGAATGATAGTGGCATGCTTGAAAGCAGAGGGGAAGGTTGCCGAGGAAAGGCAGGTGTTGAAGAAGGAAGTCAGGTAGGGAATAAGAAGAGGGTAGATCTTAGGGATAAGAAGGGAGGGGAAAGGGTCAGTTGGAGCAGACGAGGGGTGGGCTTTGGAGAGGAGGATGGAGACATCAGAATGGGAGACAGGGGAGAAGTCAGTCATGTAGGTGGAAGGGGAGAAGGGAGAATGGGGATGGGGGAGTAAGAGGAGCAATTGATTTTTTGCCGGAGGGAAAGAATCTTGGAGGAGAAGTTAGCAAAGTCAGAGGGAGAAAGGGTGGAGGAGGTTGTGGGATCAGGGGTAGGAGGAGAGAGAAGACGAGAGAGAGTTTGGAAGATGCGGCAGGGGTGGGAGGCTTGGGATTGAAGAAGGTTAGAGTAGTAGGAGCGTTTTGCCGAGGAATGGCAAGAGTCATAAAGAGAGTGGTAAGAGAAGTAGGAGGTTTGGTTGGATAGCGAACGAGATTTTAGCCAGAGTCTCTCAAGACGTCGGAGGAGACGTTGCATGGAGAGAAGTTGAGGAGAGAGCCACGGTTGAGAGGGTTTCCGGGTTGGACGGAAGAAGGAAAGTGGGTGAAGCAGATCAAGAGAGGAAGAGATAGAAGAGGAGAGAATAGAAAGTGCGTCACTGGCCGATAGTGAAGAGAAATCTTGCAGAGAGGGGAGAGACGAAGAGCAAGTGTCGAGAAAGAGGGAGGGATCAAGGTTACAAAGGTCACGTCGTGAAAAGATGGGAGGGGAAGGCTTAGGAGAAGAAGGAAGGGGAAGGGGAGTAAGGGAGAAGGAGAGTAAAGCATAATCTCTTTAGAAAGATATTATGTGAAAGAGACAATTTTGCCATCCTTAGAAAGATAGTGTGTGAAAGAGAAATGTCTTCCAACCTTGGAGTGTTTGTTGTACAAAAGAGAACATTGTTTGGAAAAGGCACTTTCGGGATCCTTTCTGAAACCTTCCTACCATCCTTAAGAGAACATTGTTTGGAAAAGACATTTTCGCCATACTTTCCGAAATAATCCAGGGCAAGGGAACCATCCTCTGCATCCATTTTTTTTGGATTTATCTATTTGCTTTACATTTAAACACTTTTCTGGCTAAAACTAGATCAGACACATTTTTTCTTACACTTCTTAATTGTTTAATTTCTAGTGTCAGCATCAGATATATTTTGGACACAAGGACAACTTACCTAAGTTTGACGACAAGACA
Source organism: Ambystoma mexicanum (assembly GCF_040938575.1). Lineage (NCBI taxonomy): Eukaryota > Metazoa > Chordata > Amphibia > Caudata > Ambystomatidae > Ambystoma > Ambystoma mexicanum. The sequence goes on from NC_090927.1 coordinate 283,350,029, forward strand.
CAGACTGATCTTTAGTTTTAGTTTCCTAGATAGGGAAACTCTCTTTAGGATAGGGACAGAGAAACCTTTATCCAACCCTTTTCTTTTAATAAAGATGTCTGATGTTGAAAACACTACCACTTTGTGTCCGCCTCTCCTTTCTGACCCCTCACAAATGGCATCTCTTTCGTAGAGTATGGAAGGTCGGGTTGAAATTACCATTTAATGCACAATTAAGAATAAACCAGTTTAACTTTTTAGTAAAGGCTACAGAATGTCTACTCTATGAAATAAAACATAATTTTAAATTCTCTACATGCTGTTGTAAGATCCTTCATGACAAACATAGTAATGTGTTGATCAAAATATATAAAACAAATGCAGGGGCTATTGGATCCTTATATTACAAACTTTGCCGGTGTACATAGTTTTCCTAACATGCTTTTTGAATTAAAAATTGGATTAACCCATACTGTAATTGTGTTAGGGCATCAGTTAGAACACTGTTTGAAGTACTTTCTGAATCCTGTACCCGGTTCATTGTGTGATTCCAGATTTGGGTTTGGTTTGTTACATTGTTGTGAATGGCTGATTATATGCAGTAGCATGCCATGAAAACTGTATATGACTATAGGAACCTATCAATACTTTCAATCCCTGATCCAGAAGGTTGGAGGCCATGTTTCAAAACAGACCTTGGCCAACATTTTAGGTAGCGTAGGATTTTGTAAAGAGATCTAAAACGTTCTCTAGTTCTCCTACTCTGATCTTTTCCTCCTGCTATGCTAACCTACACCCTCGACCCTTCTCTGCTCTTTGATTTGGACATCCTCATTTTATCAGTTAAAATGCAAAATGAGATTTTGTGAGAATAATTATCAGAGAAAGCTGCAGTGACTAGTTTACTTTGCCAAGCTTGATGTATACAACATATCTACTGACAGTGCAAATACATTAAGTTTGAAGAAGACATGGCATTTAATGTTAAGACGATTCATACTTCTAACTTTTCGTTTAGCTTTCCACTTTAATGTGCTATTGTCCAAATATCACATAAGTATCAAATATCAAAGAATACGCTTTCAAATTCATCAAAGCAATTAAACAAGTGAATGAAAAATCATAGTGTCTTTGAAAATTATAGAGTTCCAATTTGTCCATCAATCAATCGTCTTATATTTACTGCTCTGGGATGACAAAACCTCAGTGCAAAATATTTGATGGGTCTGGGGACGGATAATCCAGACAGGATGGCCATCTAATCAAACAGAAAGTAAGAGCTACCATAACGTTACAAGACATTCATATTTTATTTCTCTTCCATGGGGGAGGCCCCTGGTTAAGGTGTTCCTTTAAATAGTGGCACGAGGAAGAGCGGGTAAACATTTCATTCCCATACCTTTTCCCTCATGGTAAGAAAATGATGATTATAAGTTGATATTCATTCAGAATAAATGGCAACCTGCAATATCCATATACAAGTCTTCAAATAATGTTCCTATTACAGTCTAGTTTTGAGATCACTGCTCACCTGTAATGAGAAAGTGACATAACTCCTGTAAGTGCATTAACTTATCGGTATGACATCACAATGCCTGCTGCCTGAGCCTGCACAGAGCACAATTCCAGCTGTCACTGTAGTACCTAGATAAAGCGTTTCAAATTCCTTTCTTCTAAAATATCTTTCTGTGACACTTTGAACCCATTAGATAAGATACAGCATGATAAGCTAGGCCATGATAAGATACAGCATTAGGTAAGACATATCAAACTGTTCATGGTAGTTTGAATCTATCTACATATTACCATTTATGCATTTTATTAAACTGCTTAAAATATTTTTCCTGCAACACATCAGAAGTGGCCTATTAGTATTTTTTTAATAAGATTTGACATTGCTTATATAAAAACATGATTTGTTACATTTGATCAAACAAGAGGTCTCCTATGAAAGGTCATTAAAGCGTGTGGCCATGTATTATCATGAATAGAAAACACACTAATGTACATAAAAAAGGATATTGCAAGTTATCTAAGAGTTCTGTGACCTTACACAGGAAATTTAACCTTTGGGCTTGTTCCTCCATTTTGGTCACAGAACTCCTGGTGGCTTGAAATGTCTTTATAATGTACGGTAGGTGGTGCTTTATCTCATATATATTCAAATGATATTTACCCTAAAAAAAGAGTAGAGCAAATTCAATGTACATAATTAATTTCTGCATTCCTTTCCATCATTGTAGGTTACCAGATGACCCCATAACAACCCTACTCCAGTCTTGCACTCTGATTTAACTTTACGTTTCTTGAAGCCTGTTGTATTCAATTGCAGTGACCCAAAAATACAATTCCCAGAATGCAATTGGTGGGCAACTGAAATCTCAGAACTGGAGCATGGTTGGTGTCCCTGGTGACGTAGAGCAATTTGTTAACCATCCAATCTAGTGTATCAAAGGCATTTACTAGGCACTGAAGAATCCTTTCCGCACTCTGACATACATGATCTCAAATAATTGAATACAAATATAATTTAATAACATTTCTGCCACTGATCTACTATCAAAATGCTCTTTGTCAATGATATAAATGACTCAGGAATCACAAACTCTACACTTCCCCTGACCCAACAGATCTCGTTTAATATGATATCATCAGTTATAGTGTTAATGACAACAGGGACTTCACCAATTCCATCATCGATGATATCACCAATGACATCAAATCAGCGCACATAGTGATTTACAAAGTGATCTGCTGAACGGCTGAGTAAAGGAATATTGTTATGTGTGCATACGACTCTTGCCAATGACTCTGTCTGCAATATTGAGCAGCATGTGCTTTTCTGACTCAGAAATGACAGTGTCAGGCTCCATGCGCCTGATGGCTGTAGTCCCACACATGCTTTAAAATTGGACTTGTATGGGTCTTTCTCCTTCAAAAATGCATTTTTTATCTTTCCTTAATTGAAAACTAAATTGAAATACATCAAAAAATAATGTTGGCGCTGTTTTCTTTTTTTAACCATACAAATGATTGCGCCAGCGAAAACAAAGTTATTATTTTGCAATAAGGAACAGCGTGTTCATTTGTGTACAGTTGTCCTTGTGCAATTACTGCTCTTCTATCTCGGCTGCTGGCAATATTTTCCTATATTAAAGCACCTGATGACTTTATTTAGTTTGATTCTTTTCCAGGGTAATTATGTGCTCTGTTGTGAGCTCTTGAGTTTAACTTCAAAGGCAGGCAAGCAACACAAGAAAACACAAAAAGGTTTTACTGGTCTGCTGTAGCGCGTCTGAATTACATCGGGAAGTGCATTAGAATTGTGACAGCATTGAAATAAATTAATAAAGTAATGGCCTGAACAGGACTGGAAAATATCACAGCAGAAATTCAGAAGTACAAACTTAACATTGTCATTTGATAAGGGACAAAAAGTCCAGTGGGATAGATGTTTTCAATTATTTATTTGTGTATTTATGTTTGTCTATTGATGCAAACTACACTTGGCCTAGCGGGTAATTCACAGTTCCGGTGTCCAGGGCGGGCATTTTAAAGACTGATGTTTCCCACGTCCAATCAATGTAAATGTGTGCAAATTTGCTCTTGTGTATACCTGCAAATTTGTCAGCCAAGGGAATTAAATTGAATGGTATTAATTCAGTGTGTCCTCATGCATGAATGTGCGGAGATGTGAAGGATTGATTAATGCATTGAAATCTGTGCATTTAAATTGCCTAAAATATAGACAAATCCATCATTTGCGGGTGGGCAACCATGTTGTTCTTGCACAAAGCCTTGGAGCATACAAATTTAATGCACTTACAAGTGGTACGTGCAAAATTAATATGTGCCAGAAGATGACCATAAACAATTCAGTATTTCTTAAATTTCTGAAGCAAGAATCCTGTTCACTACTCTGAAGATGTAACAGAGACTCCTTATGCCAGCACCGAAGCAGCAGAGTGAAAGCAAGATTCCCCATCTCCACAAAAACTCAACCCGGCTGCCAATCACGAACACTGATACTGAAAGGACCAGAATAATACACATATGGTGAATGATGGGTAGAAGAGGTAGATGCAAAGTGGTGTCTTCTCTTTATATCTGCTCACCACGTCTTCAAATAATTGACACTATATGGCTGCAAGGATCTAGGTGTGATAATCGCTCACACAAAGTGGTGTTGCGAAGTGACGCATGCTGAAGCCTGCCCCTCGTGAGGCTACTCTCAGCCTCTCTTCCGCTCGGGAACCCATCCCCCTGCACTCCATTCTCTCCACCTTCCCCTGCTCTGCCACTTACCTACCCCAGGCCAGCCCTCTTCACGCCATGCCCAATGCCACGCAGAAGCACAGCACCCTCCTGTGCGTTGACAGTTGCACAATGGTTTGTTTTGCCTCACCCTTCTCTGTGTGGCCACTAGACCGTTAACAGGCTACAAATATTTCACACTACAGGCAGGTGGCCAGCACCACTTCAGGAGGCCTATCCATTCAACAGAGCACCACACAGAGAGGAAGCTGTTGATGCCATTCTAGTTACATCATAGAGGTAACGGTAAAATGTACACTTCACCTAGTGCTGGAGAAGTGAGAAGATTCACGCTGGCCAAAGCACTAGTGAAAGGACAACATGTAGTTTAATAAGTGGAAGCACAAGCACAATGACTACTCATGACGCTGTCAGCACCGACACCAACAGCAGAACAAATCTGGTGTTTTGGCCAGACCTAAAGAATTTCGTTTCTTGGGGTTTGTGCAAAGATAGCACTAAGTGGGGCAAGGCTCTTCATTGCTAGTTGTAGCCCTATCACAATCCCTGAGGCAATGACATGTTTGCCACTGCTAGCACTGGATCTAACAGCAGTACAAGTGTGGTCATGATCAAGGCTAATAAGATAGCATTTTTTCAATTTGCTAGCATCGAGAACTACAGAAGTCTGAATACACTGGTAATATACCCTCTCTCCCTGGTTGTTCAACCAATACCTGGCACTTCTGGCCCACCGCATTGCTGCTCTCTGCCCCAACCTTCAGTGCTATGCGGATGACACTCAACTCATTTTTAGACTCCCTTCCGCCACCTCTTCTCCTTCTCTCATCTCTGTCTGACCGCCATCCAGGAGTGGTGTGCCATCAATGATCTCTGCCTTAATGCCAGTGAGACCAAGATTCTCATCAGCACACCTGCTCCCTCCTTACCTATCACTCTCCGGCCAGCCTCTCTTGGCCCTCTTCCTGCTCCAACCTGTGAGGCTAAAAACCTCAGGTTCATCTTCACCTCCACACTTTCCTTCTCTCCTTACATCTCTGACGTTTCTAAGCCCAGGGATTATATATCTTCAGGACTGAAATCTCTGCACTGGCTCCTAGTGGCGCTGAGGATTAAGTTCAAAACCCTCTGCATTGTCCACAAGACCTTCTGGGGCCTGGGGCCTCAATACCTTCAACTCTCTCTTCCTAAATATCTTACTTCTCAGGCTCTTCGCTCATCCGTCTCCAACTCCCTCAGGGTCAGTCGCTTCTCCAAGAAGCGAGTTGGTGGTAGATCTCTTTCCTCTGCTGGGGCCTCCCTCTGGGACAGCCTCCCTGCCTCTCTGAAACTTGAGGAGAACCATCTCCAGTTCCGGAAGCACCTTAAGACCTTCCTCTTTGCTTCTGCTTTCTCTCCTCCTCTCCCCTGCTGATCTCCTGGCTGATTCTGAAACTGCACTGGTTACCCGGCTACCCTCTGATATCGGGCCCTCTCACCTCCCCACCAGTTGCACACCTGCACTGCCCCGCTGGCAACCCTTGCACTCGGGTACTGTTTCTGTATCCCTACAGCCCCTACTAGTACTTGACACCTGATGGCTGCACTTACCCTTGCACTTGCCATCAGCTGGCCGCACTTTTATTTATTGGGTTTATTTATTTTACTATTATCCTATGTACTACACTGCCCACTCCCCTTTCACCCTGCACTTTTCCCCTTCCCACCTCCCCAGCACTTGCGCGATCTCAATGTCACCTGGCCTAGTAGGATCGTTGTCTCTGTCTCCCCTCTGTTTGCCCTCCCTTGCCTCGTCCCACCTTCAAACAGTTGTGTATACACGCGTTATAAATGCTGTATCATATCATATCATATCGATCGGAAGGAAACATTCAGTACTTTCACAGCGACTGAGATTTATCATGGTATACTTTTCATATTTTTGTGATTTCCCCTATTGATATAATGTACACATTAAGTTACAAGTAGTCCGACACTAATTTGTTAGTAAATAAAGGGGCGTATATGATGTCAACTCTGGGATACATATCCATAAAAGAAAAATGTGAACAATAAGAACTGATCTTTATTTCTTAGAAGCAGCCAAATAAACTACTGATTTCTCCTTTGATCATGCATGCTTTTTTCAAGTTGATTAGGAAACCTCACAGAAATCCTTGCTAGCACCAATTGATAACTCAATTTGGTAATTCCTTGCCATCTACTTTGCAGCAACAGAAGCTGTCTTCAGGGGATACCATCACTGAAAAGTATGCCTTTATTATAAGTAGCACATTTTTTCAGCAATATTGACTGGTCGCTGAAGCATTTAATGTATAAACCAGATATAAGCTCATAGGTAAATTCAAAATTAGTTTTTTTATCTGTTAGTGTTACATGATTTTTGTGTTGAATATTATCAATTCATTAGAGCAATATTCATAAAGCTTTTTAGATCTTCTTAATTTCTACTATTTTAAAACACGCAGCACAACGGCAGAATTTAGATATTTGGTTAGTTCAAAAGAGACATCCACTGGTAGTCGCATTGTATTCTGAGGACTTTAGAAAAAGTTCAATTGGAAAAGATATTTAATATGATATAACATGTTTCTATGAAGTTTAACATATATCAGTTTGTTTACTGTAAAGAAATCTCATTCATATATATCATATATAGGCAGGATTATCTCCTGAAGAAGGGTCCCATTGAGACCCAAAAATGCTAGAAAAAGGATTGTGGTTGTCCACTAATTCTAACACACTCTTAAAAGACTTGTCTGTGTGCAGCAACGCAAACTGAAACATTCTTTATTTTTGAACATTTCTGGCATATATGTTTTTGCAATCTTTTGAATGGTGAATTTCTTTTTGCAACAATACAGAATAAGTGCTTATAACACTAGTGAATTATGCACTTTCAACACATAACTTGTTTATGAACATTATACATGGGAAAGTATTGGTTTGACACACCTATGAATTGGAAAATGTTATGGGTTAACCATGATTTAACCATTATTCAGTGAATATCATAAAAACATATAAACGTTATACTGAATTAATCTTAAAACTAGTTAAATGGTTTTCTAAGGTTTCTCAGTGGGATTCTCTCAAAGAGAGAGTGCAAAACAGTTCCTGCATAGCGTTGTCCAGGACACCACAATGCTTGATTGTTCTGTGCTAGTTGGTGGAATCCCAGCTTGTGATAGCGCCAATATGCATACATAAACTCTCCCCCTATATATTTAAAGCAATATTAACAATTCATTGACCCTTTGAGATTGATGTAGAGCCCTCTTGACTGGTCCCTGGAAGAACAACCAATGGTGGATTTGCCCAATAATGCCTGTAATCCCAATGTAAGAATACTCACATGTTGTATTTGCCCAATAATGCCACTATTGCCAATGTAATGGCACATGTCCATGTTGGCTGTGCAAAAATAGGCAGTTTTTGCATTGCAAGAACACACTCATCATGAATGATGTCTATGCCCAATAATGTTAGCATTGCCACAGTAAGAGCACACTCATGTTGGTTTTGCCCAAAGAGGCATGCATTCCCACTGTAATAGCACACTCCTGATGACTGTGTGCAATAAGGCCAGTATATACCACTGTAAGTATACAATCATGTTGGCTTTGTGCAGTAAGGCCAGTACTGGAACTGTAAGAACACACATACGTTGAATGTGCCCAATAAATTCAGTACTGGCACTATAAGAGTAGAAGAATGTTGGTTTTGCCTAAAATACCAGTATTGCCACTATAATGACACATGTCCGGGCAGTCTGTGCCAATATATGGCAGAATCTGCACTGCAAGGAAACACTTGCGCATAATGACTGCACCCAATAATGTTAGCATTGCCACTGTAAGAGCACACTCATGTTGGCTTTGTCCAATAATGCAAGTCTTGCCACTGTAAGAGCACACTCATGATTGCTGTGCCCAATACGGACAGCAATGCCACTTTAAGTGCACACCGTGTTGGCTTTGAACAATAAGGTCAGTATTGCTACTGCAAGGACACTATAACAATGGATTTGTCAAATAGGCCCAGTGCTGCCCCTGTAAGAATACGGCTATGGTGGCTTTACCCAAATGGCCAGAACAGCCACTGTATGAATGCACTGGTGCTGGCCCTTTTTCCAATAAGGGCAGTATTGCCAATGAAAGAACACACTCACGATGGATTGCTCCAATAAGCCAAGTGATGCCAGTATACAAATAGACGTATCTTGCCTTTGTCCAATAATATCAATGCTAGAACTGCAAGAACACACTCTGGCTGTCTTTTTTCAATATAGTCAATACTGCCACTGTAAGAATAGATGCATGTTGAGTTAGCCCAATAATGCCAGGACTGCTTCTGTAAGAATAGAGTTGTATTGGCTCGGCCCATAACTTATAATGTCAATAATGCCACTGTAGGAATATACATGTGTTGGCTTTTACCAATAATGCCATGACTGCAGTGACACTGAAGCTCCCCACCCCCACCAAAGCATCCACATGGGTGCCACTGACACATACACACAAGCTCTCACTCAGAAACACACCCTCAAATCCACAGAGACACATATTTATGCAGCTGATTACGATTTCCATACTTCTCTGCCATGATGTTACACCAGGAGGATAACGCATTTAGAAAGGGAAGCCGTTTGTAATGCCATCCTATAATAGCAATACGCAACACAGTATTACAATTTGCAATTGTATAAACAAAATAGAAACAAGTAAACAATGCCAACAACAACATGTAAACACATTTCATATCCAGTTTTAGTTGCTTTATCAGAGCAACACTCAAAAACACCAAACTAATGAAGTTGCTGCAAGCCAGTGTCCTGCAGTAGATACCTTGTTCTCAAGTCATGTGAAATATGATGAGTCAATTACTTCAACACAAACACAAAATCAACAATAACATACAAAACAATCCATTAAAACACATTCTCCTTGTTACGTTTTTGAGTACTTAAGGCCTACCTTTACCTTCAAGTGACCTTGATAAATTGGAAGGGGACCGAACCAACACAACCCCAACCCACCCCTATCCATGATAAACACATATTCCATGTCACACACAACAAACACATTTAATCATACCAGCAATAACCACCATAACATGTATGGAAGCTTCACCCACCACAAGTACTGATGCTAAGACCCCCAACACTGCACTCAGTACACATCTGGTAATCTCAGGCAGGGGCCCCATATACCAACATACCACAACATAACAACAAGGGAAAACCGAGAAACGTCACACCAAAACTCGTACATATACGATGCCCCAAACTCACTTTCATCCCTACATTAAAAGACTACTCCACCCTTCACTAATCATTTTGAGCATGGAGACGTTGATGAAACTTTGACAATTAGGTTCTGGGCAGATGTGTTGCATGACAAATTCGATGAAACTTCATGGATGAGAAAAAAAAGTTACAAAGGACAAACATTTTTATTTTCCTCTGTTAAGCTCAATTTAACATTGACTATATTGCAGCTATCGCCTCTGCTATGCGAGAAGCCAATACACTAAGAATGAGCAAGATCAAATCCCCTGCTCTATTGAATAGTGCCTACCCACAGGGTACTCTGTCCCATAACACAGGAGAAATATCCATTTGGATATCAGTCAGCCTGCTTCCTGGCAATTCTCTACTGCATACATGAACTAACAGAATCCCAGGACAGGTGTTCCTTCCTTGTCGGTCTTCATCAGCTGGGGTTCAGTGTCTCTATAGAAAAAGACAGCAGGAGGTTCGCATCTGGATTTCCCTCTCTTAAGTATGGTAAAACCCCAGGCATTTGAAACTGAGAAATGGGTGCATAACCTATGCTGAGGAATGGTGCACATCCACAAGGGACTAATATTCCATTTTTTTTAATTTATTTATGTTTTATTGTTGTATTTATAAAGTGAATGCCCATAGGCATCGGGACGCTGGGACACAAACGCAGAACATAACAACAGTCAGGGAATCTGATTAAAGAAAAAGGATGGCCTTAAGTGTTAGGTACAACATCAGGTATATCACAAAAAAACACTTAAAGGATCAAAATTAAATGCTAGTAGTACTGGCTTACTTGCTTTCATGCAATGTGTATGCTACAAATGTCCCCGTAGCGGAAGTACATCCTATCCCTATCTACAATCTATACAGTTCCACTACTTACAAATCAATAAAATAGATGAGCCAAATCGACTATGCCTTCATGGACATTCTCTGGAGGAATTTTTCTTTTTTTTATGGCGCAATGGCCATAAATTTGCTTTATTCACCAACAGCACGGGTGTGTGCATGAGGTGCGGATCAGATGGTTCTATATGGTTCAACTCGCAAATAATATAATAAAAAACAGTGGTAATACTTAACCATATAGAACCATCTGATCCGCACCTTATGTTTTGTAAGTACTGGAACTGTGTACATTGTAGATGCAGGGACAGTACCTCTTCCTTTCCTATTAGATAGGCGGCGCACCACCTCTGACCTAGGGTTAGCTACATCCTATAGGGATAGGTTGTACTTCCGGTTAGAGACGTTTGTAGCATGCACATTGCATGAAAACAAGTTAACCAGTACTACTAGCATTTAATTTTGCAAAAAAACACAGAAGACAGTCCATAAAACGCAGTACAAAGATCAGGGGTTTAGAAGGGAAAGCGAGCCAGGGTCATGGTATGAAACAGAATCATTTATCTGAAAAGGTGAGTTTTTAAAATGTTCTGAAAGGTTTTCAGATTGCTGTCTTCCGTTAGAGATGTGGGCAGGAGATTCCATGATTTGGCCGCTTTGACGGTGAAGGATTTTCCAAACCATTTTCCCCCGTTTATATCTGGGGCAACTGATCAACCTTTTTACCGCGGATCGCAGAGCCCTGCTTGCATCGTATTGTGGAATATGTTATTTAGATATCGTGGGTCCATACCATGTATACACTTGTGGGTCAACAACATAGTCTTTAAAAGAATTCTGTTGCGCACAGGCAGCCAGTGCAGATTTTTTATGTGCTGTGTAACATGTTCATGTTTCCGGGGTTTATTCACAATGCGCACAGCATCGTTTTGTGTTACCTGGCATTTGTTTAGGTTGGTTTCCAAGGCTCCCACCATTAGATAATATAGTTGCACGGGCAATGGTAGCTGCATTCTTCATAGGGTCGAATGTTTCATAGGAGGTAGAGATAGTAATTGCAGCTTTTTATGATTTGATTCACGTGTGCATCAGATGCTAGCGATGCCTCCAAGTGAATTCCGAGGGTTTTTACTATTGGATGCTATCGGTAGCAATTTGGAATTTGGAGTAATCTGCATTTAGTTTGGTTCGAGAAGCTTAAGAGCCAAAAATCAGAAGCTCTGGTTTGTCCCCATTTATGCAAAGCCAGTGGTTGGACATTCAATTCTCTATGAAATGGTATTTGGCTGTTAGTGTGGCCGCGTCCTTTACATAGTCACCCGTAACTTCGAGGGCCAATTGTGGGTCATCCGCGTAGTTCGACCTACGCCTATGTTGTCCAACAAGTCGCAAAGAGGTCTAATGTAAAGGTTGAAGAGTAGCTGGGATAAACTAGCTTCTTGCGGTACCCCGCACCAAATAGGGGACTTGGGGGAGCTTGCTGTGAATGCGAGCTTCCCTGTTCGAGAGAAGAGAGAGAATCCATTCGAGTACTTCAGCCGAGCATTGTCCTAGTTGTCCGAGTGTTTCCTTCAAAATGCCATAGTCCACCAAATCGAAGTCAGCGGATAAATCCAACAGGGTCAGCATACCCGGTTTGCCTTCTTCGATTAATTGTAGCATATGGGACTGCAGATCTAATAGTGTGGTCTCAGTACTGTAATTAGGTCTAAAGCATGATTGCTTGAAGTGTAAGATATTTTCAGCTTCAATTAATCACTGGTATTGTTTGTATGCTGCCTTATTGAGAATGTTCAGGAGGATGTTACAGTTTGTGATATGTCTCAGATTCTTGGGATCTTGGGGTCTAGGTTGGGCTTTTTTTGAATGGGTGTAATTTCAACAGTTTTAATCCCAATGGGCACATTTCCGTCCCGGAAGGATGCATTAGCGAATCTGGTTAGGAAAGGTGTGAATATTTCTCTGTGGGAAAGAATTATTTTGGAGGGGACGATGTTCTCAGAGCAGGCAGTGGGTTTCATGGTTTGTAGGATATTTATCATGTCGCTTGTTTGTAACTTGGCGAACGTAAAGGTATGACATGTCTCGCCAGCTGTCTTATATTATTTCGTGCCTTAGATGATTTTTTCCGACATATTATCCACTAGTATTGCCTGAATTTTGGATCTGGCCGGATGATTTTCTCCTTCGAGGCACTTAAACTGTAATTGTGTCTTTTGTGGTGAGTGTGAAGGGTATCTGGAGAGCGTTAGGTTTCTCAAGGGTTTTGACGATCTCGAACAGCTTTCTCGAGCTGTTTGAGGATTTTTCTATTTCTTCATTGTAGAAGTTTCTTTTTACCTGTCACCCTATTTTTGTAGTTCTTATCTGCTTGTTGGGCACAGATTGGTTTTTGATCCAGTTGGATTCAAGCCTGCTTTTTACATTTTTTAACTCTTTCAATTCTTCATTGAACCATTTCTGGTGTGTTGTGTTTTCGCGTACCCTTCTACTTCTCACGGGTGCTACGTGGTTCACCAACATTGAGAAGTGCGCTTAGTATTTTTTGAAGAGATCGTCTGCTGAGTCATCATCTGAAGTGTCCTTCATGATGGTATTTAAGCATGTTGTGAGATCCGCAGGATCACATTTTTTATAGTCACTGCAGCTGATGGATTTGGCAGGGTTCGGGAGTTTTACAGATACTTGAGGTAGCTGTAGGGTCCATTCTATGGAATGGTGATCAGACCAAATACAGGGAGGGGTCTGGTCTTCTTGAATGGTTAGTTTATTGGTGCAGATGCAATCAAGGATATCATTTTTATCACTGGTGGGGCTGTTGTTTTTTACTATATTTTGGATATTGTTAAGGTCCTTTTCAAGTTGGATGGCCTCTTTGTCGGTCATATTGCCTTTCCATCTGTTAAAATCCCCAAGAAGGAGTGTGGCCCTATTTGTACCTTCCAGGGTACTTAGAATGTGAATTAATTCATCATTGAAATTGGGCATGGGGCTGGGTGGTCTATAGAGAAGAACAATGTTAATGTAGCTGTTGGGGTTCGGATTTCATTAAGCAAGAAGTATCTTGCACGCGTGGCAGGTGATTGGGGCAGAAAATAGGCCTAGCTATGTTCTTGCGATTATGGCTACCCCCCCCCCCCCGCCATTTCCAGATTCTCGATTCTTGCAAAGAATAGAGTATCCGGGTGTGACTGCTGCGCTAATGGCCGGTCCGCTAGCATTGTGTATCCAGGTTTCAGTCAGACACAATATGTCGAGCTCTTTCTCACTAATCATGATGTGAATGTTAATTGCATGGATATTTAATGACCTTGTGTTTAGGAGTGCCATTTTTAACATCCTGGATGTCATTGTTTTAATTAATGGCAGCTCGGCATTGTTTTGAATGTCAGTTAGGTGCTTTGATTCAGGGGTATTTTCTGTATAATATGCCGCTTGGGGGCCTGTATGATGAGATAGGTGTAGTATGGGCTCTTCAATTGTGGTTTGGGGGTTTATCTGTATTGCAGCAGTCGGATGTTCAGTCATATTGCCCTGGTCCAATTTGGATTTTTTCAGTCGGATAAGCGCGATCCGGTTTGCTCGGAGGGCATAGGGATTCTCCTTTTAGGAAGCGCATGATGGAGTGAGGTGAGCAAGAACAGGCAGCTTTACAGAGAAGGCAAGGGAAGGGATGTAGGATTTACCTGAGAAGGCCAAAGGAACAGGCAGCCGAAAACACAGATGACGGCGAGGAACAGCGAAGACCGGCTTGGCTCCTGGAGCGCCGGCGCTGAAGCGTATGACGTTTAAGTAGCGTGCTAGGGCACCTGGCAACTGTAGTTCCCTTGCTGAAACTAGCTATCAGGATTTCGGAGAACAAACCTGACTGCGAGTACTTTTTCTCGCTGCGGTGGCCTAAACACAGTAATGCACAAGGTGTTGACAATGCTGTTTACAAATACAAAGAATAACTTGTCACTATAATGATGTTGCCTGCTTCCTACAAAACGCTGGCAAGCTGCCTAATGTGGTATGGTATGGTAATGTTTACTTATATAGCGCCTATACAGAGGCGAGTGTTTCAAAGTGCTCAAGGAGGCAAGGAGGGAAGGAACACGGAGTAAAACAAACAGTCGTTCAGAGTACTTGAATTTCTGAGGTGATAACGGTCTGCACAGGCAGATTAAGTGAATATGATACATTTAATAGTTTAGATACAGCAAAAAGGCCTGCCGGCGACTCTGCATTTTTTTCCAAGTGCACATTAAGGGGTGAAGACAAGGGAGAACAGACAGAACGATCTTCAGGCAGGGCTGCATACAGATTGTGCAAGTGTGGGAGTCAAGGGAGGGGCAGGGGACCAAGTGCGCCCAGTCAGTAGAGACTGGTGAAGTGCAAAGAGAGAAGCTCTCAAGGTTTTATTACAAGTGCAGTGGGGTGTAGGGCCTTGCAGCAAGTGCAGAAAGACTGGCAGGGGTGCCCGGGACCTTTGAGACTCTGAGGTACATCATGCGGCCAGTCAGTAAGCTATGTGGAAGGAGGGAGAGAAGGAAGAGCAGAGCTAGGTTAGCAGGGTAGGGTGAGAAAGAAGGAAGAGGAGAAGAGTATGGTCTTGAGGAGTTTCCGGAACTTGAGAATGTCAGGCTCAAGACGGAGGGTTGCAGGGAGGCTGTCCCAGATGGAGGAACCTGCTGATGAAAGGGATCTCCCTCCAAATCTCTGCTTGGAGAACAGGCTCACTCGCAGAAGGTTGGAGGTAGATGAGCAGAGGGCTCGTATGGCACAGTATTTCGAAAGGCAACCTTGAAAGTAAGTAGGTCCCAGGCCCCAGAAAGCCTTGTGGGCAATGCAGAGGGTCTTAAATTTGATCCTTGCAGCCACGGGGAGCCAATGAAGGGATTTCAGCGCCGGAGCAAAGAGTGGAGTCAAAGATTACCCCAAGGTTTTTGGCCTCACAGGTGGGGGTAGGCGCAGGACCAAGGGAGGCCGGCCAGAGTGAGAGGGCTAAAGTGGGAGCAGGTGTCGCAGTGCGGCATTGAGACAAAGGTCGTTTGCAGCACACCATGACTGAATAGCGGACAGACAGTCAGGTATGAGTGAGTAGGAGGAGGAGCGGCTGAGGGTAGACTGAAGGATAGCTGCGTGTCATCTGCATAACACTGGAAATTAGAGATGAAAGTGGCAATGATACGTGCCAGGGGAAGCATGTAGACGTTATGCCATGTAATAGCTAACAGGATTCAAAATTCTGTTCAGCGGCTCTGTAACGTACAAGACGTGACATTTCAATTAGCATATCAGCATCTCTATATGTGCATGAGCTTTTCCTGTAGTGCTTCATGCTGGATTCCTCCCACTTCTAAACACTGTAAAAATAGCTATGATTACCACATTTAATAGTACACAATGAATCCACCGTGAGAAGTTGAAGCGCTAAATCCACCCTAGTCTGGATTCAAACGTATGGTGTTCAGTCTGGTCCAATGTCAGAGGGCAAGCTTAATGCCAGAGCTATGCTCCCAAGACCTACAGAAACAATAATAGAAATTTGCCTGCCAAAAACAATCACCCCAGGTCTGGAGATGTACACATTATCAACATTTAGCAACTTGTTCCGTTGTAAGCTATATGGATATAGTCAACTGAAATTCAAAGCAGAGCACCCTGCATTCCGTTGTGGAATTTGTTCTTTGAACATAAAACTATGTACATATCCTTCAAATGAAAATTCAATTGAATCAATATTGAATGTTATGCACACTTCAGGAGATGTTTACAAGCCTATACACCTGCAAATGAATCCAGTATGATTCCATCAAATGCCCTGTACCTTAGCCAAATAGAAAGGACACATATATATTTCGGTGGAGGACCTTTATCTAGTGAGTTGGTGCAGGCATATCACTTTTTGCTGCCTCTGACGCTGAATGTTCCTGTCTGCGTCCTGTTATAAAACTCGTAAAAATAAGTGTAAAGCTATCTTACTATGTGAAAATATTTAAACAGACAACATTCATTTTCAATAAAGTAATCAGGAACATTCATTGCTTTCCTCTGTATCCTTCGATTGCCCATTGAAACGCCCCTGAAATGAACAGGAACTTCACAAAGATGTACCAAACACAATTCACACTAATTAGTGACACATTTCAGATTTCAATGGACAACAACTAATGTGAGTACAGCCCTTCCACACCCATGGACATCATCTACCCCAGGTTGTCAGTTGTGAGGTGTGTAAATAAACACTGCTTACAGCACTACCGGTGTGCTGTCTTAATTGAGGCCACCACACTTCCCCCATAGCCACTTAGTAAGAACTCTTATACACACTAATTTGGGAGGGGTGACTCTTTAAGAACCAGAGTGTAACTGGAACAGACTACAAGTATTGCTTTGTAGCATGTATGCCGGACCCCAGTTGACCACCAAAGCATTTAGAAAGCCAGCCACGAAGCATGCGCACTGGGAGAAAAGACGTTCACAAACTCATTTAGCGAGGATCAATCATGGACCCTGTAGTTGGATGGAGAAACCATGTGTGGCAGAAGGCTGCTTCTCTGTTGCTGTGGACGTCATAAATTCCCACTTACTCCCAGAAAAGATTCCAAGATAGCGCTGACATTTCAAGCCACTTACAAAGATGCAAGCCAAACAGGTGTGAGAAAACACCTCACGAGACAAAGTGGAGATCCTCAATAGGCTGATTTGAAAACGTATAAGAGGAAGCACAACCAAGAGCGATTCCAAAGTCCCAAAACAAACACACAGCCAATCCCAAGGGCAGACGCTGACACTAAGACCCCTCGAGGACTGTACATTAAATAGGGATGAGCTAAGGAGGAGGGACGTGGTGAAAGACCACAAGGAAACTGGAAAGCTTACTTTGGAACTCTGGCCACACAGGAAAAACACTACCCTGCAGGAGGAAGTACATATCTTGGCGAGCTTCCACCAGCTGCTCTGGAGAACGGTAACCCAGAGAACCATCACACAAGAAGAGGCTGTGCTCAATGAGGGGAGGGCAAAGAGGAGCGTACTCAAGACCAACAGTGAAGCCAGAAGGGAGTCTAGAGGCTATGGACGTCCTAAAGTCTTACCAGGGAAGTGACCCTTGCGAGGAGGGTGGCATAATAATACTCATGTATGCAAGCCCCACCCACCTGCTGCCTAGCACATGCCTGTTCACAATACCGCTCAGTGACCCTAGATCAGGCCTTATAGCCCCCAACCAGCGGTCAGAGCTCATGCATGCTCACTCCTACCCACAGTAGCTCACACCTGCTCCCACTGAACACCCTTGCATGATATGTAAACCATGCTCACACTTAGCCACCGCCCCTAGCTCACCCCTTAACAACCATGCCTACTTGCAAAAGCCGAACATACACAGCAATTACGGTTCTATGTCCCTACATCGACATGAGTTTTTAGGGAATTAATTTTTGGGACGAAATTATTATGAAACAACTCATCGGATTTCATTTGTGGGGTCACCCACCCCCGCCCCCAGCCTCCCTTCCAAAGGTCTCAACTCACACGCTTTTGGCGGGTGTCACCCGTCTTGTAAAGGGCTGACTCACCCGCCAAGCCTCCTGCACGCCCATTCTCACCCGCCAAAAACAAAATCGGGTGATTTCACCCGCCTTTGCGACACAAATGGTTGAGAGTTATGCCCTTCCATATATTATAAACCTTACCCCGGCTCCCTCCCCACCCCTTTTAACCTCTCCCGTATATTTAAATTAGTTTTTTCGAAATAATTTCGTCGAAAAAACCCCATTTCGAAAAAAAATCCTAATCCAAACATGTCTGCTCGCTAGTGTTTGCTGACACGCAACGTTTGCGTCTTCCATTCGCAGTGAGCATACATCTTTTTTCTGTGTCTGTTATTAATGTTGTTTGCCTGCAAATACTTGAGAAATGTTTGGAATTATTGGTTACAACGGGTCCAAGTATGTACTACATTTATGCATGTACACGTAAAATGCAATCTAAAAAGTCAAATGCCAAAACAATTTTTTATTTTTTAGAAATCATCGACCATTGACTCCAACAAGGTTGTATATGGGTATCAATTACAAAAACTGCAGAGTGTTTTGAAAGGAATCTGTCAGCACGGTATGGGATGACCTTATTGCATACTAATTATGTGGGCGACAGGTCTTTCGCAGGTTCGTGAGACCCTGCCACCAAAGCACTAGCCCGAGGCGCCTGTGTTACGCGAGAAGCCGAGGAGTGCAGATCGAGGCCAGCTCCTGAGGTGTAGGATTCGCAGACACGCAGCATGCACAGAGAGGCACAGATCTTCCCAGATAAGCCTCCTTCCAGGTTCCTGAAGACACTGGTCCTTTCTTGAAATGGAAGTGGTGTAAATGTCACTTCCAAAACGGACTGTATTGTAAGTCGCAGGAAAGGCGGACATGTTTCACAACCTGCGCGTATTACTGCCGCCTATCGGATTGCAAGGCCTCCTTCACTTTAGCTTAAAGTGGAGCGTTGTTTTGCTAAAATGTGTCGCCCTGAGGGGAAATTGCATTTCCCTCTATCAGATGACATCATTACTAGCAATATGTTCCAGGTATGTTTGCAAAGAGTTCATAGGTGTGCAACAAATCCTCACAGTACGGCCTCAAATGGCGCAGTTTGTTTGCACCAGCGCAAAAATCCCCCAAATCCATTTGACAACATGTGTGTTGCTGGCCTAACAGGGAATGTTGCAAAAAGCTGTTTATCGGTAGCCTTTCACAATATGTATTTCACTTACTTGTATTCCTTCATTGAAAATAAAAAGTGCTTCGCCAAGAAGCCATGCGCAAAGGGCATTGGAGTATAGCTGGAGTAACCCTACTGCTAGGCGCTTTACAAACCTGTTAGCTTATGTCAGCGGTTGGAAAGAAGCTCGAATCAACAAACGGGGACAGCACAAGATGGACTTTCTATTCTACTAATATTATTCTATGAATATTTATATAGCGCCAGAGAACAACCCCATTGGCATCAGGGCACTAACCACAGGCATATGACCAAAGGAAACCATTCAAGCTGTAAGAGCCCCAAGTAAGTGTATTAGCAAAATAGGTGAGTCTTCAGTTTGCTTATAAACATGCCCATCGACTTGGAAGCCCCACCAAAATAACGAGAGTAGGACATTCCATAGTTTAAGTTCTATAAACTTGAAAGCCCCTTGCCCAGCCACCAATAAATTAGCTCTAATCAAACAAAAAGTTCGAGTTATTTGATCTAAATACCTTGCGATGGGGAAGCCAAGCCAACATTTCAAACGATATTGAAAGCCGGTATCAAATGTTAATGTTAAGTTAATGTTAAAGGATATTTATACCGTGCACTGTCACCACTGGAGTGGTCGCCTGCCGCTCTGGCGGCTCTGAAAGGCAAGCGGGTAGGGTGGGGTAAGTTAGTAGGACTGAGCTGGAGAAAGAGCAAGAGAGCTGCGATGTGCTGTTGGCAGCTTCAGTTCGGCACACACCGTTCGCTGAGCTTAGGTGTATTTTTCGGTTGGTAGCCACCTACATGTGCAGTTGTGCGAGGTTATGTGTGGCTTGTTTTGTTGTTGCAGTGTAGTAAAGGGCGTGCGGTTTGTTGTGCTTGAGAGGTATGGTTGTGTTTAGTTCAGTGTTTGAGAGGTGTAAACCGAGGGATGAGTTTTTTTATTGGTAGGGTTGGTTTGTCCGCCAGCATAAGTGAGCGATAGGAAATTCTTGCCTCAACTGGGAGCCAATGTAAAGATTTCCTGGCCTGCGTAATCTGTTCTCTGCGACCCAGACCGGCTACCATACGTACTGCACCATTTTGAAAGTCTTGCAGTTTGCCCATTTCTACTTTCTCTATTCCGGGCAATACCGTGCCACAATAATCAAGATTCGCACCCACTATGGCCCTAGACACACTGGCAGGACTCTACTCTGACACAAAGGGACGAAGATGACATTGGAGCCAGATATAATAGGTCGAGGTAGATACCACGTGATTTACCTGAGCTTTCAAGTTCATTGGTTGATCCAAATGAACTCCCGACGTTTTTACTTTATGTAGAGTGGGGGTGGGGCAGCCAGCAATCATATGAATGTGTGAGCCCTAAGAATTATATTAGACCTGAGATACTCTTTTAACAGGTGCCAATGAAATTCTGTTTGAAACAGCTTTTTCTTAAGTTCGAGCAGAAAGTCACTTGTAATTTTAGGTTAAGTTAAAAGGTTATCTGAGAAGGTGGAAAAAAAGAGGGTACACTGAGTGCCTTCTGATTTTGTACTAAGGGTTTTGACTTCAGCATCTTAGTAAAAAATCAAATTAAAATTAACAGCTCTAGAGGAAGAATCCAAGCAAAGGTAACAGCAAAACCGACCAGATGTTGGATCAAACACTGAAAAGCAAATATCAGATATATCATATTATTAAATATGATCTATTTTAATTAAAAGTGCTGGAAATCACCACAGAGGCCCTCTGACACAAATATTCTCTTCTTCCCCACCTTTTTCTTGCATTTCTTTTCACTTCTGGTTGGACGATTTCTGTTATATTTTGGAGTGGAGATGACTGTAAGAACCAGGAGGGAAATGTGGAGCATGGGGTGTTGAAGAGACACTATGATCTAAAGGGTGTTCCAGAAAAAAGATGGTTGGTGGAGAAGAGGAAGGAGGTTGGAAGGCTGGGGGTTGCACGGATATAGCTTAGTTGAAAAAAACTGTCTGCGGTGCAGTCAGATGGTGTGAGGCTACCTTAGTTTTCTTGGTAATCATCTGAAACCTTAAAGGCAGCCCCGCGTCGTGTGTCCAATGTGCTGTCCACATCAGGCACCAACAGCTTGGTCATCTCGAGGCAGACAGCTTTGATGCCTGAAGTGTTGCATCCGATCCTTTGTCTGGCTGATGCGCAACATCCTAACGACCCACAGGAGACCATGGATGATTTCGGCATCGTGAGTGAGCCTCTCCTACATCCGGGTTGCCACATGGATTAGGCGTGGTTGCCTGGCAACAAACATAGCTGAATGTGTGGATGCTGTCGATGACGTCCAATTATGTGAGTGTCTTCAGGGGGCATGGCAACGTGGCAAGGGTTGTGGTAAGTCGAAGAGCAGGAGCTGATGCGTGCTGTACCAAAAAGGCGATGTTTTTTTTCTATCAGGATTATGGATAGTGCTGCCCCAGTGCATCAGAATGAATACATAAAGGGGCACACCCTCGAGTGTAGTGGATTGAGATAAGAGGGAGACTCTGCCAGAGCTATATAGGAAAGGAGGACAAGGCGGCCAGGAAGGGTGATCTCCCACAGCAGGGCGAGGCAAAGGGTGTGAAGAATGGCCATGCAAAGTTCCCCTGGTCCACCAATCTTCATGGGGTCACCTAGGCTAATGGAAATACAGTGGTCCAAGTGGAAAAAAGGATTCTTATACTATGTAAGAGCAGCATGTGGAAGCAGATTTCCGGTTGACCGAAAGGTGTAATTATTTGTGCACTTTCTGGGGTATGAGGGCCAGCGGATATTTGAAATGTTGGTGGATGTGGCAGACACTGTGGACACTGATAACATGAACAAACTGGAAATTGCCATGTTGAAGTTGAATGCAGATTTCAACCCATAGACGAGCAAAAACATTCTAAAACTCTACAAATGTGGGGGTTCATTATCAAGAGACTAATGAGAGCACAGAGGAGTATATTATGGCACTTTGCCATTTGCCTTAACGTGTAACTTAGGAAACTTGTTAGACGAACACAGTCGGGAGCTGTTCATGAAACATTGCAGCAACAATAGAAAGCAACAATAGAATCCACAAAGAATTATGGCTGAAGTATGACCCGAAATTGGCAGAAGTAATTAGCATTGCAAAAAGGGTTGAACACTCGATGGCATGTGTTGCAAAAATTGCCAAGAATGTGGGCAAGGAAGTAGCCCCAGAAGTACTCAAAATTGGTACTGATGAAAAGACTAAAAAGAAGGTTAAAGGCGGGCAGTTTTGAGGAAAGGGATCAGGAGAAAACAAAGTCAAGCGACATGTGCAAAAAGGGATGAAAGGAGGTGCGTGTGAGGAAGGCTTGTGTTTCAGATGTGGGAGTAAGAATAATTTGGCAGGTGCTTCGATATGTACAGGAAGGAAAGGTAAACTGCTAAAAATTCAAAAGATGGGGACATTTTGCAAAATGTTGCAAGAACTTTCACGGAAACTATGGGTTCACTAAGGAAAGTGTGATGTGTGTGAGGGGTGAAGGGTATGATTCTTCAGAAGATAATGGGGGTGAGAATATTGACATGATGACAGTGAACGTAGTAAGTGGATGTGGTGACGAAGAAGACTGTGAGATTCCGGAGGCAGAAGTGGTGGTAAATGGGAATAAAGTATGGATGATGGCAGATTCTGGTGCAAGGGTATCACTCATATCTTGAGAGGTATTTGAAAGAGTGATAGGAAGCGTGATGGACCTGATACATCCAGACATAAAACTGGGAGGATACAATATGGACAAGATAGAGTTGTTTGGATAATTGGCAAGATTGGAATTCAAGGGAAGGAAAGCAAAAAAAAAGCATATGCTACCAAGAGAGAGGTGTGACATTGTTGGGATGGCAAGAGCAAAAGAAGTTGTTTATATGGTTGGATCCCTACACAAATGATCAGGTTCTTCATGTGGGATTGAATGGTGGGATAAGAAATGCAAATAGTTATGGGACCATATTTGTGAATGGGGTGGGGAACATTAAAGGGATAAGGTACCAGATTGTAGAGAAGGAGGGCAGTGTGCCAGTTGTGGCAAAGTTGCACCCTGTTCCTTTGGTCCTTTGTGATGGAGTGAAAGATGAGTTGGGTAAATTGTGTGCCATGGGAATTATAGAAAGAGCACGGCTATGGAATAGGTATGGCCTTCAGTTGTGGGCAAGAAACTAAGTGGAAAGTTGCATCTGTGTGTGGACCTTAGGAAACGTAACCATTGCTTGTTGTGTAAGTAAGGTATCGTATCAAACAGTGAAGACAGACGGAAGTGATCACAGTTCAAGGGTGTTTATTGAACTTCAGTGAGTTTATTGAACACCTATATAACCCTAAATCTAAGGATGGGAGCAAGCTACAACCATCAAATAATAATACTGCAGTCTTAGTGGAGTCTCTGTCAAAATAATAGGGCCTACACTAATAAACCTATTGTCAATTCTTCTAAATACAAATGGTGTGGGGAAACGATATATGCAAAAGAAAAGTGTTCAGAAAATAATATGTCAGGATAGATGAGCAGTTGGCTTCCCATCCCCACGTTTTCAGCATGGGACAAGGTGGCACACTCGAGCTCTGCACACACTCTGGCTTCTCTGCCACAAAAATGCAGTTAAAAACATAGGTATCTGGGCCTTCTGCGCCAAAGTCTCTTTCCCAATAAAAGTCTCTTATTGCAGAGTGCCGGGTGCAGTACTAAAGTTCCTTTCTCATCAGGATTTTCACATTCACAAGTTCTCTGGTTTACTGTTCACCACAGGTCTCCTTCAGTCGGGCTTGGACCCCATTAAACACAAGTTCACTATTGGTCTCCCTCGATCTGGCACGGACCACAGGTCTCCCTCGATCAGGCTCGGACCTTATAATCTCACTTCCTTTGCTTTCTTTTTGTTATCAAAATTCAAAGACATTTGACTGTGCAATAGATTTTTCTTAAACCATTGGAGGACCACTTTGATTCACTTCATCCATAAGTTTCACTTTATTGCTTTTGTTTATGCCACTGTTTGGCTGAGTACATCACACAGAGACCTTTGATTGAGCACACCCACGGTGCCAGACCACTCTGTTACTTTGTCTAGTACCTTCTCTGATTCATATTAAAGTTCAAACATCCATCGGCAATTGAGCTTTACTCGTGTCTTTCATTTCATCACATGCGTTAATATTCTTTACTCTTGCACTCTTCGTACAATGTTGCCACTTGCATCCTTGACTTCAACACAGACCGGTCTTGCAACAGTATCCCCAACTCACTGGCTGTGTTGATCTCTCTCTGGCGCTGGTTTGATTCTGGAGCCAAGAACGGTACCACTGCGGCAGCTGCTCCTCCCTGACTCAGCCAGTCATGCAGGAGGGCCCTAGGTATCTCCGACACACAATACATAATTCTTCAGTTTGGTTTCCTAGCCTCACGCCTTTTAATCTGAAGGTTTCTGGAAAGTAATAGTTTCTAGGTGGCAAGGTCAAGGGTATCGCCCACTGTGCCCTCCCTTCTTGGTTTGCCGCCTTTCTCCCCTCGTTCATCTGCCATTTTGAAAACGCTGTTCCTTCATGTGATTTGCCTCGCTCAGAGTGTGCTTTCATGCTTCGCCTTTTATCTGTGTGGGGAAGCTTAATGGCAGTTAGGCGTGAGTTGTTAATAGTAATTGCCTGACTTTGCCTGACCATAGTAGTGGGATATGTCAGGTATAATGCTTGGATATGAGTCTGTTTTCTCCCAAAGCGGGCTGTCCACGTGAAAGTGTTCATGTAGGGAAGGGGGGGTTACAGTTCCCAGGTATCTTACCTGCTAGGATGGAGTAAAGGTGTTATATGGGGGGATACTGCATCTCGCTATCAGATGTCCCGCTCCCTGAAGACCCCTCAGCCAGATGAACCTCCCGCACTGGTCCACCCCCAGGGTCTGGATCCAAAGGCGATGGCCATGCCCTGTCTACCTGAGGGAGCGATCCCCAGAGGATAGCGGGGGAGACACCTTCTCGTTTCTCAGAGGTGGTTGAGAGGCATCCCTTACCCAATATGTCTGAGATGTTGGCCATGATTGGAAAAGGGAAGATTTTTACAAAACTAGACCTGTCATATGCGTTCCACCAGGATGAATTAGAACAGGGTTCATGGAAACCAACAGCATTTATGACGCACAAAGGTATTTTTCAGTTTCACGGAACGCTTTTCTTGTTGATTTCGTCATCATCGATATTTCAGAAAGTGATGTACAAGATGTTTGGTGGAATAAAAGGGGTGCACTGTTTAGGAGGACATTTTGATTTGCGGAGAGATGATGGAGTAACATGAGCACATTTTGGGAAGTTTAGCGGATATTCTGGAAGATAGAGGAATGACTTTGAGGAAGGATAAGTGTGTTTTTCAGAAGGAATACCTTGAGTATTTAGGGCATGAGATTGCTGCAGAAGGAGTGAGACCAACAAAAGAAATGGTTGATAGCATAAGAAGGATTGGTGTGCCATGTACAAAAGGAGAGCTGAAGTCATTTTTAGGGGTGATAGAGTTCTATCAAAAATAAGTGAAGAATTTTGCGGACAACGTTGGTGAGCTGAGCAAGTTGTTGAGGAAGGAGGAGGAGTTTGTGTGGAACAGCAGATGTGAAAGAGAGTTTACCATTGTAAAGGAGGTGATTGATATGGCGCAGGTAATAGAACAGTTTGACACAGAAAGAAAATCTATGATAATGTTTGATGTCAGTGACAAGGGTGTTGGGGCTGTTCTGTCTTAACTAGGTAGTGAAGGTGAGGAAAAGTTATTACTCATGCCTCAAGAGTGCTGCAGCGACCAGAGAAAAGATGCTCCTTGTAGGAGAAGGAGGATTTGGCATGCCATTGGGCCGTGGAGAAGTTTAAACATTTTGCATAGGGTGCAGAATTAGTTTTAAGAATAAATCATTTGCCTCTGACAGATAGTTTTGAATCATAGAGACTAGATATGGTGTCAAGGAGAGTTTGCAGTTGGATGGCAACGATGCAGAGTCATGCATTTCCTAAAGAGGTGATCCCGGGTAAAAGGAACATTATGGGAAACCATTTTTCTCACATTGGTGGTAAAGAAGAGTTTGGGAAAGACAGTGTTACTGAAAATGTGTTTGTGACGCATGATGATGCTATTGGAAGGATGCAATGGGAAGAGAGAATAATGGTAGATAAAGACATTTCAGGTGAACTATGAGGGGTAGAATTTGGATTCAGAAATGGAGGTTCGAAGGAGAAGAGGGAGCATACTAGGAGGTGAGTGTTGAGGGAGGATTTTTATATAGGTGTGTGATAGTGGTTGTGCCTAAATCATTGAGGGAAAGATTGATCAAGATTGCCCATGAGGGCCACATTGGAGTCTCGAAGACAAAAGCGGTGTTGAGAGAGTATTATCAGTGGCCAGGTTTTGATAGGGCTACAGAGAAGTGGTTGGATTTGTATACTGAGTGTGAGAAGGCAGTAAAGGGAGTGAGGGTGACTCCCCAGCCAGAGATTAAGACACATTTGCCAAAAAGGTTGTGGGATGAGATCACTATAGATGTGTTAGTTCCGGTGGATGTTGGATGTGGTCAAGGGACGTTTATTGTGGTAGTGGTAGATGGGTTGATTTTTAAATTGTGAAGGAGGTAAGTGTGGTTGTGGCGATACATTTTGTTGAGGAGATTTTTGGAAGGGAAGGATATCCAGGGAGTGTGCTTACGGATAATGGAACACAATGTGTGGGAAAGGTTATGAGGAGACATCTGAAGAAGTGTGGGATTATACCCTAATCATTCTGAGTGTAATGGGATGGTGGAAAATGTCAATATATGCATTATGGATGGGATTTGTTTGGTGGGTGCGTGTGGCAAAAGTGAGAGTGCATGAGAGTGCCAATGTATGCCCTAAAGATGTCACTGTGTGCATTGACGAGGGTGATTCAGTTCGAGATGGTGAGAGATAGGAAACCAAATACGAGGATTTGCTCTCCCTGGCTAGGAAAGCTCTGGAAATAGGTGTTGAAGATCTGAAGAGAAAGGATGAACGAAAGAATGAGGACCGTATAGTGCGCAAATGAAAAGAGAGGAGGTGGGAGTATGGAGGTATGTGTTGGTGATTGGGTGAGAATAAAGAAGGGGGGTGTAAGTCCGAAGGGTGAATTATTGTATAGTGACCCAGTGCAGGTTGAAAATGTGATGAGGGGTGCTGTGAGAATTAGAGGTGGTCAGGTGTGGAATTTGGGAAGAGTGGCAAAGGTGAGAATTTGCAAAGGTGTGACTGGGGTTGAATGAGGAAGGAAGGGAGATGGGTTATATCTTGGAGTGGAGATGACTGGAAGACCGGAAGGAGTATGTGGAATGTGGAGTGTTTCAGAGACACTATGATGCAAAGGGTGTTCCTGAAAAGGATGGCTGGTGGAGGAGATTATCATTATTATTATTACTACTATTAATATTATTATGGTATTTATTGAGCAAAGCCCTAGCTTCAAGAAGCAACGGAGCGCTTTACAGAGGTATACAACAATATAGATATATAATGTAGCCCTTTACAGAGGTATAAAACAGTACAGATGCATAACGGAGAGCTTTTCAGAGGTAACAGAACAGATATACAGCTTGGGTGGGATACAAAGGGGAATGGAGTAGAGGTACACCTGTCCGGGTGACGGGGCGGTGAGGGGTGGGTTGCGTCTAGCGAGACAGGTGGCACGAGGGGTGATGTGTTGGCCTAGATGTTGAGGTGGAGGGATTCCATGTCTAAGTGAATGGGAATGACTCTTCCTTTTTTGAACCGACTAGTGACATTCTCCAAGGATGCTCTCTATCCACCATCTTTGTTATGTTTATCATCATGACACATAGTGCCTCATTACGAGCATGGCGGTAGCCGTGCCTGTATGGCAGGCACGGCTACCGCCATGCTCGCAACTGGCACCACCTGCCGCGATTGGGCAATAACCGGCCTATTACTAGATGACGGGGCCGGTAATTGCCCATTCTCGGGAGGCGGTAAGGCCGGGCTCCCGATCCCCATTCTGCCCGTTAGGGCAGAATGGGGATCGGGAGCATGGTTGCCCCGGCACCGTTGATAACGGTGCCAATGCATTCACGAGTTCTTAGTCCAGTGGAACCACTCGGTTTAACACGGACATCATCCGCAGATGAGCTATTAAGCCACGAGCCAGCACCCTATCCAGGGTGACCCCGCCACACGCTCCAACGCGAGCCTTCACGACAACCCATTTGCCTTGAGAAAGACTTCGGTTGAAAAGCTCCTCAACTGTTTTCTGCTTCACCACCCAGGCACATTGTACCTCAAGTGTCATGTTGCACCTAAAGTAATAAATGTCAATGCACAACTAAAACTCAAGTGTGAATATCTACTGACAATACTGGAGCACGAACTCCGTGCCAGCGCCCGCAACTAACAAGTTTTTGTCACCCAACCCAGATTTTTTGCTAATCAGCCTCACGTGTATACAGTGCTCTGTGCATTAAAAAGTGGTGTTAGAGGAGACCACAGGGGGCACAGACGAAATGGCTGACTGAGGCACGTCGTCATTGGAGCCTGCAGAGTGAATGGCGGCGTAAAACTAGCCCAGCTCGCCAGAACCACACTGGGAAGAAAAATGGAGAAGAAGCATCTCCCGACTCCAGGCTGAACTCTGAGTCAAAACGGGAAGGGGGAGTGAACGAACACTGCCCGGACCCAAGTCCCTCCTGGAGGCCACAGACCTGTAGCAGGCGCAAGATCAACTGAGGCCGCCATCCCCGAGAGACATGTGTCACAAAGTGCCCCGCAGAGACAGCAGTGTGGAGACACAGCAAGACACCCCAAGCAATCGCAGGGTGCTACCCTTGCGTCCACCCACCCCTCAATGAGGGACTAGCAGAGCCCAGCGCTGGCCCCAACACTGAAACCCAGGAACAGCCGTGAGCAACTGCAGTATGGAGGAGCCTAGGGAGAGCGCGCTCACCGTGAGAAGGCTCCCGGCAACGATCAGCCCTGAGCAACTACAGTGGGGAGGAGCCGCGGGAGAGCACGCTCACCGTGAGAAGACTCCCGCCAACGCACAACCACATCCAAATCCCCCCGTGCCTAGGCAGCAATAGAAGAGCTCAACGAGTGAGAGCTACAGACCCCGGCAGTTTCTGGATCGGGAGGCAGCACCTTTACACAGAACAGCAGGGGTATCCCCACCGCCCCCAACTTGCAACTTTTTAAAAAAAGTGTAGGTGCACGCTCCCAACCACTCCTGTTTACTTTGACCACTAATTGCAGAACAATTGAGGACAGTTCTTCTTGATGTGTCCTGCACCTTTCACACTGTCAACAATTGTATCCTCATTAAACGGTTATATGATACCATTAGCATCATTGAACAAGCACTGGACTTGCTGATTTATTTTGCTCTCTAACCGTCCTTACCGGCTGCAAATGGACTTATTGTACTGCACCACCTCACTGTTTACCTGTAGAGTACCCTGGGGTTTTATCCTATAACTGTGGCTCTTCCATATCTATTTCGTCCCTCCAGCTAACCTGATGTCATTGTTTTTTCTCATTTCCAGTGTTATGTTAATACAGACAGGTTTTTTTAAAACTTCCCTGAACTCATTTGTTATCCTCGTTTTTTATCTCTAATTGTCTGACCGCAATCGAGGCATTGTGTGCGGCTAACAATTTGTCTCTCAATGTCAGATATTTTTTATTGTGACACCAGTACCCTGTTTTTCTCCTACCCTCTGGCCGCTGTCTTTGGCCCCTCTACTCGTACCATCCTGTAAGGCCTAAAAACTTGGGGTTATCTGTAAGTCCTCTCTCTCCTTTACTCCTTAGATATTGAAACTTTTAAACAAAGCTCATGTTTTCAGCTAGACCTGCTTACAGGCATTGTACTGTTGTTCACCTTCACCCAGAAGCTAAATATATGTAAAGCCCTGGTACTGTGTAGGCTGGACTACTGCAACAGCCTCTTCCTTAACCTCCCCCTTTGTTGTCTATGCTCAATTCAGCTAATCTAGAATAGGGTTCCAAAACTTATGCTTGGCATCAAGCCCATGGATTGTATCGCTGCAGCCCTAAAATGTGTACATTGGCTCCTGATAATTGCAAGGACTACAATATGTCCAACTTTGTTTCCCTAAAGACTGCCCTGCTAGAGACCTCCGCTGCTGTAGATCTAACAGTCTGCTTGTCAAACTCTTTTTGAAACAGAGAGCGGGAGGCATGTGTCTGTCTTTGGCCAGTGTTTGTCTTTGGAACAGCCTTCCGGCTCCTCTTGTACTTGAGCTGAACTTCCTTAATTTACGGAAACTTATGAAAACTCTACTTTTGTGTTTCTGTTTTACTTCATCCCTTCCCTGCTAACTCATTCCAATGAGACTGGTGGCCTGGTCCTTCACGAACCTCACAGGTTCCAGGCCTCATATCTAGTCGACACCAGTACAACCCCACTCCTTCAGCACTGCCCTTGCGGGTCTACTGTCTGGCGGGTGTGTACCACACCCTTGGGGGACTCCTCTCCTCCAGCAGGTAGCTAGTGGCCTCCCTGTTCTATACTACTCTTTGCATTCATGCACTTCTTTTACTGCAGAATGCATGTATGCATTTATAGCAGCAGTGTGTACAATTATTTGGGATATGCAAGTGAAATGCATATGCAAAATATTTGTAGAACATTTTTAAGCAGCAGTTGATGTGTGGAAGGTTAACATGTTGATAGGGTTATATGTAGAGGTTTTATAACTGATTGGTGGATATGAGTAAAATGGGTAGAAGGGCTGTCTTGTGCGATGGTGTGCACATGCAATCTGTTTTTTTTATTTTTAATTTATGAATGGTCTAGAGAGTGGACTGTGGAGAGTGTGGATAGTCATGAACGGCCATGGATTATGGTCCTTATTGTATGCTAGAGAAAAGTATTTGGGCCAGATAATTGTTTCTGTGCTTTTTTCTTTTTCTCTAGTAAATAGTTGTCCTTTATTTCCATTAGCATAGTACAAAATGCTAATTGGAATGTTGGAGAATCTTATTGAGTCTAACTACTTTACTGAAAAATGTAGATGGAGTCTGTAAGCTTATTTTGTTTACTTCTATTTTTTAACTGTGAAAGGTGGCTCCTAAAAGAACCTTAATTTGGATTTCTATTATTTGTTTTTTTGTTTTTTTTGCAGGAAAGGCCAGGAAGCACAGCTATGCAGGGGCAGGTGAAGCGGGGAAGATGTTGGGTGTGTATTACATTTAAGGTAGGTGGCAGTGTTTTTCATGCTCCTTAATTACAGCCTTGAAAGTACTTCAAAACAGCTCCCCCCTGCAGAGTGGTATGTTACAGTATTTACAGAGTACTGTTGTCTTCGAAAGATACAGATCAACCGCCTCTTTTATGGCTTTCAAGGTAGCTGGTGTGATTTTGTGGCCCACAGGAGTAGCCTCTGCGGTCAGATTGGATTTGGTGTGGCAGCGCATGGATATGGGCTCGTAAGAGTACTGCCCAGGTTG
Source organism: Ambystoma mexicanum (assembly GCF_040938575.1). NCBI lineage: Eukaryota > Metazoa > Chordata > Amphibia > Caudata > Ambystomatidae > Ambystoma > Ambystoma mexicanum. The sequence goes on from NC_090927.1 coordinate 283,381,605, forward strand.
TTCAGACTGAGTACAACGCTGCACTTGCATTTCACTTTGGTAGCCTTAGCCTTTGGTACATCCCCAACAGTGGTAAAGAACTGCCACACCCATGATTCTCTTTGGGTGCTAGCGGTAGGCATTTCTTCCACCTCATCTTCCTGGTCCTCTTCATTGTTTTCAGAAGTATTGTGCTTCTTCCATTGTTTAGGTCCTCCAGCTGGTGGTGGTGGTGGCTACTGGTGGCGTGGGGTACACAATCATGTCACTTTTGAAGATAAATAGCAATTTTGCTAATATCCTTCCAAGCTTGTGCTGTGTCCTAGATTGTTAATGAGTAAAAATAGATTTAGGAGCTGTGCAAGGGTAACTGTTTAGCTTAATATGTTTTAAATTGGCTGGAAATGCAGTATTCCATTGTTCGCAAAGCAGGGACCCGTTCCCGAAGTGTGGACGCATTTGCAAACACGTCATTATGCTGCACACAAGCGCATGGTCACGTGACACTGTCTGGAAAGTCTGCAATGACGTCAGACGTTTACGAACATTGGCAAACACAAAAACAGAGGAAACATTTATAAAACGTTTATAGAAGTGTTAAAAATGATGCTAGTAGGTGGGAAATGCCACAGTTTTAAATGTAAACTTTCTATATTGGCTAAAAGTGCTGCTATATTGGGGGTACATATTATATTAGGAAGTTGTAGCAAACTAGGGTGCACTGGTAAAACCCCATGAAATTCAGTGAAAAACATTGTTAAAGGGACGTTATGGTTAAGTTGCACTAATAAAAACCTCTGACATTCAGTGAAAAAACTTTGTTAAAGGGACATTATGGTTACAAGTAAAAGTGAAAACCCCCAGAAATGCCCCAGATATGGTAAAATGAGCAACCATAACTTGCACCATCACCGTGCACTGCTAAGACTAACACCCAGGACATCAAAGATGACATCACAATTGTCAATGATGGCATCACTGATGATAGCACATATAAATAAATTTTGATGAAAAATCCCCACATGGGGTTGTGTTTATAATGTTGGTAACAAGATGTCCGGGGTGATTGGGATACCTAGCATCAACTACTTAATGTATTAAAGAATGTACTCATCTATAAACAACACATTATACTTGAGTAGTGTTGTTAATACAGGAACCTAATCAACATACACATAGGCAATGGCTGCAGCATGCACCATATAACTACTTTAACTACTTAGAAAACTTTGTAAAAGGGATGTTATGTTTACAAGTAAAACCAAAAATCCCCAGAAATCCACCATTTATGGTAAGCTTAGCAATCATAACTTGCGCCACCACCGTGCACTGCTAAGGCTAACACTGAGGACATCAAAGATGACATCACTGATGACATCACATTTCATATTAATTTTGCTGAAAAGTCCCTATAAAGGACCACAGTCGGTGTCTGTGCTTTCACAAACATGTTGAAATTGCATTTTTGGCTGATCTAGGACGTTTCAAGTGAAATATTTGCTGTTCCCCACCTCCTACCAACATTCTTAACACTTCTATCAACTTTCTACTACTTTTTACGCCATTTCTTTCATCAACACTGTTCTCAAACGTTTTACGTAATCGCGGACGCCCCCGCACATCATCATGTGACTGCATCCCTGCTGCGTCCCGTGCTTCGTGGACATTTTGAAACTGCATTGTTCGGCCGATTTATTAAGTGTGAAGTTTCAAGTTTACCCTTCCAGAGCTCCTAGTGCCATTCTCAGTTGATCTCTCAACTTTTCACATCTTTCTGTGGGGCTCGAGAGCCGGCGAGCAAGATGGCCGCCGACTTCTAAGCTCTGCAGGAAGCTGGCTGAGGGAGAGGGCTGTAAGCTGCTTTAGTCCATTGCTTTTGCTCCTGGGACATCAATCGGAAGAGGGAGGCGATTTGCTTGAAGGAACTGCAGCTGTGGCCGGGGAATGCTGCACCTGGTCGGCGCTCGGGAGGAGCTGATGGGGCTGTGCTGCCTGGGCTTGTGTGCCTGCTGTGGGCTCTGGCTGCGTGGTGGTGGCTGGGCGGCGGACTGAGTGTGAACCTCCAGGGGGCTGCAGGCAGGTGCAGGGCACCATTGTGGTATGCTGCCTGGACGCTGGGTGGAGCAGTGGAGGTGAGGCTCCAAGGATTGAGGAGCGGATTGTGCGGGCAGGGCTGAGAAGAACTGCAGTGCCTGGAAGACTGGGACTCTGCTCCCGTGGTTACGGGCCCTCTGTGGTGGCATGGAGTAGACTGAGAAAACCCATCTGGGGCCGGGGTGAGTGCTGCCTCGCTGGGCCTGCTGGCTGTCTTGGAGGGGCCCACACTGATCTGGGGAGGAGGAGGAGCACTGGCTTGAGCTGCTTGTGGCATTGGGGCCCCCCAGCCCAGGGGGGAGGAAGACTGCTTGAGGTGTACGTTGGATGACTTCAATCAAAGTGTTGCCTGCGGATGGAGGCGGGTCCCCCTGAGGGTGATATGCCGCTGTGGGGCCCCACACGGGCTCTGCCATAATGCCAGTAAGACCGAGATTCTCCTCATCGGCACACCCACTCCCTCCTTTCCTGTCACGCTCTGGTCGGTCTCTCTTGGCCCTCTTCCTGCTCCCACCTGTGAGGCTAACAACCTTGGGGTCATCTTCGACTCCACACTCTCCTTCTCTCCTCACATCACTGATGTCTCCAACATTTCCTTTTAACATGTTGTCCTATGCTTATGGAAATAATGGAGCATTGCATACTAGAGATAAAGAAAAAAGGACAGAAACTATTTTCTGTCCCAAATACTTTTCTCTAGCATACAATAAGCACCATAACTTCCTAAGCACCTTTTGTGGCCTATATATCCTATATGGTCTGCGGGCAGCATAATAGTCCGCAGACCCTCCCGGTGAATTACAGGGGGCGGAGCGTTAAATTAAATTGACTTTTTTTGTTCCAAAATGGTGGCTCTTAAAATAACCTTTTTTTTTGTTGGGGGGGGGGGTTTACATTCTAACAAATGTTCCACTGTACTAATTGTTTTTTTTATAACTTTTACAAAAACTGCTTCACACTTTGTTTCTGTATTTGCTTTTTATCTACTACAGCTACCAACAAATACTTAATTAAATATTTTACATGTTCACATGAACTGTTCCAATGCATTCTGAACATTGGAAAGAACAATCTAATTTCCAACATCTGTCAAATGAACTCCATCTCTTCAAAAAATATTCATTCCATCAAACTTTACTACATTTTCATGTTTGGAAGATGTAATTCCAATATCCTGTAAAAAAAAAAAAAGCACATACAGCTTTATTTACATTCCGCCTGGCTTTTTCAATTTGTGGACAAAATAAGTTTGCACGTTTCTACATTCGCCTTTGAGCTATCCGAAAGAACCTGGAAACAGTTCCATTAAGTTTGTAAATGTATCCTTCATTGGAGACTGTAAGGATATTCCAGTCACATAGCCCAAACTGTGGCCTCCACAGTGAAATATAATGATGTCTAGATGTTTCAAAGTAACCATATTCTCACAAAACGGTGACAATTCCACCCTCTTCAATCCTCAAACTCCATACTAAGAAACTTCAATTTCTTCTAATCCAAGATTCAAAGACAATCCACACTGCTCAGAGTAAACCTTTAACCAATGAAATTCAAGAGTCTTGCATCATCCACACTCTGCTTTTTCATCGCCATGGCCATGGCCATAGCCATCTTCACTCCACACAACAAAGAAAACATTTGCTACCCTGTGTTCCTGTACACAACAACCACAAAACCCGATTGGCTACTCCCCCGATATCCGCAGATGTTCAAGATAGTCTGCGTTCTCAGCAGGCCTATTTACATGCCAGTCATCCGTAAAAGACATGGATGGTGCGTGCCAGTCTGCAAACTATCGCGGATGTCAGTGGATACCATTGAACAGGGCAGCCATTCTACCCTTTTTACTTTTATGTTTGTAACACTCCCTCATTGGCTACTTTCAAACAGTCACACATCCATACACCAAACACATCTATAAACTCTACATGTAACCCTGTAACCTCACTTCAACACTTCAGATGTACATTTCAACTCTGACACTACATGTCTCCTGTCATTCACAGCCTCTTGCATCAGAAACTACAGTGAAACTCTCAAGATTTCTATTTGAAGATTCAACAATATCTACATCTAACAACACAAAGTGCAGGTATGCTTCTATTTTTTAAAGTCATTTTTTTAAACACCTCTTTAAATGTATATACAGGTTTGCTGCCACGTACCCTGCAATAAGCATCTCAATAAGCATTTTCTGTTTTTTAACAATTGATATCAAATGTCACGTACCGCAACATTAAGTGGTCACATCAAGTGGCAGTTATTTACATGTACTGCCACCATATTGAACTTCCATACACCACTGTGTTCTGCAAATCGTCTGTAATGTGTTCTGCAAATCTTTTGTAATTGCATTTCCCTTACGTGTAGAAAAAAGTTACAAGCAGTGCTGCTGTAAATGCACATATGCATTTTTTAACTTTCAACAAAATGCTCCTAAAAAAAAACATTTTTAAAAGAACAACATTTTTCCCTACATATAAATGTCATACTTTCCAACCTTTCTCTTCACATCCCTTATAGTGCCACCATTATCCACTTGCTATAAAACACCACACACTGCTCCAACTACAAACTGCCATTGCATTGTCACCGCGCCGCAGTTTCCCTTTTCTTTGAAAACACTGCAACACATTACAAACACATTGCACCACAAACACTGCACTTTCTTATTAAAAGTACCAGCACAGAAATTGCCCTACATCAAAACCATACATGGTTATATAAAGCCAAACTTTGCTTTACAGCTAATATCATTATATATAAGAAACGTTCCTGTGCTGCAAAAATAACCTTGATATGCATCTTTTTTCCATGTCAATTGTTACCCTGCTCCTTATAATGTCCCACACAGCACTAGTCATAGTCCAATTGTTCTACCAACATAGTTAACATACTTTACTCCAACCATAACAAAACTGTATTCACTCTTTTTCGCAACAACTCCTCCTACCTTAATAAATAACAGCCTCTCTTAGTAAAACTACTTTACCATTATCACATATACCAACTAACTTTATTTTACAATTACAGGAACAAAGAAGGTTTACAATGAAAGCTACTGAACAAAGAAAACTCTTCACATCCTACAAAGTAAGTAGATTAATCTAGCATGTATATCTCTAATTGTAACAATGTACTGTCACTATGTATTAGCCTAGAGTATTCTTTTCTACTCAACAATATTGTACTTCACTCCTACTCATTCTATTACAGCATCCACAATCTTTCTATTCCTAGGTAAACATTGCTCTTTATTCAATACACCACCAATTCCTTACTGCCTAACAACACATCCATCTCTCATCAACTTCTATACCACAATTTAATTTCCTTACTCTTCCATTGCACGATCCACGTGAATCCCCTAATTCCAACCCAACAACTTTCACACTCATTGCATTCCAAATTACCAACACACACTACCACACATACACACTCTTCCTCACCCCTGTTCAATTACACCCACACAACCCTCATACCTATGCACTAAATCACACCATTATATTAACCACTGTTGTCCTCAACACATCATAATATACCTACTTATTCAATCCCTTACTAACACCAGTAGTTCAAAACACATTCTACAATCAATAGTTGATTGCCCATTCCCTATCACATGAATATACTTATTTTATACAACACCACCCAATTTCAATGTCAGATTTACACATATCCAAACAAGCCGTCCAGTGTACAAATGGACCTGCAGCTCAATATGTAACGTGCGTCAACATTCATTCAAATGTTTACAGTAATTCCTTAATCACTATGTGAAACTAAAAGACAAAAGTAGAATCAACACTTTACAAACCATGGACTCCTTCCCAGTACGAAATCACACTGGACTACAAGGACATTCATTAGCCTGCATTTCATAAACTGCTTGCAAACGCACCCTCGATCACATCAAAATATTTGCAACACACCATTCCGCTATACAAAACCTTGTCCATAGATAGCACTATGCAAAAGGTCCTGCTCTAGAACTGCAAAAATTAATAACATTCTTCAACATGAACAGCCAAACAACTCCTTTGAGAAATAGAACACATCCAACGTAAATATTTTGGAACTGAAGTTGACTTAAAAAATTCAGTAACTTTAGAAACATTAACCCCATTACGAACGCATACAAAAAAGAAATAGCAAAGTTTCAAAACACATCTGCTGAAATAGCAGACAAAGTACGTGTCTTTTGTCGCAGAACTTTTTATAAAAAGAGTACGAAAATAGTAGATATGGCCTACAAATTACATTTTTCATTAGATCTTAAAATGTAGAAAATCTAGGAGTATGACGGCCAATAGAACAATCAGTGATTCTACTAATTAATGGTGTACCAACAAAAGACAAAACAATTTGGCAACAACTAGTCGGCTTAAACAAAGTTAGACAAGCCCTACAATATCTTAAAGAAAACAATGAATACTAAAGAGATATGAACATAGAGGAAAACTTAAGAGAGACCACCCAAATAATTGAAGATTCGCCACAAACTGGCCATTTTGATCATGTTACTGCAACCAACATTTTAGACCTGTTGTTACGCTCACCTGACTCCCACGGAGGCGCTGGCCTGGTTCACGCTGCTGTGACCTCTTCTAAGGTGATGCGCAGGGTTCGGAAGACGGACTGGACCGGGCCCCCAAATCTGGCTTGTCTGGCTCGCAGAAGTATCCTTCTGTAGGCGAAAATAGGGGATTAACTGTCTGCGGGGTAATGCAATCGGCCTCCCACTTTCCCCTCTCACCCTCCTTGAAACCCTGTGATTTCTCGTAGCATCTCACCTTAGGGTCTGGAAGGATGAGCTCTCCATCCTGCTTCTGATGCAGGGGCACGTTGGTATCCAGTTACTTCACTGGATTTTCGGATTGGTGAGAACCAAACTTGCTTGGCTTCCAGGTAAGTTTTTTGATAAGAGGTTCCCCTTGTGTCCATGCATTAATGTACTAATGCTAGTGTCTTTTTCCCCATAGGGGCCGGGGTACGGAATGCCGGGGAACAGGCACCGACCCGAGATGAGAGGTGAAATCCTTGTAGAAATCAGGTAAGTCTTTAATGAGCGTTTTTTGGTAATGTCTTTTCATTCGGTCATTAACGCTGATGTCTCTTTTTCCCCTTAGGGGCCGGGGTCCGGAAATGCCAGGATGCGGCGCGGACCCAAAATGAAGAGGGAATGAATCAACAGGTAAGTCTTAACATGGAGATTTAGCTTTCCTTATTCCCTTCTCTCTCTCACCTTTTGTTCTGGTGTTTTTCTCCCTAGCCGCTGGGGCGTGACTGCGAATCCGGATGATCGCTGCTGAACATTGAGGCGCCCTGTAAAGGTGAGTGGAATGCGGCGCTGCAGCGATCGACGCGATGAGCTTTTAAATTAAAGTCTTCCTTTTCAGGATTGTCGGCAAGATGTCTCCGGGATGCGGATTTAGCAGGTAAGCACTTATCCATCTTCTGTTCTCTTCTTCTCTTGCTTTGCAGGTGATCCAGGATGCTGGCAGGCGTGGCAGAAGTCAGGATGCAGGAGCAGACAAGGTGAGCGTCCAGCTGCTAGATGCAGAACAACGCGAAGCACGTGTGGCTGTTCGGGTGGGGTTTAAATAGCCTTGGAAGAAGTTCCAGGTATGTATCCTTCCTCCAATCAGGTATGTATCCTTCCCCGACCACGCCCGGATGGTAAATTAGTCCCACAGGTAAAGTAGTTCCTTTCAGGCCTCAAGGAGGCCGGGATCCTGCAGCATGGTCTGCATCAGGTAAGTGCACCCAAGCATTCCCATAATGAGCCTGATGTCTTTTATGAGCCTGGTGCCATAGGCGCCAGGACACTGTCCAAAGGGCCCCTATATGGGGTTGCTGGGTCCTTCCTTGGGGACTGCATGTCCGCTTTCGGGGACGCTGGGCTTGAACCAGCTCCCCGGGAGCGGGCATCATGACAGCACTCCCCCCCCTCCAAGGCCCCTCCCAAGGTGGTTCCCTCCGGGGGTTTTGGTTTGTCTGGGAAGAGTCGGTGGAATTTCCTGACTAATCGAGGTGCATGCACTTGGTCACTGGGTTCCCACGACCTCTCCTGAGGTCCGTACTCCTTCCAATCAATTAGGTAGAACAGTTTTGACCTAAACATTTTTGAGTCTAAAATGTTCTTCACTTCAAATTCGGGCTCCCCATCTATTAGAATAGGTTCTGGAGGTTTGAGTAGTCGGGTTCCGGGTACCACTGGTTTCAGAAGTGACACATGAAAAACAGGGTGAATTCGCATACTAGCTGGTAAATCAAGTTTAACAGCCACTGGGTTAATTATTTCCGTAATAGAATAAGGTCCCAGATGTTTTGGGTTAAAGGTTCGAGGCCCTTTGAGTGGTAAATGTCTGGTAGCTAACCACACTTGATCCCCAATCTGATACGGAGGTGCTTCACTCCGATGTAGATCAGCATTCTCCTTGTGTTTTCTCTTGGCTTGTTGTAAATGCGTAGTTGCCTCTTTGAAGGCTTGGGTAATTGTAGAATGCAGATGTTCTACTGCAGGCATTCCGAGGTTCTCAGGTGAGTCAAGGTTTGAGGTTCGAGGGTGATGCCCAAACAAAGTATAAAAGTGGGCAGTTCCAGAGTGTACCAAATTATTATATGTGTATTCTGCTATCCAAAGAATGTCTTTCCAGTTGCTTTCAGATTGCTGTAACATACACCGTACGTACTGTTCAAGGGTCTGATTTGTCCTCTCGGTCTGACCATCGGTCTGAGGGTGGTGACTGGTCGATAATCTTACGTCGATCTGCGCCATTTGACAACATTTGCGCCAGAAGTGGGAAATGAATTGGCTTCCCCGGTCAGAGATTAGTATAGATGGCAATCCATGTAGCCGAACAATATTTTCGAGGAATTCTTTGGCTAGGACAGAAGCTGAAGTTAAACCTTTCAAAGGAATAAAGTGGGCCATTTTGGAAAACAAATCCACAATTACCAGAATAGTATTGTACCCCAAACAAGGAGGCAAGTCCGTAATAAAATCCATTGATAGGGTGTGCCAGGGTGCTGGTGGTATGTCTAGAGGTTGAAGGAGACCGGCTGGTCTTTTCTTTTGACTTTTATTTTGGGCGCAAACACCACAGGACATCACAAAAGATTTAACATCTTTTCGCCAAGAGGGCCACCAAAATTGTCGTTTCACCTTTTCCTCTGTCTTGGCAATACCAGGGTGTCCCTCTATTAATGTATCATAACCGGAAATAACTAGTTCGTGTAATTCCTTATGTGGCAGGAATAAGCGTCCTTGGAAATAAGGTAAACCATTATCTATGGTAAAGTCTGATCCCTTTTGTATCCATTCCTGTAAGGTTGTAGGGTCCAGGAGTTGTTTCACTCTGGCTTGAATGTCTTCAAGCGTCTGTAACAAAGTCATGCCTAGAATCCTCTGTTCGGGAATTATTGGTACTGGTTCTGAGTTTGTATCAGATTCTCCCATTCCAATTCGGGATAAGGCGTCTGCTTTGCCATTCTTGCAGCCAGGTCGATAGGTAATCACAAAATCAAATTCGGCGAAAAACAAAGCCCATCGGAGCTGCCGTGATGACTGAGCCTTGGCGGTTTTCAAATACTGTAAATTCCGGTGATCAGTGATCACTGTGATGGTATGTCGAGCGCCAAGCAGATAATGCCGCCAGGCTTTAAAAGCGGACTTAATGGCTAACAGTTCTTTGTCCGTGATTGCATAATTAACCTCGGGTGCCGAGAATTTTCTGGACCAAAATGCTACGGGATGCAGTTGGTTGGTTTCGGGATCTCTTTGGGACAGGACAGCTCCCATGGCTAGGCTGGATGCGTCAGTCTCGACGACATAAGGGAGATCTGGACGCGGGTGTTTCAATATAGGTGCGGAGGTAAACTTAGCTTTTAAATCCTGAAAGGCCTGCTCGGCTTCTTCAGACCATTCAAAACGTTTATTTTTCCTCAAGAGTGCAGTAATGGGTTGTACCACGCGTGAAAATTCCGGGATAAACCTGCGATAGAAATTGGCAAAGCCGAGCATGCTTTGAACCCCTTTTACAGAGTTAGGTGATGGCCATTTGAGGATGGCATCCACTTTTCTTGAGTCCATTCGGACTCCTTTGGGTGTCAGGATGAAACCTAGAAACTCGACTTCTGTGGTATGGAAAACACATTTCTCCAATTTAGCAAATAGTTTGTGTTGGCGCAGTTTTTCAAGTACTGCCCTGACGTGTTTTCTGTGATCAGATTCCGAAGAGGAGTACACCAGAATGTCATCGATATATACGACAACACAAACATCGATGAGTTCCCGAAGGACATCATTCATGAAGTATTGGAAGGCAGCCGGCGCGTTACACAATCCGAAAGGCATCACCTGGTACTCGAATAATCCGTACTTAGTACGGAAGGCAGTTTTCCATTCGTCGCCTTCTTTAACTCGTACCAGATGATAAGCCCCCCGGAGATCTAACCTGGTGTATATGCAAGCGTCCTTCACCTGGTCAAGGAGTTCAGGGATCAGAGGCAGAGGATAACGGTTTTTAACCGTTATCTGGTTCAATGCGCAGTAATCGATACAAGTTCTAAGGTCGCCTTCTTTTTTGGGCACGAAGAACAAAGCCGAGGATGCCGGGGACTTTGACGGACGAATAAATCCATTAGCTAGGTATTGATCCAAATATTGTCTCAAATGCAGATTCTCAGGTTCGGTAAGGGCATAAATCCTGCTACAAGGGGGTTGTGCACCGGGCACCAGATCGATTTGGCAATCGTACGATCTGTGAGGAGGTAACATGTTGGCCTGTTCCTTTTGGAAGACGTCCTGAAAGTCTTGGTATTCCAGAGGTTGTTGCATGGAGGCAGAGGTTACAGATGCTAGATTAATCTTCAGGTTTTCTGGGTAGCAGGTTTGTGTACAATCCGGGAAGGTTATTCTCTTAGCTCGCCAATCAATTCGAGGATTATGTGTCTCTAACCAAGGGATTCCAAGAATAACCTGAAACTGTGGAGCCTTGATTACATCAAACACAAAACCCTGCCGTTGGCCGTCGGGACCAATAAGAGTCACCTCAGTAGTGGAATGTGTTACCGGTCCAGAGGCAATTTCAGTTCCATCGACTGTGGTGATGACATCTTTGCTGGTTTTAGGACGGAGAGGGATGTTAATCCTAGAGACCAATTCACGATCCACATAGTTTCCAATAGCCCCACTATCGATGTATGCCTTTATTGCATGCAACCGCTTAGGCTGTTCTGGATCTAGGAGAACCATTGGCACAATGAAATGCGAGGTCTGAGAGTTAGTTTTCAAGCTCGGCAAGCGGACCCCTACACTTGTCGGGCGGAGTCGTTTCCCGAAACAGTCTTCATGGTTTTTATCAGCGGCTCCTACCGCCTTTCGGGGCGGTTTTGCCGGGCAATCTCGTAGAAAGTGTCCAGAATTCCCACAATAAAGACATAATTTTAACTGCCGCCTCCTTTCACGTTCCTTTTGAGTTAAGGGTCCTTTAACCCCTCCAATTTGCATAGGCTCAGAGACATCAACTCCCTTGGGATTAGCATGGGTCTTGACCAACACGCGGGTCTCAAACCTGGACCGATCTGCTTTTCTGTTTTGAAGTCTGTGATCCAATTGGACCACTAAGTCTATATACTCTGTGCATTCTTGGGGCGGATTTACAACTTGGGCCAAGACATCTTTAAGTTCTCCGCGAAGGCCTCGATAAAACAACGTGACTCTTTTATCCTCTGCCCATCCCGTTTCCACAATTAGTCTATTAAAGGTTGCAATATAGGATAGATTGCCCTGTCGCAGGGATAGAAGTTTGTCATCCAGAGCCTGCCCCTGAGAGTGTCGAGCAAATAACCTTTCCATGCTTGCTTGAAACCTTTGAAAATCACGGAGAATCGGGTCATCTCGAGTAACCAGTGGAACTGACCAATCGGCAGCGCAGCCGCTGAGATATGACAATACAAAGGCTACCTTGGTCTGATCATTAGGGAAGGCCCCAGGTCTGCATAGGAAGTGCAAACGACACTGATTCATGAATACGGCAAATCATTTGGGGTCCCCAGCAAAGCGTTCGGGTGGGGCCAGCGGCATGTTTCCAGGTAGATTAATCTGCACAGGGTTACTGGAAACCACAGGAGCAAGGTTCCCTCCAGAACCGGGTAGAGGAGTTTGCCCCGCTTGACCTTGCAAAAGCTGTCTGGCCAGGTCATCAGTTCTTTCCTTTGATATTATTGATTCCCTCCTGAAGGCATTAGTCTCTTAACGAGTGGCATGTACTTCGGCCCGTAATTTCCCCAGTAATTGGGCCAACTGATCAGTCTCAGAACTTTCCATAGCGCCTGGGTGGGAATTTGTAGGAAGGCTTCGCATTCTGTTACGCTCACCTGACTCCCACGGAGGCGCTGCCTGGTTCGCGCTGCTGTGACTTCTTCTAAGGTGATGCGCAGGGTTCGGAAGACGGACTGGACCGGGCCTCCAAATCTGGCTTGTCTGGTTCGCAGAAGTATCCTTCTGTAGGCGAAAATAGAGGATTAACTGTCTGCGGGGTAATGCAATCGGCCTCCCACTTTCCCCTCTCACCCTCCTTGAAACCCTTCTGTGATTTCTTATAGCGTCTCACCTTAGGGTCTGGAAGGACGAGCTCTCCATCCTGCTTCTGATGCAGGGGCGCGTTGGTATCCAGTTACTTCACTGGATTTTCGGATTGGTGAGAACCAAACTTGCTTGGCTTCCAGGTAAGTTTTTTGATAAGAGGTTCCCATTGTGTCCATGCATTAATGTACTAATGCTAGTGTCTTTTTCCCCATAGGGGCCGGGGTACGGAATGTCGGGGAACAGGCACCGACCCAAGATGAGAGGTGAAATCCTTGTAGAAATCAGGTAAGTCTTTAATGAGCGTTTTTTTGGTAATGTCTTTTCATTCGCTCATTAACGCTGATGTCTCTTTTTCCCCTTAGGGGCCGGGGTCCGGAAATGCCAGGATGCGGCGCGGACCCGAAATGAAGAGGGAATGAATCAACAGGTAAGTCTTAACATGGAGATTTAGCTTTCCTTATTCCCTTCTCTCTCTCACCTTTTGTTCTGGTGTTTTTCTCCCTAGGCACTGGGGCGTGACTGCGAATCCGGATGATCGCTGCTGAACATGGAGGCGCCCTGTAAAGGTGAGTGGAATGCGGCGCTGCAGCGATCAACGCGATGAGCTTTTAAATTAAAGTCTTCCTTTTCAGGATTGTCGGCGAGATGTCTCCGGGATGCGGATTTAGCAGGTAAGGACTTATCCTTCTTCTGTTCTCTTCTTCTCTTCCTTTGCAGGTGATCCAGGATGCTGGCAGGCGTGGCAGAAGTCAGGATGCAGGAGCAGACACGGTGAGCGTCCAGCTGCTAGATGCAGAACAACGCGAAGCACGTATGGCTGCTTGGGTGGGGTTTAAATAGCCTTGGAAGAAGTTCCAGGTATGTATCCTTCCTCGACCACGCCCGGATGGTAAATTAGTCCCACAGGTAAAGTATTTCCTTTCAGGCCTCAAGGAGGCCGGGATCCTGCAGCATGGTCTGCATCAGGTAAGTGCACCCAAGCATTCCCATAATGAGCCTGGTGCCTATGGCGCCAGGACTGATGTCTTTTATGAGCCTGGCGCCATAGGCGCCAGGACACTGTCCAAAGGGCCCCTATATGGGGTTGCTGGGTCCTTCCTTGGGGACTGGATGTCCGCTTTCGGGGACGCCGGGCTTGAACCGGCTCCCCCGGAGCGGGCATCATGACACCTGCATACAATTCACCCACTACATTCCAAAGACACTAGTGAAGATGCATTAGAAACATATCAAATGTATCAAGCCAAAGGAGCTCCAATTAGCATGTAGGAGAAAAGTTTAGAAGCACGTTCTTTTCCTCTACTCTTGCCTACAGGTAAAGGGGGAAGATAAGATGAAAGATCCACACAAATTAGTGCATCAGAATATCACTCTTTATGAATGTATTCTGAGGACCTGAGATTCAGAAAAAATGTAGAATACATTTTCCACCTCCAGTTTGAAAACGAACTAGCAACTCTATGTTATGGAGTTGCACACAGATTAAAAACAGGCTCTCATTTCTGAAACATATCAACTACCCAACTGCTTCAAAAGATAAAAGACAAAGATGAGGTTTTGTAGTCAAGTATCACAAATCGCTTGGTAAACATGTGTGGTACAAAAGAATACTGGTCTGACGTCATGCTGATGTATGTTGTATGCTAAGAAACCTATGCACACCCGCATGGTTTTTTATTTTAATTTGTGCAGAATATACATGGGAGGACTTGCATAACTTCTTACACACTGCAAACCAAAAAAAGAGGGAATAGACATAAAAACACCAGAAGAACTCTGTTCTCTTGACCCTGTCAATGTTTACTTTCACCATCGCGTCATTGCCATGCTGCACTTCATCTGCAATAAAAATACCCTTCCAATATAATGCTTCTTTTGGACAAAAGAATATCAATCCAGAGGAGCACCAAACATCCACATGCTTTGTGGATAAAGGATGCTCCCAAATTTTGTCCATAACAGTGATGCCACTGTTTTACAATTTATTGAAAAATACATTACCAGTGACATCCCTTCAGAAACCACACATAGTGACCTACGTATGCACATATTACATTTCCAAAAACATAAGTGAGGCAAATACTGCCGATGTCGGTATAAAAAAGGTAAATACTTCACCAAATGTTGCTTTGGCTTCCCTAGAACAATTTCCACCAAAGGACAAGTAAATAGCTGGATGTCTTCTGCTAGACACAGTGTAAAAGGGAAACCCCCTAAAAACACATACAACATTAAACGAGACATAGCATCCAAGTACATCAATGATTATAATGCGATCATTGCACGCTTGTGTACTTCAAATATAGATATACAATGCATTGCCGACATTTCCACTGCAGGTGCAACATATGTCACAGCCTGTCTCACCAAAGCTGAGAAGACATAGCTAAAAGACCTTTGGGATAACATAATCTCACAAAAATTGTACAGCTTTGGTATAAAAAGGCAGTCACATAGAGAATGCAGCTGCTACAAAACTGCAGACTGTTAAACAGATGCAGCCTTATTGTAACGCTCACCTGATTCCCACGGAGGTGCTGATCCCGGCTGGGCTGCTATCGTTTCTTCAATTGAGAAGCGTAGAGCTCGGACGACTCTCAGGACTGGGCTTCCTCTTATCGAATGTCTGACTTGCAGGGTAAGTTTTCTGCAGGTGGAAGAAAAAGGGTTAATCACCGTTTGATGGGATTCCTTCTCCCACCAATCGCCAGTTTCTCCCACAGCCTAGCTTTCTACTTGTCTCGGCGAGCTCTCACCTTAGGCGTATAAATGCTGAGCTCTCCATCCTGCGTCTGGTGCAGGGGTGCGTGGATTCCAGTTACGTCACTGGATGAGTTCAGTGTTGAGGCTCAAGTCTTTTGCTGCCTTAGTTGTGGCACTGGTGCTGGGATGCCGAAGAGCGATGCCGCCGTTACTGCACGAGCGGATGCCTGTAAGTATACTGTAGTCTTTAGGCTTTGAAAGATGGGCACCTCAATAATGTCCCTTTTCCTTTGTTTCAGGCCTCGGGATGCTGTGGGCGTAGTTTTCCGTTGCTGCTGCACGTGCCGATGCACGTAAGTATAATGTTCGTTGGCCGCTTTTAATGGCACCTCTAATAATGTCCTTTTTCTAGTTTTCAGGTGCCGGGATGCTGCGGGCTTTATATCGGTTGCCACTGCACGTGCCGATGCACGTAAGTATAATGTTCGTTGGCCGCTTTTAATGGCACCTCTAATAATGTCCTTTTTCTAGTTTTCAGGTGCCAGGATGCTGCGGTTGATGCGGCCGCTTCTGCGCGTGCAAAAACTGGTAAGTTAAGATGAATGCGACTGCCTTCACCCGAACCCCTTTTTAATTGTGTCCTTTGCCTTTCAGGTGCAGAAAAGCTGCCGAAGAGAAGGCCGGGGTTAGCTCCGTTGCAATCACGGATGGATCAGGTAAGCGGGCGCGGCTGCGAGCGAGTTGCACTTTTCTAACCTTATGTTTATTCTTTGCAGGTTTTGCCGGTGACTGGATTCCGGGATCTGGTAAGTATTGTTCTGTGTCTTTCTTCATCCACAGGTTGCTGCACGGAAGCTGAAGATGACTCTGGACCTGGAATGCAGGAGCCGACTCGGTGAGCGTCCTGCTGCTGCTGCAGAATAACGCGAAGCACGTGTTTTCCATTGGGCGTGGTTTAAATAGCAGAGAAGTGCTTCCAGTGTGTGTTCTTCCACCGGTTCCACCCAGGTAAGAAAAGAGTTCCTGAATGGAGGGAATAGTTCCTCCCAGCCCTGATGGCTGGGGACTTCAACCAGACTGGATTGTTCTGGGTAAATATGCAGCATGGTCTGCCTCAGGTAAGTCCACCCAAGCATTATTACACTGTTTATCAATATGAGCCCGGCGCCTATGGCGCCGGGACTGAAACCCTTCATGAGCCTGGTGCCAAAGGCGCCATGACACGGTCCAAAGGGCCCCTGTAGGGCTCTGCTGGGTCCGGAGTAGTGGAAGACGGGTCTGCTTCCGAGGGCGCTGGGCCAGTCCTGGACCCTCGGGAGTAGCGCCCATGTCAGCACCCCCCCTCAAGGCCCCTCCCAAACTTGTCCTCCCCGGGGGTTTTGGTTTATCGGGAAAGGTTTGGTGAAATTTCTGGACTAGACGAGGAGCATGGATGTGGTCATAGGGTTCCCATGACCTTTCCTGAGGTCCGTAGCCTTTCCAGTCGATTAGGTAGAATAGCTTCGATCTGATGATTTTAGAGTCCAAAATGTCTTTTACTTCAAATTCGGGCTCCCCATTCACTTGAATGGGCTCTGGAGGATTGGTCAATCTGGTTCCAGGTTGCATGGGTTTCAGAAGAGATACGTGAAATACAGGATGTATTCTCATATGGGTTGGCAATTCTAATTTAACGGCCACTGGATTAATTATGGCCGTAATTGGATATGGTCCCAGGTATTTGGGGTGGAAGGTGCGAGGCCCTTTAAGCGATAAATGTTTGGTGGACAGCCAGACTTGATCCCCAACCTGGTATTGAGGGGCATTGCTTCGGTGTTGATCTGCTCCTTTTTTGTACCTCTCTTTAGCTTGTTGTAGATGTGCAGTCGCTTCCTTAAAAGCTTGGGTAATAACGGTGTGCAATTGATACACGGCGGGTGTTCCAAGATCTTGAGGTGGATCAAGGTTGGAGGTTCGAGGATGAATCCCATACAAGATGTAGAAGGGACTCTTCCCGGTACCCGAATGAACTGAATTGTTGTAAGCATATTCAGCTATCCAAAGGATGTCCTTCCAGTTACTCTCCGACTGTTGTAGCATGCATCGTAAATATTGCTCGAGAGTCTGGTTTGTTCTTTCGGTTTGCCCGTCGGTCTGGGGATGATGGCTGGTCGAAAGTCTTACATCGATTTGAGCTGATCGACAACAGCTATGCCAAAAGTGGGAAATAAGCTGGCTCCCCCTATCTGAGATTAGTACTGACGGGAAGCCGTGTAGCCGGACGATGTTTTCAAGAAATACTTTGTCTAGGACTGATGCTGAAGGTAAGCCTTTTAGCGGAATGAAGTGGGCCATTTTAGAAAACAGGTCCACAATAACAAGAATGGTGTTGTACCCGGAACAGGAGGGTAAGTCTGTGATGAAGTCCATGGAAAGGGTATGCCAGGGACACGGTGGGATGTCTAATGGTTGCAGAAGACCAGCTGGCCTCTTCTTCTGACCCTTGTTTTGAGCGCACACACCGCAGGACATCACAAATTCCTTTATGTCTTTTCTCCATGAAGGCCACCAGAAGTGTCTCTTCACCTTTTATGTGGTTTCGGCAATGCCAGGATGACCCTCAATTAATGAATCATGATAGCAGGAGATTACCTGCCTTTGTAAATCGGCGTGTGGTAGGAACAATCGTCCTTGGAAATAAGGCAAGTCATTGCTTACGGTGAAATCTTTTCCTTTTTGTAACCAGTTCAGTAAGTCTGGTGAGGTTACAAGTTGTTTAGTTTTTTCTTCAATATCCTCAATGGATTGTGAAGAAATCAGACCCACAATCCTTTGTTCAGGAATGATTGGTACAGGTTCTGGATTGGCAACGTTATCTCCCATTCCAATTCGGGAAAGAGCATCCGCTTTGCCGTCCTTGTTGCCGGGGCGATAAGTGATCACAAAGTCGAATTCAGCAAAGAATAGAGCCCAGCGAAGCTGTCTGGAGGATTGAGCCTTGGTGGTTTTCAGATACTGCAGATTTCGATGATCGGTGATCACTGTGACGGTGTGTCTGGCCCCGAGGAGATAATGCCGCCATGCCTTAAAGGCTGATTTAATCGCTAGAAGCTCTTTGTCTGTGATGATGTAGTTGATCTCAGGCGCCAAGAACTTCCGAGACCAGAATGCCACAGGATGCAGTTGGTTAGTCTCTGGATCTCTTTGTGATAGGACTGCTCCCATTGCTAAGCTGGAGGCGTCGGTTTCAACGATGTAAGGGAGGTCCGGGCGTGGGTGTTTCAGTATTGGCGCCGAGGTGAATTTAGCCTTTAGCTCTTGGAAGGCTTGTTCTGCTTCTGCGGACCATTCAAAGCGTTTATTTTTTCTTAAGAGGGCGGTGATGGGTTGTACCACTTGTGAAAACTCTGGAATAAATCTACGGTAAAAATTGGCAAAGCCTAGCATGCTTTGAACGCCTTTCACGGAAGTAGGAGACGGCCATTTGAGGATAGCGTCTACTTTTCTCGAGTCCATGTGGACTCCTTTGGGTGTCAGAATAAATCCCAAAAATTCGACCTCAGTGACATGAAAAACACATTTTTCGAGCTTGGCAAAAAGTTTATGTTGGTGAAGTTTTTCAAGGACCGCCCTAACATTATTTCGATGGTCAGCTTCTGAAGATGAGTACACAAGAATGTCATCTATGTAGACGACAACGCAGACATCAATGAGCACTCTGAGGACATCATTCATAAAATATTGGAAGGCGGCCGGTGCATTGCATAGTCCAAAGGGCATCACTTGGTATTCAAATAGCCCATACTTAGTGCGAAAGGCCGTCTTCCATTCATCTCCTTCCTTGACCTGTACCAAGTGATAAGCTCCCCGGAGATCAAGCTTAGTATAAATACAGGAGTTTTTTACCTGGTCAAGGAGTTCCGGGATCAGAGGTAAGGGGTACCGGTTTTTTACTGTTATCTGGTTCAGAGCACGATAATCTATACAGGTTCTGAGGTCACCTTCTTTTTTTGGTACGAAGAGCAGAGCCGAGGATGCAGGGGACTTCGATGGACGGATAAAGCCATTGGCCAGGTACTGGTCTAAATACTGTCGCAGATGAAGGTTCTCAGGCTCGGTAAGGGCGTAGATCCTACTGCAAGGGGGAGTTGCACCGGGTAGCAAATCTATCTGACAATCGTATGATCTGTGGGGTGGCAAGGTGTTAGCCTGTTCCTTTTGAAAATCATCTTGGAACTCTCGATAGAGGTAATTGTGGACCATCAGCCGTTACTGACGCTAGGCCAATGTTGGGTCGTGGATAACAAGTTGGTGTGCACTCTGGGAACTTTATCGTCTTTGCTCGCCAATCAATCTGAGGATTGTGTTTCTCCAACCAAGGAATCCCTAGAATTACTTGGAATTGAGGAGCCTTGATCACGTCGAACACAATTACCTCCTGATGCCCGTCTTGGCCTAGTATCGTCACTTCAGTAGTGGTATGGGTCACTGGTCCGGAGGCGATTTCCATCCCATCCACCGTGGTAATGACGTCTTTAACCACCTTTGGACAAAGAGGTAAGTTCATCCTGGAAGCCAATTCGCGATCCACATAATTTCCAACTGCTCCGCTATCAATGTATGCCTTAATTGCATGCAAACGATCCGGTTGCTCTGGGTTTACGAGGACCATTGGCATTATGAAGTGCAAGGTCAAAGAACTGGTTTTTACGCTCGGCAAGCGGACCTCTACACTTGTCGGGCGAGGTCGTTTCCCGGCTCAGGCTTTTCAGAACTCTTATCAGAAGCTCCCACTGTCTTCTTAGGTGGTTTCACCAGGCAATCTCGAAGAAAATGTCCTGAATTTCCACAATAGAGACATAGTTGCATTTGTCGTCTCCTCTCGCGTTCTTTCTGGGTTAGGGGACCCTTTACAACCCCAATTTGCATAGGTTCGACGGCTTCAACTCCTTTGGTGTGACTTTGAGGCTTAGGGAACACTCGTGTTTCAAACCTGGATTGATCCGCCTTTCTGTTTTGTAGTCTGTATTCCAATTGGACCACCAAATCAATGTACTCTGAACAATCCTGAGGAGGATTCACTACCTGGGCAAGGACGTCTTTGAGTTCGCCACGCAAACCCCTGTGAAAAAGCGTGATTCTTTTGTCCTCAGGCCATCTGGTTTCCACGATTAGCCTATTGAATGATGCAATGTAGGCCAAAAGATCTTGATTGCCCTGTCGTAGGGAAAGGAGTTCGTTGTCCAGGGCCTGCCCCTGGGAATGCCTTGCAAAAAGTCTTTCCATATTTGCCTGGAAGGTCGGGAAATCACGAAGGATCGGGTCATCCTGTGTAACCAGAGGGATCGACCAATCAGCGGCACTGCCGCTAAGATACGAAAGCACAAAGGCTACCTTAGTCTGGTCAGTCGGAAAGGCTGCAGGTCTACAAAGAAAGTGCAATCGGCATTGATTTATAAACACTGCAAACCTTTTAGGGTCACCAGAGAAGCGTTCAGGCGGTGACAATGGACATTTCCGGGTAGGTTGATTTGAACAGGATTGGCTGAAGCCGCTGGGATATAGCTCCCTCCTGAATTAGGTAGCGGGGTTTGCCCCGCTTGTGTCTGTAATAACTGTCTGGCGAGATCATCAGTTCGTTCTTTTGATATTATCAATTCCCTCCTAAGGGCATTTGTTTCCTGGCGGGCAGCATGAACTTCAGCTCTGAATTCCCCTAATAACTGGGCCAGTTGGTCTGTGTCAGAAGTTTCCGTAGCGCCTGGGTAGGAGGTTATTGGTGGGCTTGGCGTTCTGTAACGCTCACCTGATTCCCACGGAGGCGCTGATCCCGGCTGGGCTGCTATCGTTTCTTCAATTGAGAAGCGTAGTGGTCGGACGACTCTCAGGACTGGGCTTCCTCTTATTGAATGTCTGACTTGCAGGGTAAGTTTTCTGCAGGTGGAAGAAAAAGGGTTAATCACTGTTTGATGGGATTCCTTCTCCCACCAATCGCCAGTTTCTCCCACAGCCTAGCTTTCTACTTGTCTCGGCGAGCTCTCACCTTAGGCGTATAAATGCTGAGCTCTCCATCCTGCGTCTGGTGCAGGGGTGCGTGGATTCCAGTTACGTCACTGGATGAGTTCAGTGTTGAGGCTCAAGTCTTTTGTGGCCTTAGTTGTGGCACTGGTGCTGGGATGCCAAAGAGCAATGCCGCCGTTACTGCACGAGCGGATGCCTGTAAGTATATTGTAGTCTTTAGGCTTTAAAAGATGGGCACCTCAATAATGTCCCTTTTCCTTTGTTTCAGGCCTCGGGATGCTGTGGGTGTAGTTTTCCGTTGCTGCTGCACGTGCCGATGTACGTAAGTATAATGTTCGTTGGCCGCTTTTAATGGCACCTCTAATAATGTCCTTTTTCTAGTTTTCAGGTGCCGGGATGCTGCGGGCTTTATATCCGTTGCCACTGCACGTGCCGATGCACGTAAGTATAATGATGGTTGGCCGTGTTTAATGGCACCTCCAATAATGTCCTTTTTCTAGTTTTCAGGTGCCGGGATGCTGCGGTTGATGCGGCCGCTTCTGCGCGTGCAAAAACTGGTAAATTAAGATGAATGCGACTGCCTTCACCCGAACCCCTTTTTAATTATGTCCTTTGCCTTTCAGGTGCAGAGAAGCTGCCGAAGAGAAGGCCGCGGTTAGCTCCGTTGTAATCACGGATGGATCAGGTAAGCGGACGCGGCTGCGAGCGAGTTGCACTTTTCTAACCTTATGTTTATTCTTTGCAGGTTTTGCCGGTGACTGGATTCCGGGATCTGGTAAGTATTGTTCTGTGTCTTTCTTCATCCACAGGTTGCTGCGCGGAAGCTGAAGATGACTCTGGACCTGGAATGCAGGAGCCGACTCGGTGAGCGTCCTGCTGCTGCTGCAGAATAACGCGAAGCACGTGTTTTCCATCGGGCGTGGTTTAAATAGCAGAGAAGTGCTTCCAGTGTGTGTTCTTCCACCGGTTCCACCCAGGTAAGAAAAGAGTTCCTGAATGGAGGGAATAGTTCCTCCCAGCCCTGATGGCTGGGGACTTCAACCAGACTGGATTGTTCTGGGTAAATATGCAGCATGGTCTGCCTCAGGTAAATCCACCCAAGCATTATTACACTGTTTATCAATATTAGCCCGGCGCCTATGGCGCCGGGACTGAAACCCTTCATGAGCCTGGCGCCAAAGGCGCCAGAACACGGTCCAAAGGGCCCCTGTAGGGGTCTGCTGGGTCCGGAGTAGTGGAAGACGGGTCTGCTTCCGAGGGCGCTGGGCCAGTCCTGGCCCCTCGGGAGTAGCGCCCATGACACTTATTTGGGAAATCTGAAAACATTATCTGGCTAAACCTTGGTCCAGTGTCATGAAAAAGGGTACTAAAATCCTACCAAGAGATAGAAAGAATAGACATAAATTATCCCAACAGCCATGATATTTTAAATAACAATTTAGTTGGCACATACTATCCAAACAGAAGCACTGCTTTGGAAATAATGTGCCTGTAGGACATAGCCAAAAACTACTCCTACAAAAACAATGTTATGCCAGATGCGACAACTAGCACATATTTAGTCTCAACTTGTGAAGGAAGCCTTGTTAAAACCTACCAAGTGCAGCCGAATTAATCATATGCATAAAAAGTTATTGTTTAAATCTCCACAACATGGAGTACTTTATTACATGGCCCTACTGCAACTTTTCAAACCTTGAAGAAAAGAAGAATTATTAG
This sequence comes from Ambystoma mexicanum, assembly GCF_040938575.1. Lineage (NCBI taxonomy): Eukaryota > Metazoa > Chordata > Amphibia > Caudata > Ambystomatidae > Ambystoma > Ambystoma mexicanum. The sequence goes on from NC_090927.1 coordinate 283,404,694, forward strand.
GTGACATTGAAACTCTACTATAACTCATGTCAGTTTTAAACAATATAAACAAAAGTTGGACTATGAACGTCAGCAAGAGGTGACATTGAAACTCTACTAGAAAAAAGACACTCCTGAAGGCAGTCAACCGTCTCTTACAGGAAGCTAAGAGCCACTTGGAGAGATACTCATGCTAAATGAAGCAGACATAGACATGACTGAGGTAGAAAACACCATGTATCAATCTACACAATGTAAAGAATTGTCGGTGCTCAAATCACAACTTAATAATGGACAATGGACCATTTACCTAAAAGTCACTGAATAAATTTAACATGGACTTAAACATGAAACTAAATCTTGTAGCTGTAAAAATTATAAACCTCTGGTCTTGTATGTAAGTGAGGACGCTGGTTCTGGAAAAACTTTCTTAATTAAAATGATCAGGAAATGTCTACAAGACTTAACAAACAACAACCTTTCAGCTGTTGCAACAGCACCCACAGGTCTAGCTGCCTACAACATAGGAGGTGTAACTTTACACCAACTACTTCTCCTCCCAGTAGAACACCAACACAAATAAGAACACTACAAATTAACAGCAGAGGCTGCTCCTGTCATGATGCCTACCCCCGGAAAACCAGGTTTTGCCCAGCTACCCCAGAAGCAGGCATCATGCCATTGAATGCAAGTCCATGAACCCCAATTAGGGGCTATTTGGGTGCAGTCCTGGCGCCTATGGCCCCAGGCTCATAAATTCAGAATCAATCCTGGCGCCATGGGCACCAGGCTCATGGTCAAGGACTTACCTGAAGCAGACCATGCTGCTAACTTACCTGAGGCAGACCATGCTGCCAGTGACCAGAAGTCAAATGAGGCCTAGGAGGGACTATTTTTCCCTAGCAACTATTTTTTACTCGGGTGGGGCCGTGGAAGGATACTTACCTGGAACTACTTCCAAGGCTATTTAAAGCACGCCCTGACAGCAATCCATGCTTCGCGTTATTCTGCACCTGCAGCGTAACGCTCACCGTGCCTGCAGCAGCTTCCAGTCTTCAGCCACGCCCGCCTGGATGCCGGAGCTCCTGAAAACCTGAAAGAAAGCAGAGGGAAGGTTAGAACCGGAGTTTTTACCTGCAATCCTTACCTGAATCCTGAATCTTCTTGGCTCTGACCTAGAAGGAAGAAATCATCAGATGCGCGCCGCTACGCATCCTGCAGCGCCGCGCGGGAACTCACCTGAAGCAATCCTCCGCATTCCATCACGCTTTTCAGCATCCAGCGGCCGCTCTCCAACACCTGTGGAAATAAAGACAATAAGGTGACCAAGGGAGCATTCCCAGACAATAAAGGCAATCCCCAGGACTTACCTGATACCACAGGGGGTACTTACCTCATCTCGGGTCGGCGCGGCCTCCACAGCTTCTCTGCCGTACCCCAGCCCCAAAGGGGAAACAAAAGCAACACAAAAGCGCAAGTAGGGGAAAACCGAATTCCGCTACAGACTTACCTGGTTACTGCCTGAGGCCGCAATCACTGGAACCTCCACCGATTTAGCGCCTGCAAAAGGAAAGGGTCACTGGTTAGACCAGGTCCTCATTATCGAACTAAACAGAATCCATAAACACTTACCTGCATCTTACTGGTTGCCACTTGGAACTCTTAAGGCAACCTAGGGAATTTGGACAGAGTGAAGGCCAGACGTTTTCGAACTCTTTTTCAAACTATTTCCTTACGGAGTCAATACCGTTCTGCAACTCTCCAACATCCCACACCAGTGAAGTAACTGATCATCTACGCGCCCCTGCGCTCGAGGCAGGATGGAGAGCTCATCTTTCCAAACTATCAGGTGAGAACATAGCAAGAGTTCGGAAGTAATTTGTGGGAAGAGATCGCAGGAGTGGGGGAAGGTGGGATTGGCGCCCAGTCCCCGCAGGTGGCTAATTCCCTTTTCTCCATTACAGAAGAATATTCATACGGGCAAAACAAGCTAAACTGGGTGGTCCGGTCCAGTCCATCATTTCGGCGCCCCGTGTCGCTGGAAGAGGTAACAGCCCAGTTCAGATCGACGCCCCCGTGGACACCAGGTGAGCGTAACAGCTCCTGAAGTATGCAGAATTCTGCAACAAATAAAAGTCCTCCTGGTTGATGAAGTAAGCATGGTTTTGCAATAAAGGTGTTGATCCAGCGCCAGACAGAGAGGCGCACTAATCAATTGCGGGAATAAGGGGATGAGCTTGGGCACCCCAAAGGGAGAAGTGGGGGGTTCACGGGAAGCTGTAGCCAGTCCCAGGGACCCAGCATAGAAGGAAAAATGGGGGCAAGAGGACACTCTGTATATAACATCCTATGGACACACAGGAACTTGCTTAGTAAAAGCAAGGGAGGCAAAAACACAGGTAAGCTTACTCCTGGGGGGCGTCGCAGGTGGCCATCTCACAGTAGGTTAGCCTTTGAACACACTGCACACCCACAGCGGCATAGGGATGGAGGAAGCTGAACTCAGGATGATTATCTCCAGCAGGCCGTGGTTCCTGGTAACAGCACCGGGCGATACAATCAAGGACAGCGAGCAGGTCCTACGGTTGTTCACAGCAGCTGGGGTTTGGGGAGGTACTTGCATAACACCTAGGGTGGTTTCAAATCGCCCCTTGCCTGAGGGTATGGGAACCAGGATGTAGGATGGAAGGGAGCTCCAAGACAAACCAATCAGACAGTAAGTTTTGGTGTCCCTGAAATGTAACAAGTCCTTAGAGTCCACAATAGTATTTGCAAAGGTTCTCATCAAGCGGGTGCCATGTGAATGTCTCCCTTCCCACTAGTTCAGGGAGTCTCATGTTTCTTCCTTCCTGGTTCTGGCCAATGGCAGATGAATAAAGATCTGCATGTCAGCACAATTATGTTATTACTAATTGCAAACTGTTTGAATGGTGGAGCGTGAAGCAATCTGGTGCCACACGGGGAGGAGATGAGCTGGGAGAGGGCAGGTCTGTTTTGCTCCAATCATGTTGAACTAATGTATGGTTAGCTATAGGGGCATGACGTAGTCTTACCAGTCAGTTCCATTCAAACGGAAAAGACTAGAAGTTCGAAATGCAACTGTTTCAAACTGTACACAACAGTATAGAAGCAGAAGCACCGTCCGCTGTGAGCCAGTTTGTCAACTCGCATCAACCAGTTCTGTTATACTGTGCTGTTTGGTTTGTGCTTGCCCAGCTAAAATAAACAGCGTTAGTTCTTGCCTGGTGTATGCTCCTTCTTGGACTACTACTGGTAACTTATTAATTGTGAGCTCTAGTGGACCCCTATCCCTACTAGATTTTATAACCTCATTATGGCTCTAATTCATCTCAGAATGCAAGATGTCCTAAAAATCGACTACGCAGAACTGTTTGGAGGAAAACAAATTATTGTTTTCGGAGACCTCCTACAGTTAATGCCAGTAAAACGTCAACCCATTATCAAAACATTAGGACACAAACTAAGCCGTAATACACTGCAGCATTGGGAATGTACATCTCTGGCAACATTTTGCTACAGAGAACAAACTCAATACATGTGTCTGTCTGCAGATCTAACCTATGCTAACATTTTAATAAGCACTAGAACTGGTCTGCTTACTAAATCCATCTTAAAAATTAGAGTAATCCATGTGCTGTATGGACAGAAGAGATCTGCTCCTGATGTCATGGAACAATTAACTCAACAACATCTAAAATGCATGTGCTTAATGCCAATGCTTGCAAGCTGTAGCCAATTCAACTATACAATGTTGAAAAAAGAAATGCAACCCATAGTGAATATCAGCTCCACAGACAAACTAGAAGTACACAGCATGGCACTATATATATATATATATGTCAACAAGCACCAGCATAACTAAATAGCTTAGAAAAATGTATCTCCAAAACAGCTGGATTAGAAAAACTATTAACTCTGTGTCTAAACTGCAGAGTAATTCGTAAAACATAACCTTGACGAAAAACAAGGTGTAGTCAATGGAGAAATTGGTAGTTGTTGCCTTCCAAACATATCGGCGTGGCAACAACATTCAGTTTGTCAACATCCACGTTGACAAACTTGCAGAAGTTAAAAAACAATAGGCCACATATAAGTATGTTTGTATGCAGAGAACAACGCTATGTGTACTGTACACCCCATCTAGATATGTAACCTGTACATCAAAAAATAAAACTTTTAAAAAGAAAACTAATAAAAACAGGAGCTATATCAAATCTCCCTATAAAACAACCAAAAAAACAAATAACTACTGCTCCTCCATCAAATAATACAATCACAAAATTCTCTAGTACAAAAAGAACTGTACGTCCATAAAAAGACACAGAGACAAATGTCTCTTGTCAAAAAAACTGCAAGCCCATCAAAAGATACAGAGACACAACTCTCTGGACGATTCAAATTCAGCAACACAACTGGAGTGAATTGCTATGTGAATGTAGCAATCAATCTTCTCTTCCAATTGGCACCGATTGACAAAACATTTACTTAAACGGCCCAGACCAGTTGTGTTTGAAAATGCTCATCCTTCATACAAATGCCACAAATAATCCTGACGGCACTACAGTATCTCGGGTATAAGGCAAGAATTGGAGTACTGTACAGGAATGGTACAATTCACCACAAACACACAGGAAGATCCACAAAACTCCAGATGTACTTACTACAAGTACTAGAAACCAAAAACATCCCTATAAATGAATTCTTCCAGATTTCATACACGTGGAAACATGCATGCACTCTCTCCAACCATGTTTCACAAGAGCATTCCCCTAATCAACAATTTATGTATGTATCCATACAAAATCCTGAAGGCATTCCATTTCATCAGCTTCTGCAGAATGCAAATCATAGCATATTATGGTCTTTTTGCAATTCAGACAATCGCTCTAGCATACAAATAAACTCACATGGCCAATATGTCATAGAAATGCTTGTAAAGTACAATGCAGATGGTACCAAAATAGCTGTAAGCTCACTAGCTTTACACATTGCAAAGTATCTCTCTGCAAGAAAACCCTCACAACAGTAGGCATAATCTACCACACTTGTGGCACAACCTCTTCAGGCCACCATATTGCATATGTAAAAGAAAGTGATTGATCTGAATGTAATGACACTTGCGTTACTACAAAAATTGGTTACCAGCAAATCTAACAAATGCCTACCTAATATTCTTGCAACCCAACTTTACTCACTAAAGGATACTATAATACACAGAATGCTCCAATGGGTATCTAACTACTTTAAACATCACACTGTGTTCTTTCTTGCAAGGGAGCGCCCTGACCTCTTTTTGTACTTTAAACATACCCTTCATTATAATATACTTCAAACATGCCATCACCGTTATACTTACGTAATACATCCACAGAGTTAGAATACGCCAACGGGTATCTAACTACTTTAAACATACCCTTCATTACAACATAGTGCAAACATGCCATCACAGGTACTTACAAAAGACATCCACGGTACTACAATATTACTTTTAAAATCCAATAGTGTTGAAATACGCCAACGAGTATCTAACTACTTTTACCATACCCTTCATTACAATACATTTCAAACATGCTATCACACTTATACTTACATAATATATCCATAGTACCACACACATGTATTCTGTAACAAGTATATACTTTAAAACCATGTAAATGTCACAAACTGTATGTAAATAAAGTAGGATTTTTTCAATCCACCATGGTTTTTTTTCCCCAATGACCCAATGATTACTTCATGTTAATACAACAAAAGTGTACTACGCATAAATGTTTTACCAAACATAGTACACACACACAATGTACTGTTGATGAGGGTCAAAAAAGTAAATCTATACATACAATTCTATGTAATTAAATGTTTAACATATGCTGTTTGACGGATATATATTTTTTCTACGCAAAGAAACAACCACAGATTCCAGCATTCTTACCATATTCAAATTACCAGCCACACCCAGTATCAATTACTCAGCATATTAATGTGGCCATAATTACTAAGGACAAAGTATTCTACCTTCCACCATCGACTACAATTCTACATTACAGCCTTCCTACAATATTCAACTAAGCATCCATCCCCACTATCAGGACACTACTGTAGCCAAAATCACTAAGGACAAAATATTGTAACAATACACAGTGTCCACAATTGTGGTAGGATTATAAAAACCATATACACTTCAAAAATATCATCCCACCATATTACAAATGCTGCACACTTCCCCTACAGTAGCTGTACTTACTATATGCATATTACTGTGGCCGTGGCCAGTGTCCAGATTGATACTCCCCCTAGACTATCTATAATTACTATACACATTACTATGGCCAGGGCAAGTGTCCAGATTCTTGGGGGCCTGGCCTTTGGCCGCTGGTCACAGCTATAACAATAGAATTGAACCAATTCCTAAATACACACAATGCACCTTCAAGTAACATGACTCACATAGATCCCCTCCCATCCCAATAACGTCCAGAGACACATGTCCATGTCAGCGGACAAATGTTTGTGTCTGTGGCTCAGAATATTGCTGTGATCAGTATAATCGACCATAGACTCAACAGCACCTGCACAGCCTTTTTCACCTTAAAATCGGCTCTATTATTTCCACTCCCCCACCCTTCAGAGACCTTCTTTCAGCCACAAAATAACCCCAAATGTATTTTCCAGAGATTTGTTCTTACAGCTCTGACCGCGGACAAAGGCCGGGATCCGCAGATCCAATATGGTGACCAAAAGGTTGACACAGCTTAAGTTTTTCAACAACCAATCAACGTGTGCATACAATGTCCGTATAGGTCACGCGCCTCCCTGATTGGTCCAGAGGTGTCCCCGGACACCAAATCAGGAAGTCAGTCCACAGACTTTTAATTTTAACCTACGTTTTGGCCATTTAAAAAAAGAAATACTGGACGGATGTACCCCAAATTTGCAAAAGCATGCTTTCGGGACCAAGCCGCCACTCCTCACGCAAGTTTGGTGCCAGGAGCTGATAGGCCACATAGTTACTAGTTAGTAACGTGGAAGTATACACTGCAGGTGAAATGGGCACATGCGTGCTTAAAGAAGCCTTCATGGAACAGTTATGCAAAATGCCTACTTGCTTTAGGTTAAGACCCAAATATAATGTTCAGTTGCCAAGTGACACATCTGATACTGATAGCAGCAAAGCTTCTAAGATGAGAAGCGAAGGTACATTATTGACTTTAAAGACTGATAAGGCCCCAAACTTGCTTCAACAGAATGGGGTTACTTGTAAAAAGTCAAACCCAGACATTTAAGTAACTTATAAGGGCATTATCTTCTTAAAAAGACCCAGACTACACATTGGAAGGTACATTTCTGATGACATCAGGAAGCATGCCTCCAAAGGTTTTGTCTGTAGCATGCATAGAAACAAACAAAGCTATGTGAACTCTTATTTGGAATTGTATAGGTGAAAACTTACCTTGTTTATGTTAAAACATTTGCAGTTTCAAGCCATCCATGTACAACTTCTTAATATGAGGAGGTTGAGCTAAAGACAATATAAAACTGTATCCTGTTAAAACATGGCTATAGTACTAAAGGTTGGAAATATGTTAGTTGGCAAAACCACGGTTGCTGCTAAAGCATATTTTATCTGCCCCACTTGGCTTTCCACTTTGACTTGGGAGAAGAAAGAGACATCTTTAGAAGTCTTCCATCATATGAAGCAGAACCCATAACAATTGGGTGCGCCTTTTCCCAGGAAATTTATTGTACCTAAGTTGAGATCCTGACACCTCTTGCAGGTGGAGGGAACTGGCTTCCCTTGGTTCGAGCTGGACACTGTTCTCTTTAAAGGGGCTTGCAAGAAGAAGGGGACGTTAGTGGTTAAAAGGTGATAATTACTGAAGTGATTCTTTGAGCTGTAGAAAACAGGAGAGAGCGGAGGTCGAGAGAGGACAAGACATAAGAAATCCACTAAAGAAGCATTTTGCCATCTTGGAAAATGTGTTGCCTAACATCTTTTCTAAACCCCCCTGATTTCCTGCAGACGTAGAACACTGGTTATGACACTGAGAAGGAGGAAATATTAGTGAAGTTAAAAGGAATTTGCACCTGAGAAAAGGCTTGACCAATTACCATGTTAAGATTTGACTACATAATGTGAGAAGATCCATTCAGACTGTTGAATTAAATTTGAAACTTAAGGCAAACCCAACCTGAAACCCTGTTATAGCTACAACTGATCAAAGAGGTAAATTGCTGGAAGAAAAGCTAGCCTACCTGCTGCTGAACACTGGTTTCCAGGGAAACAGTCTTCTTTTTAGGGTATGCTTCTTGCAAGTAACTTTACTATCCTGTCCTAACGGGGGGAGGGGTGGAAGAGAGTCAATTTCTTCAGGTAACCAAAAAAAGGACCCACACTGTGTACCAAGCCCAAATGTTGCTGCCTTTGGCAATGCTCGAGCTAAGCATAGCATTATTCTCATTCTCGACAGCTTAGAACCCCATTGAGCCAAAGACCAACTGGCATTGAGATGCTATAGCTTCTTGTGCCTATCCATCGACCGTGTGCAGATATTTCTTTGCTCTGCTGAGCTGCTTGGACCGTCAGCCCAGCGGGTCAATGGATTTTACTGCCATATAGCCCCAATTAAGCCAACTTGGCTCATGACCCCACGAAAATGAATCACACGCTTTTTTTCATTTTTAAGAAAACATTGAGTCATTGAGCCACGTCAATTCAACCCATTGCCTGCCTTCATCTGAACCATGTTGAGCTTGTGAGCCATCCCCACTTATCTAATCCATGGTGCAGTGCTGAAATCTCGTCTAGCCAGCCTGTGGTGTTGAACTGGTTTTTTACCCATTGGAAATGCATCTAGAAAACTGTCTCAGTGCTGTTGAGACTCTACATAGAGACTGATGGTAGAGTTTGAGTTAACTGCAGGTCCTTCGCAAAGCTATTCTACATTTTGCAACCGTGGCCGTGTGCCTTGGACCTTAGAGACAAATAAGATCCCTTTAACTACCTTACAAAACTTTCAAAAGTAAGAATGTTGACTTCACTCTTTTCTCTATTATTGCATACATTTGCTCTCCTCTCAGCTAATAGCCGCAGTATGCAATCCATTCGTATTTGGTCTGCATTATCTCTGTTCTTTCTTAAAAGGGTAAGACTGTTCATATTTTATGTATGGTTTCTCTGTGTTTTAGTACACACAATGACACATTGCACTACTTCAAAATAAAGACAAATGGATAATACAAATATCCCATATTCAGAACAGGATAATAACAATTTGTTTATATCCCAGTCCAAATGCCTGAAAATTCAAACTCAAAGGGGAAGTTCGCTCAGAAATTGTATCATCCCAATTAATCGTGCATATATTTTTGAGCATACAGTGATCGTTCTTAAAAGAAATTCCTATGCACTGTACCTTTGTTTTTCTCACATTTTCAAATGCGAAAGCAATGGGTGAGGTGCTGCCATCTTGTGCTAATCTTTCCGTTGATCTATCGCCCTAAATTCAAGTGCCCTTGTGGCAGTAATTCAGATCACTAGACGCTTATGCCCCTTTTCGCAACGCCAATGCATGTCTCATTTCAAAGTCCTCTGTGCGCAATCTATTACCCTGTCACCATGGAAATGCCAAGACGCCTCTTTCCTCGACAAGTGTAAAAAAAGCATATTCAATCACACAACATTGGAGTTTCTTTTCCCTTTGCGTCAGTGTATTTCATGTGAAGCCTGACTTGTTTCTGCTCTGTTCAGCTATCTTCCAAGTGCAACGCACTACGAACATTATATTTTTTTCACAGTGTTGATTTTGATATTTAGAAATTATGGCAACAATTCAGTCCTACCAGTACGAGCACGAATATTCTGAAGAGGAAATTATTGAAAGGGAAAGAAGCTGAAACGATTGGGAATCGGATGAAAGTCTTGACGATCAATCACCAGAGACGGAACCCAGTCGCATGGAAGACGTTTCCACCTGGTGTTCCTGCCATTGTTCTGAGTTTATGCGCACTATGGTTGAGAACTGCTGTTTCAGAGAAAACTCTGGCTGCTTGGCCTACATTGCCAAAGAAGACACACCACAGCTATGCGTTACCGAGCTGCATGACTTAATTTCAGCCTGCCTTACAAGATCTGTGTTGTGAATGATGATGGTCCTTTTGCACGAGTATCGAGCTACAGTTCATCCTTGTAATCCAAGTCATGAGTAGGTTTACTCTATATATGTTGTATGCTTGACAACCAAGATGACTAACATTGTATGTTGCTCCCCCACGTCATTTTAACTTTGATCGAGCACTGAAGAATGTTTATTTATGTAAATTCAATACATTGATCGTACTAATCGCAAACCAAAGCATTCATCTTTAGATTTAGGGCCCGATTCATGGAGCAAAATTGCGAGTAAAAGGGGGCGCTTGCGTGTAAAACACGTGCAAAAACCCATTTGTCGATTCATGGAACACATTGCGCGTGGCTTACCCGACACTTGCGCTGAATCCGTGCGGGTCCAACACGTCACTGCGACACCACGAACGCGTTGCGCGAGATGCCCAGCGAAGACACATACCGTCTAGTGCAGTCACCTAAAAATGGGGCGGAACACGTGGAATGGGGAACAACAAGCGTAAATGTGGGCATCACGCGGGAACTACCACAGTAAAATACTTGCAACACCCACACACGCGCTAACAACACGTATTCATGTAATCGAACAGGGCTCTCCGGCGTACGGAAAAACACACGCTAATCTTGGAAACACGTCCGCCACGCGAAAGCTGGCATAAGCGTCACTGCGCACTAAAAACAATGCATAAAAAGTGCGTGCAAAAGCCAACGCGCATATTCAGCTACGATGAATGTACCATTTTTCGCAGCCGTGATCGTCGGACACGGCAGGAGGAGGATAGCCCGGGCATGCATTTTTTTACCCAGGACCAGCCTTTTTGGGATGCCTGATGACCAGGTCTATAGCAGGTGTAGGTTTCCACCTCATATCTTATTAGACCTGGTCACCGAGTGGGAAGATGACCTCACATCACCCACCCTGTGCTCCCAAGCACTGAACCCCTTGGAAAAGGTGCTCAATGTACTGCATTGATTGGCCACTGGGCCATTTCAGCAGACAACTGCCATAGTCAGGGTCATTTCATAAGCCACGTAGTCACGCTGCCTACACCAGGTGTTGGCAATCATGACTGCATGCCCCTCATTCCCCAGGCACATATACATGGCCCAGAACACCTGCAGAAAGGCATGCCATGGTCAGGAACTTTTACGGGGTGGCGCACTTCCCTAAAGTGCTTGGTGCCATCGATTGGACATACTTAAGAATTGTAGTGCCCCTTGCTAACAGACTCCAGTTCCTACATTCATCCTTGCTAACACACCATGCACATGGACCGACCACCATCTCATCACCTTCACCATTAACAAAGGCAAACAAACACCAACACTGATGCCCAATGCACTGCCCACATTCACAAGAAACAGCAAAAACATCACAGCTGAGAACCTCATCCCTCTACTCCAACCCATTATTGATTTCCCACTCACCCTCACTAACCCCACTGACCTAGTAGACCTATACAACTCAACCATCACGAAGGCCATCAACACCATAGCTCCCCTCAAATTACGCAAATCCAAACCACGAGTACACCTTAATTCATGGTTCACACCTGAATTGAAAACTCTCCGCAAAAATAAAGGCAAGCCGAACTAACCTGGAAACAATCTCCCTCCACTAACAACAAAACCTCCTATTCAATAGCCTCCAATCACCTACAAGTCATCCATTATACAAACAAAAAAAAACATGTATAACGATTTAGTAAAGCCAAATCCAACACCAAAGAGCTCTTTAATATACTCCGAGATCTTGAGTCCCCTTCTCCCATACCCGACACCTGTACCAAAGATACTGCCTGGTGCACCAAAATACAAGAAGCTCTCTTGGGCAAAATCGCCATGCTACAATCCAAAATTGAGTCTAAAAAAGCAAGCCTCCCCCTCATAAACAATCCCACATCACCTTCTAACTCCACCAGTCAAGCCAAGAACAACCCATCTCTATCAAGGAGGTTGAAGATATAATAAACTCACTAAAACGCTCTAAATGTCAAGGAGACATTTGCCCAGCCCCTATCATTAAAGAGGCGGCCAAAAATCTTTCCCCGTTCATTACCTCGCTCATCGATTCCTCCTTCACATCCAGCATAGTACCCAACAACCTAAAGGACTCTTGGGTATTACCTCTCCTCAAGAAACCTACTATAGAGCCCAACACTCCCACAAACTACAGACCTATCACTACCATCCCCTTCCTACTAAAAATCCTTGACAGAGCGGCTTACCTGCAGATACAGGACCATCTCGAAAAAAACAACCTATTAGAACTTGGGCAATCAGGCTTCCGACCCAAACATGGCACAGAGACAGCCCTTATCGACCTCAAGACCCAAATGGACAACATCAAATACAAAGGCAAACTAGCCCTCCTCCTACTCCTCGACCTTTCTGCCGTCTTCGACCTGGTAAATCACAATATACTATGCCAACACCTAACCTCAGCAGCCAACTTCTCTGACAAAGCAAACGCATGGATCCAGTCATTCCGGAATAACCGATCCATGAGGGTCTTCACTCCTACGGCAGCCGCTGAACCAGCCCCTGTCATATGTGGCGTCCCTCAGGGCTCATGTGTCTCCCCCACACTCTAAAATGTCTTCACGAAACCTTTATTTGACATACTGGACCAGCCTGGTGTCATACATACCAATTACGCAGATGACACCCAAATACTCATACCACTAACCGGAGACTACACCACTGACAACTCTGTACTTAATAACATATACTCCATTATACAAGAATGGATGGCTAAACACGGCTTATGCCTCAATGACGACAAAACTGAACTTCTCCTCCTAGGATCTCAAGCCAGACTCAACAACTTTAACAAATCATACCAATCATTCACTATCGACGGCAACAACATCCCGACCTCTAACAACGTCAAAACTTTAGGGATTTATCTCGACTCCTCCCTCACTCTGACCAGACAAATCAATGCCATCTCATCTGCTGCTGCCTACACTTGTAAGCTTATTAATGCATGCAGACCCTACCTCTCGACCCCTAACTGTATCACGTTAGCCAGAGCACTTGTACTCTCGAAAGTCGACAACTGCAACGCCCTATAACTGGGCATGAGCATCAAGAACATCAACAAACTTCAAATAATTCAAAACAATGCACTCAGATCAGCTTTGAACCTACCCAAGCATGACCACATATCAAACATCAGACGCTCCAATCAATGGTTATCCATACCCCAAAGAATCAATTATAAAACACTCTCCCTCAGACACAAGTTTCTACACAACCAAGCACCCAGATACCTATCAGACAACTTCTCGGTCCACATTCCACCCCGCCTAACCAGATCAGTCTTAACACAAACCTTAAACATTCCTAGGTTCAAGCTACAAAACGTAGGTGGCACCAGCTTCACCGTACTCGCATCTAAGCTCTGGAACTCCCTCCCCACCACCCTCAGAGCTGAACCCTCCTTTTACCACTTCAGAAGCGTAGCCAAAGCATGGCTTCTTGCCAATGAAAGCTAAAAGCCATGTCCAAAAGCCAGCTAGGAGTACTCAAATCCCACTCCCTGTACATATTTACCCTCTCTGATATCCTTCTATTCTTTTACCCTCTGTACATATATCTCTACGACTTGAACATGCGCTGGTCGTGGGATGTGTGTTTTTTGGTCAGGTGCAAATCACTTCGCCATGTTGAAGTAATTTTAGAATTTGTATAAGGTGACACCGCTTTATGTAGTATCTCTGTGACTTGTTAGCCAGATAGGGTCAGGAAGACAGCATGTGTGCCCGGTCTCCCCCATCTTAGAGAATTGTGGCTGTGGCACCTTGAACTTTTATGAATTAATCATAATAATGTTATTAGATGCATATTTAAATTCTCCTCATCAATATATGTTTGTATGTGGTTTGTTTTACTCTGTGAAACGTAGGACTCATGCCTGAGCAATAAAATTTCAAAAAAACTTTTTTATATTAAATGAAAACTCTAGTGCACTGTGTATTACATTCTGTGTGGTGATGTGAATAACCTACGGAGTGGGACCCAGTACGAGTTAAGACTGGGTCACTAAATTTGTATTTGCTTTTGAATGGTCCATCCGGGGGACTCCCCTTAGTGTGTTGATCCTGTTACTCATTTGTCCCCTGTATGCCTTTGAGTACTCATCCCTTGTGTGGCAAAACAAGATACCCAGAAGCCATACCTATGAGAACTGTTACTGCCCACGTTGTGGCTAAGGCTCTACTTGGTATTTTTACCAGAGTAGGGTTTCCTAAGGAAGTGATATCCGACAGAGGATCCAACTTTATGCCCCACTACATGCAAGCCATGTGGAAAAACTGTGGTGTCACTTACAAGTTCTCTACAGCCTACCATCTACAGACAACTGGACTGGTAGAGAGGTTTAATCGTACTATGAAGAGCATGATAGGTGCTTTAGAGGAACCCCTTAAGAAAAAGTGGGACCTTTTAGTGCCATGCCTTCTCTTTGCTTATAGAGATGTCCCTCAGGAGGGAGTTGGTTACAGTCCCTTTGAACTTCTCTATGGCCATCTAGTCAGAGGTCCATTGGCCCTGATCAAGGAGGGGTTAGAGAGTGCTCCTTCCCCCAAGCCAGTCAGAGTGACTGACTATGTGACAGGTCTCCGGAGGAGAATGTCACACATGATGGCAGAAGCAAGTGATAACTTGAAAGCAGGTTGGGCTCTGGTCAAACATTGGCATGACCAGTAGGCCAGCATGGGTGAGTTTACTCAAGACCAGCTTGTATTAGCTATGGTGCCAACAAGGCAGAGGTCTTTGCAGGACAAATGGATAGGACCCTTCAAGGTTGTGGGCAAACTTGGAGAGGTGAACTATTTAGTGGATTTAGCAAACCTAAGGAGGCTCCCAGAGTCGTTCAAACCAACCGTTTAAAGGCTTATGTCTGAGACCAGAAGTGGGATGCTTTGCTTCTAGCTTCAGCTCATGAGGAAGAGGAGAGTGAAACTCTACCTGACCTCCTCAGAGGCCACCCTTCAGATGAAAAAATCGAAGGAGTTAATCTCTCTTCTCAACTGACGTCTGAACAACAGGAGGAGTGCAAAGTTCTGTTGAATCGGTTTGCCTCCCTGTTTTCACTAACACCAGGCTTGATCCCTTGGGGCCAGAATGATATTCTCAATGGGGACTGTTTACCTGTGAAAAACAGAGGTTACAGAATGTCAGAGCATGTGAGATCCCACATCAAAGGAGAGCTCAACTAGATGCTTGATCTCGGGGTTATAGAGCCAGCTACAAGTCCATGGTCTAGTCCAGTTGTTCTAGTACCAAAGGCAGGATCCAAGGAGTTGAGATTCTGTGTGGAATATAGAGCTCTAAATGCAGTCACTAAGAATGATGTCCATCCTTTGCCAAGGACAGATGAACTGGTGGATAGACTTGGTTCAGCCAAGTACCTCAGTACATTTCATCTAACCTCAGGCTATTGGCATTTTCTACCCCAGCAGGCCTATACCAGTTTAAGTTTATGCCTTTTGGACTAAAGAAGGCACCTGCTACATTTCAAAGGATGGTTAATCAAGTTCTGAATGGGATGGAGGACTTCTGCATGGCATACTTGGTTGACATTGCAGTGTTCAGCCCTACATGGAAAGAACATATTGATCGCCTGGGATATGTTTTGCAGGCTCTTGAGCAGGCCCATCTGACCATAAAGGTAAGCAAATGTCAAATTGGTCAGAGTAAAGTTTTCTACCTTGGTCAAGAGGTAGGAGGAGGTGAGATAAGGCCATTGACCAGCAAAGTACAAGCTGTGCAAAACTGGGCCACCCCTACTACTCAAACCAAAGTGAGAGCATTCCTAGGTCTCACTGGGTTCTACAGGAATTTCATAGAGAACTATGGGTCCATAGCTTCTCGTTTGAATGTGATCTCCTCTCCAAAATTCCCTAAAAGGTTAGATGGAATGAGGGGTGCAATCAAGCCTTTGAAAACCTGAAGAAATCCCTTTTTCAAGTCCAGTCCTAAGAGCTCCTGATTATCACCAACACTTCATTGTGCAGACAGATGCCTCCAATATAGGTATAGGTGCAGTCCTTAGTCAACTGGATGAGAAAGGTAGGGAGAACCCCATTTGCTTCATCAGTAGGAAACTAAAGGAAACGGAAACAAGGTGGGCAGCCATAGAGTGTGAATGTTTTGCCATTGTGTGGTCTCTGAAGAGGTTTAGACCATACTTGTATGGATCTACCTTTGTGATTCAGGCAGACCACCAACCCTTGAGATGGTTAATGCAAATGAAAGGGGAGAACCCAAAACTACTGGGATGGTCAATCTGCCTGCAAGGATTTGATTTCACCATTGAGCACAGAGCAGGATGTCAACACCAAAATGCTGATGGTCTCTCTAGGATGTTTGTAACCGACTAGAGGTAGAGATTCATCCAGGAGTGGATTAAATCCTCCTGTCCCTTAGTCCGGGGGGTTGGGAGGGTTGGCGAGTGTTAGGGAGAATTCTCATAAATGGCTAATTTCCCTTACCTAATGAGTCCCTCAGCAGCTTTGCTGGATTTCTAGGAATTATTTTTTCACCTGGTAAGAGTGTGAGCCTTTTTCCCACTCTTACATGTGTTTTGCTGTGTTGCCATTTGTGTGATCTTGGGCTCTAGAGCCTCACCTTCTCCATGAGCACCATTTGTTTGTGTGTTACACAGCACTGTCAGTGCAGTAAAACAGGGTTGTCTTTTAGACTTCCCTCTGACTCCATTTTTCTGGGACTGACTACTGTCTCCCAGAAACCTGTAAAGTTGCCATTAACTTTATGTAGTCTCTTTAAACTACAGACCCAGTACACCCCATCTTACATGGAGCATTGGAAAGGGTTAATTCCTATCCCTTTTTGTCTGTGTCTTGTGGGGCAGTTTTTCACTCCCTTTACATTAAGACTTGGCTGGTGGCAGTGGTAACTACCCTAACTTTTCTACCGCGGTTATCTTATATAACGATGGTATTGTTTTAGGCTATTATATTAGCCTCAAACATAAACCCGCTTGACCAAATACATTTTATTTTGGCTCTGGCTGGGTTTAGTCACCATTTCTTTTTGTTAAAGTATTTCTCGTGTTCTTCTCTGCGTGCCAAACCGGGGTTGATTCCTTTGTTTGCTGTCTTTTTGTGGGCTTCTGTACAGAAGCCCTCCTTAAGGCGCCTGAAAGTCTGGGTAGGCAGGATGTGAGGGAGGGGTCTTCGGACCCCTGCCATGGCTTTCCTTGGTAACCCAAGTCGCACTCTAGTCTGATAGGCTAAGGGGACTGTCCTTGCCAGGCCAGCCACCCTGCTGTGTGATTGACAGCCAGGCTGTATGAATGGGTGAAAACTGCATAAAAAACAGATCTCTGGGACTGGAAAGGCAGAGTCGCCGCTGGTACGCAAGAACCAACGAGGAGCTGACAGAAGAGGACCCCTTCAACGACTGACCCTCCCAGTGAAGCCCTGCTGCAGGTGCGAATCATCAGAATCTGCCGACAGAGAAGATCCTCCAGGAAACTTCTTCTCTTGAGCTGGTGGACCAACCAGTTCGCAAGCCAGGACCCCATCTCTGGTCAAATTCGCTGTACAGAAGTACAGTGGGCAGTTTAGCCAGGAAGGTCAGACCCTGCTTGGGTTTTAAGGAGCGCACCTTTTATTCGTTGCTTTGCTCTGCTGCTGGTTTCTTCCCTCGGCAGTGCAGGACCCTCCAGTCTTCCTACTTCATGTCAGTCCGACAGTCGCTTCAGGAACCGTGAGCCTGCAGGAACTACCAGGAATGTCTGCCTCAGCTACAGCTTCCTCTCGTTTTTAAGGTACTGTGCAAACCCGTTTGCTCGTTTCGTTCAGCCGCGGGGAAAGTGTGTGAAATCCTTCTCCAATCCGAGGGGTTTGTCCTTCTCTTCTTTTTGAACTAACTTTTCTACCACCCAACCTCGTCCAAAATCCATGGCACAAACTTTATCGTGAACTATCCTGAACCGTGTGATCTTGAGCAAAAGACTTTTGTCCTATTGACTTTGGCCCTAAGCCTTTTCTACCTGATTCTATCACTGTAGTTCCTCTTGTTCTATTGCCCTGAGTACTTACCTGATGGTGTGGTTCTATTTCTGTTAACTTTGTCTTTCCCTCCCTTTTTAAATTGCTGGAGTGCCATTTTGCCCCCACTTCATTTTGTGAGCTTAACATGTCTGGAATTTAAGGGAAGTGGTGTGGTGTATTGAGATTGTAATTTTTAAACTGCTTATAATGGTGTAATGTTTTACACAACTGAAGAGTGAAATAAATGTATATTCTTTTACTTGAGTCAGTGTTTGCCTGAATCATAGTAATTGCTGTCCTTTGTGTAACTATTTGATACTGCTCATTTACTCTTGAGCTAAGTCTGGCTGCTCCGCTACTGCTACCACTTTAACAGTGCAGTACAGGCTTGTACCAAAGGTGAATTTCTACTGTCACTTGTAGTCTTAATTGTGTGTGGTGTTCCTAAAGGGTACTGCATATAATTCTGCCTAAGAGCCGCATCAGCCCAGCCCACGGGGGTGATGACGTGGGTGTGACTGGTGCAGTCCAGACTCGGGGGCAGGAGGCAGTACAGGTCGCCATGGAGGGGCCTGTGACTGATCCTGCCCCTGGAACTGCGACTGCACCAGTATGTACCTGCTGGCATGCACCAGGTCAGTCCCATCCGCAGGTGGCGGATGTTTCCACCCAAACGGAACCACGAATACCTGCGAATGTCGCCATTCGGGACCGTGTGGAACTGGTGCTAGCCGGTATCATGAGGCGGACAGGCACCATTTGTGATGATGTGCAGGCTTCCAATCTGGGGCTTGCACGTCATCACAAGGAGGTCTGCCGTCTGGTGAATTGGCTAGCACATTTCCTGGCCTAGAACTGGTTGCACGGGCTGGCCACTTCTGGGACCCCCTCCTCATCTTCCCCCTCTGTGCACCAGTCGTCCTCCCTGCCGTCTTCCGGCCCAGATGTCACCAGGGCCCCCTGTGTACCTGTCTCAACCCTGACGGCCAGTCTGGTGGAGACCACATCCCTGCCAGAGTCGGGAGTCGAAGTTGGATCAGCCGAGGTGGTCACCACGCAGATCCAGCCAGCGACAGGAGCTGTGGCAATGGAGCAAGAGCAGGCACCAAGGAGCAGGGCACATGCACGACAGCGCTGAGGGCTGTCATCA
Organism: Ambystoma mexicanum; assembly: GCF_040938575.1. Classification (NCBI taxonomy): domain Eukaryota; kingdom Metazoa; phylum Chordata; class Amphibia; order Caudata; family Ambystomatidae; genus Ambystoma; species Ambystoma mexicanum. Next base: position 283,423,994 of record NC_090927.1, read on the forward strand.
TCCTGGAGGCTGTCCTTGAGGCACAGGCACCGAGCTATTTGGCAGCAGAAGGCTTGGGGTAGGAGGCATGTGGTGTGGGCTGCCTGCGGGGTGTTGCTACGGGTGATGGGGGTGCCCCTTGTGGTGTGGGCTGCCAGCGGGGTGTGGTCACGGGTGATGGGGGGAGTCCCATGTGGTGTGGGATGCCTGTGGGGTGGCATGGTGGGGGTGTCCCTTGTGGTGTGGGCTGCCTGCGGGGTGTGGTCATGGGTGATGGGGGCTGGGGTGTGGCTGTCCCGTCGGGAGGGGTCAGCTTCCAGTGGATTTGTATGTGTATCAGGATTTTGTACACGCTGGGGTGAAGACTGGGTACGCTCTGAGTATCCGCGCGATTTGGCTGGGGTGCGGACGGGGTATGCGTGGACGGAGAAATCGTGTGAGAAGTCAGCACGTACCCTGGAAGCACCCCAGCCAAATCGCGTGGAGACTCAGCGCATACCCTGGACGCACCCCAGCCAAATAGCATGGAAACTCCCACGCGTACCCTGCCTGCACCCCAGTCAATTTGCGTGGAAACTCAGCTCGTACCCCAGACACACCCCAGCCAAATTGTGTGGAGACTCTGCGCTTACCCTGGATGCACACAAGCCAAATCACGTGAAAAGTCAGCACGTACCCTGTCCGCACTCCAGGCGAATTGCGTGGATACTCAGCACGTACCCTGTCCGCACCCCACCAAATTGCGTGGATACTCAGCGTGTACCCGGTCCGCACCAAGTTTTCACATGATTTGGCTGGGGGTTTGTAAGCTGTTCCAGGGATGGCGTGGGGGCGTGTGCCGTGTTTGGCATTTTACTTGCTTTTTACTGTGCGTGGGGGACGTAATGGCAGTGTTACTGGCGCTGATTGATGTTCCTTGCACCACGGCTAGTGATGCCTCAGGAAATCCATGAATACGCATGCCACGCAATTGTTTCTTTGCGCCACGGCTGGTGCACACGTGGCACACGCTCCTTCTCGGCGAGCGGCGCTTGCACCTTTTATGCGCTGGATTCTATGAATCGGGCCCTTAACGTCCGAACAATTACATTTCTTTCACTTTATTTCCCCATGTCCAAATCTGTTTTCGATTGGTTGTTCACTTTTTTAATTGATCGCAACTTCACATCACAAGTACTCTGCTACGAAAGCTACTTTTTTAAGCATAACAATGCCTTTCAATTCAAAAAATCAGTGTAAGCAAAGTAAACAAAATTATCAGGTTCATTCAAATACAATATTTCTGTTTCGCCTATCATGCATTTGCATCGTTGATTCATGGAAGACTGGGATTCAGCATTTGACGAGTAAGACCTGCCTGTGTTGTTCGAGCCATTCGTAAGAAATTCCCCAGTGACAACAGACAATGCAAAGTATTTTTACAAACAATACCTAGTCTGTTTGTGCCATCAACATTACCAAACTAAATTAAAAAATTAAAAAATGAGTTGATACGAATAGTTGTTAGCATTTTTCAGTAAGTGAACAACACGTCCAACCATCTAAGAGGTTCATGAAAGATTGGTATGCTTTAACAAGTTTAATGGGAAATTGCACCCGTCTCATCCACCTCCACCCCCCCACACTCCTCTGGTATCAATGGCAGTTCATACTTATGACCGTGTGCTTGCAAGGGTGCTGGATGGGTGGGAACGCTCAAGATGCCGACCACCATGTACACTTCTAAGTGCTTTTTCGGAGTGGAACCATTGTCCACATGGCCACCCCAGACCCGGTGTCTCCAGACTTCCTTTTGAAGACCCCACCCCCTGCAATCAACAGATGTATGTTTCCCTTGACTATGTTGTGGGCCTATTGCGCTGTCCTCATCCACATCCATCCCCCTGCCGTATCGAATGCAGTTTGCACCTATGACCGTGCGCTTGCTTGCAAAGGGGGCAGGCAGGATGGGTGAGATTGAACAACCATGTTCACCTCAAAAGGCTCTCTCGCATGGGGAACATTGTCCACATGGCCTCCCTAGACCCGGTGTCTCCAGACTCCCCTTTGAAAACCCTATCTCTGCAATCAACATGTGTCCCTTGAACTTTGTTCTGGGCCTATTGTGCTCGCCTCATCCACATCCATGCCCGTCTTCCCCCGATATCAATGGCAGTTTGCACCTATGACTGTGCGCTCGCAAGGGTGTTGGGAGGGTGGAAACTAACAAAATGCTGAACACCAGGTACACCACAGAGGGCTCTCTCGCATTTGGACCATTGTCCACATGGCCAGCCCAGACCCAGTGTCTGCAGACTCCCCTTTGAATACCCTGTTCCCACAATCAACATATGTATGTGTCCCTGAACATTGTTCCAGGCCTATTTCACTCCCCTTATCCACATCCACCCCCTCGCCCCCACCAATATCAATGGCAGTTCGCACCTGTCGACTTGCGCTCTAGAGGGGTCTGGATGGATGGGAATGAGGACGTCAAACATTGTCACCAGCACTAAGTGGGTGTGCACATTCACATCAGACATTCATATACACACCGACTTTTGTAAGCCTTTATAAACACATTGATAGTTACCAAGAAAACATCTCTGCAATCTACAACAGATATTGTCAACTATCCACTTGTTACCTGGCTTGCTGAATCGGCTCATCTACTCGTCCAGGTAAAGGTTGGTCAACTATTTGTTTCTGTAGTTTCAACGATCACTGCTCTGCAGCCTTCTATTCCTTTACACTCAATGTACACCATATTCTCAATTTAATTTATCGCAAATACTTCATTATTATCTAGCGCATTATGTATTTTTATCTCAGGAACTAGCACAAAACAATAACATTACTGAGTACTGAATCGAAATCTAATGTTTTGTATTCCAGGTTTTGACTGCATGTATTATTTTGGTAGCTCAAAGATTGTTCAATGGACCACTAATAAGCTTCAGCCAGTGGTAGAACAATGAGTTCTGACTAATGTGATCAACGCATTCCTTAGACCACGTAACAAGGTTCTTTTTTAAAATTTTAAAATGCTGTTACAAACAAAGGTATGTGATGGTTGCTTTACTCACAGTGATACTTATATTTCGAATGGATTGTGTCCTCCCACGGATTCCCCATCTTGTGATATTCGTTATCGCCGGGTTCGCTGCTTCGGAAAAAATGTTTCGGCAGAGGGCGCTGTGCTCGAGGTCATGGCGTCGATTGTCCCTTGACGGGCTCCGTTCCATGTCGACATCACTGGTGGTATAAATAGCTCGAGCCGTGCCCGTTGGCTTCAGTTCCGTTTTTCCGATTGCTTCGCTCTTGTGAACGGCGCGCTTCGAGATTTTCTGTCAGAAAATGTCTTAATCATCAACCGCTTCTACACCCAAAACTGGGTTTAAGAATGTATCGACTGCGAGTCGAAGATGTCTATCACCGATCCTCACCATATCTGTCTGGTATCAGGTAATATTATCGCCACCAAAAATATCACCGTACGTATGGTAATCGGGAACGGCTATAGGCGATATTTTTGGTGGGGATAATTTATGGGGTAAATGGATGGGGGTTGCGGTGGTGTCCCCCGTTCCCCTTTTAAAATATATGGTGGTTGTGGGGGTGTCCCCCGCAGGTTCCATGGGGTAATATCGCCGCAAAAATATGGCGAAATCTTTGTATGGCGATATTTTTGCGGCAATATTATCACATGGAACCATCTGTCTTTGGTGTCTGGGTTCAGGACATTGAACCGGTGACTGTGGCTCCTGTCAGTCGATGACGGAGAAGGCCCTCCGTGAGAGGAAAAGTAAGTTAGCGGTGGGGCGGGAGACGTCAAAGGCCACTTCGAAGGCTTAGTTGAAAAGGCATAAAAAATCATCCGATTCAAAGGAATCGGAACATCATAAAAAACACTCAAAGAGATCCCGATCTCGTAGCGGATCGAGATGATCTTCTTCATCATCTTCAAATAAACTAAAAAGGAGACATAGATCTCCATCGTCATCATCCGATACATCGACTGAATTGGTTCGATGTCCAACAAAATCGGATTCCCCAACAAAATGGGAACATTTTAGAAGAAAAATGATGCAGGTCTTTGAGAATGCGGCCTCGACCCCCTCAAAGAAACCTCAGAAGAGCCAGACATCGCTCCATTGGGCGACACAGGGAAGTCGGGAACTACTGCAGTAAAACCCAGTAGTATGGGTGAAGCCTGTAAAACTCGAGTCGACAAGTCGTCGAGAGATCCTCGAGAATCGAGTGTTTCTCCGATCCCTCTTAAAAAGTAGAAGTTGTCGAAATTGAGTGCAACTTCGTTGACGCCATCAACGCCGACAGCTTCAACATCGAAGCCTATACTATCTTCGACGCCCTTATCGAAGATTTCATCGAGTGTGTCGAAGGTTCCTTCGACAACTTTGAAGAAAACACCTATTCCTTCGACAAAGAATCAGGAGGAAGAGAGAAGGTTTACACCCTTACCCAAGTCAGATTTTTTTAGGTCCATGTCTTCAATTTTTGAAGAATCTGGTTCGGAGGATGAAGATGTCACTCCTTTTGGAGTAAAATATGGCACTAGACAGGTTTCAGAGGAACTTATAAACCCTGAATCTAAAATGAGAGACCTGTGCGAAACTCTACATTCTGCTAGTGGCATTGAAACGTCACCTGAATTAGAGTTTGCTACACCTGATCCTTTAGAGCATGCAGACTCGGGGTACAGGAGTTTGATGAACAGGGTGATAGAATATATGGGTTGGGGAAGAGCCTCACCTACTTTTGAACAAGATGATATGACAAACATAATAGTCCGAGGACCAAAGATCCAGTTCTCCATTTCCATAGGGCGCTTCAAAGGACAGTTGAAAAGAACTGGGGAAAAACTTTATAACATTGCTGCAGTAGACAGCAATCTTCCAAAGAATATAGAACTTCTACTTCTGATCCAGAGTATCTGAATAGACACCCTACTCCAGAAAGTCTGGTTATTCAGGCTGCAACTACTTCGGGACAGACAGCATACCCAACCATACCTCCGGATAGGGAGGATAAGAAGGTTGGTAAGTTTTTACTTCAGGTAGCATGGCCTTGAAATCAACCAATGTCACCTGTACCCTGGCCAGGTTCACACATACCCTATGGAAACGCATTTCGGCGGCGGCTAAACATATTCCGGAAGGCGAGGAAAGGGAAGGCTTCCTGAATATAGTCAAAGACGGCAAGGAGGCAATGGGGGAATGTCTCCAGTCTGGACTGGATACTGCTGATAGTATTAGCAGATCTATGGCATCAAGCACAGTGCTACGCAGATTTGGGTGGTTGAGGAAGTCGGGGTTTGCCCCAGATGTGCAGACCAGACTTCTCAACATGCCCTTTGATGGCTCGAGGCTGTTTAGTAGTAAGGCTGATGAGAGCCTAGAAAAACTACAGACCTGAAAAGCGGCAGCTAAATCCCTTAGTGCCTCCATGCGACAGCCTCAGAAACCCTATTCGGGCTCATTTTCCTGGAGGGGTCGTCCTTTTCGATACTAGTCTTCTGTTGGTAGAGGAAGAGGACAGGCTTTTCAAAGGGGCAAAAGGAATGTCACTCGTGGTGGACGAGGAAAGACTACAAAGCCATCTTCAGGAACGGCATCTATGCCCTCAGCCGCTCCTGCAGCCGCCTCCAAATCACTCTGAGGTCTTATCATACAAAACACCAGTGGGAGGCAGAATCTCTCAGCATCTGAAAGAATGGAGGGGCATTACTTCAGATGCTTGGGCTCTGGAAACAGTAGATCAAGGTTACTGCCTTCCCTTCCTAAAAAGGCCTCACGATCATCCACCGGGAGCCAGCTCTACCAAAATTCCAGACCCGCTCCTTTTGCAGGAAATTTTAACCCTGCTAGAGAAAAGTGCAATAGAACATGTACCTGTAGTGGAGAGGAACAAGGGTTGGTACTCCCCTTATTTTCTCATCCCAAAGAAGGACGGAGGATTGAGACCCGTCTTGGACTTAAGAAAATTGAACAAGTTCCTCAGGAAGGACAAGTTCAAGATGGTAATCTTTTCTCAGATCCTTCAGGCTCTCCAACTCCAAGACTGGTTGGTATCATTGGACCTTCAGGATGCTTATTTTCATGTGGCAATCCATCCCAAGCACAGAAAATACCTGAGGTTTGTAAGAGGATTCAATCCAGCACTACAGCTAAGTCAATGCCTAGTCTGGGATACTGAATGTAAACCCTTATTGATATATCTTTATGTCCAGTTCATGAGTTCTGGATGACTACCCCTATATAACACCCCTCTCTTGGAACCCCCCTGACCCCACTGAGCCAAGAAGTAGTTCTGTTTTGCAAGTTTAAACGGTTTATTTGAGAATGTAAATATATATATATCACACTTTATAATAAATTAATAATTAATATCACACTTCAGAACATGAGCAGTTAACAACAATGGGTAATGTTCTACTAATAAACTGCTTTGATTACCCAGGAGTAGTATAAAGGATGAGGTAGCATGCTTGGGAATAGGAACAGAAGAATAAGGTGGTAGAGAATGCTTTATCTAGTTTCAGATGGATGCAATGTTGAATGAAAATGCAATACAGAAAATACTCAATATGATTTCAACAAAACAATGTAATTACTTTTCTCTGGCAATCCACCCCCCCCCCTATGCAATGTAAGGAAATGAAGAGGACAGCACACAGTTCTCAGACATGCAATCAAATGTAATTCAGTTCACCCCAGCAAGCTTAGACTACAGAAGTTTGAAACACAGGCAAAATGCTTTGAATATGGTGACAATGCAGTGAGAAATATGCTGAAAATGCTTTTAATTCCCTTCAGGAGGTTCAGGGTGAGTGGTATCTAGTTAATGAGTTCAGGCTCACTTTAGCAAGGATCTAGGAGTAACTAGCAGGTTAAACACATTTTTGGCAAAGGAAAGCAAGGAAGCTGCTGTTTTCACACGTGGCTGGATTTTTAACCAAAACCAAATCGCGAATCGCGGCAAAATTCACGAATGCGTGAATCACGATTACGGCAAAAGTATAAGGAGTAGCAAGTCGGTTCTAAGATTGTTGAAAAGCTGAGATTCTAAGCTTTCAGAGGAAAGTTAAACCTAGCCCAAACGGTTCCAGAGATACGGACGATTAAATAAAGGTAGTTTTTCGGATTTTAAATTTTAAAAGTTCAATGCGACAGGTTACAGCTTGCAGCTAGAAAATGACAGGTGACAGTTCTACTTAGGTTAAATAGATTGAATTATATTATATTAAACTAAGGGATAGGTTCTGAGTTTTGCTGAGTACTCACAAGAGATTTTGGACAGGAAGGCGATTTTGTCACGGATCCGGTCACTGCGCACAGCACTTCACATCGATCTGGTCTTCGGTTCTGGTCTCGGCACTTCACAGTGATCTGGATCAGCTCTCTGGTTCTGCTAACAGCGGTCTGGGTCACTCTGGATCTCTGGCCTCTGGCCCTGGATACTGCTCTGCTTTCTCTGGGTACAGCACTGCTTCTGGATATTTCTGGCACAGGGTTTCAGGCCAGAATCAACACCTGGGTCCGGCTGTGAATAGTCTGCAAATGATTTGTGGGCCTGCTGACAAATACTTTTGCTTGCAGTGGGCCTTCTTGGTTCAAAGTTCTGTAGTCTCTGTTTAGCTTGGAAGTCTAAGTGTAGGATCTCTGGATGTGAAGTCGTCGGTCAGCATGCTCCGCAACAAATGGAATTGAATGTGTCTACCTGTCCCAGCAGTCTCTTTTTATGTGTTTTGAAAGTGGGTGGAGAGGCTAGCTTTCTAGGCCCAACCCCTTCAGAGTTCTGATAGGTTGGAGAATTCTTTGCGTTCTCACTGGAGAGCAGGATTGTGTGTCAGAATGATGTCATTTAATGGCTTGCAGAAAGGAAACTCCCCTGTCAAATTGCACACAAGTCTATATTTGATCAAAATACACATTTCTCAAATACATAGTGGTTTGTCATTGCATGTACATATTACCTATCACATGAGGTATACTCTGTTCAAACTCTGCTCTTCTTGCGGGCTTGCATTCAGAAACGGCAACATTTTGCATTTTTTAACTGGTTTTTCAATATTGTTTTTCATTAAAAATTATACACATATACACGGCCTGTCCATACATACGCCAGTAAATTCCCATGTCTCTAGCTTAAACACAGAGTCTGTAGTATCAATAAATGGTGGGGTTTTGCCCCAGAACATCACACAAATTGGAGTTTGGGCTTGAATCGAAGGTACATTTTTTAAATTAAGGCTCTCAAAGTTATACATTCCTGTCATTTGATTACAAAGAGTTATCAGTATTTTTATAAACTATATATTTTGCTTTCAATTCAGTTCTCAGAGTGTTGGAGTCCACCTCCAAGACTTGGGTGGGTCAGTGACCATGCCTCTGCTGGCAGGCAGGCCTTTGTTGACAGGAAACAGTCAAAATCAACATATTCTATTCAAGTGCACGAGCCTATTGTGTGGTCTCCAGGAGGCTGCCAGCCAGTCTGCCTTCTATCAATCAAGAGGTCATGTGAGATTCTGACTCCTGGTGTGAATCTCTGGAGGTGAGAGGTTTCCCAGCCTTTGGCCTGTTAATTAAATCAGATTGTCTTCTGGGAACAACATGTGGTTAAGATTTTAATTAACTCCCAGCCTTTGATGTAAAGGCCTCTCCTGCAACTCCTGACATGCAGTTTCCCTGTCAGAGTTTAGACCGCTAGCGCCGCCCTCAGTCAAAAGCGGGTACTGCATGCATTTTTGGGATCTTTCTTGGATTAATGCATTCCAAACAGGAATGGTTCTTACATGGTAGTAAATAATCCTTGCTTATCATTGTTTTGATGGGGCTCCTGACAGTAAAATGGTTATGTGGAACCCCACAAAAGGGTTGAATCTTTAAAGTGGTCCAATGAGCCACGATTTCAGCAACTTTTTGACATCAGTAACAGTGGATTTTGTTAACAAAGATCTTTCTTTACACTGGTGGGTGGCAAGTTAGGTAACCATTTTGGTGTGCGCACAAACTGCGTGGTTCTCCTGGATTCTGGCACATATGTGGGTTTTTTGGTCATCTTGGATTTTCTAAGCCCACAGCACCAAATGTTGCAGCATGATAGCTCAAACGTGGGTCAGGACACCCAACAAAGCCCCCCCCACGCGACTGCAATTTGAATTTGAGTCGATGGGGAGTCGGGTGCCCAGAAGGTGATGACCCACGCACTGGTATGTCCGCATAATCTTCTTCCAATTCTGCAAATGGCAGTGTTCAGCATCTTTTCCTCCATCCGGTACTGATCGATCGGTTCTCCTCGCCGGTCCTGATGGGAATATTGGGCGGTACCCCGGGCCCCTTGGGTCCCTGCTCCCGGTCTCCGGATCGTCCTCCTTGGCCAGTCTCCAGGTTTTCTTTCTCCTAGGACGACAAAGGAAAAGCGGCAATACCTATTCATGGACATTTCTCCCCCACCATTGATATAGTGGGGTGACATATATATTTTAGAACTCAACAGATATGAACATGCACATTTTTTTAAATTAAGCAACAGGAACACATAAACTTGAGAAACACAGAATTGGATAGGTTATATGTAGGATATTTTAGGGTTGGAATTGAATTACTCTGGAGCGGTACCCTCTGGGATTGCAGAGGACTCCTCCAGTTGCTGCAAAGTGTGCCTGGGATGGCAACACTTCAACTGGTTTATGTGGACCCACTTGTCTTCCCCCTCTGCCAAACCGCCTTTGGGGATGCGGATCTTGTAGGCCACAGGGGAGATCTTGTCTATAATTTGAAAGGGTCCCTTCCATGTAGGCAAGAATTTTTCGCTGTTTTGCCTGGTTTCTTTGGAAATTGTATAAATAGACCCGGTCCCCCACCTGATATTCCTTCCTGGAAGTTTTCAGGTCATAGTGGGTCCTCATACTCTCAGCTGATCTTTCTAGATTCCGCTGAGCATAGGCAAAAGCATGTTGAAGGTGTTTCCTTAAATTCTCCACATACTCATAAGTTGTGGAGGCATTTATTAGTGTCTGCTCTTGGGTCCTGTAGAGCAAATGCTGCGGAAGCACCATCTTGCGTCCAGTCATCAACTCGAATGGTGACATTTTGGTTGCAGATGAAGTGGTAGATCTGATGGCCATTAGGACCAGAGGTAATCAGATATCCCAACTTGGCCCAGAATCTGCCACAAACTTCTTTAATATGCTCACAATGGTTCGGTTATATCTCTCTACTGCCCCAGAAGAAGCTGGCCGGTAAGCAATATGTAACTTCCTTTTGACCCCCAGTATCTCCCACATCTTTGTCATTACTTCACTGGTGAAGTGGCTACCCCTGTCTGACTCAATCCTTTGAGGTAGACCAAAACGGGAAAAGATGTGGTTAATCATCAGGGCAGCTGCTGTTTCTGCCTTGCAATTTGGGGCTGGGAGACATTCCACCCACTTGGTAAACAAGCATGTAACGGTCAACATGTACTTGTTTCCTCTAGACGAGCGAATTACAGGGCCTACAAAGTCGATTTGCAAATCTGACCATGGCAGTGTCATCCCCCTCTTTTGGAGGGGTGCACGGTGCGTGAGGGATGATGGCTGAAATTGTGCACACACAAGACACCCCTTCAAGTATTGGTCAAGGTCCTGCCCCATGTGTGGCCAGTATGCAACCTCTCTTAAGATTTCCAGTGTTGTGTGAAAGCCCCTATGACCGGCGGTGGCCGCATCATGGGCGTGACTTAACATCAGGCTTCGTATGAGGTAGGAACCACCCACTGATCGTGGCCAGCTTTGGATTTCCTTACCAGCAAACCGTCTTGGATTCGGAACATATTTGGACATTTCATCAACACTCTTAGGTCCTCTTTCCCAATGTAATCGGTATCCGTCAGGGGAAAGTTCTCAGGGTCCTCAAGGTGCTGGTAAAATTTACCAATTATTGGATCCCCCTTCTGAGCGGTAATCAAATCAGCATCCGGGGTCTCCTTACTCCATTGTGCAATTGAAAGGTCATTGTGAGCATTTGTCTGGGACCTAGTGATAGCAGTGACCTGGATTTCCCCCAAAAGGGACTCAATCTCAATTAGATCCCCTTGGATGGCCCCGGTTTTGGCCAGCTGATCAGCTAAGTCATTTCCAGTTTTGTCTGGTCCCTCTACTTTGGAATGACCCTTGATCTTTTTCCAGTAGATGGTCATCCCATTCGATGTGACCAGATCATCAATGTTTTGGATCAACTTCCCATGTTTCAAGGGTTTGTTGTTAGCACATAACATGCCTCTGGTTTTCCAATTAACCAGGTGCTCCACGAACCCGTTCCATACATAATCAGAATCTGTGATTATGACCAGTTTGTGGAGTTGGTGTTGGACAGCGGTGAGTATGGCCTGATGCACAGCCATCAACTCTGCCACCTGACTACTTCGGGGACCAATTTTGTGCCCAGCGGAGGGTTCTGGGAACTCCTTCACCCATGCATTCCCTACGCCGGCCACCAGTTCTTTTTCCCCGTTTTTTGTCAACATGGTAAGAGCATCCATCCACATAAACAGTGGGCATTCCCTCACACTTGTCTTCTTCAAAGACTTTGTGGGGGGAATAAAGGTATGCCTCCATGTTGTCCTTTATTTTTAGACTTTCGTCCTCGAGACAGTTTTCTCTGGCACAATCATGCAAGTCAGCCAGACCTTGCGCGAGGGGACTCTTCTTGTTTTGGCCATATCTGACCTCCACAGGAAAGCCTTGCATTGACAGAATCCAGGAAGTAATTCGGGAATTACTCACATTTCCGGCCCGGATTCTGTCACTTTGGAAACATTGCAGAGGCTGGTGTGGAGTCTCCACTATGATGTGTTCCCCCTGGATAAACGGGCGGTAATTCTTCAATGCCCACACCGTTGCCAAGAGTGCCTTCTCACAATCGTTGAATTTTTCTTCCACAGAGGATAAATGTTTGCTCGCATAGGAGATTACTTTATTGACCTTGTCATGCTTTTGGTATAAAACATCCGTCAAGCACGTATTAGAGAACCCCGTCTCCAGGAAGAACTCCTTGTTTCTGACAGGGTAAGCTAGGCAGGGCGCTTGTGAGAGGCTTCTTTTGAGTTGTCTTACTGCCTCGGCTTGTTCTGGACCCCATTCCCACTTGACCCCCCCCCCTTCAGGAGATGAATCAGGGGTCTGGTGATCTCTGCGTAGCCCTCAATGATCTTTCTGCTGTAATTAGTTAGTCCAAGGAGGCTCCTTAGTTCCCGCAGAGTTGTGGGGTCTTTCCGTTTCTGAAGTGCTTCCACTTTCTTTTCCTGGGGACAGAGACCCTGAGGAGTAATCTCATGCCCCAAGAAATTAACACGGGTTCTACACCACTGTGCTTTCTGAAAGGAAAGTTTTGCTCCGGCGGCCCTCAACTGGGTCAGAACATAACGGATCTCCGCTATGTGTTCCTCCACAGATGAACTTTTGATGAGGGCATCATCTACATAAGCCAGGTTACCCTTTGCACCCAGGTCGGGCATGGCCTTGTGTAGGAAAATGTTGAATTCATTGCCGGAGTTGAGGTATCCGAAGGGAGTCCGGGTCAGTGTGTACTGCTGGCCCCCAAAGGTAAAAGCCAGCTTGTACTGGTCCTCCCTACTGACAGGCACAGTCCAGTATCCATTGGTCAGGTCTATTGCAGTGAATACCTGTGACCCCTGGATCTGGGCCAGCCCTTGGTCAATGTAGGGCAGTGGCCATCGGGAAGTATGGACCCGTTTGTTGAGCTCCCTAAGGTCGGCGCAGAGTCTCCACTGGCCGTTCGGCTTCAATATTCCCAGCACCGGATTATTGAAAGTGCTGTAGACTGGACGGATTATTCCCCGGGACTCAAGGTTCTTAATTATTTCGGTAAGGGACTCCATGGATGCGAGAGGCAAGCGATATTGCTTCACAAACACTGGAGTCATTCCAGGGTCCGTGGGGATTGTTGTTGTGTGGATGTCAGTGCGACCACAGTCATATGAGTCTACCGCAAAGAGATCTTGGAAATCCAAGAAAACTTGTTTCAACTTTTGCTTTTGTTCCAGAGTCACACAGGCATCAGCTAGGTTGACTCTCTCTTCCACTATCTGCCTGAAGCCTGGAAAGACTTCTGGTTTGGCTATCTCAGCGGCCTCCTCCAGCTGGGTGGAGAAGTCCCTGGTCAGAGTGCTGATTTGGACTGGAGGCCTCAGGTGGGAAAGGCAACCCTCATGGACCTGGAAAATCACCTCATCCCTCCTGAAGTCACAAGTCACATCTCCCTTACCATAGGGGCAGGAAGTGTACACCAGGAAGTTCCCCCCATGCCGGGTAAAAATCCTGTCTGGTGTTGTATTGTCATCACTGTCACTGTCAAAACAGTCCTTGGGGATTGGTCCTAACAGTTCATTTCCTAAATCGATGGAAAAATGTCGGTCATCAACCGCCATTCCAATAATGGTGCCTGCGGCTAGAGTAATACTCTTTAAGTCGCTGTTATCCACCTCTATTAGAATGGTGTCATGTTCTATGTTGACTAATGGAGTTGGGTTTACCCCCAACCCTTGCTGTTGGAGAGAAGCATTTAGATGTATATAAGCATCAGGGTTTTTCAAATGTTGTCTTCTTTTAACTTTCACTTCCAGGGAGAATTGTCGGGTCCTTTCTGGGATAGTGACTTCCTCTTTAATCTGAATTTCAACTGCATAAGGTAGCAATTGAGCTGACCTAAATGCTTTTTCTGGATCATCAAAGCCCATGGGATTATCCACTAATCGGGACCAAGCTTTGAAGTTTATTAGGTCCAAACTAATGGCAAAGCGATTGAGAATGTCACTGCCTAAGTAAAAGGCGGCAGTGACGTCTCGCACGACCCAACAATTGTGGACTATGCTCTTGTTGCCAATGGAGATTTTGAGCATACACCTGCTTGGCAGGAGATGTTTGGAATTGGGTGCTTCCAGTTCCATTTCCCATTTGTCTATCAGTTTGAATGTGGGAATGGCTGGATCTTTTGGGAGTTGGCGGAACATGGCTTCGCTGATGAAGCTCTTACCGTTGTTCACACACACTCGAGCGAGAACAGAGTCCTTCCCATCATTTAACTGAACAGGGATGAACAACTGCTCTCAAATTTGCTGAATATCAGCCAGGCTCTGAGCTGATTTCACATCTTTCTGGACTATAGGAGTGGGAGTTTCTGATTGTGGATTAGTAAAGAATTTCAGGTTGTTTCCTGCCAGTGTGGAATACCACTTTAAACTGGAAGGAAGGTTGATTTTCAGAAATAGAGAGGACCCCCCCATCACCAGTCTGTTGTCCTACTGCTATTACTGTCACGTCTGGAATTTGGTTGTTCTGGAAGTGAAATTGTACTTGGTCAGATTTTTGTTCAACCATGTGGCAGGTGCCGTTTAAACTAACATGGTTGACACTCTGTTTTAATTTTATCGGTCGGCGTCCAGAGGACCTTGTTTACACAATCTATTAGGGGTGACAACCTTCTCAGGAGGTCATTCCCTAGTAAACAAGGGGTGCCCTCTGGAGTCACTACTATGACTGGGTGTCTCACCTTGTGTCGCCCAATTTTAATGTCCAAGTCTGCAGTCCCCTCAACGGGAATTTCCTTCCCGTCAAAGTTCTGCAGTTGTCCAGGAAGAGAGGTGAGAGGAATACGGTAATTCTCCCCCTTCCTGCATTTAGTTCATCAAAGGCCCTTTTGGACAGAAGGGTAGCTTGGGATCCAGTGTCCACCAGTGCCAAAATTGTACCCTGCCCCTGTACTTGTACCGGGGCATAGTATCTTCCCTCCTTCTCCTCAAGGGGGCACAGATAATGCACATTTTTGGACAACTGGTGGGCTAACTTTCTGGTTTTGGACATTGCTAGAGAAGAGATTTGAGCAGAATTCTGTGGAGAGCCTTGGGAATCGGAAAGAAAAAGTTGGCAACTGGAGATCAGAGCCATTGTGGGTTCCCCTGGTTCCGGTTCTGGGCTGCCCCCCCCTTCTTGGAGGCAGTCACCAGGATGGGTTTGAACCAGGGGATTTCGGTATTGTGGGTTCTGGGATGAGATGATGGGCGGCGGTAGCTCAGTCTCCATATCTCCCCAGTCTGAATTGACATCCCTTGGGACCCATTTTTCTTTGGGAGGAGTTCCCCCATCTCTGAAGGAGAAGATCGTTTTCCCAGGATCTTCTGAGGATCCCTCTCCCTCAAATTGGAAGACCTGTACCTCCTCCACAAAGTGGGTCTGTTTGGGTCCTTTGTTTCTCCTACCCCCCCTCTGCTCCTTGGGAGCCAGGCTTTCAGGGTTAGGAGATTTTGTTTCCGGTTCCTGGTTTTCCAGGGGCTGTTTACAAGTTGGGAAGGAAGCTTCCTCCAAGGATTTACACCCCCCTTCCCCTTGTGCCTCCTCCCTGGGAACCGGTGGGTTATCGGGGTGCTGCCCCCGTCATTGTTCTGGAGCACCAGGTCCCGAGTTTGGGGCATTCTGTGGTGGCATGCTCATCTGAGGGTTCTGTTGAGCCCTCAATATGTGACCCAGATCTCGTGCCATATTTTGGACCTGGCGCTCAAGTTGTGAAACCCGCTCAGGCTGATACGGGACTCTATTTTCTCCCCTGGGCTGATCCCGGGAAGGGTAGCTATCCCTTCTCTGGTAGTACCCCTGGTTGGGAAGATTTTGGTACCCCTCCACCCTTGGCCTCCCCTCTCCCGGATTAGGTTGTCTGGGCTCAGGGAATTGGGGAAAGAAGGATGGATGATTTTGGGGCTGGAAATTGGGCGGATACCTGGGGAAAAAGTTCTGCCCAGGATTTGGAGAATTTCTGCCCTCCTGGGGGAAGTTAGGAGGGAAGTTCCCCGGGTCAGGTGCTTGGCTGGATCCCCCCCCTTGGGCTGGAGGAGTCCACACATAACCCAGGATTGGTCGGTTTCTCTTATAGCAGGGACTTACATAGTCAGGGGAGCGGGGGACCCCATTTGTGGGACTACCTCCTCGACTCCCTGTCTGTGACTGGCCCGAGGGATTTCTGGGTTTAGGAATATTAGGTGCAGGTAGGTTTTTAGGCCCCCCCATCTCCAAGTCTAAAACGGGGGCAACCTTTACCTCTGCCACCTTGGCAGCAGCAGGGGTGCTGTTGGTTTTGGGGTTTTTCGGCGCGTTATTTTTATTTTCGATAGGCTTCTGCACCTCATAGATCCGGGTAGCCTGTTCAATGACCCAGTCTAAAGATCTTTTCTCATGAAAATCTCTCACGAACTGGGTCATTATGTGTTTGGGGAGAGTATGGAAAAATGTATTGAAAAACTCTTTGCTGTCTGTGCGCACCCTTCTGGTGGTCTGCGCAAAAGCACGTTTCAGTTCTTGCACGAATTCTTGTGGGGCCTGATCCTCCCCACATTGCAAATTGTAGGCTGCCTTGCGAGCCTCTTGGGGATTTCTGTGAACAGAAAAATGTTTCAAGATGGCCGCCTTATAGGTGGACCATCTTAAATGATTTTGGTCCTCCAGACCCGCAAAGAAACTGGAGTATTCTGGTGAGAAGGTCCACTTTACATATTGAATACAGCTTTGGCTGTCCTTCAAATGGAAAGTCTCCATCATTTGCTCGTAAAGCTCCAAGTGTTCCCAAACAGAATACTTGGAGTTCTTGTGATAAGGCGTGATGACACTCCTTATTGCCTTTATTTGCTTCAATGGGTCTTAAGCAAGGCCCTTTTTGCCTTATTGGCCTTTTTGGTTCGGGTAACCCTGGTCCATTCATCCTCTGACTCAGAGGCACTGCTCCAAGAGGTTGCTGTCTGATCTTTCAGGTTTTCCCGGATTCTGCGAGCCTGGGAGTGGCTGGCAGAATGTTGGGACCTGGTCTCCTGTGTCCTGTACCACTCAGAGGAGTCTTCAGATCCCTCCTTGCTGCCAGGATTTGATGGGTACCCCCCCACGGCACTAACTGGGCAGAGGTTTTCAGGATGCCCTTAATGGGCCTACTCTACTGGGGTTCCCCACTAAATTGCACTGTGCTTGGGTGCCCATACCCAGATGCCCGCCCCTCCATACCTGGGTGGTACTGGCCTATGAGCCCCATGCTTTTGGCTGGATAGTAATCTGCCATCCCTGTGGCCCGGTGCTCATGTGTGCCAGGGGACATGGGGGTGGCAGAGTCCAGGGACTGAGAGAGATAAAGGCCTCTGGTACTAGGGCTCCTGAGGTCATGCTCAGGAGTTTCCCTTTCCCAGCGAACCTGGTCTCTATCCGCCCCTGCTCCCTGTTGCAATGCAAGAGCCTGCGCCTTCAGTTCCTCAGTTAAGGCCTTACTAGACTCTATCAGTCTCTCCTGCATCGCTACCTGTTGTTGGAGCCTATCGTTGTGCTGGCAGAGAGCCTCATTCTCTAACCTCCTGATCTGTGTCCCTATTGGCCTGCTCCTGTCTTGCCAGAGCCTCCTCCACCCTCCTGGTGTGCTCTAGCAAGTCCTGGTGTTCTTTTTGGAGGTCACCCAGTCCCTGGTGGGCCAGGTGATTTTCTTCCATTTTTCTCCTTAAGTGGCAGACTTCCTGGCCTAAGGTGTCCCTTTCCTGACCAAGAGCTTGAATTTGTGACGCCAGGTCGTCCCTTTGCCTTTGGAAGGCACCAGCTTTCTGGCACTCCTGATCAAACTCTGCCTGGGTATCCAGGTCTTTCAGGATCAGTTTATTGCTCTCCTCTTTCTCTCTGTCTAGTTGGATTTGCAGGGTGGCTACCTGCTCTGTGCATGCCCTGTTGAAATTGATCTGTTGCTCCAGCTTTTTCTGGCTCTGCAGTAGGGAGTCCAAACTGTCTTGGCGTTCCTTCTGCAAGGCCAGAATTCTGCTATCCTGGTCAGCCTTTTCCTGTTGCAGTATATCCATGTCCTCTTTTATTTTAATGATATACTGCCTACTATCATTTTCTGACTCCTGGCTCCTCTGCAGCCTCTGCTCAGAAGAGTCCAGATCAGATTGGGCCTTCTGTAATGCCAGCAGTTGCCTACTCGCCAGATCTTGGCCTTCAGCACATTTGTCCTGCATGGCTCCCATATGTAAATATAAATATGCTGCTACCCTGGCAATCCTGTTGTGCTCATCCTTGGCCTTAGGGGCCATATATAGTTCACTCAGAGCCACATGTAAGGGACCCTGGTCTCTCCATATATCTGACCCTGTTTCAATGATCTGGGGTGCGATTGCCTGTAGCCAGACCGTCTGGTCCTGATGAGTCCACTCACCTCTCACAAATAGCTTATGTAAGAAGTGCTCTCTGGCTATTTTCATATCTACCAAGGTCGTCATTTTGGAATTTGAGTTCCTTCCTGACTTACCGAAGTTTGTATTTTATTTTTGCAAAACAGACCTTTTCCTTAGAGCGTTCCTTTGAGGAGTTCTTTACAGCATAACACAGCGTGGTGATCCGACCAGATGTATGTCTCCTGTCAGTTAGCACACTGTATTAATCTGCACAAGTGATAGATCTAACCCAAACATCCGGCTCGAGCCCCCAATTTGTAAGAGGATTCAATCCAGCACTACAGCTAAGTCAATGCCTAGTCTGGGATACTGAACGGAAACCCTTATTGATATATCTTTATGTCCAGTTCATGAGTTCTGGATGACTACCCCTATATAACACCCCTCTCTTGGAACCCCCCCTGACCCCACTGAGCCAAGAAGTAGTTCTGTTTTGCAAGTTTAAACGGTTTATTTGAGAATGTAAACAGTATATATATATCACACTTTATAATAAATTAATAAATAATATCACACTTCAGAACATGAGCAGTTAACAACAATGGGTAATGTTCTACTAATAAACTGATTTGATTACCCAGGAGTAGTATAAAGGATGAGGTAGCACGCTTGGGAATAGGAACAAGAATAAGGTGGTAGAGAATGCTTTATCTAGTTTCAGATGGATGCAATGTTGAATGAAAATGCAATACAGAAAATACTCAATATGATTTCAACAAAACAATGTAATTATTTTTCTCTGGCAATCCACTCCCCCCCCTTATGCAATGTAAGGAAATGAAGAGGACAGCACACAGTTCTCAGACATGCAATCAAATGTAATTCAGTTCACCCCAGCAAGCTTAGACTACAGAAGTTTGAAACACAGGCAAAATGCTTTGAATATGGTGACAATGCAGTGAGAAATATGCTGAAAATGCTTTTAATTCCCTTCAGGAGGTTCAGGGTGAGTGGTATCTAGTTAATGAGTTCAGGCTCACTTTAGCAAGGATCTAGGAGTAACTAGCAGGTTAAACGAATTTTTGGCAAAGGAAAGCAAGGAAGCTGCTGTTTTCACACGTGGCTGGATTTTTAACCAAATCGCGAATCGCGGCAAAATTCACGAATGCGTGAATCACGATTACGGCAAAAGTATAAGGGGTATAAACCAAGTTCCTAGCCCAAACGGTTCCAGAGATACGGACAATTAAATAAAGGTAGTTTTTCAGATTTGAAATTTTAAAAGTTCAAAGCGACAGGTTACAGCTTGCAGCTAGATAATGACAGGTGGCAGTTCTACTTAGGTTAAATAGATTGAATTATATTATATTAAACTAAGTGATAGGTTCTGAGTTTTGCTGAGTACTCACAAGAGATTTTGGACAGGAAGGCGACTTTGTCACGGATCCGGTCACTGCGCACAGCACTTCACAGCGATCTGGTCTCCGGTTCCGGTCTCGGCACTTCACAGTGATCTGGATCAGCTCTCTGGTTCTGCTAACAGCGGTCTGGGTCACTCTGGATCTCTGGCCTCTGGTTCTGGATACTGCTCTGCTTTCTCTGGGTACAGCACTGCTTCTGGATCTTTCTGGCACAGGGTTTCAGGCCAGAATCAACACCTGGGTCCGGCTGTGAATAGTCTGCAAATGATTTTTGGGCCTGCTGATAAATACTTTTGCTTGCAGTGGGCCTTCTTGGTTCAAAGTTCTGTAGTCTCTGTTTAGCATGGAAGTCTAAGTGTAGGATCTCTGGATGTGAAGTCGTCGGTCAGCATGCTCCGCAGCAAATGGAATTGAATGTGTCTACCTGTCCCAGCAGTCTCTTTTTATGTGTTTTGAAAGTGGGTGGAGAGGCTAGCTTTCTAGGCCCAACCCCTTCAGAGTTCTGATAGGTTGGAGAATTCTTTGCGTTCTCACTGGAGAGCAGGATTGTGTGTCAGAATGATGTCATTTAATGGCTTGCAGAAAGGACACTGCCCTGTCAAATTGCACACAAATCTATATTTGATCAAAATACACATTTCTCAAATGCATAGTGGTTTGTCATTGCATGTACATATTACCTATCACATGAGGTATACTCTGTTCAAACTCTGCTCTTCCTGCGGGCTTGCATTCAGAAACGGCAACATTTTGCGTTTTTTAACTGGTTTTGCAATATTGGTTTTTCATTAAAAATTATACACATATACACGGCCTGTCCATACATACTCCTGTAAATTCCCATGTCTCTAGCTTAAACACAGAGTCTGTAGTATCAATAAATGGCGGGGTTTTGCCCCAGAACATCACACAAATTGGAGTTTGGGCTTGAATCGAAGGTACATTTTTTAAATTAAGGCTCTCAAAGTTATACATTCCTGTCATTTGATTACAAAGAGTTATCAGTATTTTTATAAACTATACATTTTGCTTTCAATTCAGTTCTCAGAGTGTTGGAGTCTGCCTCCAAGACTTGGGTGGGTCAGTGACCATGCCTCTGCTGGCAGGCAGGCCTTTGTTGACAGGAAACAGTCAAAATCAACATATTCTATTCAAGTGCAAGAGCCTATTGTGTGGTCTCCAGGAGGCTGCCAGCCAGTCTGCCTTCTATCAATCAAGAGGTCATGTGAGATTCTGACTCCTGGTGTGAATCTCTGGAGGTGAGAGGTTTCCCAGCCTTTGGCCTGTTAATTAAATCAGATTGTCTTCTGGGAACAGCATGTGGTTAAGATTTTAATTAACTCCCAGCCTTTGATGTAAAGGCCTCTCCTGCAACGCCTGACATGCAGTTTCCCTGTCAGAGTTTAGACCGCTACCGCCGCCCTCAGTCAAAAGCGGGTACTGCATGCATTTTTGGGATCTTTCTTGGATTAATGCATTCCAAACAGGAATGGTTCTTACATGGTAGTAAATAATCCTTGCTTAACATTGTTTTGATGGGGCTCCTGACAGTAAATAGGTTATGTGGAACCCCACAAAAGGGTTGAATCTTTAAAGTGGTCCGATGAGCCACGATTTCAGCAACTTTTTGACATCAGTAACAGTGGATTTTTTTAACACAGATCTTTCTTTACACTGGTGGGTGGCAAGTTAGGTAACCATTTTGGTGTGCGCACAAACTGCGTGGTTCTCCTGGATTCTGGCGCACATGTGGGCTTTTTGGTCATCTTGGATTTTCTAAGCCCACAGCACCAAATGTTGCAGCATGATAGCTCAAACGTGGGTCAGGACACCCAACAGGATCGCAGTTGGCGGTTCTCACTATCAGTTTAGAGTTCTGCCATTCGGGCTCACCTACGCTCCAAGGGTTTTCACCAAGCTGATGGCGGTAGTGGCAGCGAGTCTCAGGAGAGGAGGGATTCACGTCTACCCCTACCTGGACGACTGGTTGATCAGAGCACATTCTCCCGAACAAGCTCAGGAACATCTGTCGATCACCTGCCACTTCCTCCACAACCTGGGCTTCTCCCTCAATTTCAAGAAGTCCCACATGATACCATCCCAAGAACTCCAGTTTATCGGAGCAGTCTTGGACACTTCCTCGGGCAAAGCCTCGCCGCCCGAGGTAAGAGCTCTCCACGTCCAGCAGATGGTTACAAAATTCCAGAAAGCCCAGCATCTGCCGGCCTTCGATTTTCTGAGGTTGCTCGGCCTCATGGCATCCAGCATTTTTCTGAGATCCCTCCAATGGGCCCTCAGAACTCAGTGGTCCCAATTCTCTGGGAGTATGTCAGATCTTCTGCAAGTCCCGAGGACAGTTGCTCAGGATCTACTATGGTGGGCTTGCAACAACAACATCCTCAAGGGAGAATCTTTTTGGCAACCATGGCCGGAGATAACAGTAGTAACGGACGCCTCACTCACGGGGTGGGGAGCTCACACCAGCGATCTGACAATCAGCGGACGTTGGTCTCCATCAGAGTCCAAACTACACATCAATCTATCGGAGCTGAGGGCAATCAGACTGGCGCTGAAGGCCTTCCTGCCATCTGTAAAGGGAAAGAATGGCCACATAATGACGGACAACACAGTGGCCATGTACTACCTCAACAAATGAGGAGACGTAGGATCACTACCTCTGTGCAGAGAGGCAATGCAGCTCTGGTTCTGAGCAATACGAGAAGGAATCTCTCTGTCGGAAGTTCACCTAGCTGGAGAGCAGAACACGGCGGCAGACGCTCTGAGCAGGCAGAGCACAGTCTCCCACGAGTGGGCGTTAGCTCAGGAAGTCCTTATGGAGATCTTCGCCCTTTGGGGAACCCCTCAAGTGGATCTGTTCACGGCCACGGTAAACCGAAAGTGCGATCAGTATTGCTCAAGGGAATTTCCCGCGAGAGGAGCTCTAGGAGACGCATTCGTGGTGGACTGGGAAGTCCCCCTACTGTACGCGTTTCCTCCAGTCCCCGTGGTTCCTCAAGTACTCAGGAGGTTGAGAAAGTTCAGGAAAGCCATGATCCTAATTGCCCCAGACTGGGCCAGGAGGACGTGGAACCCGGACCTTCTGGACATGTCCATTTGCCCTCCAATACGTCTTCCGCAAAGAGAGGATCTTCTCTCGCAAGAGGAAGGTCAGGTTCTCCATCCAGAGGTCAAGACACTCAATCTACACACATGGTTTCTGAGAGGTTGAGATACAAGGATTGGGATCTTCCGGATTACGTAATGGAGATTTTGCTTTCGGCCAGAAGGCCAGCAACAAAATCTTTGTACCGGTGTTGTTGGAACAAGTTCAGTAGCTGGTGCAAAGATAGGTATGTGGACCCTTTTCAATGTGGCACCCCAATGGTGCTTTCTTTCCTGTTACATCTAGCCAATCTGGGGCTCCAGATCGGAACAGTTAAAGGATATCTTGCTGCGCTGTCTATTTTTAAGCGCTCCTCGGAAGAGGTTTCTTACTTTAAAATTCCATTAATCATACAGTTCCTGAAAGGACTTACCAATGTATATCCACCAATACCGTTTCATGTCCCAACTTGGGATTTAAACTAGTTCTTAAATTCCTAACTCGTATACCATTTGAGCCTCTGCACTCCTGTCCATCGAGGCTTTTTTTTTTTTAAACTTGTTTTTTATTAGATTTCCATGTCAAACATCAACATAAACAACAGTAATCCTCCCCCCTCCCCATCGGGGCGCTTATGTCCAATTTTTGGGGGCTTTATGCATTGAAAATATCCGATACTTTTATGTTGTGGGGGCACCATTGTTCCATGAAGTCCGACTGGAGATATTCAAGTACCCCTTCCCATTCCTTTACGAATATGTCTCTCGTGCCCTGAATCATGTGGGTGACTTTTTCCATCGTTATTTGGGCCCATACCTTTTGCAACCATGTGAAAGTCAATGGGGTGTCCTTATTTTTCCAATTCTGGGCGATGGTTGCCCATGCCGCTAGGAGGAGCCCCATGAAGCCTCTCCACTGCGATTTCTTAAATTTTTTTGTAGTATGGTCTCTCTAATGCCGCATAGCCACACCCCATCTCCCAATAGCGCCACATTCGGAAACATCTTTCCCATCTCTCCCTTTACTTCTTCCCAGAATGGTTTTATTCCTTTACAGTCCCACCAAATGTGCCTCCACGATCCTACCTCCTCACATCCTCTCCAGCATTTGTTTGACGTTTTGGGGAACATGGTTTGCAATCTTTCTGGAGTGTAGTGCCACTGAACTACTATTTTGGTCCACATTTCTCTAGTCTGTACAGAGCGAGTCAACTTGGGGATTAATTTCCATAGGTCCTCCCATTGGGTTTTTGTAGGTTCTTCCCCCAGCGTTCTGCCCCATCTGATCATGTACAACCACTTTATTTCCTCCTCTTGTGAGTTTATAAATGAATAGAGTGTTGATACCCACTTTTTTGCCCCTGTGTTGGAGATAACATAGATCTCAAAAGGCGTAAGGTCCCTCGTTGTCGCTTTGGTAATATCCGGGGATTTCAGCCAATGTTTAAGTTGCTCATATTTGTATTGATCTCGTCGGGAGCGAGATGCAGTTGAGTAGCATGAGTCATGTGACCTAATTTCATTGTCTATAAACATTTCCCCTATTTTCGTTATGCCCACCTCTTCCCATTTCTCATATGCCCCTTGTTCCATACCTGGTGGGAATTGGGGATTTCGACATATGGGTGTGAAGGGGCCTAGCGCCGTGGTCATTATGCCTGTCCATGTTTGGGAGTCCCATGCCTCCAACGTGGTCCTCATAATTTCACTTATGCCTATATTAGGGTGTCTATGTTGTTTCTGTTTCCAGAGTAGTTCCACCAAAGGTGTCCTTGCCACTGCACGATCTTGTTTCGCCCAGATCGGCTGTGGATCTTCCCCCATCCATTCGCGCAGGACCTTTAGTTGCGCCGCCTGGTAATACTTCTTGAAATGGGGGAGCACCATCCCCCCCTCCCTGGTTGGAGCTGTGACGGTAGCCCTATCGATTCTAAGGGTCTTTCCTCTCCAGATAAATGAGGAAACAGTTTTAGATAACGTTTTAAAGAAGGTGTGGGGGACACCACCGGGAGAGCCTGGAAATAATATAGAACTTTTGGGAGAATGGTCATCTTGACCGATTGTATTCTACCCCACCAGGAGATCAGTAGTGGGTTCCATCTTTCTAGGTCTTTACGTATGTCTGCTAAGAGTTGTGGGTAATTCTCCCCATACAGCTGCTCTATCTTTTGGGTTATTCTTATTCCCAGGTATTTAATGCCCTTCCCACCAATTTTAAGATCCAGTAGACTAGCTTCCCTTTCTATCTGTCCCCTATCGCCCGCCAGGATTACAATTTCTGACTTTTTCCTATTGATTTTCAGTCCTGATATGGTCCCAAACTCTTCTAATTCCCTAACCACCGTCTGTAGCGTTGATTCCGGGTTTTCTAAGGTTATCAGCATATTGTCTGCGTACGCTATTATTTTGTGCTGTGTGCCTGCCATTTCGATCCCCTTAATGTGGGTAGCCTCCCTCATTTTTATTAAAAAGGGTTCCAAAAAGATAGCGTACAAAAACGGGGAGAGCGGGCAACCCTGTTTCGTACCCCTGGAAATTGTTATCTTGTCTGTGACTTCTCCATTGATGGCCACCCTGCTAGAGGGGGAGTTATAGTTCCCCCTGATCCTGGCTATATATTGTTCCCCAAATCCCATGCAGGATAGGACTTTAAATAGCACTGACTATTCTACCCGGTCAAACGCTTTCTCGGCATCCACTGCGAGTAATAGCGCAAGGGTGTGTGTTATACCTATTTTTTCCACTAAGTGGATGAGCCTTCTAAGATTGGCGTGGGTTTGTCTTCCCAGGATGAAGAAGTGAATTAGCTTTGGGAGGAGCGGGGATAGCCTTGCTGCTAGGATCTTTGTATATAGTTTTGCTTCCAAATTGTTCAGGGAAATAGGCCTATATGCCTCAGGGAGTGTTGGATCCTTCCCTGCTTTATGGAAGACTAAGACCTTCGCCTCATTCATAGTGGGAGTCACGTTGCTGCTATCTTTGAATGAATTTAGAAGCCTGGTGAAAGCTGGGATTATCTGATCTGCGTACATTTTATAGAAAGGGGCTGTGAAGCCATCTCCAGGTGCTTTATTTACCGGGGGTTCTGCGATTGCTGTTTTAACTTCCTCTTCCCTGATTGGGTTCTCTAGGGTTTGTCTATCTTCTTCTGATATTCGCGTGATGAGGAGGGCATTCAGATATGTGTCTTGTGCTACTACATCTGGGAGGCCCGAGGTGTATAGTTTTTGGTAGTATTCTCTAAATGACTCCCCCATCTCTTGTGTGCCCGTCTGTAATTCCCCTTTCGAGTTTGACATGGCCTTAATCGTTATATCTTTCTGCTTTGAGCGGAGTTGTCTCGCTAGGAGTCTGTCCGCCTTATTTGCTTTTATGTAATATCTCTGCCTGAGGTAGAGTAAGTTCCTTTCTGCTCCTTTTGTGCGCAACAGCTCCAGTTGGCCCCGCGTGTGTTTCAGTGCTTTTTTTAATGCCTTAGTGGGGTGGGCCAAGATTTTCTCGTGCAATTCTGTTATAGACTTTTCCAGTTCCCTTTCCCACATATATCTTTATTTTTCCATCGTGATTTTTAATACTATGATCTTCCCTCTCATAACTGCTTTAAAAGCATCCCATAACGTAGCCATGGAAACCTCGCCAGTATCGTTTTGCGCAAAATATTCTTCTATCATTTCTTTTATAGTCTCCCCTGTAATCAGGTCTTGGATTACGTCCAGGGGTAATCTCCATCTCCACAGATTGTTTGTTTTCCCCGGTAGGGTTAGATCAAGCCAAAGCGGTGCATGGTCTGAAAGCGCAATCGTTCCCAGTTCTATCCCTTGAATCTTTCCCAACAGGCCCACTGATGCCCAGAAATAATCTATTCTTGACATAGAATTATGAACGTGCAAGAAGTATGTATAACCCCTTTGTTCCCCTTTCAGTTCTCTCCACACATCATTAAGGGCCATGTGATCCATCTGTTGTCTGAGGCGTTTAGATGGTGCACCCTGGCCCTGGACATTGCCTGCACTTCTGTCTAGTAATGGATTGCAAGCCATGTTGAGATCGCCTCCAAGCATCACCTCCCCCTTAGCAAAGCTTTCAAGTTTCCCCAATGCATCTCTGAGGAAGCCGTCTTGTCCCAAATTTGGTGCATATATCGATGCAAGGGTAATGCGATATCCCGCAAACTCTGCATTAACGAATGCGTACCTGCCTTCTTTATCCGTACATGCCTCTACCAGGTTGGACCCACTCCCCTCCCGTATTGCTATCAGCACCCCCCCTTTTTCTCTGTTGAGGTTGCCTGTGCCCATATTTTATACCCTCTGATGCGTTTTCTGATTGTCCCTTGTCCTAATATGGGTTTCTTGAAGCAATAGTACATCTGCCTTCTCCCTTTTAAGATGCTTCTCCAGCTTCACCCTTTTCGTTGGATGGTTCATGCCCCTTATGTTATAGCTCAGAATACGTATCTTTCCCATTTGTTACGTGTTCATGCACAGCTTTCGAGTCCCCCTGGTTGCCCGGAACGTATGGTTCCTGCCCCTATCCCTCCCACCCCTCCCCAATAACTGTCCCCCCCAACCAAAAACATTAAACCAAACAACTTGCCCCCGAGTTGGGCGAGGGTTCCCATTGTCGCTATGGCGTTGCGCCCGTCGCTCCCTGCCCATTTTACCCTCAGGGGTAGAATTTGTAGGGAATCCTAAACCCCACATTACCGTTCTTTCTTGCTCGATTCCAAGATGGTGGGTCCCTCGTGGACCGCCATCATCAGGTAGTGTGCGGCTGATCTGTATCTCTCCGCTCACCCTCTACGGGTACCGTGAATTGCCCTCATGTATATTTCTGTCCATTCTAGTCCTTTACATCACAATTCTGTCATCGATGTTTCCAACGATCTTCCCTTCCTGCTTTTGTTCTTCTCGGTCTGACCATTTCCCAGCCTCTCGGCTTTCTCGATTGGTCTACCCTTGCATTAGCTTCCTCCGAGTCCACTTCCTCTTCTTGTAGTCACATTGTGCTGAAGCCTTCTTCCCACGTGGTAACCCTTCTCTGCTTTCCTTCCCAGGTGAATAACAGCCCAAATGGGAAGGTCCACTTATAGCGGATTTGTTTCGCAACCAGGGCTTTGACCATAGGGGCCATTGCTCTTCTCTTTTGTAGGGTCACCAGCGCCAGGTCCTGATAGAGCTGTATATCTTGTCCATTCATTCTGATGTGTTCCATTTCTCTTGCCCTCCTCAGAATCTGTTCTTTCTGTGGATATGATGAGAGAGCCGCCAGGACATCCCTTGGTCTTTCTCCCGGTGCTCCTGTCCTTTTTGGTGCTACCCTATGGACCCTGTTGATTCCAATTTCCTCCGTCTCTTGAGCACCCAGGAAATCTCTAAAGACCTCCTTCACTACCTGCTTCAGGTCTTTATCAAGAACGGATTCCGCCATATTTTTAATGCGAATGTTGGACCGTCTAGAGCGGTTTTCTAGATCTTCACATTGTATTTCCAGGTTGTGGGTAAGTCTCACTAGGTGTTCTTGTGTTTCACTAGTCTGCAGCGCCTCTTCCTCAACCTGCTGAATTGTCCTCTCAACGATATCCGTTCTTTCCTCTAGCTTGGCCATGTCTATTTTGATATCCTGCACCGCCTGCTTCATGTCATTCTTCATCGTTGTGAATTGTTCCTGCACCGTGGACATGAACTTTTCCTGCAGGTCCTGAAACCATGTCTGCATATCTTCTCTCGTTAGAGGCTGTTGGTGGTGGGTGGGCTCTTCGCCCTCTCTTTGGGAGTCCTCTTGTGATCTTCCTTTATGTTGTGCCGCTCCTTCCGTCGACCACATTTTTAGGGTATTTGCTCTTGTTTAGTGGACTGTGGTGTTTGCTGCGTGACGTTGCTTTTCCCCTTGGCTCTTGACATATGTCAATGCCTGTCTGTGGCGTCCCGTGGGTTTTCCAGTCCTTCTGCTGACCAGTGGGTACTTATTAACTGTCTGCTGTTTTGTTCCCTCAGAGCTAGGTGTTCTTTCCTATCCCCTTAGGAGTCCTAGGTTGCAAATCCTGACCTTTCGGGCTTCAACTTGTCTTCTCGTATCTTTTAGGCCTACATACCCTGGGGTGTTCCTGATCGTGCTTTTCCCGAGGGGGTGGGGGAGGGGTCGTCCTCCCAACTCCGGAGTTCCTCCTTGCCTGTTATGTTATTGGGGTGGGTTATCTGATTTCGTAGCAAGTCGCCCAGCTTGTGCGTCTGTTCCCACCCCACCCTCGATGCATGTACTGTCTTCCCTGGTGATCTTTATCCGAGTTGGCCAGGGTTGTCCGGCTTTATATATTGTCCCTTGATTAACTTCTTGCCTTTCCTTCCCTTTCTTTTGGCAAGAGGTGCGCTTTCCTGTTTTTTTTTTAATTATTGTTTTTCCCTCCTTCTTTTCCCTCTTTAAGTCCAATTGCGTGATTCCCCCCCCCTCGGGGGTTCTCTATATGATTTGGGTCCGTTGGAGCCCACCGGGGGCCCGCCTCGTCCGTTCTGCTCCAAGATTAAAGCGGTCCGCCCCGCCTGCCGTCGGCTGACATCTCTTTCCTATGCGGCCACTCCTCACTACCGGGCCTCAATTACGGGCGGTCCACACTCCTCTCTTCCTGCCGTCTGCAGCTCTTGACGGAGGGGGAGGGGCGCGCCTCAGCGCCAGAGCCCGCGCTGTCCCCAGATTGCGGGGCTCACTGATTCTAGTGCTGTGGGTGGGGGGGGGTGGGAGGGGCCCGGATCCATACACCCCGTTCAGGGCCTCCACTCTCCCCCGGCCTCCCCGCTCTCTCCTCGCCGGGTTCGGTTTCCCGCCAAGGGGGATGAGCCGCTCTCGTAGTACCTCCACTCCGGTGTTTCCAGGAGCGGCGGGTCGGGTGGGTGGTGCTGTCGCTGGGGGGGTACTGTAGTGGCGATGAGGTCAATCCACCTTATCTGCCAACAACCGCTTCTTCAATGTGCTGAATTGTCTGGCGGTCTGGGCGGAGCGCAGCTCATTTGCGACTCCTTTGCGATTTTTGCGATTTCCGGTGGCCATCTTGGAAAACCATCCATTGAGGCTTTTAACACTAAAAACTGTCCTTCTTGTGGCATTAACATCAGCCCGCAGGGTTAGTGAACTACAGGCTCTCTCCTGTAAACCTCCATATACCATATTTTACAAGGACAAGGTAGTTCTTAAAGTTAAACCATCTTTCTTACTGAAAGTAGTTTCTGACTTCCATTTGTCACAAAAAATTATTTTACCAACATTCTATCCTCCTCCTCATTTGGGCAAAGAAGAGGAGAGATTGCATAGACTGGACCCCAAGAGGGCCCTCAGTTTTTACATTTCAAGAATGGCAAAATTGCATCAAGATGACCAACTATTTGTGGGTTACACAGGTCGTAAGTTGGGGCTAGGGGTGACAAAACAAACAATATCCCGCTGGATCATTCTGGCTGTATTGGAATGCAACTGATTAGCAGGAAAAGACCCACCGGATGGGCTACGTGCTCACTCCACTAGGGGAATGGCTACTTCTGCGGCTTTGAAGAGGGGAGTCCCTGCAAAAGATATTTGCTCGGCTGCAACATGGGCATCAATGAGGGGTTATTTGCCAGGGCTGTACTTCATTCCGTCCATGAAAACAAGAACTAGCACTCCCACCTCCAAATTAATCACTGCTATGGGAGTCTATCACAAGATGAGGAACATGTGGGAGGAACATCCAGTTGAAAGAATGTTACAGTTGGTAAGTAAGTTCTTTTCAACAGATTTTACAGACAGTCCAACAATGCCTTGTTTTTGGTTGCCCTAATGCCAGCCATGTCAAAACTCCTGGCACAGTCCTTCGTGTATTCCCAAAGGATTTCGATTTAATAAGAAGATGGCTTTTAAATTGCAGATTTCCAGTGTCTGAGATTGAAAGCAGAGTCAAGGATGTCTTGGAAGATATGAGGGTAAATCGATTTTACGTCTGCAACATGCACTTCTCTGAAGACATGTACGACCCTTCAAAGTACACTAAAAAGCGACGCCCCAGACTCCTTTGCAAATTAATTCCCAATGCAGTTCCAACAGTTTTTCAGCACACACTCGCTCTGGTGACTAATGGACGATCAATTTTTTTAAATGTATGTTTGTATGTAAAAAAATGCTCTGTATACATATGTCTTCTAAACTATCGCTGAATTGATTGAAATAGTGTTTGAAATATTTCCATCAATGGTATTTTACGCAATTTGCCTTTGCTAAACAGTCTACTGAAGTTTATATATTTTTCTCTTTATACTACTTGAGTATCCCTACTTCGGGGATATTGTAATAGTTCAGTGCAATGGGAGCCATTTCTAATCACATTCATAGTGTCCTTTAAAAATAGGTGAATTTGTTAAATCTGTTGATTACCATGTCTTTCTTTAGGTAGACCACACTGATGGATTTACAGACTGTTACTATGCAGGGAACCACAGAGAGGTCAAATATCCAAACGGAGTGGCAAAGCGACATGCACCTTAACTAGCTCTAGAGATTTTGATGTGGTCTAAATTATAATACTAATATAAATGTTCTTTTGAACACTGCTATGAATATATACATTGAATAAAAGAGCGAGAGTACACCACTAATCATGAGTCAACAGCAACCTCACTCAACTTTCAAGTCATTTCTTTATACTAATCCTTCTGATGTGGCTACACAATACATGTATATGGTAAAGCTCTGCTTTAAACATATTGATTCCATTTATTAGCAATTGATACAGAGTGGCAAGTAGGATTGTAATTCGATAACAATCATCTTTTGAATGTATAGTTTTTAAACATTTTCTTTAACATCCTTATTAAGACAATAGGCCTCATTATGGGTCTGGCGTTAGAAATCCGGTGTTACCGTGATGGCGGTCCTAACGTTTCCGCCAACACATGGTGGTGGAAACAAGGTAGGATTACAGCTTGTCAGCCACGCGCATCACTAATGCGTGGAACCTGTGCCACCGCCATCACAGAGACAGTGGCTGATACAGATATACTGCCACAAATGTTGGCGGTGCATCCGCCTCTGCCGCGTGCATGCCAGACATAGCAGCACCGCGTATGCGAAGCCGGAAACATCGGTACCGGAAATACGTGATCGCCGGAACTGGAAAGAGAGTGGCGGCCAAATCTGGGGGCAAATCTGTGGCGATGTTGCCGATTGTTGGCGCTATTACCGCTGGCGGTAATCCCGCCGGCGGTACTAGCACCAAACATTCCCCATTGGGCCCAATGGGGAATGGGAAATTCCCGAATGGGTCCAATGGGGAATGGGGACTTGCCATTCCGCCAAACCCGTAATTCGGCGCTAACAGCGCCAGGGGGTTTGGCATTAGGGCTAATAGCCCCGCCGGGGTTAGCGCCCAACTCGTGATGAGGCCCAGTGTAGCGATGACATTAGAATAACTTGTCTGTTGGCAGACTGTCAGCTATACTTTAGCACAGAGAAACAGCCTTGACTGCCTTGACTGCGGAGATAGCATGACAAATGTTTTTGTTTCAGCAGAATTAGGATATCTTGTATGTAATACAAGAATGTTCACACAATATGCCTTGCTTTCTCAGAATATGTCCGGCACAGTACATGCTATGATGAAATGTATGCACGTAAGCAGAAGCATGCTGCTTCCATGAAATGCTTCTATGCATGTAATGCACGTCAATTCCACTATGTATAAACAGTGGATTTCTATTCAGTAGAGGGGCGAGTGAGGCAGTGTGTGCCAGTGTGTGGTGTGTGCTAGTGCTAGAGTGTTAGTGCTAGGGGCCTTGGCTTGTTAGTGAGCAGCTGACTTCCCCTGCCATGTGTAATAAACTGTTTTCCGTTTAATATCTATCTCCATTCCTCCTGTGATCTTACTTTGTTTCCGTAATATATATTTTGTGACTTACACCTGCTGCCCCTGGGCCACAGCAAGCACCTTGGCCCAACATCCCTGCTGCTCCTGGGCCACGGCAAGCACCTCATCCCAACATCCTTGCTGCTCCTGGGCCGCATCTCTGGTGCATGTGCGATCCCACAGGGAGGTGCAGCACCACCACACCAGGCCGAGTCCCATAGCACGGACAGCAGTGCAGAGGAAGTGGCCATTGAGACAGCCAGAATCGGCAGCAAGGAGAACCCAAACAACCCTGAAGCACTGGGACCATTCAGTCCCATGAGCCCCAGGAGTCCCATGTCAGCTCTTTCACTGTAATCACATTTCAAGGTTGTAAATCATATATGCTGTATGCGTGCTATAAATTGACTTTTTTTCTCTCGTTTAGAGACTGAAGAAGGAGCATAAAGACTGAGACAACAACACAAACTAATAATGTTGCGTGCCAAACCGAAGTCACTTTTGGGCAACTACATTTGGAGGCTCAGCATGGTCCACTCAAGATTCAGAGTCATGATGCAGATGTCCAATGGCCGGAATATGAATGAAAAGTGACCAACAGTGACCCATGGAAAGTAACCATGGATCATTGTTGCCGCACAGAATGTCACCCAGAAGAGACAGACAACACAGAAGATGTTTCAGGTTTGTTTGCAGACCCGCTCACACAATCCACACCATGTAATAAATGTAAATCGAGGAAAGAGACAATATTCCCTGTTTCTCTAATTCAAGTGGTAAATCCAGATATTTCAAAGAATTAATTAACTGAAGCATCTTAGTAATTGATAGACAAATGTGCTCATGACCTGGACTTCACTATTCCTAGTGTGGGTGAGGTGTCCACCACAATCGAAACTCAAACCACTGAACAGCTGGACAATTGGCTCTTAAAGGAGCCAAAATGCATTGTATTTGACTGCTGCCTGCTAGAGAGTATACAAATGATTAAATGTAATCATAAATTACATGGGAGGATATGTGGGGAGCCATTGGTGAATTTTACTTGTGCAGTCAAAGACACCAACCTGAAGATCAAGGCTAGCTGTGTCCACCATCATAACACAATTTCATGGTCAGCGGTCAGCACAACCTATGCTTGGAAAAGTGCCTGCTGGTAATGTTCTGTGTTCATCCACTTTGTTGTTCAGCTGATCAATGTTTAATAAAATTTCAGGTTTCTGTCGCTTTGTTCCTTGTTCCTTGCTAAAACCCAGTGCTACAAATATCAGAAGGATTTTGTGTTCCCCGCTATTAGCCAGGCCTGTAAACTCCAACAGATATCAATTGATACTTGTAAGAGGATTCAATTCAACACTACAGCTAAGTCAATGCCTAGTCTGGGATACTGAATGGAAACCCTTATTGATATATCTTTATGTCCAGTTCATGAGTTCTGGATGACTACCCCTATATAACACCCCTCTCTTAGAATCCCCCTGACCCCACTGAGCCAAGAAGTAGTTCTGTTTTGCAAGTTTAAAAGGTTTATTTGAGAAATAAAGCAAAATATAGATACCACGCTTTTATAATAAATTAATAATTGATATCGCCCTTATAAATATAATGTTAATCAACAATGGGTAATCTGACACTACCACACTTCTTTATAATCAATGAGGAGTTAGTTTGGATGGATAAAGTAGCAAAAATACTTTTATGATTTCAAGGGAAAAGCAATGAGGAATAAAATGCAGTACAGAAATACTTGATATGATTTTAGCAAAAGATAAGATAATCACTTTTTCTCTGGCAATTCACCCCCCTCCCCTATGCAATGTAAGAAATGGAAGGAGATGGAAAGAGGAGCACACAGTTCTCAGGAATGCAATCAAATACAATATAAAATTCAATTCCCACCCCAGCAAGCTTAGAGAAAACCGGTATGAGTTTTAAAACACAGGCCCAAGTGCTTTGAATGTGGTGGCAATGAAGTGAGAAATATGCTGAAAATGCTTTTAATTCCCTTTAGGAGGTTCAGGGTGAGTGAGAGATACGTGGGATGAGCTCAGGCTCACTTTAGCAATGATTCAGGGATGGTTATTAAGAGGCAAACAAATTTTTAGCTAAGGAAAGCAAAAAGCTGTTATCTTTTTACAGGTAAAGAAATCAGGACAAATCGCAAATCGTGTCAAAATTCGTGAGTGCGTGAATCGTGATTACGGCAAAAGTATAAGGAGTAGCAAGTCGGTTCTAGGTTTGTTGGAAAGCTGAGATTCTAAGCTTTCAGAGGAAAGTTAAACCAAGTAAAACTCAAAATGCCAGGTGACAGCTTGCAGCTTCAGAATTGACAGGTGACAGTTGTGCAGCTTTACAAATGACAGATGACACGATTTCTAGGAGGCTGTTCTACTTAGGTTAAAATAGTTTGGATTAGATTATTTTAACTAAGAGATTGGTTCTGCACAGTTCTGCTAGGTACACACAATATAAATTTGAAATAGGCCTCGCCACGGATCTGGTCAGGTTTTGGACTGGACTCCGGTTCGAGTCTCGGCACTTCAGTGATCTGGGTCAGCTCTCTGGTTCTGCTCACAGCGGTCTGGGTCAGCTCTGCTCTGCTGGTCTAGCCTCTCTGGATTCTGGATGTAACACTGCTTTCTGGGTACTGCTACAGGTTCTGGAGATTGATGGATTTGAAGTCTGGATCTCTGGATGTGAAGTTGTCGGTCAGCATGCTCCGCAGCAAATGGAATTGAATGTCTCTACCTGTCCCAGCAGTCTCTTTTTATGTGTTTTGAAAATGGGTGTGTGCCTGGGCCTAGCTAAGCATGCCCCTCTCTACTTGTCATTGGCCCAATTCTCCCCTCTCCCATGATTGTGGGAAGGAAATGGATTTTCAGCATGATGAAGTCTGTTTATGGGTCAGAGGATCCTCCCCTGGTCAGTTTGCCCACAAATCTTTATTTGATTCAAATACATCCTTCCCAGATATACAATTTGTTGGAATTACATGTGCACATTATATATTCCTTATGGTCCATGCTTGTCCGCCTCTGATCTTCCTGGGGGCTTGCATTCAAAAATGACAACATTTTGCGCTTTTTAACTGGTTTTGCAATATCGGACATTTACCCAAAATTACACACATGTGCGCAAGGAGTATGGACATTAATTGATGAAGTGTCAGATTTTTAACATGCAGACATTTGGAGTGAGACCCTATTTTCCGCTAGCAACCCCCCAGAATACACCAAAGGGTCCTAACACCTCTCAAAATGTTCACAGAAAAATCACAAAAATAATGATATTACTTATATAATTCTGACAAGTCCGCACTATGAGTTATCTATCTTTTTAAAATTATGCCCTGGTCAAAAAGGGGTGTGGCTTCCCACATCACGGGGTGGAATAACTGGTTTATCCACTTCCCCCAAGCTCAGCTGCTAGCAGAGGCACTGCCCCTCCCAGTTTCCCCTAAGAGGAAGCCACTTTACGCCCCCCCCAATATAACATTTGCCTGAGTCCAGGACATGCATTTGTTCAACTCCCTGTAGTCCCCAGCTGCTCCACCCCTAATCTAATCAGACAGGTGACAACTCCTTTTGGCAAGGGGAGTGGCTGAGCAGGTTTCAACTCCTGTCGGGGGTAGTTGTCAGGCAGAATACAGTTTCATTAAGCCAGGTTTCAGCTAAAAGTCACTTTTTGTTCCCAGTTTTCTACATTCAAATCAAACTGACAATTTTTACATATACATTAAATAATTACTTCCTTCAAGTCATTTCGGAATATAGTTTTACATTGTATCCACCTCTTAGCAAGTCTTTCCTTGGTCTGGTTTTGTTTCATTTGTTCAGTTTTACACAAAAGTCTGGTGGTTTTAAAACGACAGCTTTCTGATAGTGGTGAGTACTGGTAATGCAACCATTTTTGGGATTAAGAAATGAATTCCCCACAGTTCTGAGTTGCTTTTTTGGCAATCAGCATTGCCATTCCCAATGGTTTCAGGCTACTGTGTGTGTAACCCACTGGTGGTTTTAGGCAGTGCCCTCCTGTGCTCACAACATAGGCAAAAATGGGTTGCAGCCTATTCTTCATGTTTTCCCTGTGCACTCTCTGGGGAGTTCTGGCCATCATGATGTTTTCCATGCCAGTACTGCACAGATTTATTGTAGGGCTTGGATGCATGGGTAAAAACATCCCACAAGCCCCCCCTCTTGCGATGGCCATTCTGTCCTTTCACTGATGGAACTCGCAAGATCTGGGATGTTCGCCTCCTCTTCTTCCAATTCCATAGGTGGCACAGTTCAGCATCTTTTCCTCCCTCCAGTCGATCAATCAGTTCTCCTTGCTAGTCCTGATGGGAGGATTGGGCGGTACCCCGGGCCCCCTGGGTCTCTGCTCCCAGTCTCCGGATCGTCCTCCTTGGCCAGTCTCCAGGTTTTCTTTCTCCTAGGACGACAAAGGAAAAGCGGCAATACGTATTCGTAGACATTTCTTCACCACTATTAATGGTGTGGCGAACATATACATTTTATGAATCAGAAGATATGAACATATACATTTTATACATCCAAATACATTTTGCAGTCTGATTTTAAAAACAATATATGACGGCACATTTGGATTACGTTACTATATTTTTGATATGTGGAATATTTTACAGTTTGAACTGACTTACTCTGGAGCGGCCCCCTCTGGTATTGCAGAGGACTCCTCCAGTTGTTGCAGAGTGTGCCTGGGATGGCAACACTTTAGCTGATTTATATGGACCCACTTGTCTTCCCCCTCTGCCAAACCGCCTTTGGGGATGCAGATCTTGTAGGCCACAGGGGAGATTTTGTCTATAATTTCAAACGGTCCCTTCCATGTAGGCAAGAATTTTTGCTGTTTGGCCTGGTTCCTTTGGAAATTGTATAGATAGACCCGGTCCCCCACAGTATATTCCTTTCTGGTGGTCCTCAGGTCGTAGTGGGTTTTCATGCTATCAGCTGATCTTTCTAGATTCCGCTGAGCATAGGCAAAAGCATGTTGAAGGTGTTTCCTTAAATTCTCCACGTACTCATGAGTTGTGGAGGCATTTATCAGTGTCTGCTCTTGGGTCCTGTAGAGCAAATGCTGGGGAAGCACCATCTTGCGTCCCGTCATTAACTCAAATGGTGACATTTTAGTTGCAGATGAACGGGTAGATCTGATGTCCATTAGGACCAGAGGTAGTCGGATATCCCAACTTGGCCCAGAATCTGCCACAAACTTTTTTAAGATGCTCACAATGGTTCGTTGTATCTCTCTACTGCCCCAGAAGAAGCTGGCCGGTAAGCAATATGTAGCTTTCTTTTGACCCCCAGTATCTCCCACATCTTTGTCATTACTTCACTGGTGAAGTGGCTACCTCTGTCTGACTCAATCCTTTGAGGTAGACCAAAACGGGAAAAGATGTGGTTAATCATCAGGGCAGCTGCTGTTTCTGCCTTGCAGTTTGGTGCCGGGAGACATTCCACCCACTTGGTAAACAAGCATGTAACGGTCAACATGTACTTGTTTCCTCTAGACGAGCGGATTACAGGGCCTACAAAGTCGATTTGCAAATCTGACCATGGCAGTGTCATCCCCCTCTTTTGGAGAGGCGCACAGTGTGTGAGGGATGATGGCTGAAATTGTGCACACACAAGACACCCCTTCAAGTATTGGTCGAGGTCCTGCCCCATGTGTGGCCAGTATGCAACCTCTCTTAAGATTTCCAGTGTTGTGTGAAACCCCCTATGACCAGCGGTAGCCGCATCATGGGTGTGACTTAACATCAGGCTTCAGAATGAGGTAGGAACCACCCACTGATCGTGGGCAGCTTTGGATTTCCTTACCAGCAACACGTCTTGGATTCGGAACATTTTTGGACATTTCAGCAACACTCTTAGGTCCTCTTTCCCAAGGTAATCGGTATCCGTCAGGGGAAAGTTCTCAGGGTCCTCAAGGTGTTGGTAAAACTTACCAATGATTGAATCCCCCTTCTGAGCTGTAATCAAATCAGCATCAGGGGTCTCCTTACTCCATTGTGCAGTTGAAAACTCATTGTGAGCATTGGTCTGGGACCTAGTGATCGCAGTGACCTGGATTTCCCCCAATAGGGACTCTATTTCTAGTAGATCCCCTTGGATGGCCCCGGTTTTGGCCAGCTGATCAGCTAAGTCATTTCCAGTTTTGTCTGGTCCCTCTACTTTGGAATGACCCTTGATCTTTTTCCAGTAGATGGTCATCCCATTCGATGTGACCAGATTATCAATGTTTTGGATCAACTTCCCATGTTTCAAGGGTTTGTTGTTAGCACAGAACATGCCTCTGGTTCTCCAATTAACCAGGTGCTCCACGAACCCGTTCCGTACATAATCCGAATCTGTGATTATGACCAGTTTGTGGAGTTGATGTTGGACAGCAGTGAGGATGGCCTGATGCAAAGCCATCAATTCTGCCACCTGACTACTTCGGGGACCAATTTTGTATCCAGCAGAGGGTTCTGGGGACTCATTCACCCATGCGTTCCCTACGCCGGCCACCAGTTCTTTCTCCCCGTTGTTGTCAACATGGTAAGAGCATCCATCCACATAGAGAGTGGGCATTCCCTCACACTTGTCTTCTTCAAAGACTTTGTGTGGGGAATTAACGTATGCCTCCATGTTGTCCTTGGTTTTTAGACTTTCGTCCTCGAGACAGTTTTTCTCTGGCACAATCATGCAAGTCAGCAAGACCTTGCGCGAGGGGACTCTTCTTGTTTTGGCCATATCTGACCTCCACAGGAAAGCCTTGCATTGACAGAATCCAGGAAGTAATTCGGGAATTACTCACATTTCCGGCCCGGATTCTGTCACTTTGGAGATATTGCAGAGGCTGGTGTGGAGCCTCCACTATGATGTGTTCCCCCTGGATAAACGGTAATTCTTCAATGCCCACACCGTTGCCACACCGTTGCCAGGAGTGCCTTCTCACAATCGTTGAATTTTTCCTCCACAGAGGATAAAGTTTTGCTCGCATAGGAGATTACTTTATTGACCTTGTCATGCTTTTGGTATAATACTGCCGTCAAGCACGTATTAGAGAACCCCGTCTCCAGGAAGAACTCCTTGTTTCTGACAGGGGTAAGCTAGGCAAGGCGCTTGTGAGAGGCTTCTTTTGAGTTGTCTTACCGCCTCGGATTGTTCTGGACCCCATTCCCACTTGACCCCCCCTTCAAGAGATGAATCAGGGGTCTAGTGATCTCTGCGTAGCCTTCAATGAACTTTCTGCTGTAATTAGTCAGTCCAAGGAGGCTCCTTAGTTCCCGCAGAGTTGTGGGGTCTTTCAGTTTCTGGAGTGCTTCCACTTTCTTTTCTTGGGGACAGAGACCCTAAGGAGTAATCTCATGCCCCAAGAAATTAACACGGGTTCTACACCACTGTGCTTTCTGAAAGGAAAGTTTTGCTCCGGCGGCCCTCAACTGTGTCAGAACATAACGGATCTCGGCTATGTGTTCCTCCACAGATGAACTTTTGATGAGGACATCATCTACATAAGCCAGGTTACCCCTCGCACCCAGGTCGGGCATAGCCTTATGTAGGAAAATGTTGAATTCATTGCCGGAGTTGAGGTATCCGAAGGGAGCCCGGGTCCATGTGTACTGCTGGCCCCCAAAGGTAAAAGCCAGTTTGTATTGGTCCTCCCTACTGACAGGCACGGTCCAGTATCCATTGGTCAGGTCTATTGATGTGAATACCTGTGAACCCTGAATCTGGGCCAGCCCTTGGTCAATGTAGGGCAGAGGCCATCGGGAAGTATGGACACGTTTGTTGAGCTCCCTAAGGTCGGCGCAGAGTCTCCAGTGGCCGTTTGGCTTCAATATTCCCAGCACCGGATTATTGAAAGTGCTGTGGACTGGACGGATTATTCCCCGGGACTCTAGGTTCTTAATTATTTCAGTAAGGGACTCCATGGATGCGAGAGGCAAGCGATATTGCTTCACAAACACTGGAGTCATTCCAGGGTCCGTGGGAATTGTTGTGGTGTGGATGTCGGTGCGACCACAGTTATATGAGTCTACCGCAAAGAGATCTTGGAAATCCAAGAAAACTTGTTTCAACTTTTGCTTCTGTTCCAGAGTCACACAGGCATCAGCTAGGTTGACTCTCTCTTCAACCATCTGCCTGAAGCCTGGAAAGACTTCTGGTTTGGCTATCTCAGCGGCCTCCTCCAGCTGGGTGGAGAAGTCCCTGGTCAGAGTGCTGATTTGGACTGGAGGCTTCAGGTGGGAAAGGCAGCCCTCATGGACCTGGAAAATCACCTCAACCCTCCTGAAGTCGCAAGTCACATCTTCCTTACCATAAGGGCAAGAAGTGTACACCAGGAAGTTCCCCCCATGCCGGGTGAAAATCCTGTCTGGTGTTGTATTGTCCTCACTGTCACTGTCAAAAGAGTCCTTGGGGATTGGTCCTAACAGTTCATTTCCTAAATCAATGGAGAAATGTCGGTCATCAATCGCCATTCCAATAATGGTGCCTGCGGCTAGAGTAATACTCTTTAAGTCGCTGTTATCCACCTCTATTGGAATGGTGTCATGTTCTATGTTGACTAATGGTGTTGGGTTTAACCCTAACCCTTTCTGTTGGAGAGAAGCATTTAGATGAATATAAGCATCAGGGTTTTGCAATTTTTGTCCTCTTTTAACTTTCACTTCCAGGGAGAATTGTCGGGTCCTTTCTGGGATGGTGACTTCCTCTTTGAGCTGAATTTCAACTGCATAAGGTAGCAATTGAGCTGACCTAAATGCATTTTCTGGATCATCAAAGCCCATGGGATTATCCGCTAATCGGGACCAAGCTTTGAAGTTTATTAGGTCCAAACTAATGGCAAAGTGATTGAGAATGTCACTGCCTAAGTAAAAGGCGGCAGTGACGTCTCGCACGACCCAACAATTATGGACTATGCTCTTGTTGCCAATGGAGATTTTGAGCATACACCTGCTTGGCAGGAGATGTTTGGAATTAGGTGCTTCCAGGTCCATTTCCCATTTGTCTATCAGTTTGAATGTGGGAATGGCTGGATCTTTTGGGAGTTGGCGGAACATGGCTTCGCTGATGAAGCTCTTACCGTTGTTCACACACACTCGAGCGAGAACAGAGTCCTTCCCATCATTTAACTGAACAGGGATGAACAACTGCTCTCCAATTTGCTGAATATCAGCCAGGGTCTGAGCTGATTTCACATCTTTTTGGACTATAGGAGTGGGAGTTTCTGATTGTGGATTGGTGAAGAATTTCAGAGTGTTTCCTTCCAGTGTGGAATACCACCTTAAACTGGAAGGAAGGTTGATTTTCAGAAATAGAGAGGACCCCCCATCACCCGATGGTTGTCCTACTGCTATTACTGTCACGTCTGGAGTTTGGTTGTTCTGGAAGTGAAATTCTACTTGGTCAGATTTTTGTTCAACCATGTGGCAGGTGCCGTTTAAACTAACATGGTTGACACTCTGTTTTAATTTTATGGGTCGGCTAGTCTGGGTCCAGAGGACCTTGTTTACACAATCTATTAGGGGTGACATCCTTCTCAGGAGGTCATTCCCTAGT
Source organism: Ambystoma mexicanum (assembly GCF_040938575.1). Lineage (NCBI taxonomy): Eukaryota > Metazoa > Chordata > Amphibia > Caudata > Ambystomatidae > Ambystoma > Ambystoma mexicanum. The sequence goes on from NC_090927.1 coordinate 283,466,116, forward strand.
AAACAAGGGGTACCCTCTGGAGTCACTACTATGACCGGGTGTTTCACCTTGAGTCGCCCAATTTTATTATCCAAGTCTGCAGTCCCCTCAACGGGAATTTCCGCAGTTGTCCAGGAAGAGAGGTGAGAGGAATTCGGTAATTCTCCCCCCTTCCTGCATTTAGTTCCTCAAAGGCCCTTTTGGACAGAAGGGTAGCTTGGGATCCAGTGTCCACCAGTGCCAAAATTGTACCCTGCCCCTGTACTTGTACCGGGGCATAGTATCTTCCCTCTTTCTCAAGGGGGCACAGATAATGCACATTTTTGGAAAATGGTGGGCTAACTTTCTGGTTTTGGACATTGCTAGCGAAGAGATTTGGGCAGAATTCTGTGGAGAGCCTTGGGAATCTGAAAGAAAAAGTTGGCAACTGGAGATCAGAGCCATTGTGGGTTCCCCTGGTTCCGGTTCTGGGCCGCCCCCCGCTTTTTGGAGGCAGTCACCAGAATGGGTTTGAACCAGGGAATTTCGGTATTGTCGGTTCTGGGATGAGATGATGGGCGGCGGTAGCTCAGTCTCCACATCTCCCCAGTCTGGATTGGAATCCCTTGGGACCCATTTTTCCTTGGGAGGAGTTCCCCCCATCTCTGAAGGAGAAGATCCTTTTCCCAGGATCTTCTGAGGATCCCTCTCCCTCAAATTGGAAGACCTGTTCCTCCTCCACAAAGTGGGTCTGTTTGGGTCCTTTGTTTCTCCTACCCCCACTCTGCTCCTTGGGAGGCAGGCTTTCAGGGGAAGGAGATTTTGTTTCCGGTTCCTGGTTTTCCAGGGGCTGTTTACAAGTTGGGAAGGAAGCTTCCTCCAAGGCTTTACACCCCCCTTCCCCTTGTGCCTCCTCCCGGGGAACCGGTGGGTTATCGGGGTGCTGCCCCCGTCATTGTTTTGGAGCACCAGGTCCAGAGTTTGGGGCATTCTGCGGTGGCATGCTCATCCGAGGGTTCTGTTGAGCCCTCAGTATGTGACCCAGATCCCGTGCCATATTTTGGACCTGGCGCTCAAGTTGTGAAACCCGCTTAGGCTGATACAGGGCTCTATTTTCTCCCCTGGGATGATCCCGGGAAGGGTAGCTAGCCCTTATCTGGTAATACCCCAGATTGGGAAGATTTGGGTACCCCTCCACCCTTGGCCTCCCCTCTCCCGGATTAGGATGTCTGGGCTCAGGGAATTGGGGAAAGAAGGATGGATGATTTTGGGGCTGGAAATGGTGTGGATACCTGGGGAAAAGTTCTGCCCAGGATTTGGTGAATTTCTGCCCTTCTGGGGGAAGTTAAGAGGGAAGTTCCCCGGGTCAGGTGCTTGGCTGGATCCCCCCCCTTGGGCTGGAGGAGTCCACACATAACCCAGGATTGGTCGGTTTCCCTTGTAGCGGGGACTTACATAGTCAGGGGGGCGGGGGACCCCATTTGTGGGACTACCTCCTCGACTCCCTGTCTGTGACTGGCCCGAGGGCCTTCTGGGCTGTGAATTATTTGGTGCAGGCAGGTTTTTAGGCCCCCCCCATCTCCAAATCTAAAACGGGGGCAACCTTTACCTCTGCCACCTTGGCAGCAGCAGGGGTGCTGTTGGTTTTGGGGGTTTTCGGCGCATTATTTTTATTTTCGATGGGCTTCTGCACCTCATAGATCCGGGTAGCCTGTTCAATGACCCAGTCTAAAGATCTTTTCTCATGAAAATCTCTCACGAGCTGGGTCATTATGTATTTGGGTAAGGCATGGAAAAACATATTGATAAATTTGCTGCTATCCGTGCGCACCCTTCTGGTGGTCTGCGCAAAAGCACGCTTTAATTCTTGCACAAACTCTTGTGGGGCCTGATCCTCCCCACATTGCAAATTGTAGACTGCCTTGCGAGCCTCTTGAGGATTTCTGTGAACAGAAAAATGTTTCAAGATGGCTGCCTTATAGGTGGACCATCTTAAATGATTTTGGTCCTCCAGCCCCGCAAAGAAACTGGAGTATTCTGGGGAGAATGTCCATTTGACGTACTGGATGCAGGTACTGCTGTCCTTCAAATGGAAAGTCTCCATCATTTGCTCATAGAGCTCCAAGTGTTCCCAAACGGAATACTTGGCGTTCTTATGATAAGGAGTGATGACACTCCTGATTGCCTTTATTTGTTTCAATGGGTCCTTAAGCAAGGCCCTTTTTGCCTTATTGGTCTTTTTGGTTCGGGTAACCCTGGTCCATTCATCCTCTGACTCAGAAGCACTGCTCCCAGAGGTGCCCGTCTGATCTTCCAGGTTTTCCCGGATTCTGCGAGCCTGGGAATGGCTGGCAGAATGTGGGGACCTGGTCTCCTGTGTCCTGTAATGCTCAGAGGAGTCTTCAGACCCCTCCTTGCTGCCAGGATTGGATGGGTACCCCCCCCCACTGACCTAACTGGGCCAAGGCTTTCAGGATGCCCTTAATGGGCCTACTCTCCTGGGGTTCCCCACTAAATTGCAATGTGCTTGGGTGCCCATACCCGGATGCTCGCCCATCCATTCCTGGGAGGTACTGGCCTATGAGCCCCATACTTCTAGCTGGATAGTAATCTGCCATCCCCGTGGCCCTGGGCTCATGTGCGCGAGGGGACATGGGGGTGGCAGAGTCCAGGGACTGGGAGAGATGAAGGCCTCTGGTACTAGGGCTCCTGAGGTTATGCTCAGGAGTTTCTCTTTCCCAGCGAACCTCATCTCTATCCGCCCCTGCTTCCTGTTGCAATGCAAGAGCCTGCGCTTTCAGTTCCTCAGTTAAGGCCTTACTAGACTCTATCAGTCTCTCCTGCATGGCTACCTGTTGCTGGAGCCTATCATTGTGCTGACAGAGAGCCTCATTTTCTCTCTGTGCCTCCTGATTGGTCCTGGAGTATTGGGCCAGTCTCTGCTGCAGGAGGGTTACCTCCTGAGCGGTGTCCCTATTGGCCTGCTCCTTTCTTGCCAGAGCATCCTCCACCCTCCTGGTGTGCTCTAACAAGTTCTGGTGTTCTTTTTGGAGGTCACCCAGTCCCTGGAGGGCCAGGTGATTTTCTTCCATTTTCCTTTTTAAGTGGCAGACTTCCTGGCCTAAGGTATCCCTTTCCTGACTAAGAGCCTGCATCTGTGCCGCCAGGTCGTCCCTTTGCCTTTGGAAGGCACCAGCTTTCTGGCGCTCCTGGTCAAACTCTGCCTAGGTATCCAGGTCTTTCAAAATCAGTTTATTGCTCTCTGCCTTCTCCCTATCTAGGTGGCTTTGCAGGGTGACTACCTGCTCGGCACATGCCCTATTGAAATCTAACTGTTGCTCCAGCTTTTTCTGGCTCTGCAGTAGGGAGTCCAAACCTTCTTGGTACTCCTTCTGCAAGGCCAGAAATCTGGTATCCTGGTCCGCCTTTTCCTGTTGCAGCACATCCATATCCTCCTTTATTTTAGTGATGTACTGTCTGCTGTCCTTTTCTGACTCCTGGTTCCTGAGCAGCCTCTGCTCAGAAGAGTCCAGATCAGATTAGGCCTTCTCTAACGCCATCTGTTGCCTATTTGCCAGATCTTGGCCTTCAGCACATTTTTTCTGTATGGCTCCCATATATAGATACAAATATGCCGCTATCCTGGCAATCTTATTATGTTCATCTTTGGCTTTAGGGGCCATATATAGTTCACTCAGGGCCACATGTAGGAGACCCTGATCTCCCCATGTATCTGACCCTGTTTCAGTGACCTGTTGCGCGATTGCCTGCAACCAGACCGTTTGGTCCTGATGAGTCCACTCACCTCTCACAAATAGCTTAAAGTGCTCTCTGGCTATTTTGATGTCTACCAGTGTCGTCATTCTGGAATTTGAGTTCCTTCCTGACTTACAGAAGTTTGTATTTTATTTTTGCAAAACAGACCGTTTCCTTAGAGCGTTCCTTTGAGGAGTGCTTTACAGCGTAACACAGCGTGGTGATCCGACCGGATGCATGTATCTTGTCAGTTAGCACACTGTATTAATCTGCACAAGTGATAGATCTAATCCGGAATCCCCGGCTACGAGCCCCCAATTTGTAAGAGGATTCAATTCAGCACTACAGCTAAGTCAATGCCTAGTCTGGGATACTGAATGGAAACCCGTATTGATATATCTTTATGTCCAGTTCATGAGTTCTGGATGACTACCCCTATATAACACCCCTCTCTTAGAATCCCCCTGACCCCACTGAGCCAAGAAGTAGTTCTGTTTTGCAAGTTTAAAAGGTTTATTTGAGAAATAAAACAAAATATAGATACCACGCTTTTATAATAAATTAATAATCGATATCGCCCTTATAAATATAATGGTAATCAACAATGGGCAATCTGACACTAGCACACTTCTTTATAATCAATGAGGAGTTAGTATAGGATGGATAAAGTAGCAAAAATACTTTTATGATTTCAAGGGAAAAGCAATGAGGAATAAAATGCAGTACAGAAATACTTGATATGATTTTAGCAAAAGATAAGATAATCACTTTTTCTCTAGCAATTCACCCCCTCCCCTATGCAATGTAAGAAATGGAAGGAGATGGAAAGAGGAGCACACAGTTCTCAGGAATGCAATCAAATACAATACGAAATTCAATTCCCACCCCAGCAAGCTTAGAGAAAACCGGTATGAGTTTTAAAACACAGGCCCAAGTGCTTTGAATGTGGTGGCAATGAAGTGAGAAATATGCTGAAAATGCTTTTAATTTCCTTTAGGAGGTTCAGGGTGAGTGAGAGGTACTTGGGATGAGCTCAGGCTCAGTGATTCAGGGATGGTTATTAAGAGGCAAACAAATTTTTAGCAGAGGAAAGCAAAAAGCTGCTATCTTTTTACAGGTAAAGAAATCAGGTCAAATCGCAAATCGCGGAAAAATTCGCGAGTGCGTGAATCGTGATTACGGAGTAGCAAGTCGGTTCTAGGTTCCTTGGAAAGCTGAGATTCTAAGCTTTCAGTGGAAAGTTAAACCAAGTTCCTAGGAAAAACGGTTCCAGAGATACGGTCAATTAAATAAAGGTAGATTTTCAGATTTAAAGTAAAACTCAAAATGCCAGGTGACAGCTTGTAGCTTCAGAATTGTGCAGCTTTACAAATGACAGATGACACGATTTCTAGGAGGCTGTTCTACTTAGGTTAAAATAGTTTGGATTAGATTATTTTAACTAAGAGATTGGTTCTGCACAGTTCTGCTAGGTACTCACAATATGAATTTGAAATAGGCCTCGCCACGGATCTGGTCAGGTTTTGGACTGGACTCCGGTTCTGGTCTCGGCACTTCACAGTGATCTGGGTCAGCTCTCTGGTTCTGCTCACAGCGGTCTGGGTCAGCTCTGCTCTGCTGGTCTAGCCTCTCTGGATTCTGGATGTAACACTGCTTTATGGGTACTGCTACAGGTTCTGGAGATTGATGGATTTTAAGTCTGGACCTCTGGATGTGAAGTCGTCGGTCAGCATACTCCGCAGCAAATGGAATTGAATGTCTCTACCTGTCCCAGCAGTCTCTTATTATGTGTTTTGAAAATGGGTGTGTGCCTGGGCCTAGCTAAGCCTGCCCCTCTCTACTTGTCATTGGCCCAATTCTGCCCTCTCCCATGATTGGGGGAAGGAAATGGATTGTCAGCATGATGAAGTCTGTTTATGGGTCAGAGGATCCTCCCCTGGTCAGTTTGCCCACAAATCTATATTTGATTCAAATACATCCTTCCCAGATATACAATTTGTTGAAATTACATGTGAACATTATATATTCCTTATGGTCTATGCTTGTCTGCCTCTGATCTTCCTGGGGGCTTGCATTCAAAAATGACAACATGTTGCGCTTTTTAACTGGTTTTGCAATATCGGACATTTACCCAAAATTACACACATGTGCGCAAAGGGGTATGGACATTAATTGATGAAGTGTCAGATTTTTAACATGCAGACATTTGGAGTGAGACCCTATTTTCTGCTAGCAACCCCCCAGAATACACCACAGGGTCCTAACGCCTCTCAAAATGTTCACAGAAAAATCACAAAAATAATGATATTACTTATATAATTCTGACAAGTCCGCACTATGGGCCTCATTACGAGTCAGGCGTTAAGGGGTTAACGGCGCCGTAAACGGCGCCGACCCTTGACGCCTGATTACAAGGTCCCTTAGCGCCATGGTGAGTTTAACGCCTCCTTTTTGCAGGCATTAAAATCCATGGCGCTAAGGGACCATGGTCCTAATTACGCCACCGTAATTTACGGTGGCGTAATTAGCGCCTTCCCCACTCCCATTATGCCCTATGGGGCAAAAATGGGAATGGGGAAGGGTAAAATGGGAAATGGGGATTTACCGCCCCACTCACCTTGGAATGGGGCGGTAAATCCGCCATCCACCATGGTGTAAACATAGTTTACACCATGGTGGTAAGGGTACGACCCAGGCGGTAACTTACCGCCTGGGTCGTAATGAGGCCCTATGAGTTATCTATCTTTTTAAAATTATGCCCTGGTCACAGGGTGGAATAACTGGTTTATCCACTTCCCCCAAGCTCAGCTGCTAGCAGAGGCACTGCCCCTCCCAGTGTCCCCTAAGAGCAAGCCACTTTACGGCCCCCCCAATATAACATTTGCCTGAGTCCAGGACAGGCCTTTGTTCAACTCCCTGTAGTCCCCAGCTGCTCCACCCCTAATCTAATCAGAGAGGTGACAACTCCTTTTGGCAAGGGGAGTGGCTGAGCAGGTTTCAACTCCTGTCGGGGGTAGTTGTCAGGCAGAATCCAGTTTCATTAAGCCAGGTTTCAGCTAAATGTCACTTTTTGTTCCCAGTTTTCTACATTCAAATCAAACTGACAATTTTTACATATACATTAAATAATTACTTCCTTTAAGTCATTTCAGAATATAGTTTTACATTGTATCCACCTCTTAGCAAGTCTTTCCTTGGTCTGGTTTTGTTTCATTTGTTCAGTTTTACACAAAAGTCCGGTGGTTTTAAAACGCCGGCTTTCTGATAGTGGTGAGTACTGGTAATGCAACCATTTTTGGGATTAAGAAAATTAATTCCCCACAGTTCTGAGTTGCTTTTTTGGCAATCAGCATTGCCATTCCCAATGGTTTCAGGCTACTGTGTGTGTAGCCCACTGGTAGTTTTAGGCAGTGCCCTTCTGTGCTCACAACATAGGCAAAAATGGGTGGCAGCCTATTCTTCATGTTTTCCCTGTGCACTCTCTGGGGAGTTCTGGCCATCATGATGTTTTCCATGCCAGTACTGCACAGTTTTATTGTAGGGCTTGGATGCATGGGTAAAAACATCCCACATACTACACTCGCTGGCAAAAGGGTCAACTTTGCTGGCGATGGACAGTGTGACTTTCCTGGTTATTCCGCTAAATACTGCTCTTACCATTTTCAAAACATGGGAACCAAAACAATAGTGAGTTTGTTGGTTGTGTAGATGGTTGGATGTACATCATCTGTTGCCATGGAGAAGTATGGTTTCATTAAATCCATTGAACTTCTGGAATCAAGGGGAAATCCATTGAACTTCTGGAATCAAGGGGAATGGAAATAGACCTGATAGCACGTTGGAATAGCAAAGGCCATGTGAGAGCAGTTCCAACACATACACCATCAATTTGTGTTCCATAATATGTGCATAAAGTACAGGCCTAAAAGGTTGCATTTCAGCATTGACTGTATGCTGGCAGGAACAAGACAGGCTGTACTTGCACACAACAACAATGTTGGTAGGGAACAAGCAAAAACTACAGGAATATTTGGGTTGCTTTGTTACAACATGGTGTTTACAAAAAGAAGCAAACAGTGGGTGGCCAAGCCAGTATTTCAGACAATAAATTTCGAATTTGTGAAAGATTTCACACTGACTGCTGGCCATGCATACACACGAAATGGCTCCAGAATGTGTCCACAGGGCCCCGTCTATGCCACAGAACATTGCAAAAGAGGTTTGTCTGCCAAAATCTTAACTTGTTGAAAGGTTGACTTACAGATTTAAATTATTGGACATTTTCTTCACAATTCTTCAACCAAGAAATATTCTATCTTTTACCCCAATGTTTGGGCACTGTGTTGATTTTACAAATAATGTAATTGTATAACACCTTCAATGTTGATATTGAATTATTTGTTTTAATGTATTTATTTTTGGTGATGTAATCGTGCTAGATTTACATTATTAGTTTCATTTTAGCTTTCCTTTCTTTATATTTCTTTTCCTCTATGCCATTTATATAATATATTTATATATACACATTAAAACGTTAAATGTCAATGTCATAAATTCTAGTAAGTCCCATTATTTCTAAATCTTGAAAAAATATTTTTTGATTGAGATAGTATATAGATACGCTAGATTCTTAAACTATTTGTAAAACATCTCAAAAATTGTTTCAACATGACTAATAAAACATCAACTGAAAATACACTTTGCTCAGTTCCATGAATCAGGGTGTGTGTTGGCAGTGCAAAGGGATTTTGCAGCAGGGCGAATTGACTTTGCACTGTGTTAAATATTCCATGAGTAAGGCCCCGAGTGTACTTGACAATTATTGTACTGGCATATGGCACTTTGTTTTAGACTTTGTAGCACATTTGAATTCATTGAAGGAGAGGTAAATGAGTGGGGTGTCATCCGTGGATATAGTACTGTAGAAGGAATAGGTCTGACCAATAATATGTTACATTTTGTTGCCTTCTTAACTAAAACTTTTCAGAAAGGGCCAGGCAAATGGTGATAAAGATGACATTGCAGATGCAAACATTACGATTGCAATGTACAAATGGCTTATGGGCAACATTGTTAGGCTGCATTAAAATACAGGGTGACAGAATAGGTCATTCAAATTCATACTTTGCAGATGTGCGCTCTGAACAAGCGTCTGTGGCTGTTGCTCAACTTCATCACACTGTGGATGCTCACCCGCACTATGCAGGGATTCGCCCCTTTGCCCACCGGCTTGACCATCTCTACATGTTCCATATGTTTATGGAAATCTGTTTGTGCGTCTTTATTACCCACTGAAGGTGAATAGCGAATAGGTAGTTATTTATTTATTATGACATTTATAGCAGCAAACAAAGGCCATGGACATTAAGGCGCTAGTTACAGCAAGGGCAGAGCACAGTAAAAAACAAAAATGCAAGCACCTGTTGACATGTTTACAGCCTTATAGTGGACTTTGTTAACATACTCTGGGGAGTCTCACCTCATGGTGCAGGGGGATACTTCAGGTGTACAAACATGCAATAGACACAATATGCATGAGAACAGTCGTGCAAAGCCTCAACTCGTGGTGCGGGTGGCTACTTGAGATGAGCATAACACAGGAGAGACATAATTAGTGTGAGCACGCAACCTGAGGAAGGTAGGTGAGATATGCAGATATTCTCTTTTAAGAGGCGTCAAATATATACCAGAAATGAAGTAAAGGTGGAACAAGGCCTTAGTAAGGTGCACTCCTAATGATCTCTGCCTCCTTAATGTCAGCAAGACTGAGATCATTTTTATTGTGACCCCATCTCCCTCCTTCGTTCCCACTCTCTGGCTGCCCTCCATTTGCCCCCTCCACTCACCCTCTTATGACTCCTCTCTCTCCTCCCTTTCCTGACCTCCGTCTAGGAACTCAATGTTTCCAGAGCTCTAGTCCTCTCTAGGCTGGACTTCTGCAACAGCCTCATCCTCTATCTCCCTATTTCATCCCTTCGACCCCTCCAACTAATCCAGAATAGGACTGTGCCACTTATCCTTGGCCTCAACCTCAGGGACTGCATCTCTCCGGCCCTAAATTCTCTCCACTGACTCCAGGTTGCTGCGATGATCAAGTTCAAGACAGTTTTCATGATCCACCAGGCTCTCTGGGATCTTAGAACGCACTGCACCCAACTCTGTCTTCCTAAATGCCTTCATGCTAGAGCCCTTCGATGTTCCTGCTCCAATCCTCTGCAGATCATATGCTTTTCCAAGCAGAGAGTGGTAGGTCGATCTCTCTCTCTTCGGTAGGAGCATCCCTCTGGAATGGCATTGTTGCCCCTCTCAGACTTGAGACAGATCTCCTTAAGTTCCAGAAGCTTCCTAACACCCTCCTTTTCTCTTTTTTCCTTCCTTCTACCCCTCCACTGCTAATGTCCCCCTCTGCTGCCTTTTGACTGGCTGCATGGTTCCTTCTGACTCCTACAGGGGACCCTGACCTCCTCGCCCAATCTTCCCCAGCACATTGGTTTCCCCAGCATCCCCCACAGCCTTTCCACTCATCCAGCACTTTCCCTGCCTGTGCCTGCAACCCCTTTTGAGCCCTTACAGTCCCATCCTCGCAGCTAGCATGTAGACCTTCTATTCCCGGACACTCTCTGCATTCCCCTGGCACTTGTCCACTTTTGCACTCGCTTAGCACAGGGTCCCTCTTCCCACCCCTCTGACCTGCATTTCCATTCCCTCCTTAGCTTTAGTGCATTTTGCTCTGACCGGCACTTTCTCCTCCTCCCCACTCCCATGCACTTCTTGTTGTAGCATTTGCACAACATGAAAGTCCCAAGGCCTGGTAACACAGTTTTTTATTCTACTTCTGTCCCCTCCCACCCCCTCTTGTATAGGTCCGTCTTGATACACCATTTGCTGTATAGGCGCTTTATACATATCCAATAGATAAATAATGTAAGGAAGGTTGGTAGGTTTATAGGACACTAGTAGGAGGGGTATGTTTTTGGCAATGAACGAGTGAGGGACGAGCGAGAAGGGGGTTTTGATACCTTACAGTGCAGAAATACCCCAGGAGCTAATAGCAATACTTTATTTTCAGCTGTGGGCAAGTAGGTGCATTGAGGAATATTGCAATTGATTGCGTCTGGAAGCAAAAGTATTGTAACAGATGGATGGGCCCAGTTTAGAAGTCGTATTTAGTCAGAGATGGCAAATCCTTTTTACAATCACCAACTAGCCCATTCAGAACTATATGGGCAGACCAATTTGCACCGCAACCACACTTCATCAGTATTGTTCCGAATCTACCGGCCTGAAAACTAGTACTAGCGTATGCACCCATTCATAGAGTTTGTTAATAGCATAACTCACATGGCATTCATTTAGCTATTATACTGATGCACTTTATGACCAAACTACTTTCATGTTCCATTAAACCAGCTGATGCATTCTGGTTGATGTATGCTGTCCAAAAGGCAAAGAGCTGTGGGAGGCATACTAATTAAATTAATTTCCAATAAGCTACTACAATTAGGAGGAAACCTGCTGTATTTGCTTTTCAGTAGTAGTTCATATTTCCAATAGCTTACTTTTAGTGTTCTTAGTTTTCTGAAGCACGTGTTTGCAGCAATTTTCTGTGTTCTATGTCTTTTTATGCTGAATTTCTTCACAAATACGAAACCAATCCCTGTCTGTTTTAGAGCACTGAATCAAGGGTCCCATTATTATTTGCCCTTGAATGAACCACACTAACAGTTTAAAGGACACAATGTTTCAAATATCCCAAAAGAGTTGATAAGATTCACTATATTGAAAGCAGAAATAAGAAACATGAATTTCTATTTGTGAAATCTGTCGTCCGAAGCAGTTGATCACCCTCACATATAAAGAATGGAAAACTGTGATATAATGTAAGCCTAATTGTGCATAATATTTAGGCACCTGAATATGGCATGTGTGCTGTCTGCTTGATGAGTAACCATGTGATGGACGAATGTTCGATTAGAGGAAAAGAGTGCAATTCATATGTGTAAATTATAACATAAATTGTTAGTTAACATATTTATTTAATGTGTATATTATATTGCGAACTGGATACTGAAATATATCTTTTTATTCTCTATTTTTCATAGCTATGTTCTGCGCGTGCCATGCTTTACAGCTTCCGTGTGATGGATTTGTCAGTCAAAATTGGACGATAATCATCAATGGCGCTTCTTTGATAACCATTTTCAGGGACAATCGGCAGGGACCAATCTGTCCTTTAGCAGTAGCAGTATTAAGGAGTAACCGGTCAGCGTTTTGGATGTGAAAATTAGTGGATGTAAAAGCGTGGCATTTGAAAGTGAAACAACTCCGATCTTATGCCTAATGGAACACCTAGTGCATTGACGAAACGGCAGTCATGTAACATATGGGTGTGGTATGGATAAAAGAACTGAAAAACTTGGATTAATCGTAGAACTGAACGCAATTTGCATCACACAATGAACTAATATAAAAAATTGAGGCATGCAATGTTTGCTATCTATAACTTCTATTGGCAAAAGTGGACATAATCTTCTCTTTTGAGGGTTACATAAAAAATAAAAGTACTTGTTACATTCCCGTTGTCATCTTGCTGTTGTCTTCAAAATAAGTTTTTTCTCCTTTTTGTGAAAAGAAACCAACAATGTGTGCTGTGTGTGGATGAGTGTGTTTATCTTCCTGGTTCTGCGTAGGCAATGTTATGGCGTGGGTGATGAAAGGGTACGTTTGGCTATGCTGTCCACTAGCGTCATGAAAATAGAGCATATCGAAGCGTCTAGTGATGTCAACTTGAGGGGCGGGTGTTTTGAATTACTGCCGCGAGGGGACCTGAACTTAGGGCGATGGATCAATGGATAAGATTAGCACAAGATGGCAGCACCCTACCCATTGTTTACGCATGGTTAAATGTGAGATAAGCTAAGGTAAGGTGCATATGACATTTTTAAGGTTGATCGCAGTATGCACAAAATACATGCACAAACGATTGGGACAGTAAAGTTTCTGAGCAAACTTCCCCTTTAAGCTACCCTTGCCCATTCAGATGTTTACAGGTATAAAACAAGTTATAAAACTAACGAGCATGACTAATAAAACAAGAAAAGCATGTGATCCTTAAGTAGTCAATAGGTAGCATTTATATGCCTTGATTTGACTAATGAGGCCTTCATTACATAATTTTCTATTCCAATGGAAATTAAATTGTTTTCAGTTAACATGTAGTTATGCAGTGCTTCCCTCACTATTCATATACCAAGAGTCCTCAGCACTGGACCTCGGCATCAAATGGACAGACCAGCACAAAATCTAAAAAATCTTTTTTAGCATAAGTAGACTACAAGCACCACTTTTGCAAGCATATTTCTTCAAATTACAAGTACACGCAGTTAGGAGCAAAATTCCCTGAAACGATTTGGAATAAAGTAATTTGGTTGTAAAAGTCTGGATAGTGTCTAAATAGCTTTATGCTCCAATGTTGGTTTTAACATCAAAAGAAAGACATAGACCACACTGTTCTTACGGGAAGACTAACACTCATTGCCCGATTGACCAATCATTGTAAGCCTGGTAAATTTTCCGCTTTTTAAAGCTCCCCAATTAAGGTTCCTGCAAATGTACCTTATATCTTGATATCATGCCCTTAATTTAACATGCTCAAACCAGGTTCTGGAGCCAGTATCAGACAGGATAACAACATTATTTAAGGTGTCCCTAAATTTCAAAGGCATTTGGGAGTTCCAAATCTCTACCCAATATGCAGACTTTTAGTTTGGCTAGATGAGCAGGTCTGGGTGATTCGCATTCAAAACACAGAAAGATATTGAGTCTTATACAATGAAGACGGAAACATTTTAAACACACTATTCACCCTGAATGCCAAACGTTTAATATCTCCGAAGCCTCAGAACCAATCTCCTAAAAATGGCTGCATACTCCAAATCCTTCTAGGGCAGAAAACCATACTTAAAGTATCTAAGCCCAAGGTAATCGAAAACATTTACCTTGTTGATTTTCTTTGTCATTAATGATGGTGTTAGTTTCAATTACTTATGTGTATAGCAAGCCATACATTGGCCCTCATTACGATACTGGCGCTACACCATGGCGCTATTAGCACAATGGTTGGTGCCGGTATCGTAACAAGTCCGCCAATGTTCAATGGGGAATTACCACCCCATTCCAAGGTTGGCGGGGCGGTAATTCCCCATTGAACATTGGCCCTTCCCCATTCCCATTTTTGCCCCATAGGGCTCAATGGGACTGGGGAAGGCGGTAAGTACGGTACCGCTAATTGCGGTACCGTACTTACCTCAAAAGTCCCTTTGCGGGTCCCTACTGTTCAGGTCGGGTCCCGCAAAGGGACCTCGTAGTAAGCTGCTAAGTGGTTAACGGCGCTGCAGCCTTTTACGGCGCCGTTAACCACTTAGCGCCAGGGTCGTAATGAGGCCCACTATGTCTAAAAGTCAAACCCTTGGCTCAGAAGACTTTAGTAAAGAAATGTAACTGAATTTAAAGCCCAGATGGAGCTTTAGAAATAAGAACCTTGACATTGGCTAAGAGTAATACTTATTTTGGCTGCAGAAATGGCCAGGATAGAGTACATTCAAATCATAGGTGTTAGGGAGAATTCTCTCTTTCGGCTGAATTTCCTAACCTAGTGAGTCCCCCAGCAGCTTTGCTGGATTTCTGGAGTTTGTTTTTTTCTCCTGCCAAGAGTGAGACTCTTTTTCTCCCACTCTTGGACATGATTTATGGTGTTCCTTTGACTGTTAATGTGTTTTATGGGCTATGGGGTCCTTTACTCCATAGGGTCTCATGTGTTTTTACTATGTGTGTTACACAGCACCCTCGATGCCGTAACACAGGGTTGTCGTAGTGACACCCCACCATAGACTCCATACCCTGGGACTGACTACTGTCTCCCAGGGCATGTAAAGTCACCATTGGCTTTACTAGTCCCAAATTATTAACAGAAACCAGTACAAACCATCATATTGTGGATGTACTGGCTGGGGCAATTCGATTGGCCCGGGGTCTGTTAGTCGAGGGGGCACGTCTCCGTCCCCCCTGATCGAGTTTTGGCTGGTGGCAGTGGAAACTACTTTTTATATTCGACCGAGAATATTTCCCTATGGGATTTTCCCATTGTTCGAGGCTACCAACTTTAATTATTTAATTCTCATAGCCTCAAAAATACCGCCGGTTTATTTATTTAATATTAATTCGCCGGTTGGTATTTTTTGCCAAGACTCGATTCTAAAATGGCGTTTGTGTTCTCTTCTGTGACTCCAACCCAAGTCGAGCCCTTTGTTCCACTTTTTGGCGGGCTTCTCCACAGAAGCCCTCCAAAGTGGTGCCACTCTGTCTGGGGTACTTAGGAGGGGTGGAGGGGGATTTAGGCACCCTGGACTGAGTTGCCTAGGAAACTCAAGTCGCACTCCGTCCTGATAGGCCCAAGTGGTGAGCCGGCCAGCTCACCACTTAGCATGTTTGAGTGACAGCTAGGCTGAGTGAATGAGGGTTTTCTGCATAAAAGCAGGGCTTTGGGGACTGGAACTTTAGAAGTCGTCACAGGACCTAAGAATCCGACGAGGGAGAAGCTGAGCCGGCATGCTACTACGACCCCACCGGTGGAGCCCTGCTGAATCGTCGCACCACTTTTCCCAACGACAGAGGAGATCTCCAACCCGGAGAGTCTTCTTCCTTCGACTGGTGGGGATAACCAGTCTGCTTCCTTTTTCGCTTCCTAGAGCATCTCGTGTCCACCTTGCCTATGCCAAGCACCCCGCAACCGGGATACAGCATTTTACCACTACCGCGAATCAAAGGGTAGTACCTTTAACCGGAAAACTCTGCGGCTGGTTTCTTCCCTGGCAGTGCAACGACCTTCATCTTTCCTCCACGTCGAGACCTTCTCTTTGTCTGGACGACGCTGCAACTTGCACCCGCTGCCAGGAACAACTGCCCCGCTGGAGGATCCTTTCCACCTAAGGTACCGTGTTCCGCCTGGCTTCCCTTGCAACCGACTGTACGGGGTAGATTTAGCCCCCGGCTTTCGAACCTGGGTTAACCTGGGACACCCTGGCTAAACTTTTCTGAGCCTCTCTAAATCCTTTCTGAACTCCCTGCAAGACTTCCTAAGCCTATTGTAATTGTGTGATCTTGGGTGCAATTGTGCCCTGCTCTCTCTAAGAGTGGGCCCGGCCTATGGACTTTGGCTCACAAGTAACTTTTGACTTTCCTGCCTTGCTAAAGTGTTCCTAAGTATTAGTGTGGTGTGCCTTTCTACATTCTGCCTCTTCCCCCCCCTTTTTTTCGTTAACTTATTGGAGTGCCATCTATAGTTAAGCGCTCACCTCTGTCTGGAA
Organism: Ambystoma mexicanum; assembly: GCF_040938575.1. NCBI lineage: Eukaryota > Metazoa > Chordata > Amphibia > Caudata > Ambystomatidae > Ambystoma > Ambystoma mexicanum. The sequence continues at coordinate 283,482,195 of NC_090927.1, forward strand.
ATAAGTGGTGTTAACTAAGACTTGTCCGATAAGGAATAAGGGGTGTATATTTATTAATAGTAACTGTGTTTAGAGTGATTTACAATAATAGTGCTGGAGTGTTTCAACAAGTGTGTTTAAATAAATAATTATATACTTTGATACCAAAGCTCTGGTCAGTGTTTGCTTGTGCTATTGTATCTGAGTGCCTATTGTGTATACTTTGCATACTGCCTAACTCTTCTTGAGGGAAGTCTGACTGCTCAGCCACAGCTACCAGGTAAATCTGGGTGGTACAGACTGCTACCAAGTGGGTTTACTGCTAACTCCTGTAGTCCTAAATCTTTTGCAGTGTTCCCAAAGGGAACTGCACAGGTTTCTGCCTAGCAATAGGTATCGCACAACACAATGATCAATATAAATGTTTAGTATATGGTATATGCCTCTGATATATCTATATATCTCTTATACAATTAAGAAACACATATGGGGATCTGTCCAGATATAAGGTACACTGAGATAATGCCGGTAATCCACAATTGTCTCCATTGAATGGTTAAATCTGTTGCACCCAAATGGAATCCCATCAGCCTAAAATATTTAGGTGTAGTGCCTAACCCCACAGTCACAGGCGTGGGTTGTAACAACACTAAAGATCATGGGCATAATACCAAGGAGCAGCTGGCTCGTTGTCCTCGCTTTCTATCATATGGTGGGGTAGGCTAGAGACAATTAAAAAGGTTCTTTGCCCATCTCTTGATGATGCCCATCCCTCTCCCAAGAGACTTTATTCACAATATAAATATGATCTTAACCTCCCTCCTATTTTATGGCATAAGATCAGGACCATTTTGGCACAGTTAACATACCAAGTGAGTTGGGATAGAATTCCCAAATCTCGACCTATATCATGAAGCCTTACGGCTGAGAGAAGCTACGAGATGGCAAGTATCCTTTGACTCTTCAATAGACCCATAGAGCTCCAACTAAAGAGATATCTTGTGTAACCACACCCATTAAGCACACTGTTATGTGTGGTGGATAAAAGCTGCAACATGACCAATACCATACAAATGTTCAATGTTTATGTGATCATCTTTATTACACTGTAAGATGGGACTAGACTAACACTTCCACATAGCCTAATAACCAAGTATTTGTTGTTAATAAACTAGTGCTTTGGCAAGAATGGATTAGCAGAGGAATACTTACAACCATTCAACTTCAAGTGGATGGTTTCGCCATAACATTCAGTCAAGCCAGAGGAAGCTTCCATTTACCTCCATCAGGCTATTTGGAATGTAATTAGCTGATATCCTCACTAAAATGAGCTCTCAAAAGGGTTTGGTTAGGCAGACAAGCTGCATAGCCTCTCTAGATAAAGGCAGGTATAAGGATGACTTACATTACATGTTGAGCCTCAGAATGGTACACAGCTCTTAACACCCTACACTATGACAATAAGATATAAGTGGTGCAGGACAGAACATGAGACTGATGTTACTATATGAGCCAGTAAGATTGGGAAGTCAGTTGGGACAGGTGGCTACATACATCGCTGTGTGCCGCCATGACACAAACTAGTTAATGGATTAGCTGGAGAATACACTGTACTTCTGATAAGCTACAGACAAATGAGCTCTAAAGCACTATGATGATTACCATGGGGATGCTTAAGGCAAATGATGCATGCATGGTCTTATCTGTAAAAATGTTGGACACTGATTTGGAAGGTTGTTTGCTCAATGTTTGATTTTCACAGACCCCTTTCATACAATAACATGGTTGCTGGTAGCACTGCTGTGCGGCTTTACAAGAGAACCTGGCATAAAAGTGATTACTTCAAATTGGCATGACCACAAATATATACATGAAATCTCCTGGTAGAAGCTAGTCTGCCATATTAATTCACTTTGAACTCCCCCCCCACAAACTAAAGAGATAAGGTTTAGTGAACCATAAAATAAGCCACAGCATAACCAATAAAGGTATTTGATAGTGTGAACAGCATGCACAATTGTTTTCATTGTGTAATGGTTAATGTGGATGAAGGTCTTCAACGATTTTCCTTTAGCCATAAAGACTATGGAAGTAGGGTACTGTGTTCTGCAATAGATACTTCTCTCTCGCACTCGCTCCCCTCTCCCACTTTATTTTTCCCTACCCCTCCACTTTCCATTCCTCTCTTGCAGTACTTCGAGAAGCAAGACGTTTTCAAATGTGTCACAGAAACTTAAGAGAAGAATTATGGTGAACTATGGTGAACCTGAGTCGTCAATCACGTTTCTCCTTTTCAGGCGTGAAAATTGTGATTGAAACATTGCATGTGTTTAATATAAACTGGTGGTCTTTATTACAGTTGTCGTATCTCTGATAAAAGTACACACACATTGGGTCTGCAATTATGTTTAGTAGTTTGCTTGACATTTTGCTATGGTGCCCTTCGCATGATCTTCCAATGTGAGTGAATCATCATTTTTGTTCTATATGCAAAACCCAAAAACATATCTATTGTTAAAAAACAAGCCCTATTACTTGAGTTTTATCATTGTCCAGCTGAGATCTCACGTCCTCAAGCAAAGATAGGTGGGCTGATTCAGTGTAAAGAAAGTTGAGTTTATAGCTCTTTCCAAGAACTTGACCAAAGTGTGTCTAAAGTTGCCCAGATCCTAAGGATCATCGTTGGTCTTCTTTAGTAGTGGACATCTGAGAGAAATGTTTAAGCTTGTACAAAATGCCTCTTGTAGCAAAGTGTTTATGATAGTATCTTCAAATGGGACATCAATGGATTGATGTACCATCAGGGATTTAAGGAGACTTAGGATACACATACCGGGGCTAAATCCTGGAGGACATTTGCTGATAAAAACTCTTCTGAAGATACGCTTGAAAATCATCATCTGCTACTGATCATGGGAGGTTTTCAGTTGGAAACAATGGATCTTATTAATATTATGTCTAGTGATGTTATTGTGAATAGAATTAACTTTATTTGAAAAGAAACTGACAGCTGGTCACAAAGAAACTGACGGCTGGTCAGAGGGATCATTCGACAGATAAACTTGAGAAGAGATGGTGACAGAGGCTACCAGTGGCTTTCAGCTAAACGCTGAAACATTGAATTGGCTTGAGCTATGATTTCTGTGCATATTAGTCCTCCTGTGCTTATGAAAGCATGACCTACTGCTCTGCTCCTACACATGTGTTTTGAATCCCATAGGTGATATTGGATCTAGTATTGTGACCCAGTTATTGGCAAACAAGGTTGTGATCTAGCATGTTGAAATTTTCCTGAAAGGATGAGATTGTATTTTTTTAGAGCATATTTGGCAGCAGATCTTGTGTTGGCCCTTCCTGGTGGAATAATATATTTTTACTGGATGCAGTAAATTGCTTGTGTTTGGGCAGCTTGACTGGTGCGGTTTTGTGTAGTGATTGTGTGTTGTCTGTGGCATGGTGGTCTGTCTGTGTGCTCTAGAGGAGTTAATGGCTATTTTAAGATTTTTCTAGAATCTATGAGTGGGTGTGGCTTGAATACAGTTCACATATGTCATGACTATCACAGGGTCAATGCTCACTCTCTCTGCGCTCTTATGACCAAAGCCATATTTTGCAAATAGGGGATCCATTCCGGTCATTCATATGGTAAATGATCATGGTTCCAGTGCTTATGGGAGGGGAATGTGAACCATGTTCCCTGTGTGCCTCTCTTGCTGTTCTTCCTGGGACTTAAAGTGTTCAGTGATAAAGGAGTGGCAAGCTTACTTCACTTAGGTTGTTGACAGCCCTTGTAAAAGGGGGATGTAGTCACCTGGGATCCTGCTCTAACATCTTAAAAGGATTGTCATTTTATATGGAACTTAGATCATGTGTCATGTGACAGAATGTTGTGTGCTTTTGGGAATTACTGTCTGGGTTGATTTTGTGAGCTATATGCTGTTGCTGTCCGTGGCAATTCATTTGAATAATCACACATTAGCAAATGGTGTAGAAGGCCAGCCAATCAAACCCCTCCAATGCTGGGCTGGAATTCCAGCATAAGCAAGCGTTTGGCAGGAGCTGAATGCTGCTACTCCATGTACCAAGTAATACAATGTTCTCCCCAATGTTTCCCACCTCACCCCACTCCCCTGCTCCCCAGTGTCCATGCTGCTCCACCAGAAAGCCAGCATGCCAGTGTCGTCTATCTCACACACAAAACAATGCAGAGCAAGAAGGGGCCGCTCCTGAGTGCCCTTCTCGCGTAGCCATGATCACCCTCATGGATTGGTGAGTGCTTACCTTTGAAAAAATGTGTGCATGGCTGTGGGGGGCGTTCCCTTAAAGGGAACATCTTTTGGGCCTTGCTATTGACTGTTAGTACCCCTGCCAGAGAGGTAATGGCATTAAGCCCAATACTTTGGAATAGATTTTGCTGCTAACGGCCCGAGCACTTGCTGATGCTCTTGCTGTGTTTGGGCCTATAAATGCTCAAGCTAGCAGGCTGTACTGTCCATGTCCACCCCTAAACACAGGATGTAATGCTATATTCTGTGATCTTAGGTAATAAATACATTTAAAATGTACTCTCAAAAACCTGTCACAGCACTATGTCATCACATGATGAGAAATTGTAAACATACTAGTGTGAAACATTTAAACAGTTCAATGTTAACAATCTTTAGTATTTATTTATGGATATTACTGGGAAAGCAATGCATTTATGGCCCAAAAATGCTTACTTTTTTACATTGATTTACAGAGTGGAGGACCAGTGTCCTTAATGGGTGAGAGGATGTGGCCATCAGCCAAGATGATGCACGGGAGGTAGAAACACATATTAGGGATAAGGGCAGTAGAGCATGATATAAGAACAGAATAGTGGAGGAAGCACTAAGTTTAGGATGATGAGGTGATGGATAAGTGCCATGGGATTGTCGTAGAGAGGTAGGTGGAGATGAGAACAGGGAGATGTGGTGGGGTAGAATTTTATGAAAGATTTTTTTTAGAAAGGAGGAGAGCTAGGAGGTTGGATTTAAATAGTGATAGAGTCACAGTAGTGTAGAGAAGGAGAGGAAGATCATTCCATTGTAAGGGAACGAGGAAAGAGAGAGAGCGGAAACAACGGGGAGCACAAGGGATACAAGCGGTGGCAAGGAGTTGAGGATGATCATAGGGAGCGAGGGGGAAAGTATGGACTGAGATGGGCCAAAGGGTAGGGTGGGGCAAGCCTGTGTATCATTTTGCAGATGATAAGAATGAGTTTATACTTTGCCCTCTGTCTCATAGATAAACAGCGTAACTGACGATGGGCTGGGGAGGTGGAGGTGAAGCAGAGAAGGTTGAGGAATGTACAGGCAGCAAAGTTGAGGACTTTGTAGAGAGGTCTAAAAGCATAGTTGGGAAGGCCATTGAGGACCCTGGAACAATAGTCAGATCGAGAGAGTATAAGGAGGAGATTAGGTGGTTGGAAGTGTTGAAGGGGAGAAGATACTTTATTTTTCTGATGTTGAGGATATTAAGTCTAGCTGCAATGGCAGATTTGGAGATGAAGAGCATGAAGTCGTGAGATGGGTCGATGATGACACCAAGGTTGCGACCAGAAGCAGAGTAGGGAAGGTGGTCAGGAGAGAAGAAAAGAAGAGGGGAAGAGGAAGAGATGACATGCTTGTATGGGAAGTAGAGAATTTCAGAGTTCATAGAGTTGAGCATGAGTGAGTGAGATGCCATCCAGCATTTGTTGGTGGAGAGACAATTAGAAATGTTTCACCGCAATTAGTCAGATAAGGAGGGAAAGGAGAACACCTGAGTGTCATCGGCAAAGAGTTGATAAGGGAAGCCATAAGAGGAAATCAATGTGCCAAGCGCAGAGGTGTAGAGAGTGAAGAGAAATTGACTTCGGACTGACCCCTGGGCAACACCATCAGTAAGGGGTTGAATGGGGAGGTAAGGCTATTCAAGGACAACTGTAAGTGTCTGGGGCGAGATATGAAGCAAACCAAGTGAGGTCCTTGTCCCTGGTTCCTAGGAGAGATATGGTCTCATCACGAGTTGGATGGTAGCCCTTAAATGCAGCGGTAACACTATTACCACTGCATTTAAGGGTCTGCCCAATCTCCAGTTGGGCGTAAAGTTGGAGTTTTACCTCCAGCTTTTTGCTGGAGGTAGAAATCCAGCTTTCCACTCATTTGCGGCCGTTTTCACAGTAATAGCGTTGAAAATCCCCATAGAGTCCTATGTACTCTTACAAAAAATGGGGAATTACAGTCTTACCACTACTCGTGATCCAGCAAAAATTGCCCCGGACCAAGTAGCAGTAAAACTATTTGCATTGACAGTATCCTGGTAGAATTACCACTGGGATTATGCCAAGGTCGGGATGAGGCCCATAGTGTTGAAAGAAGGTCAGTATGGTTGATGATATCAAAGGCAGTAGAGCAGTTGATAAGAATAAGAATAGACAAATGGTTAGTAGAACGAGCAGAAGAGATGTTGGTGCTGCCATTGAGAACTGACTCAGTAGAGTGCAGAGGTCAGAAGCCATATTGAAGACGATCCGGAAGTTGTGTACATGAAGGAACTCAGTGAGGTGGTTGGAAAATACACGCTCTAGGTTTTTGTAATAGTGCGGTAGAAGAGAGACAAGACGAAAGTTGGATCGGCAGTTAGGATATAGACCAGGTTTCTTAAGGATGAGGATGACAGTAGCCAACTTGTAGGATGATGGAAAAGAGTGGCACTCTCAAGAGAGGAGTTGAAGACGTAAGTAGGATATGAAGCAACACTGGGAGCTATGAGTTTCATAATGTGCGGGATAGAGGGTCGATGGGGGCACATGAAGGGTTAGCACTGGGGAGAAAGTATCTCATCTGGGATAGTGCGGGCAAAGGAAGACACTGGGCCTCATTCCGAGTAGGGCGGTAAAGGGATACCGGGCACTGGTAAAGAGACTGGTGCCGGTAATCCCTTACCGCCCTACTACTAGGTCCCATAGCGGGTCCCTCCTTTAACGCCTGGTATGACCAGGTATTATGGACGGGACCCGTTAAGGGACTTCAGAGCTAATAACGGTACCACAATTGCGGTACCGTTATTAGCGCCTTCCCCATTCCCACTGAGCCCTATGGGGGCTCAAATGGGAATGGGAAATGGCTTTTTCAATGGCGAACTTACCAGTCCTGCAAAGGTCGGCTATACCGGTAAGTCACTGAGAAGTAGTGGGCAAGAAAGACCACAGAGAGTCCCAGCGATGTCACCATGATTTGATGGACTAATGAACGGCAGCGGACAACTATTTGGGTTGTGAATGCCTAGCCCCGCATCCACATTCAATGTTTAAAGGAAGATATGTAAATAGTTAAAACGAGCCACATTAACCACTTCCAAGTTTGTGCAGGTATGCAGATTTTTTAATTAGTTATACTAAGCAGCCTTAAACAGCCTGACACGTGTTTCGAGCAAAGCTCTTCAACTGAGGCTGTTACAATGAGAAATATATACAAATTGTCAAATGTCCATGGTTAGATCCAATATACATTAACGTGGGGCACATAATAGAGGTTGCATGACATAGGGCAAGAACCATTAATGTCGTAATTAATGAAGATAATAACATAATCAATCATAGAAAAATAATCAATAGCCAATTAATTAAGAAGTTAAGCACATTACCAATTCAGGTAGTGACATTGCGGAAATTCACATAATGAACAATAAAAGAAGGAAAAAAGAAAGGAAAAATGAAAAAAAAAAAAACAAGCAGCTAGCCAAAGCAGTAGATAAACGACCATGAGTGATATCTGAGGCATCTTCAACAATATTTAAAGGAGTTTGTAATTGGCCAATTAATCTGACCAAAGACAAAATATATATATATATATTAACCCGAAAAAAACCTTTTCAATCTGAAGGTGCTGACAAGATGAATGAAAAAAGGTGTAAGTGATAATTGAATGAAAATTCTAAAAATTGGTGATCTTTCTTACAATTGCAAAATGTATACCAACTCACCAATTATATGTAATCAGCCATGCATTGGCTACATATCCTATTTTAGAATGTAAAAAATATAACCAAAAAATACAATTGCAGAGGTTGTATTAACTACGGGAACGAGTAGCTATAAACTCCATATGCACAAAAATACAATTAAAGCCGAATTTACCTTAATTACACTGCAGTTGCAGATACACAGTAGTTTTTAGAGGACTGCAGCATATCCAAATCATCATCATTGAAGCATCGGGAAGTAACATGTTAAAAAAAGCCTGACCGTAATAGGCCAATTAGGGAAAGAAAGAGAGACAGAATAGATCCTAATTAGTTGCAGGCTCGTGCTTGCTCATACGCAGTCATAGGTCCGGTTAGGGACCATGTAAGTTTTGAGGTGGCGTCTTGCTTAACAGCCTTCCGGCACTGCACTGAATCAGAGAGAGAACGCGTTGCTAAGCTAGTCCGTAGCTATAACCCAGCACTAGCCAGTCAACAATACCGACACCCGTGGTCTGCAATAGCCGCCATATTGTGTGAAGCAAGTGCTAGCTCAAAGGATTAACAACAGATATCTGCTCCAAATTGAATCAATGCATTAAAAAAGAGATGCACAGACATGCTATTATAACTGAATTAACGTACAGAAAATGTTTTCTTTTATTTTGTATATAATGCGAAGGACGAAATTGTTGAATAATACAGGTTACCAAAATTATTAGAAAACGCCTCAGAGGCAGCCATGATTGTCTATCCACCCTTGCCATATATACATCTGATAGACGATATTACAGACATTTAATACCTATAAAGCAGATCCCATAACTCAATGGCACTACAGAAGTGTAACCAAAGAACACAAGGTTATTATTATCATTCAAGCATGGTTCAAGAATAGTGCTGAGCAGTTGATGAACAATACATACAGCAAAATTATAACCAATAAAAATGTTCCATTCTGAAAAAGGAAACATTCAAACAGCACCATGATCTCACATAAAAATAATTATACATGTCTGCATCTAACGGTGACATTCATAGAAAAACATGAAACTCATGGTCTGAGTTCAAACCCCTAGTTACAAGTCTATGTTTGCACATAAGGCGTGCTTCTGATTGTCTGAGGTGGAGTTCAGTGTTACCGTCTCTTTTCTTTTGGCAGATCTGGATTAAACCTGTGAATCTAATATTCTTGGCATTGTCCAATTGGTGACAGGTCTGCCAATGTAAGGCCAAGGGATATTTAGATTCCTGTTTTGATAATGTGGCCAAATGTTCACGTATACGGATTTTAAGGGGTCTGATTGTACTACCAATGTACATAAGTCCACAGACACATACAATGCAGTCAACAACAGATTTAGTATTACAATTGATGAAAGTATTAATTTGATGTTTGCCTGTTATCCCAAAATCAACTACGGCTGTTTCCAGAGCATACATGCACATATTGCAGCTCCCACATTTATGGAAGCCTTTGAGCTGCCCCTGTGCAAGCCATGTCCCCCCCACTAGCCGATTGGGACATGAAAGAGGGGCACAAAATGTTTTTCAAAGTGGGTGCTCTACTAAAAGTAATAACAGGGTTCGGTTCAAGCCATTTGGCCAAGTCAGCATCTAAATGGAGTAAGTGCCAGTGACGTTTCAGGATTGCATAGATATTGTTACTGTCCCTGTTGTAACGTGTGATGAATCTAATTTTGTTTTCATTAGTACTACTGATTCGGGTTTTAGGTACTAACAAATCACCTCTCTTCATACTAGCCACTTTACGTTCAGCTTTACTCAGAATAGAGGGTTTATATCCTCGTGTTGTAAATTGGTCATGAATAAACTCTTTTTTCGCCATGAAATCAGCATCAAGTGAGCAGTTTCTCTTGGCTCGAATATATTCACCTAATGGAATATTGTTAATCACAGATTTTTTTGTGGGAACTAGAGGAATGTAACACAGCATTAACAGATGTTGGTTTCCGAAATGTTTTAGTTTGAAAGCCAGCTGGAGAAACAAAAATATTAAGGTCCAAAAAGTCAATCGAATGGCTACTCGATTGGTGGGTGAATTGTAGACCACAATTATTATCATTAAGGAATTTGACAAATTGAGATAGATATTCCTCAGTACCAGTCCAAATCATGAGTACATCATCAATATACCTTTTGCAAAGGTATATTGATGAAAAGAATTCAGTATTCTTGAATACATAATGCTGTTCGAATTGATGTATAAATATATTGGCTACCGAGGGAGCAAAACTCGCCCCATAGCAATCCCAATTAGTTGCCGATAATATGTATTGTTAAGAAAAAAACATTATTTTGCAAAGCACAAAGTAGTAAGTCCTTAATCATTTCAATATGTAGATGATATGATGCTGAGTGTTGGCTGAAAATGTAATCTATACTGGCTATTGCTTTCTGTTGATCAATAGATGTTTATAATGCCTTAACATCGAGTGTGACCAATAGTACGTCAGAAAGTGGAGGTAAGTCCTCAAGAATATGTAAAATGTGCATGGTATCACGGACGTGTGTCGGGTGGTGCACACTAGAGGTGATATATATCAGATGAAGAGCTTTGCTCGAAACACGTGTCAGGCTGTTTAAGGCTGCTTAGTATAACTAATTAAAAAATCTGCATACCTGCACAAACTTGGAAGTGGTTAATGTGGCACGGTTTAACTATTTACATATCTTCCGTTATACACCGGTAAGTCCCCATTGAACGAGGCCGGTACCGTTATTGGAGGCAGTCATGGCGCAAATAGCACCATGACTACCTCCAATCTCGTAATGAGGCCCACTGTCACAGGAGAGGAGGGTAGAGGTGAGGGAGAGGGTGAGCAGGTGGGGGTTGAAGGTTATCTGTGAGGGTATTTTGAATGTTGGACATTTTAGAAGCAAAGTAGAAAGCAAGATCGTTAGCAGAAAGAGTAGAGGAGATGGAGAATGGTCTAGGAGGTGAGAGAACTGAGTTGAGAGGTTTTGGAGGCGCCTAGGTTTTGAGGATTGAGAAAGAATGAGAGAGATAGAAGTAATATTTGGCAGCATTGAGAGCAAAGGGGAAGTTTTGAATAGCAGTCAGGAAGAGTTGGAGTTCCTAAGAGTGTCTAGATCTCTACCAAGTGCAAAGGCATTTCCTCATTGTTGTTTTAAGGGTGTGAATGCAAGGTGTCATCCAAGGCCATGGAGAGGAGGGTTTAGGAGTGCATGTAGTAAGAAGGAAGGGAGAGGAGAAGGGAACATTAAGAAAACGTTAAAGTTAGTGGAGGCTTCATCAATAGATTGAATAGTGAAGTTTGCATTGGGAGGAGAGAGTGGTGCAGGTCAGAGAGGTAGATAGGGAATTTGGAGGAAGAAAGCATGTACTTCATAATGGAAGTAGTAAATGGAAAAAGAGGGGTGGAAGTAGGAGTGGAGATTGAGGCAAAGAGGTTGGAATGATCAGAGAGAGGAGTGGTAGAGATATTAGAGGCAGAGAGTGGAGAGAAGAGGAGAATCAAGTCAAGGAAGTTACCATTTGAATGGGTGAGCAGAAAGTAGGCAGAAGAGTGTGAGTGGTTGAGGAAAAGAGAGCTTACGTTTGTGGGGATATAGAAGGGAAGTTAAAGTCACCAGTAACGATTAGGTGATAATAGGAGGAAGGGAGTCAATTAGTTTGGAGATGTGATTAATAAATTGACCAGAAGGACCAGGCGTCCGAAAGAGAGATATAATATGCATGCCATAGGGGGTAGTGATTTTGGAGATAGGGTGTTCGGAAGAGGGAGACATTGCAAGAAATAGGGCAGAGGGAGAGGTAGGAAGTTTGGAAGATGAGAACAGTCCTACACCACCGCCACTACAAGTTGGGCAGGCGAGTGGGAGAAGGTGTAGGCAGGGTCATGAAGGGCAGCAAGGGTTGCAGAGTCGAAGGGAGAAATCCAGCCTTCTGTAAGGATAATGAGGTCAAGAAAGGGAGAATGGGAAAGAAGTAAGTGCAAGGTAAAGGAAGTCTTGATACAGACAGAATGTGCATTCCAAAAATGAATAGAAGGAGAGTGAGATGTAGAAGCATAGGGATGTTGGCTCTCTGAAGAAGAGCGATGCTAGGGGTAGGTGCGAGAAGAGGAAGAGTGATGAACTTTGAGTGGAGGTTTTCTGATTAGAGAGAGTAGGTGAGCGAGAAAAGAAGTGATAGCGTTGGGAAGATTGTTGAAATGGTTTTGAGCAGTGGAGAATGAAGAAAGAAGTAGACGTGGAAGGAAGCAAGGACAGTGCATGGTGAGAGCAGGCTGCTGTACTAATCAGTTATGTGCATGGGTCTCAGATAACCTAATAGGCACCTGTTGCAGTAGTAATTCCCATTGAACATGCACACAATTCCCAGCAGTTGTAAATGCACCCAACTTCCAGCGAATGCTGCATAGAAGGATTCTCACACTCTGAAAAACATCACAGGGTTCTGTTGTTTAAATTGTTTTAACATAACTCTGTCTACACTGAGGCATCATCAAAGGAAATCTAAAATCTCCAGGGGTTCCAAAACCAGTCATCAAGGTTCTACCTAAATCTAAAGACATCCAGGGTATGCTCGTCCATAATGGGCGTGGGGGCGTTGACCCACCGGGTCTTGGCCCCCTTTCACCCATTATGGAGGAGCAAGCCCAGTAAAATACGAGCACTCCCTCAGCTATTTTATTCAGCTCAGGGAGTGCTCTTAACTGTCAAAGGGAAACACTGTTTCCCATTAACAGTTAAAGTTTGCTAGCCATGCAAGCGCAATGAGTCATGCAAGGCTGGGGGCGTTTGCTTCCCCAGTCTCGCATGGCTCATTGGAAATGCTGGCTCCTGCGCCTCCTCGCACATAAAGTGTTGGGTTAAATATAGCCCCTGAATCCCAGAAATAAAGAGACCAGCGTGATTTGAGGAAAACTGGCTAAGGTGGAGTCCCATTGAAGTCTACAGCCAGCACAGAAATGGTAATGTCAGACAGGAGCCCTATTGAACTAAAGGCAGGCCTAAATCTCAAATGAAGGAAAAATATGCTGGTAAGTTCAAAAGTGCGAAGATAGGCACAATGCATTTCAGCAAGGAAAGAGAAAGACATGTGGCTGAAAATGCTGTTTAACTAAATCCATGGAAAGCTACACTTTCTACTTAAAGAGACAGAGCGCAGTGTGTACATTATCTTCAATGTAAAACCAGATTGTGATCCAGAAATCACAAATGAATCCAAGCTTATTGCAATTATCAGAAATAAAAGAACTTTCTTTTCCTCATCCCAAATGACAGTAGTGCAAAGAGAGGTACCCACTTGGTTTCAAGGTGAACATGATGTTCTCATATAACTACCCTGTGTATGGACAATCCAGAAGTGATGTGTTTTGCAACTGTGAGATTAAAGAAATACATTACACATGGATATAAGGCTCGGGTTTCCTTACAAAATGCTTCATGTAAAATGCATTGTGTGTGAGTTAAAAGCCATTTCTTGCAGAATTGTACATGCAGCTTGGCATTTCTACTCAAATGAAACTCTAACCTCAAAGACCTTTCCTCTGCTTGTCCCGGAGAGGGAGGTCTGGTTGTCAACAATCAATCAGGTCCATTTCTTAAAAACAAAAAGAAATACACTGCCATTGATGGAAACCACTTAGGAAATAGATAAAGCCCTGCCTGTTTTTTCAGCAGAAGTGACCTTAAGGTCACAACTACCATAAAATGTGCATTAAAGCTATAGCCAAGACCATTGGGAGGCCAAGGAGGGATAGGCTAAGATAAACATGAGCCAGCATATGGCTGGACACATGTTTATGGGTAAATTAAACTTAGAAAAAAAAAGGTTGGGGCTAGAGTGAGCGAGACATGTGAGGATGGGGTGGGATTAATAGAAAAATACATTTTATTGCATAAAAAGGGAAGCATATATGCCACACCGCTCATTCCAGACTTTTACTAAAGGTGACAGTAATCTCCTTTGAACCATGCCAAAATGATTTTTGTGAGATAAACATAACAGAAGTTATTAAGGAAAATTTGATGTGGGCCTTCCCATGATTCTGAGAGATTTGAAAGTTGGTGTGAGGGGAAGGACAAAATTAACATGGGAACTATGAAGTGTCAGATTTTTCACTCATGTGGCTCCTGAGTAAACGAGGAACGACTGTATCTTTGCATAGGAAGTGCATGCCGACTTCAGATTAGCATAATCTGATTTGCTTTAAGATTTAGTTCTTAAAAATATATCCATACATGTAAAGATTTGAAAAATAGGGGTACGTGCCATGTTGATAGATTTTCAGAGTTTAAACATGCCAAACCCACATGTCAGTTTGGGATGACAAAGCTTTCTCCTTCCCCAGCTTTCCTAACTCACACCCCTCAACTCCTTGTCCTATTAGCACAGAGGTGGGGGGTGGGTAGAGAGAACCAACCAATCCCTTCTGCAGGAATCATGACAAGTTTTTGATGTCATTTGCCCTATAAGTAGACCACTTTGCATCAGAACTTGGATTTTTAAAGGGAGGTAACCTGCTTTTCCCCTTGAATCTCTGTTCCTAAGAGTGCATTTTTCTATCAAACCACAAAACGATGTTCCCATTGTGTTCCCACTTTCTGCCACTTGCCTTCAATTCAGAGGGTTCAAGTCTAATTGAAGTTTGGAGGGTGGGAGTTGCTGGGAGAAAAGGTGTTGTAACCAAATCAGCAATCACTGTGAGCCTTGAATTGTTCTTTTTCTGTATTGGTGAGTGATTTGAAAAGAAAGCTGTGGGAAATTGTGACAGCATATCTTAGTATTATCTCTGTGTTGGTGCCATTACGGAAGTCATTTATGCTCTGTATTGCCACAGCATTGGTGGCTGATGTAAGTGTTTTTATCAATTTTTGTTTAAATTAATAAATAAATCTATATTCTTACGACACACTGGCCTGGTTTCGAGTCCATTGTGGCACCAGGTATTTGTTGGGATTGGGTGTGAGATGGGTTGGGGGCCGTACCAAACTGAATCAAAATAAGAGTGCTTTGTTTTGCGCCACCTGGATTGGGGGGCAAGGAACTCCCCAAGTTGAATGTGACCATGTAATAAACCGCGACAAAACAGGGGGCTCGTCCGGGATTAGCAAATAGTTTTCACTTGTGACAGTGTCGTAGCAGGAGACTACTCATTTGGGTGTAATTGCATTGAAGTGGATGGAAGATTGTGTTGTATTGTGAAGGAGCCATTCTGACCTGTACCCTGGATTCCAGGGCAGTGTATAGATAAAGCAGTGTTGATTTGAATTGTCATTGTCGGTAGAAACTAAGCAGGAACAGGGTTGAGATGTTTGCCCTTGCATAGAGAGTATATTAGGTACATAACACATTTCACAATGAGCACCGTAGAGATCAATATGGCCAGGAAGCACCTTCTATCCAAATTGTTTATTGAAGGTCAATGGGTAGAACAGGAGCATGACATGTAGAAAGCTATAATTATGCAGGAGCTTACCTCTGCAAATGTTGATATGTTGCAGGATAATGGGCTGTTACATCATGCTCTGAAAACATGTATATGACACAGACCAGCAGAGATGAGCAAATTAAAATGGCTCAGCTCACAGCATATATGTACTTCCATATGATGATCATGGAATAAAGATACCAGAATAGTGTAGCCTCTGTGCAAAACCAGTCTGAGCTGTTGGATCAAGCACATAGAGAGTTGAAACAATGATAGAAAAAAGCGCAACATAGCCAAAATTAAGAGTTGAAATTAGAAAACATTATTCAGCAGCTAAAAGATGAGTTAGTGACACAACAGCAAGCAAACTTGGAGCGAGGGGCATTTTCTGCACTAAAAGGGGAGTATCAAGAAGGTGTTGAAAACTTGAGCGTGAGTCAACACAAATTAAGTGAGCAGGTTGTTCACAATAGAGCCTGCTTAGAGCACATTTTCATATTTCAAACTCAGATTAAACAAGTGAAAGCTGAAAATAGTCAGTTAGGCATTATGGATGTCAATTCCCAGCGTGAATTCGATCAGATGCGCCAAGATCTGAACGCTCAGAAACAACAGAGAGAGCAGTTCAGGGAAGAGAATAGCAAATTGAGTAAAGATAATAGTGCCCTGTTTCAGGAAGTGCGTCAGTTAAGGACGAACACAAAGAAAAGTGAGTTATGTTCTCAGAAAATGACTGACATGAGGCTAGAAAATGAAAAGTTATGGGAATATGGGAGGCAAGCAGATTTTGACATAGAGCAGGCAACACAGGCCAAAATTGCACAAGGAGATTAGATTAGTCTCCTGAAAAAGAAGAGGCCTGAATATGCCCAGACAATACAAGCCTCACAGAAGGAATCTGAGTCCCTTTGTGAGGACACACAAAATAAAACCCAGGCCTCTATGTATCACCAAGAGACAGGGGCTGAGAAAGGAAATAGCCAAATACAAACAGGCTTTTAGGGACCCTGACCATTTAGAGTATGGAAAAGCACCCTCCGATCACGGAGGAATTACCTCTTTACCAGGGACCTCAAGTCACTACCTCATATGCACAGGATGCTGCTAACTTCATGCCGGCCAGTTTTCAAAGACAGGGTAACATGAGGCAGATGGACTTAACCATGCCTAGTCCAACAGAGCCGGAAGGCCAGTCGTTATCAGATATTGACGGGTATTCATCTCTACCCAGATTTAAAAATACCCTAGCATATACTTCTGACCAGGAGGGCTCCTATGATGAAAAGATCAGGGAGTTTGACTGGCAAAAGTTACAAAGGGACCACCTGGTCCACTTTGCAGACAGAAAAGAACCCGAGTCCAGGCCTCAAAAGAGTATTTTAAAACCCATCACACAAACAGGGAGGTAGGGGCAATTCTCCACCATACCCGGAAGAAGGTATGAGGAAGATGAGTACTCCCGTGTGCGAAAAGAGTAGTACAAGGGAAGTGACCCTGGGAGCCCACAGCACCACAGGGGAGAAGAGACCAGGCCCTGTCATTCTGGGAGGGATTCCTAGTCTCATAGAGGTAGGGAGCGCCTAGAGGACAGTGAGTGGACCATCCATAGTCGCAGCGCTGAGTCAGAGGGTGAGTGGACTCAGGTGCAGCGGAAAAGAAAGTCTGCCAAACAGAAGAGAGGTCTTGTGAAAGACCCAATTCGGTAGATAAAGGCCATAAAGAGCTTCATGACTCCTTACCATAAAAACGCCAAATACGTGCATGGGAGCATCTAGAACTTTATGATCAAATGATGACTTCATTGGGTATCAAGAATGATACAAATTCAATGGAGTTATCTAAAATGGACATTCTCCCCGGAATACTCCAACTGCTTTGCGGGGCTGGAGGACCAAGATCACCAAAGATGGTCCACCTATAAGGTGGCTATCTTAAAGCATTTCTCCATTCACCAAAACCCGCAGGAGGCCCGCAAGGAGGCCTACAACCTGCAGTGTGGAAAAGACCAAGCATCTAGAGAGTTTGTGCAAGAGCTGAAACAGGCATTTGCACAGACCTGTAGGCGGGTGAACACCAACAGCAGGGAGTTAATCAACACTTACTTCCATGCGTTCTCGAAATACATTATGACCCAATGGATAAGGGAAGTCCATGAGGAATGGGTGATAGAACAGGCCACCCGGATTTATGAAGTACAAAAGCCCACTGAAAAAGAAATAACCCTAACAAGCCCAAACTGTCAAACACACCGCTGCTGCAAAGGTGGCAGAGGTGAAAATACCCCCATATTGGACTTGGAAACGGGGGGGGCCTAAAAATACTCCCCCCACTAACAACAATAACCAGAATGAGAGGCAGAGGAGACCCTCTGATCCAACCCAATCGGGTGGTAGCCAGGTAGGGTATCAGACTGACGCTCCATCTGACCATGCCACCTATGTCAGCCCAAGATACTAGGTTAACAGACCCATCTTGGGGTATGTATAGACTCCCCTGGCACAAGGGGGGGGTTCCCAACCAGGCAGGTATTGCCCCAGTAAACCTCCCTCCAAACTTCCCTCAGAACTTTCCTCAAGAGGAAAGAAATACTCCACCCCCCAAAATCAGTTTCTTTCCCAGATACCCTTCAAACCCCAATTTCCAGAACAAGCCTCCTCTCGCTCCCCACTTTCAGGACAATCGATTCCCAAATAAGGGAGAGAAAAGACCAAGGATGGAGGGTTATCAGGGAAACTCCCAATATCCGAGCTACTCTGGGAGAAAGGACAGCTACCCTTTCCGGGAGCATGAATGGTATGAATCCAGACCCCCCTACCAACCAGAAAGGAGCGCCAGGTCCAACGCTTAACACAAGACCTGGGTCGCATGAGCCCTCAAATGGAAATTGCTGCCCAGAACAGCTCGACACCCGGGTCTGGTGCCCTAGAGCAATAACGGGAAGAAACCTACAACAACCAACAGGTTATAGAAAGGGAGACCGGGGGAAGGGAGATGCAAGGCCCTAGAGGAAGCTTCCTTTGTCATCCGAACAAACCCCCTGGAAACCTCTTAACCTGAACACAAATCTTCTACCTCTGAAAAACTGGAACCAATGGAACAGAGGCTAAGTCGGAAATATCATGAGTCACACAGATCCCACTATTTGGACGAAGTCTGTCTCATCCCGTTGGAAGGGGAAGAATCCCTGGAGGATTCAGGGAAGAAAATGTTCTCTTTCAGGGATGGAAGGATGCCTCCCAAGGAAAAATGGGTCCCAAAAGACCCTAACTTAGATTGGGTAAGTATGGAGACTGGCCCAGAGCAACAAATAATAAAACCCCAATAATGTCACCCATTTCACCCTGAAAGCACTGAGGGATCCTCCCCTCAAACAGGTTTGGGTAACTGTCTCCAGGAAAAGGGAGACAGCAAAGAATCAGGGGGAAAAGGGGACTTCCCCATCCCCTTTTTTGCTGGGTGCAAAATCTTCTTTATAGATTCCCGGACTGCGAGATAGAAAACTGTCCAAGATCACACAGTGTCAGAGTTCAATATAAAATAATTAACTGCCAAGCTGGCACAAAATGTACCCTTGAAGAGAGAAAGGGAAGATTTTATCCTTCCGTCAAGGTACAGGGTCAATGTGCATTTGTCATGAACCATCGGATGTGTCCATTCTGGACTTCCTAGTCCCTGACCCATAGGGGCTTGCACTCAGCAGTACTCCCAACATGGCCGCCGAACGCAGAACGCTGTTTACCAGTTTCTGCTCCATACGCACTACGTTCTATAAAGCGGACATGCCCCCACGGCCCTGCGCGTCTCAACGCTACCGCTTGCCGTGGCTAGACGTGTGCTGCCATAGTTCGCTTTTGCTTATCCTTTGATTCCTGGTTCCCGGCCCCCCTAAACTCCTCCTCCTTCATTCCCCCTCTTTTTTTCTGTTTTTGCTGTTTTCTGGACTTTCCCCGGACATCTGAACGTTCCCAGGAGACGGAACGCTGAACGCACGCTGGAACCCGAGGACCGACGCACAGAGTTATACAAGACCCGAAATGTGCGAAAGAAGACTCCATCGAAGAACTCCAACAAACAAAATAGACAGGTGAGAAGGGGGGAAACCTGTGACAGATTGAGACGCCAACAAACTGATACAGATACGGACATGGAGGCTGCAGTTGAAGACCTCATGCGCGGCATACAAGAGTTAACCACAGAAGTTCAGAATCTCAAAGCCGAGAATGCCGCATTAAAACAACTAGTCCTGTCACGTGATTCTGCGACCAAGGAAAGTGTATTGCTGGGTGGAGTAGTGGATAAATATGATGGCTCCTCAAAGACCCTCCGTGGCTTCCTTGATTCGTGTTTAGTGCACTTTACCTTTAAGCCCTACTACTTTTTCACCCCCAGTGCAAAGGTGGTCTTTATGATTTGGCATCTCTCCGGGAATGCATTAACCTGGGCTACGCCCTTAGTTAATTCTGGAGATGCCCTCCTGGATGATTATGATGGGTTTGTACGGGCTCTAAAGACCATGTTTGACTGCCCAGAACAGGTTTACAGTGCCCAAGAATGTCTATTGAATTTCCAACAAGGGTCCCAGGATATGCTTACCTATGTAACACGCTTTAAGCAACTGGCCAAAGAAGCAGATTGATCCTCGGTGGCCTGGTTTACCCTACTTCGGAGAGGACTAAATGAAGAGATAAAAGACGAGCTAGCCAGGGTAGCTCACCCAGGTTCCTTCAAGGCCCTTATGGACCTCTCTTTACAAATAGACTTTCGTATCCAGGAAAGGAAGGCGGAAAAGAAGAAAACAAAAATGCCTTACCAAAAGACCTCTATAGAATCTCCCTCTAAACCCAAGCCCACTCCTGCCCCGACCACAGACCCAGAACCCATGCAACTGGGGGCCTTCCACAGACCCATATCCCCACAAGAAAGTTGCGACGGATTCACACCGGGCTGTGTATGTACTGTGCCTCAGATAAACATCTTGTGAGAGAATGTCCTTTGGCCCCTCCACGGCGTTCGGGAAACGCCAGCTCCCGATCCTAGATGGAGCACAGCTTCGGGAGAGAGATGTTTGCTCCACATCTATTGCATACTTGAACTCTCCTGGACAAAACAACCTTGTGATCTTGCAGGCCCTTCTATCGCCGTCCAAGACAGAAACTTACCCCATTCTGGCATTAGTGGATTGTGGGGCCATGGGGATTTTTATAGATCAGGATAGGGTCACTACCCACCACATTCCATATGAAGCCCGAGACATCATGCAACCTGTAGAGGCCATCGATGGAAGACCTCTCTCTTCAGGACCAATAACCCTGCAAACCAAAGAGATCCAGCTCTCGATAAACCATCATCAAGAGATGATCAAGTTTGACATCATAAAGTCTGCCCATTATCCAATGGTATTGGGTATGCCCTGGTTACAGAAGCACAACCCATACATCAACTGGGCAGCAAGATCCTTGTTTCTTGGCTCTGAACATTGTATGTCTCACTGTCTATCCCTGGATTCCTCGTCAAGATCCTCTAAAGGTACGCTGACAGACCAGCAAGGCCCATTCACGGTCTCAAATATTATCCAGGTCCCCAGGGACTATCAGGATTACACTGATGTGTTTTCAACTGCCTAGTTCAAGCCCTACCCCCTCACAGACCTGAAGACTGCGCTATTGATACTGAACCCTCAGCAGTGATTCCCTTTGGAAGGATTTTCATCCTATCAGAACCAGAGAAAAGGGCCCTCCCAGAATACTTGGATACCAACTTAGAAAATGGCACCATAAGACCATCCAAATCCCCGGCGGGAGCTTTGTTGTTTTTTGTTCCCAAGAAAGATACTAAGGAGCTTAGGCCTTGTCTTGATTATCGTGGTCTTAATCAATGCACCCTCAAGGACCGCTGCCCATTGCCCTTAATCTCGGATATCCTGGAAGCGGTGAGAGGAGCTGTAATCTTCACGAAATTGGATCTCAGAAGTGTCTACCATCTGATCCGTATAAAGGAAGGTGACGAATGGAAGACAGCCTTTAGAATACCCTTTGGGCACTTTGAATACCTGGTTATGCCCTTCGGACTCGCCAATGCACCAGCGGTCTTCCAACGTTTTATGGACCGGTGTTCTCCAATATGCTGTTCCTCTTCGTCATAGTTTACCTGGACGATATACTGATATACTCCAGGGACCATCTTAAGCATGAAGAGCATGTTAAGGCAGTCTTACAGCGGCTATGTGAACATAAGCTCCTGGCTAAACCCGAGAAATGCCTTTTTCATGTCTCTACTGTTCACTATCTCAGATTTGTCCTTAGTCCAGAAGGAATTGGAATGGACCACTCAAAAGTAAATTCCATACTATCCTGGCCTGTTCCAATACTGTGAAACGGATTCAATCCTTCCTGGGGCTTGCCAACCTCTACCGGAAATTCATACCTTCGTTTTCAGAGATAGTTCAACCGATCATTACACTGTTGAAGAAGAATACTCCCTTCCTCTGGACAGCAGCCCAAGACGAGGCATTCCAACGATTGAAGTCGGAATTTACACAAGCCCCCATCTTGGCTCAACCTGACATTGATCGACCTTTCCTAGTGGAGACGGATGCCTCCAACTACGCCATTGGAGCAGTCCTAAAGCAGGAATTCGAGGACAAGTTAGAACACCCCATTGCTTATCTCTCGCGAACCCTAACTCCTAGCGAGACCCATTATTCTGTTCTGGAAAAGGAACTGTTAGCCATCCGTCACAGAGTGTCGTCATCTACTTCTGGGAGCAAAAATCCTGTTCAGGTCCGTACGGATCATCGGAATCTTCAAGTTCTACAATACCTGGAATGTAAGAATAGTCGTCAAGCCCGTTGGACCTTCTTCTTTGCCCAGCAGCAGTTCCAAATCCATCATGTTCCTGGAACACACAACATAATTGCTGACGCCTTATCCGGACGTCCCAACTACGAAACTCTTGAAGATCGATCCTTCCCAAAGATGTTTCCCCAATTTTAGTAGCCCAAGCAATCACTCTCCTGGAAGACATTCGGATTCAAACCCAGTCCTCTGAGATCTGGAAGGAATTTACTGGGAAGAATCGATGGAATCTTAAAACAAAGGACGGGTATTTGTTCAAGGACAATGGCCTGGTCATTCCCACACAGAGACTGTGACAAAGGATTACAAGCCTCTGTCATGATACCCTTCATTCAGGACATCGTGGCATTACCAACACTCTCCGTTTAATACAAAGACAGTTTTGGTGGCCAAAAATGAACGTTGACGTAAAGCAGTACATCCAAGCCTTTGCAGTCTGCAATCAAAACAAGCATGATAACAAGAGGCCGGCGGGTCTCCTACTCCAACCAACGCTACCAACAAGACCCTGGGAATTCATCGCTACAGACTTTATTGTGGAACTACCACCTTCCAGGGGATACACAACTATCATGGTTACCATTGATTTATTCAATCACATGGCTCATTTTACGCCCTTGTATAAACTACCATCTTCCTCAGAACTCGCTGGAATCTTCCTGGAACACATATTCCGACTTCATGGACTCCCTTCCAAGATCATATCAGACAGAGGTCCTCAATACATATCTCAATTCTGAAAACACGTATGCCGTATACTAGGAATCCAATGTGCCCTCTCCTCAGATTATCATCCACAGACCAACGGAGCTACTGAACCTGTGAACCAAACCCTGGAGCAGTATCTTCGTTGTTTCACCACCAAGGTCCAGGACGATTGGTCACTCTTAATACCTGTGGCTGAATTCGCCTACAACAATTCGGATCACTCGGCTGTCAAGACCAGCCCCTTCTTCTGCAGCCAAGGATTCCACCCTTCGGTTCTACCATCCCTTCTCTCACATCCTACACCAGTTCCTACAGTCGACTCCTTGAATGAAACCCTCATCAACGTACACAAGGAAGCCAAAGAACACCTCGAGAGGGCCCGAACTAACATCAAGCACTATGCAGACTCCAAAAGAAGACCAGGACCTTCCTATGCAGTGGGTGATAAGGTGTGGCTATCCTCGAAACTACTGCCTCGACACTTACGACCTAATAAGTTGGCTCCTCGGTACTATGGCCCCTTTTCCATAAAGGAAATCATCAACCCAGTGGCCTTCCGACTCAAACTACCAGACTCCTGGAAGAGGATCCACCCAGTGTTTCACACGTCTCTAATAAACCATACGTCCAGACCTCCCGGACTGCTCCGAGATCTACCCCTGTGTTGTTGATGACCAGCTAGAATAAGAAGTGTCCAGAATATGTGACTCCAGGTACAGACGTGGTCAGCTACAGTATCTGGTTGAGTGGAAAGGCTACCCACCCAGTGAATGCACCTGGGAACCAGTCTCAAACCTAAATGCCCTCAGACTACTTCAAAGGTACCACCTTATACAACAGGGCAAACCCGGAGGAAAAGGCCTTCGGAGGAGGCATGCTGTCATGAACCATTGGACGCATCCTTTCTGGACTTCCTGGTCCCTGACCCATAGGGGCTTGCACTCAGCAGTACTCCCAACATGGCCGCCGAACGCGGAACGCTGTTTACCAGTTTCCGCGCCGTACGCACTATGTTCTATAAAGCGGACACGCCCCTGCGGCCCTGCGCGTCTCAACGCTACCGCTTGCCGTGGCTAGACGTGTGCTGCCGTAGTTCGCTTTTGCTTATCCTTTGATTCCTGGTTCCAGGTCCCCCTAAACTCCTCCTCCTTCATTCCCCCTCTTTTTTGTCCTCTATTGCATCCCGGATCTCCGTGCACTCGTTCCCCGAGTGCACTCTTCGCCGTTTCCTGGACTTTCCCCGGACATCTGAACGTTCCCAAGAGACGGAACGCTGAACGCACGCTGGAACCCGAGGACCGACGCACAGAGTTATACAAGACCCGAACTGTGCGAAAGAAGACTCCATCGAAGAACTCCAACAAACAACATAGAGAGGTGAGAAGGGGGGAAACCTGTGACAACATTATCAGCGCTGGTGGATACTGGATCCCAAACCACCCTCATGTCCAAAAAGGCCTTTGACCAACTAAATTCAGGAAGGGGGAGGGTCACCAAATTCCCCTGACGCCTCTTCCTGGACAACTCCAAAACTTTGATGGGAATGATATTTCCGTCAAAGGGACTGCAGATCTGGAGATACAAATTGGGTGAGATAGGGTGAGACACCCAGTGATAGTCGTCACTCCAGCGGGAACACCTTGTCTACTGGGGATTGACCTCCTTCGGAGGTTATCACCCCTGAATGACTGTGTGAACAAGGTTCTCTGGACTCAGGCTAAACGGCCAATCAAATTAAAACAAAGTACAAATTAGATTAGTTTAAATGGTACATGCCACATGATTGAACAACGGTCCGACAAAATATAATTCCACTTTAGGAACAATCAAATCCCAGCTATCACTGTCATTTCTGGAGGAGAACAAACTGGTGATGGCAACCCTTACCCATTGTCTCCCAGTTTTAAGCAGCATTCCACACTGGAAGAAAATACTCTGAAATGTTATACCAATCCACAGTCAGAAGAAAACCCAAATCCCATGATAAAAGACGTTGAAAAACCAGCTCAAGATTTGACCGACATCCAAGTTGTTTTTCCCCATTCAGGTAAATGAGGGGGGAGCCTATTCTCGACAGAGCATGCATGAATAACGGAAGAAGCTTCGTCAGCGAAGCATTATTTAGGAAACTCCCAAAAGATCAGACCATCCCCACGTTTAAGTTGATTGATAAGTAGGAAATGGGCCTGGAAACTCCAAATTCCAAACATCTCGTGTCAAGCAGGTGCCTGCTAAAAATTTCCATTGGCAACAAAAGCATAGAACATAATTGTTGGGTTGTGAGAGACGCTCCTCGGCCTTTTACTTATGCAGTGACATTCTCAATCGATTCACAATTAATTTACCTTTCCTCTCTAAACTACTGTTAGGGAGAATTCTCTTATAAGGCTAATTTCCCTAACCTAGTGAGTCCCCCAGCAGCTTTGCTGGATTTTTTGGGGTTTGTTTTTTTCTCCTGCTAAAAGTGAGACTCTTTTCCTCCCACTCTTAGGCATGATTTGAGGTATGTCTTTGACTTTTTGTGTGCGTATGGGCTATGGGGTTTTCTTACTCCATAGGGTATCCTCTGTTTTTGTGTATGGGTTACACAGCACCCTCAGTGCAGTAACACAGGGGTGTCATAGTGACCCCCAAACATAGACTCCATACCCTGGGACTGACTACTGTCTCCCAGGGCATGTAAAGTCACCATTGACTTTACTAGTCCAAAATTGTGAACAGAACCAATACAAACCATCATATTGTGGAAGTACTGGAAGTGGTTAATTCAATTGCCCCTGGGTCTGTTTCCAAGGGGGCACTGTCCAGTCCCCCCTTGTCGAGTTTCTGGCTGGTGGCAGTGGTTACCACGCAAAATATTCTACCAGAATATTTCCTATGGGATTTTCCCATTGATTTTAAATGCACCACTTTTTGGTGCAATGTTAAAGATATCGCTGGTTTATTTATTTAAAATTAAATCACCGGTGGGGTCTTTTTGCCAGAACTCTTTTCTAAAATGGCGTTCGTGTCCATCTCTGTAACTCCAACCAAGGTCGGGCCCTTTGTTCCACTTTTTGGCGGGCTTCTCCGCAGAAGCCCTCCAACTGGTGCCACTCTGTCTGGGTTCCACAGGATGTGTGGGTGGGGGAATTGGCACCCTGGACTGCGTTGCCTTAGCAACTCGAGTCGCACTCTGTTCTGATTGGCCCAGTGGTGAGCCGCCCGGCTCACCATTTAGCATGTTTGAGTCACAGCTAGGCTGTTGAATGGGGGTTTTTCTGCATAAAAACAGGGCTTTTGGGACTGGAACTTCAGAAGTCGCCACAGGACCTAAGAAATCCGAAGAGGGGAGAAGCTGAGCCATCTGCAACGACGACACCACCGGTGGAGCCCTACTGCAACGACCTCATCACTTTCCCGATGACAAGAGAAGATCTTCTGCTGAAAGAGTCCTCTTCATCTGAGCTGGTGGGATCAACCAGTTCGCCATTTCGCCTTCCAGGACGTCTCTTGGTCGAATCTCCCGTGCCAAGCACCCCGGTGGCCGGATAGCCAAGCTGCACCACTGTGACTGCGAATCCCAGGAACGCACCTTTTCACCGACGATCTCCGCTGCTGGTTTCTTCCCTGGGCAGTGCAACGACTCCAAGTTTCCTCCTCTAGAAGATCCTCTCTTCCCCTGGTCGAAACCACAAGCTGCACCCGCTGCCAGGAACAACTGCCACCGCTGGAGCTTCCTCACTCTTTAAGGTACTGTGTTCTGCCTGGCCTCCCTTTCTTCGGATTGCTAAAGGTGACCCTTAAATCCTTGGCTTTCCAACTGGGTTGGTCCCCAGACCTTCTAACCTTGTCTTTTGAATCACCCCAACCTCTTTTGAACATTTCTACAAAGACTTGAATGCATTGCTAAACCGTGTGATCTTGGGCACATTTCGCCTTGTTCCATTCAAAGTGGGCCTGGCCTATGAACTTTGGCTCTACAGTATACCCTGCTTTCAGTAACTTGATTTTGGCTCTTAAAAGTGTTGGGAACTGTTTTATTTTTATGACCTGCCTTTTTCTCTCCCTTTAACCTAATTATTGGAGTGCCATCTAAGTTAGGTGCTCACCTCTGTTTTGACAAAAAATGGTGTTTTAACTTAGACTTGTCTAGTAATTGCTAAGGGAGGTGTAAATACTTTTCTGATTGTGTTGGAACTTGCTTTTGATTAATAGTGCTAGTGTATTTTCTAAAGTGTGTGTTAAATAAATAATGATATACATTTGATACAAAGCTCTGGTCAGTGTTTGCTTGTTCTACTGTGTTTTTGGCCCTATTGTGTATCCTCTGTCTAATGCTTAACTCTTCTTGAGAGAAGTCTTGACTGCTCAGCCACAGCTACCAGGTAAATCTGGGTGGTACAGACTGCTACCAATTGGGTTTACTGCTTACTCCTGTAGTCTTAATCTTCTTGCAGTGGTCCCCAAGGGGACTGCACAGGATTCTGCCTAACAACTACTCGAACGCCTTGCCTATTCTCAACTTTCGACCTTTATTTCTAACCTCTCTCTCCTTCCCCCCTCTCAATCTGGCTTCTGCCTCAAACACTCCACTGAATCTGCCCTCACCTATGTCCTTAACTCTCTCGTTACTGCTCGCTACGCTAAGCAATCCTTGCCCTCCTTGACCTCTCCCCTGCTTTTGATACTGTCGATCACCGCTTATTTCTCAATACTCTTTCCTCCTTTGGCTTCAAAGACACAGTTCTTAACTGGCTCTCCTCTTACCTCACCAACCGATCATTTGCCGTCTCTTGGGGCGGTCAAACCTCCTCCACCTTCCCTCTGAACTATGGCGTTCCCCAAGGTTCCGTCCTCGGACCCTTCTTATTCTCTCTCTATACTTCACTTCTCGCTCCTCTCATCTCCTCTTTTGGAATTTCTCACCATTTCTGTGTGGATGACACTCAGCTGTTCCTCTCCTTCACCCCTGACTTTCATCTTAAACTCTACTCCTGTCTCACTGCCATTAAAAACTGTATGTCATCGCATTCTCTCTCTCTCAATACACACAAAACTGAAGTCCTTTTCTTCCCTTCCAACACACTTCCTCCTCCCCCCTCCTTCCATTCATTTCCCCCCAGCTGATCTTCCCATCTCCGCTCATGCCCGTAATCTAGGAATCTACTTTGACTCTTCCCTTTCCTTTACTTACCACATTTCCCTTACTACTAGCTCTTGTCGCTATCACCTCTTTAATATCCATAAAGTCCATTCCTCTCTCACTTGCCATGCTACCAAACTCTTAATCTCTTGCCTCATCTTTTCTCGTCTCTTCTACTGTTCTTCTCTCTTTTTCGGTCTTCCTTCTTCTCATCTCGCCCCCATAAATACCTCTACCACTGTGCCATCCGTACCCTCTGTCTTCTCTCGCCCCATGATTCCATCTCCAATTCACTTTCCAACCTAGGCTGGCTTCCCTTCCACTCCCAACTTAAATTCCACTTCCTTTGTCTCGTTTTTAAATCTCTTCATGACCTTGCCCCTCCTTACCTCTCCTCTCTTCTCTCCTTCTATGCCCCCTCTCGCTCCCTACGCTCTGCTGATCTCTTTTTTAATCTCTGTTCCCCCACCTCTTTGTGCCTCTTCTCGTTTCTGCTCCTTCCAGCTCCTTGCCCCTCTACATTGGAACTCCCTTCTTTTCTCTATCCGCTCCATGTCCACCTATTCCTCCTTCCGGTCCTCCTTAAAATCACTCCTTCTTCACCCCACTCCATGACTTCTCTCACTTTCCTCCTCTTCTTTCTCCTCCCCACTCCATCTTCCTGTTCCTTATCTCTCACAGTCTCCCCAATGGTCTCCACCCTCCCTTCTACTCTCTCTACTCCCTTTTCACTTTCCCTTTTCTCCTTCCCATACCTCTCCTCTTCTCTTCCTTCCCAAATGCAAATTGTTCCACTTGCTGTTTTTCTGGTTTGATTCATGTATATTGTATTGCTTCTATGTTCCATGTTTGATGTTTTCTGGTTGTTATGCTGTAAAGCGCTTTGGAGTAAAGCGCTATATAAACAATAAAATACAAATACAAAATACAAATTTGGATTTAGTGAATTACAAAGCGTGGTCCCGACTGGGGGGTAACCACATGGGCTTTGACAACACTGAGAAAGCATTTTGGTCATTTCAATTGCTGCCATATGTGGTTGAAGTTCAAGTGGGAGAAGAGGTCACCATTCCAGCACAGGTGCGACAATTTACAGTTCCCCTAAAAATTAAGTGAGGACAGAACCTCAAAAACAAGGATGCTTATATAAATTTGAATTATCACCTCCAACAGAAAGGTTTGTGTTTACATCCGACACCCCTAGTTGACCTAGAACATGACACCATTCGAATATTGGTGGATAACAGTGACCCTAAAAGTATCACTTTGGGCGCAGACACCTTTATCGGAATGGCGGTTGATGCCCAACATTATTCTATTTATTTAGGTAATGAGATCATTGGATACAATTTTAACTACAATGTCTGCCCGGAAAAGATTTTCACCCGGCAAGGGGGAATTTCTTGGTGTACTCTTCATGCCCTTAGGGTGTGGAAGAGGTGACCTGTGACATCAGGAAGGATGAAGTGGTATTTCGAGTCAACAGTGACTGCCGCCCATCCTTGAAACCTCATGTTCAGGCCAACACCATAACAAGAGATCTCTCCACCCAACTGGACGATACTGCCGGAATTACCAAACCCGAGGTCTTTTCAGGCTTTAAGCAGATGGTCGAAGAACGAATCAATCTCGCTGATGCCTGTGAGGCTGAGGAGCAAAAGCTGAAACATGTCTTTTGAGATTTTCAGGATATCTTTGTCGTAGAATCGTACGACGGTGGACGCACAGAGTTACATTCAACCTCCATACCTACGGACCCTGAGATGGCTCCAGTATTTGTGAAGCAATACTGGTTGCCTCTCGCGTCTATGTAGTCATTCACAGAGATTATTAAAAATGCAGATCCCGTGGGATAATTAGTCCAGTCCACAGTACATTTAACAACCTGGCACTGGGATACTCAAACCCAATGGCGACTTTGCTCAGACCTTCGGGACTTAAATAAACGGGTCCACGTGTCAAGATGTCCCCTTCCCTACATCGATCAGGGACTGGCCCAGATCCAAGGGTCAAAGGTGTATGTCCCATTGACCTCACCAACGGTTACTGGACCGTACCCGTGAGTAGCGAAGACCAATACAAGCTTGCCTTTCCCTTCGGGAGGCAGCAGTACAGGTGGACCCGAACCCACTTTGGATACATAAACTCTGGCAACAAATGTAATATCTTCCTACATAAGGCCATGCCCGACTTGGGAAATCTTGTCTATGTAGATGATGTCTTAATCAAGAGCTCATCTGTGGAGGAACAAATAGCTAAAATACGCTATGTTCTGACACAGTTGCAGAAAGCCTGAGCAAAGCTGTCCTTTCAGAAGGCACAGTGGTGTAAGACCCGCATGAACTTCTTAGGGCATGAAATCACCACTGAGGGCCCCCGGCGAAAAAGGTAGAAGCATTATTGAAATTAAAAGACCCTCCTACTCTGCTAAAAACTAAGAAGCCTTCTTGAACTCACTAATTATAGTAGAAAGTTCATTGAAGACTACGCAGGTCACACAACACTGGTCCATTTATTAAAGGCCGGGGTCAAGTGGGAGTAGGGTAAAGAACAATCCGAGGCAGTAAAATAACTAAAGAGAAGCCTTTCCCATGTGCCTTGTTGGCTTACCCCATAAAGAACAAGGAATTCTTCTTGTAGATGGGGTTGTCAGATACTTGCGTAACAGCAGTATTATACCAAAAGCACGACAAGATCAACAAAGTAATCTCGTACGCGAGCAAGACTTTTGTCCTCTGTGGAGGAAAAATTCAACGATTGCGAAAAGGCAATCCTGCCAACAGTGTGGCCGTTGAAGAATTACTGCTCGTTCATCCAGGGGGCCCACAACACCAGCCCTTGATATATCTCCAAAGTGACCGAATCTGAACAGGGAATGTGAGTAATTCCAGAATTACTTCCTGGGTTCTGTCCATGCAAGGTTGTCCTGTGGAGGTCAGATATGTCCCCTAGTGCAAGGTTTGGCTGACTTGCCTGACTGTGCTCAAGAAAACTGTCTCGAGGACGAAAGTCTAAAGACCAAAGACAATATGGAGGCGTACCTTACTTCCCCGCACAAAGTCCATGAAGAAGACACGTGCCAGGGGATACCTACAGTTTATGTGGATGGGTTCTCCTACCGTGTTGATAATCATGGGGGAAAAGAACTAGTGGCTGGCATTGGGAATGCCTGGGTGTTTAAACAAAGGAAAAAGTTTGGGGGTACACAACTGGAGGGAAAATTACACATGAAATGGAAATCTTTCCTAACACTCGCCCCTCCCAGAGCAAGGAAAGGGGGAATTAATACACCCCTGATGAGTCTCATGTTCAGGTCGGTTAAACATTCTGGACAACCCATCAGCATTGCTATGTTGGACACCTGGCTTATGCTCAATAGTGAAGTGAAAGCCTTGAAGGCTTATGGACCACCTGAGGAACTTTGGTTTATCTCCCTACATGTTCCTTAGCCACTTTAAGGGATTATGGTCAGTTTGCACAGTGAAGTGGGTCCCATAGAGGTAAGGCCTCAGCTTCCTTAGGGCCCACACAACAGAGAAACATTATTTCTCTACTGTGGACCATCTGAGCTCTCTGTCCTTGAGCTGGCGACTAATGAAGCCGATAGGGTGTTCCTTACCCTTCTCATTTACTTGTGATGGTACAGCTCCTATCACAGTGTCAGAGGCATCTGTATGCACAATAAAAGGTCTTTGGTAATCGGGGGCCCTGAGAACAGGGGCTTGGCAGAAGGAGTCTTTTAAGCCATTGAAGGCCTTCCCACACTCTTAAGACTAAGTTACCTTCTTGGGTTTCTTAGGAGCTGTGAGAACAGTCAGAGGGACAGCTATGGTGCCATAGTCTTCCAGGAAATTCCTGTAGTACCCAGTGAGTCCTAAAAAGGCTCTCACTTGGGTTTGAGTGGTGGGGGTAGGCCAGTCTGGTACTGCTTGTACTTTATTGAGGAAGAGGCTGTATCCTCCCTCCATCTACTTCATGTCTAAGGTAGACCACTGATCCTTGTCCAATCTGGCACTTACTGGCCTTTATGGTCAAGTGGGCCTTGTGAAGAGCCTGCAACACAATCCTAGGGTGTTTCACATGATCCTCCCAGGTGGCACTGAAAATTGCTATATCATTCAGATATGCAAGACAAGATTCATCCAACCCATTCAGGACATGATACACAAGCCTCTGGAAAGTGGAAGGGGCATTCTTCAACCCAAAAGGCATTACCCAGAACTGCTAAAGACCCTCTGGTGTTGAGAAAGCTGTCTTCTCCTTGGCATGTTCTGCAAGGGCTATTTACCAATTGCCTGCAGTGAGGTCAAATGTGCTAAGGTATTTAGAAGCAAGGGTTGTGCATCTGTCTTGGTGACAGCATTCAGAGCCCTGTAATCCACACAGAACCTCAACCCAGAGGTACCTATCTTTGGACCCAAAACCACAGGGCTGGACCAAGGACTAGTGTAGGGTTCAATCACCCCAAGATCCAACATCTTGTTGACCTCTTTTGTAATGTAAGACCTTACTTTGTCTGGCATCCTTTATCTCCTACTTTTGGTAGGTACACTGTCTCCTGTATCAATGTCATGTTTGCACCAAGGTGTCAAACCAGGAGACTGTGAGAACAAGGGGGAAAATTGACTCAGCAAACTTTTCACCTCTGCTTGTTGATCAGCAGTCAGGTGAGTGCCACATGGACACCCTCAATGGAGCTGTCTGAAGGGCTGCCCTGGAACAGGTCAGGCAGGGGTTCTGACTCCTCTTCCTCAACATCTGAAGCCAGCAGCAGTGCAGCGATTTCAACTCTTGAGATGAAAGCCTTTGGCTTTTTCACATGGAACACTTTTGGAGCTTGTCCAGCTCTTCCAAGGTCCACTTAATAGTTGACCTCACCCAGTGACTCCACCACTATGTAAGGGCCTGACCATTTGTCCTGTAAAGCTCTAGGTCCTATAGGATTCATGATCAGGACTTCCTAACCAGATGAGGGCAGCCTTCTGGTCATACCAATGTTTCACCAGTGCTTGCCCTGCGCCTTCAGTTTCTCACTAGCCAGACCCATCAGGAGTAACATCCTCTTTCTGAGCCATAGCACATAGCCTACTACGATGGTAGTTATGGGGGGAGTGGGCATCTCCCACCCCTCCTTGACTATGGCTAAGGGTCCCCTCACAGGGTGACCAAACAGAAGTACGAAGGGGCTGAAGCCAACACCCTCCTGAGGTACCTCTCTGTAGGCAAACAGTAAGCATGGCAATAGAAGATCCCATTTTCTTCATGCTCTTCAAGGTTCTGTTAAACCTTTCAACTAGACCATTGGTTTGTGGGTGGTATGCGGATGAAACCTTATGGGTGATGCCACATTCCTTCCACATGGCCTGCATATACCTTGACATTACGTTGCTGCCCCTATCAGACACAACTTCTTTAGGGGTGCCAACCCTAGTAAATATGCCAAGTAAAGCTTTTGCAAATGACTTGGCAGTCACAGTCTATAATGGGATGGCCTCAGGATACCTAGTGGCATGGTTGACCAGCACCAGGATAAACCTATTGCCTGAGGATGTTTGGGGGTCAAGGAGACCAACAATGTCAATCCCTACCCTCTCAAATGGTACCCCCACAACTGGGAGTGGTACCAATGGAGATTGAATTGTTGTGCTACTTTTTCCCGATAACTGGCATGTGGCACAACTCCTGCAGTAACTTTCTACTTGCACCCCCATCTTGGGCCAGTAGAAATGCATGGATAACCTTTGCATGGTTCTCTTGATGCCAAGGTGACCAGCAAGGGGCACTTCATGCGCCAGCTTCAGGAGGAAGGGTCTTACAGCAAGGGGAACCACCAACCTCCTATGGTCTCCTACTGTAGACCCTCTAGGCTCACTGTAGAGGAGCTTACCTTCCCAATAAATCCTATGCTTCCCAGGAGGTTCAGACACAATCTGGTATCAGGCCTGTCTCCTTAGGCCATCCAGAGATGGGCACTCACGTTGGCCCCTACTGAATTCAATCCTATCAGGACCACCTTCCACTAACAATCCTTGTAGTTCAGGATGGTCATTGGGATAAAACATTTCAGGTAACACCTCTTCCTCGTCAGGTTCAGGTGTGTGACCAACTACCTCCACCTCAGTGGTAGGTGATTTAGGGGGAACATTTTCTTTCCCTCTTCTGTCTTTCTTGACTCCTTTAGCCTTGGGTTTCCCCTTTGGCTTGGGCTTTGCAATGGTTTTGGCCAGGGCAGCCCTTGTTTGAGACCTTGTGAAGGGTCTCTCTGCTGTGTCTCCCACAAGCCCTAAAGCTCTGAGAACATTGCCCAGCAAGACCTTTCCTGGAACATCTCTCTGAATGCTCACTGGAATCCTGACCACTGTACCATTTATAGTAAGATTTACAGGCATAACTGGGAACTTGTGAGGTGGGCCATCAGCCAACTTAGTGGGTAACAGAGGAGCTTGGCCAACTTCCGCTGGATCTACCAAGGTTGTATCCACTACAGTTATGCTTTACCCACTATCCCTAAAGGCAGGAGTGGAGTATCTACTCCATTAATCAGCACACTGTCCTTAAAGTGGTGCTTGGTATTATCAGGAATCCTAGGATAAGACTCTGACACTTTAGGCTCCCAGGAACCGAGGGAAACTAAAATTACCTCAGAATCAATCCACTGGGGAATGAGTCTGAGGAGAAGGATGCCCCTATAATCTCTTCTTCCTCATAGGAGGAGAAGGCCAGATTAGCAGAGTGGACCCCCAAGGTTTTGACCTTACATCTGGGGTCCCCCTTCACATGGTCACTTGCTCCACAAGCCACACACGATCCTCTGGGTCTTGGGACACAGGGAGTCTTACTGTAACCAGAGTTCTGTTTTGGGGGATAACCTCCACTACCCTGTGTGTTCTCTTGTGACTTACCCTTACATTGCTTTTTGAGGCTCTTTTGGGAGGAGGTTTTATCAGATCCCCCACCCTCCTTATCTTTGGACTTTTCCCCCTCCTCCTGCTTGCCAGGATGATTCTTGTCCTTATGGGACACTCTATGTGATACCCACAAATCAGCTGATATGTCCAGCTTCTTAGGATCTAACTCCTTTGAATCTGACAAATGCTGCTTAAGCTCAGGGGAACAAGATGCAAAAATATGTTCAAGCATGACAAGACATATCATACCCTCAAAGGTGGACACCTTATAGCCTTCAACCCAGCCAGTCAAGTTCTTTAAGGAATCAGTCAAATATGATACCCAAGTGCTTCCTTCTTTCTTTTTTTCTTTGCTTCAACATTGCACAATCTACTCTTTCAGCTTTTGACATTTCCATAATAGCACTGCAGCCATAATGGGGTAGTCTGCTGAGCAACCATGCAATCCTATCAGCAAATACAACCTCTAGAACTTCACATGCATACTCAAATGCATTCAACCAGTCCATAATGTCATTCTTCTCATCATACACACTGATCAGATCTTTAGGAAACCTTGAATGAAAGGAGGACCCAGACCCTTGTCCAGATCCCTGGGATCCTTTTGAAGCTTGAAGCGTAGGCAGTCCCAACTGGTGATCCCTGTCATTCTGTTTTTCTGCCTGCTCTTCAGCTTAGCCATGTGAAATTCAAGCTCATTCTGCTTAAACTGCAGCTCTTGCTTCTTGAATTCCAGCATGGCCTCAGCATCAGAGCTTGCAGAGGAAACACTGGACATTACATCATCCAGATCCTCATGGGCACCATGGAGGAGGGCAGCGGCAGATCTGTCAATTCTGTCAGTGGGAGCAGCCCTACCTCCTTCTGCACTCTCATCTGAGGCTATGGCACTGAGTTGCAACTCTGGCCATTCCATGATTTTCTGAATCATTTCCCATGTTGTACCTTGAGCAGGTAAACCCCTTTCAGTACACATCTTTCTCAATGTTTCTGATCTAGAAGCATTTAAGGTTATAAAGTTACTTGTTTCCATTATATTAGATAGGTCTATGGCCTTTACAGTTATCACTACAAAGTCACTATGTGTCCTGGGTAGGGGTAATCTGAAATGCCTTCACTAGTGTGCAACACTGGATACCTTCAGTCCTATCCCACCGCTGCCACCAATTTGTTAAGACGGATTTCTGAACTCTGAAGTGGTGGGCAGAGGTTCAGAAGGCCAGCCTTGTTTCTTGGAACAGGGTAACCTTCTGAACAAGCCAGACCAATCAAGGTAGCATTGGCGGCAGTCAAGACTAGGTCTCAGAAGGTGTGAGGGCGACTGAAAGACCTCAATGAGCACACAGAGTAAAGGACACTTACAAATCACTCCTAGTCAGGTGTGTGTGTATATATGTATATATATATATATATATACATATATATATATATGTATATATATATATATATATATATATACATATATATATATATATTAAAAATAAAAATACATTTATTTCAAGGCCTTTGCATTTCAACACACAAATAAAATCACAGTAATATTTCTAAGCCAACACAATCCTATCAATATACATATATACAAGACCAATGGGGTCTAAAGGGTTAATGCACAAAATGGGTCCACAACCTAAAAGGGGAAGGAAACAGGCAGTGCAAATAGTCTTTAGTCCCTTCTGCATCAAACACAATCCTAACTGAGAGGCAGTCCAATCCCTAAGAAGAGTGGAGCCTATTGCTCAAATGTACTTGCAATGCTGGCACACGCGGTAATGCAGATGGGCAAAACGGAGTCTCTTCAGGGATCTGTAGCAGCTCAGGAAGGTAGGCGAGGTGATGAAAAATAAGTTCCCACTATTCGTGGAGGGTCTCCCAACATAGAATAGTTTGCTAGTTCGCACTAGCAGTGGAAAGGAGAGGGGCACTCAGGGGCCACTTGTGTGTAAAAACGGATGGATGTGCTAGGGGCCACCGATAAGGGTTGTAATTACTCACCGACCCCTGGCGCACTCCAGACCAAACTTCGGCAGTCGAGTCCACTTCGGTTGCAGGTTCAAATGCAGCAATCTCGCAGCTCTGCAGCTTTCAGCGACGAAGATACAGCGTTGATACCAAAACAGGACAGTGGTGATTTCTCCGCTCCTGGTGGATGGATCAGGCCAGTTCCACTGTAGCAGGCTTCAGGGCACAGAGTACCACAGCTGCAATGAACTTTCAAAGTTCGTCACCACTGCTGGGCGACACGGTAACCACGTGTACTCCGGTTCGGGCGCACTCACTTTACTCCAGACCTGGGAATGTCAAGTCTACGAAATTCGGTGTGAGCGTGCCGTGAACATAGAGCTTGTGATGTACCAAGTTTCAAGGGCATCCTCGGAACGGCAGCGGTATCAGGGTAAAACTCTTGCGCAAGCTGGTCAGCCCACTGGCTGGTACAGGGAAGCTTCCGAAAAGGCTTACTTGCAGGTTTTGATGAAGATGCCGAGTATAGTTGGTCCCACTACTCCAATGGGTCAAAGCGTCTTCGCAGGCCTTCTAGGATGACCAGATGCCGAGGGGTCCCACGGACGACAACGGGTTCAGGGTGCCAAACCTTCCAGCGGATCACCAGCGGTTCCGCGACTCGGCTTCTTAGTCTTGGATCCTATCCTTCGTTCAGTGAGAACTCCAGAGATAGACATGGTGTGGGTGTTTGGAGCCTTCTCTTATCCACAATCTCCTTTGCACCAAAGCGAAGAGGATCCAATGGGAGATCTGCTCACATACAGGCATACCATACGTGGACCAATCATGTATAATTGTGGTCCCAAGCATTCACAGCACACCAGACTCTCTGGCACCCAGGATGTGTATTGGAACCAGACAGTCCATCCCACATCCTGGGGGCACACACACAAGGCATGCAGAAGCCCGCAAGAGCTTGGCGTTTCGCAGGAGAATGCATGCCCAAATAAGGACAGACCCGGGTCGGCTCGACCTGGGGAAGGTGAAGGGGCAAGATGGCCCAAGGACAGGACAAAGAAACTTGTGGCATGGCCATTTTGGAGCCAGGCCACCTAACCGTGCCAAACGCAGTAATTGTGGTTTACCTGGCAAGAAAGGATTACAAATATGTAAAAAGATAAACTGCCACCAGCCCTGTCCAACGCACATCTGCACTTCTCCAAAAAAATCCTTTGAGTGTATCTAGGGCCTTTGGAAATGACAGGAAGACCCAAGTGCATTGTACTGTAAGGTACTTCGTGCACTTGCAACATGTTGCAGAAAAGTTGCAACATTGGCAAGGACTAAGGGAAAAAAAAGTCTCCCAGTTCTGACTGTCTTTAAGGGCATGTCAGTTTCCCCATAAGAAGTGAGTGAAAAGCCCAGGGGAGTGCAGCAGAAGGCTGTGCTCCTCTGGTAAAGTCGGACTATGGTGTTTAAACAAAGCAAAAAGCTGGGGGGTACACAACTGGAGGGAAAATTACACATGAAATGGAAATCTTTCTTAACAATGATGATGAATGCTAGTGTGCATGAAAGCGTGATTGCTGTGTGCATGTTGTGTAAATGTGTTTGTTGGTATATTTATTTATTTTTGATGTAAATATGTATATGGATGCGTGTATGGTTGTGTTTGTGTTAAGAGTGAATGCATGATGGGTGCTTGTGACTGTCAATGAGACAGCGAGTGCTTGCTGTGTGTATGTTGTGTAAGTGTATGTGTGTGTGTTTGTGCTTGTCCGAGATGATGTTGGCGAGTGGGGGTAGGAGGTTTGTACAACTCAGGCATTTTAAAATGCCTTTGTTGCGCAACCCCCTTCTCCACCAGTCAAAATCAGCTCTCCATCTGAGGTGCTGTGGGGCCCAGGGGACAGGGATGGTATTTTTTTACTGGTCATCTATGACAGATGAAAAAAACATTGCTTACCCCAGTGTCCCCCAGCACCTCGCATACACACAATCACATTCATTGTGTGTGTGTGTGAGTCACTGGGGCCCAGGAGGCAGGCATGGCATTTTTTACTGGGTATGCCCAGTAAAGAATGCCAGCCCAGTCCACTGGTATACCTAGCGCTTCACATGCAATGTCAAGCCTGAACCCCTAGGCCCCCCAGTACCTCGCATTTACACACAATTGATTATCTGTGCATGTGAGGTGCTGGAGGGCAATGGGGGTAGGAATGCCATTTATTAATGGGCATCTGATAGATGCCCAGTAAAAAATACTATCATTGGGCCCCCCAGCACCTCGCATACACTCAATTAATGTGTGCCTGTGAAGCCCTCAGGGGGCGGGCATGGCAGTTTTGCCTTGGCATCTATGCCCAATAAAAAATGCCACGAATCTACCCTGGGATCGCAGCTCCTGACACGCATCTGCCCCCTGCGCCTCCGTGCCTCGCAATCACACATAATTACATTCATCATAATGTCTGACTGCAAGGCGCTGGCACACCATGTAGCAGGCATTGCATTTTTTTACTGCGCATGGTTGATAAAGCAAGCATGATAAGTGTTATTATGTAGATAGGCTTGTATTTTAATGCAGCCAGTCTAGCCATTTCTTATTGTGGTATGACATTTTATATTGGGCAAATTTGATAATGCAAGCATGATCAGTGGTATTATTCTTTCTGTGACAAAACATTTTGTATTGAGCATCTTTGATAAAGCAAGCATGATAAGTGCTAATATGTAGCTAGACTGACATTTCAATGCAGTCAGTCTAGCCATTTCTTATTGTGGTATGACATTTTGTATTGGGCATCTTTGGTAAAGCAAGCATGATAAGTGTTATTACAAAGCAAGACTGCCATTTTTTATGCAACTAGTCTAGCCATTACTTACTGAGGCATGACATTTTATATTGGGCATTTTGATAAAGCAGGCAGGATCCATGGTATTATTCTTACTGTGGCATGATATTTTGCAGTAGGTATCTTTGGTAAAACAAGCATACGTGTTATTATGTAGCTAGACTGGTATTTCAATGCAACCAGTCTAGTCATTTCTTAATGTGGTATGCCATGTTGTATTGGGCATCTTTGATAAAGCAAGCATAAGTGTTATTATATAGCTCTACTGGTATTGTAGTACAACCAGTTTGGACATGGTTTCATACTTTGGCATGCATATTTAATGGTAACGCCAACTGGAGTATGTTCTTACGTAGGTATACTGGCATATATTCGCAGAACAAACATGGACATGTTTTCTTATAGTATCATTACTGGACTTATGCACAAAGCAAACACGAGTATGTTCTTATATTGGAATAATAGGGTATAATAATGCAGTCAGCATGGAAATGTATAGGCACAGCCCTGAAATGTATCACCCTTTGGAGACTGCATGTTGGGATAGGTTGTAATATTTTGTTTGTAAATGGTCTGTTATTCATTGGCATTGTCGGAAGCGCCCTTGGTGCGTAGGTGCGGCTTGACACTGCGTGCAGGCACATTGTTGGGTGCTTTCCTCTAAGCTTCCCTGTCTACCTGCTGTTGCTGCAGTTGTTGCTATGGCGTATTGTATTTCGCGTATCCTGTACTCCTGTGCACATCCACATTGAACCGCTAGAGCCGAGTCCGGACGCCCCCCTTCAGTGCATGAGCGGTACCAGTAAGGTGACTGGCGCAAGCATGATGATGCTGTGAGAAGCTCTGAAGGATGGCGTGACTCCTACCAGAGTCTCCTACCAGTGCCGATAAACTGATACCATGTTGATAAGCTGTGGGGGCAAAGCAGGGAGAGCGGGGAAGAGCGGATGTTGGGTCCTTCTTTGGTGCTCCGGAGTGATTATAAGATTTACTGGTATATTTGTAAGATTTACTCCCAAAAGGCCAGGTGGGGTAAGTTTTCCTGGACGTCGCCATCACCATAGTCTATTTTATTGTCTAACAAGCCTCCCAGAACCACGCTTATGCCGTGAAAGGTCAGCGTGAGTGTCTTGGAGACTGCACCCACATAGTGCCCTAGCTTCTACTTATAGAAGAAAAAAATTCAGTGTTGCATCTAGAAGGCCTGAGGGGTTTGACATCACTGTACCATAAGGTAAGGTCTGGGACAGCATCAAGGAGGAAGTTTCAAAGATGTTGTCCCTAGGGGTGACAGAGCCATCCCACAGTCCCTGGGCTAGCCCAGTGGTACTGGTCCCTAAAAAGACCAGTAGTGGGAAAACTGAAGTCCGCTTTTGGGTGGTCTACAGGGGGCTCAATTTTGTCACGAAGACAGATGCTCACCCCATTCCTCGGGCAGATGAGCTCATTGACAAGCTTGGCACTGCCGAGTGCATGAGTACTTCTGACCTCACATCGGGTATTGGCAGATCGGCTTGACAGATGGAGCGAAAGAGAGGTTGACATTCTCAACCCCGGAAGGACATTATCAGTTCACTGTGATGCCCTTCAGTTTGAAGAATGCCTCTGCCACTTTTCAGAGGATGGTTAACCAGGTTTTGTCTGGACTGGAAAACTTTAGTGTCGCCTATTTAGACGACACTGCTGTGTTCAGCCACACCTGGGAGGATCATGTATCCCACCTGAAACAAGTGCCTCAGACGCTGCAGAATGCAGGCCTCACTATCAAGGCCAGGAAGTGCTAGATAGTGCAGGGTGACTTACCTAGGCCACCTGGTCGGTGGAGGTAAGAAACAACCTCTCGAAGCAAAGGTACAAGTTGTGAAGAAGTGGGACATCCCACCACACTTGATACAGGTGAGAGCCTTTTTAAATCTCACCGGGTACTACCGGTCGTTCATCAGAGGGTATAGGACCATTGCCATGCCCCTGAATGATGTAACGTCCAAAAAGATGCCAAAGAAGGTAACTTGGACACCTGCCTGTCAAACCTCCTTTAAGGATTTAAAGGATGGATTGTCCAGGTCCCCCTTCTGAAGATGCCAGACTATGGTCAGGAATTCATTATCCAGACAGACGCCTGTGATTTTGGGATTGGAGCAGTGTTAGCGGAGCTGAACTCTGAAGGGGTAGAGCAACCTGTTGCCTACATTAGCAGGTGGTTGTGAAAAAGGGAAAGGAACTGGGCTGTCGTAGAAAAAGAGGCGTATGCGGTCATGTGGACTGTAAAGAAGCAGAAACCCCACATCTTTGGATCTCACTTCATGATCCAGGCGAACCACAGGCCTCTGCAATGGTTAATGGCCATGCAAGGGAGAACCCTATGCGTTTGAATTGGGCAATATCCCTACAGGGATTAGATGTGGACATCCAGCACAAGCCGGGCTCCCAGCATGGAAATGCAGATGGCCTCAGCCTGTACTTTCGCCTTGATGACGAACCAGACCCTCAGTAGGGTGGTGGTTCACATGTTGAGGCTGGGGGCCATGTGAGGAATTCGACCATCCGCACTGGGAGAGAGCGTTCGCCTGGGCTTTTTTGATTTTTTAATAATGAAAATGAATGATTGGAGACCAAACTCCGAGAAATGTGTGACAATGTTTATGAAATACTTGGTATGAGAAATATCCGTCTAGAAAGTATTAGTAGTTGGTGATCTAAACTCCCCACGATTAATCGATTAATGGCTGTTCATTAATGAGGAAGCAGTGAGCGCCACTCCCGCCTCCTGGTCTGTCAGGGATGCTCATGGGCCAGGATGTTTTACGTTAATGACCTGTGTTGCCTCAACAGGACAGTGCAGGGAGAGGGCACTATACTACATAGGTAAGCCTGACGTGGGAAAAATAAACAGGAAACATAGAGCACGCCTTTTTCTCAACGCAGAACAATGGTTGTTTCTTTTTACTTTTACATTTGTATGCTTGTGATGTCCAGGTTAACATACTAAAGACCACAATGATAGATAATACACATTGTAGATTGGCTATGAATAACAAGTTGCATCCCTTTCATCACATATAGTGAGAAAACACATTGCCATGTTGTCATATGTATGCATTTATTTATTTAAAAGTGCTGAACAAGACATGTCCCCTTCCAGCCCTTCCAGCCACTGATCAGTGCACCAGAAAGCATTCCTTGTAGCAAGAGGTTAGCATTTTGAGAGATGCACACTGCGCCATTGTCCTACTGTATACGACCACAACTCAAGCAGCCCACGCTTGACGAAGTTATTGGGAAAGGTGGCAGTGAGCCACCGCAGAAACGGGTCAAGTCCTGCCATCTTCTGTAGGACACAGAAATAGGACAGTGGCCTGAAAATGGCTGCTGCGCCCTTGGGAGGAAACACTGCAGTATCTGCAAGCACAGACCAAGAAGAAGATATCTTGCAGACCCTTTCAATGGGGTCTGCTTCCCTCCACTCCCCAGGCCACTAAATAATGTTTTAGTGCCTTGGATATCCATGGTTTGAGGGCCTGGTATAGCTTCTGTCTGGTTTGTGTCATTCCTCTTTAGAAGACCTGCTCTACAGCAAACCCGAATACAATCACTTGGGGTGTCCTACGAGGGACATTCTTGTCACCCCATAGTTCTTAGCATAAATATATGGCATTTCAAGGTCTGAAATTAGGTGTCCGTTTAGATGTCATTCCGATGGCAATGACCCAGCACCGTGTGGGCTTTTGGAAGACATTACTGAAGCATGCATCACGAGGCAATCACGTAATGTACACACCCGGAGAACTGAGAGACACAGGCTGGTATATGAGCACTGACGACTCTGCCTTTCATCGTCTGAAGTTGTTAACATGAGTAGCTTGGAATTGAATAGTTATTTCCTCATATTGTAGAAGAGAGACACTGCTGCGGTGTTCCCCACCTCCAAAGGCAAACTTACAAAGGCTTAGTCTGTTGTCTTTCTCAGCACTTCCCCCCAAGACCATTCCTGCTCCCACAACACCACTTATCCCTGACCAAGGCCCATCCTCACACCGTGGCCCTGTGGCCCATATCCACTGAGTACCCATATCATCCTGGGGCACACCGTGCCCATGGCCCATCTTAGTTTCAAGGCCCAATTCCACTCCAAAGCCCAATT
This sequence comes from Ambystoma mexicanum, assembly GCF_040938575.1. Classification (NCBI taxonomy): domain Eukaryota; kingdom Metazoa; phylum Chordata; class Amphibia; order Caudata; family Ambystomatidae; genus Ambystoma; species Ambystoma mexicanum. The sequence goes on from NC_090927.1 coordinate 283,526,098, forward strand.
CCACTCATTGGCTCCCCCCACCACACCAAAGCCTATAATTCTACCTGCCTGCGTAGAGGCTCAGCCAAACTACCAGGCCTGTGAGGTGATGAACCCTCCTGTGTGTATTGCCCCTTTAAGGGGATGTGTTCCTTCCCCTTGTATTGCGCTTTTAAGATGGGCCAGGACTTCATCACGGCCCAAGCTAATAAAAGGGAGCCCTGCAGGCATATGCGCCAGAGCGGATGCAGACTCTACAACAGGAGCGCCTGAGTCTGTGTCTCATTATGATGTAGGCTGCAGGCCTACACGTGGAGGTACAGGCCTGCAGGCCCCGATGCCGTGGGACCCTCGTGCCAGGACAGTGGCAGAGGTCCGCATGGTCAGGGGCCTGGCAGGCTGTGCCCTCACAACACCCCACTGGTACTGGTGTCATAAAATACCATGGGGCCTGTTGGGGATTTGTCATTACCCCCACTCGCGATGCCTGTAAGCCCCCAACACGTATAGACACACACAGACACGTCTGTACTGCTCGGGCTTCCCGGTCGCACTAACGCGGCCGGGAACGCCCCTTTTTTTTATACTGCACGCGGCGGCGTGCAACGTCACAACGCCGCGTGCGCGTCCCTTCAAGGGGCAGCACCACACTCCTCCTTTTTCGGGAGGACAAACAAGAAATGCTTTAATACTACACACCATAAACCAAATAACCATAGTAACACTTCAAAAACAGTTCCCCACACACCCCTTTATTAGCATCCACCCGGGCCCCCCTAATTAACAGTCCAGGGCCACCGGCCGATCAGACATGTGTCCCAATACGTAATCGCTGAGGTAAGCGGGTTTCCCTTGCCAAGCCCTCTGGGGGTACCTCCCTCTTACCTCCGGCACAGGTAGTCCATCCGCAGACACTCCCCGGGCAGGGGACTCGGGGGTGTAAGGTTGGCCTCCTCTGTCATCAGGCACCTCCATTAAGTCCGATTCCGTTTGAGGCGGTCACCATGGACCCCTTGACAGCCACAACATCCAACGGCTCTGGTTCGTAGGGAAGTGAGAGTTTTCCATGGGGGTGTCTGTTCCTGATGAGGACTTCGTCGCCTGGCTCCAGCCGCTGCGGGCGAAGCCCTCTTCTCGTGTTTTACTGCTCAATTCTCAATCGCCAGTCCACCTCTACCTGTTGATCGTCAATCACCCCCGGCTCCTTCTCCCCCACTTCGGGCAGCAGACCCCAAGGGCACCGCTTGAACAGCTCTTCAGCCGGGGCCACCCCTGTGGAGGCATGCGGGGTGGTGCGGTACACCCTCAGGAACTGATAGAGGGCCCTGTGCAGGCACTGTCCCTGGCCTTGGGCAATCCTGAAGGTCTTGTTCAGTGTCCTCATCAGCCTCTCAGCCTCGCCGTTTGCCCTTGGCCAAAGGGGGGAGACCTTCCTGTGCTGTACCCCGAGCTCTCCATCAGTTCCGAGAACCGCTCGCTCTGGAACGGCGCCCTGTTGTCAGAGCATAATGTGTGGGGGAATCCATGGGCCGCAATCACCTTCTCCACGGCCACCACCACGTGCTCAAAGGCCACAGACTCCACGAACTCAACCTCTGGGTATCTCGAGTATTCTTCCATGATCACTAGGAAGTGGGTACCCAGCATTGTAGATCCAAAGTCCGCGTGTACCACCTCCCAGGGTCGCGTCCCTCGAGGCATCGCCTCTATGGCCGGTTCTCTCTGCAGAGGAGACGCTGCCTGACACCAGACACAGGCCGCCACAAAATCGTCCACCTTCCGCTATAGCTCAGGGAACCACACCTTCAGCCGTAGCCGGGCCTTGGTCTTCGCAGCGCCCTGGTGGCCATGGTGAGCAACGGTGATCAGTTCTTTCACCTTGGACTGTGGGACGACTATCCGGTCACCTCTGAGCAGCAGGCCAGACGCCGAGAATGATAGTTCTTCCCTGACCTTCCAAAGCTGCTCCAACCCCGCCTTGGCCTCTTGAGTACATCCGGCCAGAGATTCCAGCACCGACTTCCAGGAACCCTGCTGCATGGAGTGTCTCAGGATTTGGAAGCACTTGTCTCCTGCCGCTGCCGCCTCAAGTTCCTCGAGGGGCATCGCATTAGGTGTGGCCGCCTCCTCCACCATGCGGACATGATCATCAGCTTCTTCGGCACATGTGTCATAATCTTTCCCCCCATGTGCACCAGGGTGTCGGGATAGTCTGCCGCGTTATCGCCCCTGGCCGATACACCAGAGTGACCCCATACTCCAGGAGGGCGAGCATCCATCGCTCGATCCTCTCCGGTGGCTTGGATGACGACCCTGCAAGGATGGAAAGCAAGGGTTTGTGGTCTGTCACGAACGTCACCGGACGACCCAGAACATAGAGCCTGAAGTGTCTGCAGCCCCAGAGCACCGCCAGCGCCTTGCGCTCAATTTGCCAGTACCTCTGCTCAGTTCCGGACAGCAACTTGCTGGCGTAGGCCACCAGGCAGACACCCCCATCCCGATCTATTTGTGTTAGTACGGTCCCCAGGCCAAATGAATGCCATGGTGTCTTCAGCCGCAAGTGCACCCTTGATGTCCTCGAACGCCGCCTGCTCGAGCGGGCCCCAGTGCCAGGTGGACTCATTCTTCGTCAGGGCCATGAGAGGTTCAGACCTCGAGGCAAGGTTTTGAATAAACCGTCGGCAGTAAGTAACCATGCCGAGGAAGCTCCTTACATCGGACACCGACTCGGGTGGCTGTGCCTTTTTGATGTCCTGGATCTTCTTGGGATCCAGCGACACACCACCCTCTTTGAAAACAAAGCCAAAGAACTCAATGGACGGGCGCAGAAATTCACATTTCTCCCTGTGAAGGGTGAGGCCCAGCGACTGCAGTCTCTCAAAAGTCTTTGCCAGCCTCCGCAGGTGGTCTACCTCAGTTCTGGCGAACACCAGGATATCATCACTGATGTTCAAAACGCCCTCTAGTTCTGTGAGGGCGCCCCGGATGATATTCTGGAATACCTCTGCTGCCGAGGACACGCCGAAACTAAGTCTCTTGTAATGGTAGAGTCCCCGGTGGGTGGTGAACGTCGTGATGTATCTTGATTCAGGGTGTAGGACCACCTGATGGTAGCCTGCCCGAAGATCCAGCTTGGAAAAGAAACGAGCACCCTGCACTTCCGCAATGATGTCGTCAATCGTCGGGGTAAGGTGCGTCTCCCTTTTGATGGCTTTGTTTGGCAGCCTCATATCGACACAGATGTGGACAGAGTCAGCTTGCTTAGGTTTCCTCGCCACGACAATCGGGGACACTCAGGGAGTTGGACCCTCCACCTTCTCGATGATGTCGAGGTTAACAAGGTTGTCCAGCTCTTTGTCCACCTGCTCACGAAGATGAAAGGGTACCCTGCGATCTCTCAGGGCGATGGGCTGCACAGACTCGTGTATGTGCAGCCTCACCGGGTCACCAGCCATCTGTCTAATTCCATTGAATAGGGTGGAGCACTTGCCTAGTAGGTCACTAATGTCCTCCAGGTACACCGAGTAAGCAAAACTGACCATGCCGAGGGCCTCGGCCGCAGCGCAGCTCAAGAGTGTGTTCGTGCTTACCGGCGTTACATAGAAGCGTGTGGTGATCTGTGAACCATCATGCTCCACCTTTGTCACGAAGGCACCGTCCAACGGGATGGGTTCCAAGCCTCCGAATGCAAAGATGCAGGCTTTCGGTGTGACCAGCCTGGGAGGCATGTCCATGGTGTCCTAGTGCCCATGGGCCATCACATTGACTGACGCTCCCGTGTCCACTAGGATCGGGACTGGTGACTTTTTGACCTCCACCACACACCTCGGTTGTCGCCTGTTCTTTGTCTTGAGAGCCCCCACACTGGAGACGAAGAAAATGTTCTCTTCTTCTTCCTCCACTTCTTCCACCGGGGCACCCTCCTCGCCCTGGTCCACCTGGGTGATGTTCGGCAGGCGATTCTGGCGAAGGAACCCAGACCGAACTGGGCCTCTTGGCACCATCACAGGCAGGGCTGCCTTGCACACCTGGGAAAAGTGATCCGGCAGCCCACACCTTCCACATGTCCTTCCAGCCGCTGGACACTCCGCTGGGTGGGGAAGATCGTACCCACACTTCTGGCACGACTCACCAGATCTTCCAGCTCTGTCACGGGGTCCAGCAACAGGTCTTCTGATGCCTCTTCCACCTCGCCACATGGCACACACTTCCTCTGTCTTGACTGGACGGGACCCCGCCTCCATCCTGGCTGCCCGAGCCTCGGACACCTCATGGCACCGCCCCAGCTCAAGGATGCGGGGCAAATTGGTGCCGTCTCAGCTTGCCAGAGGAACACGCCTGGATGAGCATTGTTCTTATCATGTCCTCTGCATCGCCCCATGCACATGCCAGCGACAGGCGCCTGAGGCGGCCATAAAAAGTGTCCAAAGTCTCATCTTCCTTCTGCCTTGCAGACAGCATCACTAATCTTTCGTAGTCCAAGTTGGCAAGGGGCAGAAAATGAGCCTGGAGGGCTGTCTTTGCCGCCACATAGGTGCCATCTGCTGTTTGTAGCGACTCAAATATCTCCTGTACCAAAGGTCCTGCTGAATACAGTATAATCGCCAGCATGCTGTCATCAACCGTCACCTGTGCGGCCCTGAAATACATGTCGAGGCGGTCAACCCACCTTTTCCATCTGGGCCCCAGGATGGATGGTGGACCCGAGACATCGAATTCGGGAATAGGCTGTAGAGCCGCTGGGGCTCGTGCTTGGGCCATGACGGGAGGTAGTGGCTGAACAACCGGTTGTGCCGCTGGTGGCGCCTGAGGTAATGGAGCCTGACCTCCTGCTAGGGACTGCGGAGGCTGCTGTTGAGCTGCTGGTTGCCCGCCATCCTGAGGAGGCTGCTGTTGAGCTGCTGGTTGCCCACTGTCCTGAGGAGGCTGCTGTTGAACTGCTGGCTGCCCACCAGCCTGAGGAGGCTGCTGTTGATCAGCTGGCTGGCCACCGTCTTGATCACCAGGCCCGTTCATGGGCTTCAGCGCACAGGCACCCCCAGAGTGGATCTTGGGGGCAGCAACTCACTCCCACCACCACAGCACAGTTCTGACACACACCCAGGCAAATGAAATGTCCCACCTGGTATTAAGGATGAATGATGGCAGAGTATCCACCCCAACAGAATGTCTCATGCACAGACACAGCAGCTGGACATGATGATGAAAAGGATGAAGAATATGGAAGTCCCCAGCTGCAGCAATTTACAATGATGATGAAGAGGATGATGAAGAACGAATAACCCGGCTGCAACAGCGCTGTGTGTAGGCACGGATGCTCCACAAATTGAGCCAAGGAGATTTTGGGCTAAGAAGGCCCAGCCATTGTAGCCCACCACCTCGCTTTTACTCGCCGTAGGAGGCCCAAAAATTAAAATAAAATCGAAAATTGGGCATGGGTGTGCAGGTATAACTGCTAACAGTTTGTCCAAAATTTTGGCCTTGATGCCTCTCACCGTGCAAACCCGGAGCCCGGTGAGTTTCCACGGCCGAAATTCAAAATGGCCGCCTGCCACGTGGTGAATGCACGGCCTACGGCATGAAACGAAAACCCCAACAATCTACGCTTCAAGAAGAAAAATTGACGTGACTTTCACCGCCGGGCCCAAGCATCCCACCTTCGTCGCCACTGTTGGGGGTTTGTCATTACCCCCACTCGCGATGCCCATAAGCCCCCAACACGTACAGACGCACACAGACACGTCTGTACTGCTTGGGCTTCCTGGTCACACTAACGCGGCCGGGAATGCTCCTTTTATTTATACTGCACGTGGCAGCGTGCAACGTCACGCCGCCGCATACTCGTCCCTTCAAGGGGCAGTGCCACAGGGCCTGCCGGATATCCAGGGCAGGCCCCCAACCCCCACAGGCACTGGGCCTGTCGCGTGCTGAAGGTAGCAGCACCTAGGAGCACCTGCCGGATGTCCATGGCCGGCGACCCCCAACAAGGCCTATCACTATTCCGAGGCTCATTGGAAACCTAAGGGGCATTTCCACTGTGTAACCAACCCCACCTCCCCCCCCCCACCAGGTCCCTCCCTGCACCTCACCAGCGTCAGATCTAAGGGACTTTGTAATATACTTGCTCATATGAAACATCCAATTGAATCCATTCACGCCACATTGCTATTTTGGATCATCACAACAGAAAATGTGTTATATATGTACTTTCTCATTTTTGGTATTATCAAGAATAACATGCGCATACTTCGCTGTTCTTTTCGACCTATGGCCTTGTGCGTTATGTTGCACAGAGCTCCTCAGTCCACTTAGAAATCATTATAATGCAGCATTGAGATTACATTGTTTTGTATGATTATTCATTTTAAAACGTTATTGTTGTTTTTGCTTTTATTGGCAGAATCTAGTTTAGGTATTGGACTCACAGGTGTGTATATGACACAGCATCAGGAAACTGTCAGAAGTTGTGCCTATTGTGTGGTGAGAGGGGTGACATGACTGCAGATCTTGCAGAGAAGCATTCTCACAGAGGCCAGAGCGCGCGCCTGCTTTTTGAAAAGCACGCGCAATGCAACATATGCCCTACCATCTCAGAGGAAGACTGCGCAGCTCGAAGCCGCGAGGTCACCGCGTGCGGCGATCATAAGCTCCACGTTCCTACATTAAACCTGCGAATACACACTCCCAGTAGGTCACCTCAGGACAGAAAGTAAAATAATCTTTTGTTCCTCTTGGTTTAGTTGTCACCCCTAACTCCATCCCTAGGCAGCCACAACATCTAGCCTTTTTGGGGCACACCTCGATCTTGCCCACGTGTTCATATAAACTGGTTATCACGCTCATTAAATTGCAATTACGGATATACATTACAAATCTCAATAATTGGTTTAGAGCACTGCCTATTTCATATTGCATACATACAATTGACAGACTCTAAAATGCTAACCAAGTCAAGATGACATTTTAAAATGATGTCTACGGATTCCCAGCGTACGTACATTAACAAAGGAAGGTTGTGCTTACCTCGAGCGTCTCAAAGGTCAGGAGAAGTGCACGCGGAATATTCTGGAACTCTACCCAACTTCTTCGCACCGTCCATCGTGAGGGCTGCCAAGAAGAGTGACAGGCAGCAGCGACTCCCAGCAAAACTGTGCGCATTCCCGGCTGCGCACACCCCCACTTGCCCGCCACAGGCACGCCAGGTGGACACGCCCCCGAGGAGAACAATCCACTGGGCAGATAATAGGGGGTGTCGCATGTCGACATCTTCCAGCTCTGCCCGCAGAAAGACAGCCCGAGCTCTGGCACAACAGCCAGAAAGATGACAATGGGCTGCACCAAGGATAACCAGCTGCCCAATAGCTTAGGGGCATTCCTGGGGTTTGAACTCAAGTGTGAGTGCATCTCCCAAGCAAATAATCTGCATTATACAGTAAGCTGAGGGTCAACTGCACGATTTTTAAACTGTTTTAGATGAATCTGCTTTCTGTAGAACATAGCTTCCTTGTTACAGGTTATATAAACCACTGCAACCATGCTGAATATTTACATTAGGAAACTCTGTTGATATCAGTGTAAAACCACGTACCATACAATGCGCAGTATTACTATTCAACTTCAGTATATAAAAAATAACCTCAGAAACCTAGCCACTGAATAGCTAATAATGTTGGACTCTATAATAACCGCGCCAGAGACTCAGCGGTTTTTGTTAAAGTTTGCTCTAAAAAAGACACATTATTTGCTCCTACAGCTGGCATGTATCAGATTCCAGACTTAATCCATTTAGTTTACAGGCTCTGTCTCCTGTCGTCCTTTTCACCCTTGAGCCGATTGCCTTCAGAACAGGGTCACTCATTCCTAAGCGGGTTAGCAAGAGATGTGTTTGTGTTTACCTTGATGGAACATCCCTCGTGACCCCCTCCATACCCGGTTCCTACTACGGCAGTCCCGAGCATTGCAATGTTTCCAGAAAAGGATACAGAGTGCAAATGCAGCAAGCATCGGCAAAGCCAAACATTTTTGCTTTTCTGTAGTCTTGGGGCTAGGCATTTGCCAGGTATCACCCTAACGGTAGCAACGGGCTATAAAATGGCAACAGCTGAAAAATATTTTCATTAGAACAGGAGCACATTTACAGCTGCTTAGAAATAACACCTACAACCACTATACATAATGAAGATTGATGTTACTGTTTGAAACAGCTAGCTCAAAGAGATCCTAGGAGTATATGTCTTTGGCAGGAAACAACACATCGTGTGTAGGAATGGCAATAGAGATTAGCATGGCAATGGGCATTACATGGGTGGGTAAACAACCAAACAACACCCAGAAGCAGTCAATGACTCCATACACCCCACCTCCCTCCTCTCTATAGCCGAGTGCAATAGTTTCGGTTTATGAGCGGCACATAGACACCAACTAATAGCCAAAACTAAAAACGTGTGTTAGGGGAGTTACAGGGATAGAAGTGATCTGGGTATGGTCAGGTGATACCAGTGTGGGAATACTCAAGTCAAAGAAGAGGGCATTTTTGAAACGTATTAACTGCAGGTCTGTTTCAAATCTATCCTGTTCCCAAAATCTTGGAGCAGGGCGGTGGCCGTAGAGCTGCAACAAAATGTCACGCCCAATAACGTTTTAGACCTGCATCAAATGGGTTTGGAAACCCATGCATTGAGCATACTGCACTCTTTTATCCATTTTATTTCTCAATTTTAGTTAATCTTAAAGACTTGGGAAATACCACAGCCTTGGTGCTGTTTGGTTTGCAGGCAGCATTCGACGCGGTGGATAATACTACCCCACTGAATAGGCTTAGAGGGATTGGCAACAAATGGACCGCACTACGATGGATTGCTTCTTTTCTAAAAGGTAGGACCACTGCCATATCACCTCCGCCTTTTACCTTCAGCCTCTTTTAAAAAAATGTAGAGTACCCCAGGGATCATCCTTGTCTCCTCTCCTTTTTAACATATCTTTATATACTCTTATGCTATTCGAGTTTTGCCATACGGTTATGGGAATGGAATGATGATGATTGTCCCCACTCATAATGGCTCTGAACTATTGAATGTGAGTGGTGGTCTGAAGGCCTAGTTTCTTCATCTTTGCTTCATGGGTAATTTGTTCCTTGTGAAGGTCTCTGCTCTGCTGGGCATGTCCGGTATGATCCTTCTCAATGGTCATCCCCTCTCGTTCCAGAGCATTTCCATCCCACTCATGAGCTGCTGTACTGCTGCCACTCAGTTGTCATGGAAAAGGAGTCATTGGGAGTCATTAGGGGTTTGCCCGTATCCTGCGGCGAATTCCGATAGGACACTGGCAAACAGACATACCGTTACTGGCGCCTGATGTCCCGGTATTATTGGGATATTACAGGTGTCGGTTACAGCGGTCATTCCCCATTCCATGGTGTGGGGGGGTTGTGGGTTGGGGCAACTGTAAATTAGTTTTTGATTCACCAGGAGTGCATTAGTAGCCCAACATACCAGTATAATAGGCATTTTTCTAATCCCACCTGTTTTGAACCCTTTCTTTGTCTGTGTGGACCATGACACAAAATTAAAATCGCTGTTTTGCTGATGTGGGCTCACTCTGTGCACAACCCCTCACCAGTGAAAGTAGATTAAAGTGTGATTGGGGAGCTGGCTTGTTTAAGTAGTGTAGACACACAGATTGTTACCTGAATTCCTTCAGGATTGCCAGAGAAATTAGCTGCTTCATTTGACGACCTGGTTCAGCCATGGTTTCTTTGCGCATTGCTCCTTGCTTATTAAGGCTGCTGGAAGTCCACCCTGGGCTTGTCTTCCCTTGATCCCCTCTTCTGGCTGAAATGGCTCTCCGGTGCTGGTGTAATTTCTGGGTGATTGCTGTGTTGCCTCCCTGTAAAATTCTCTGGGACCCAAGTCTCTCTGGGCTGGAAGAGTAGTGGGCCACCACGGCTCCCCTTCAGTTGTATTTTGGGCCATCCTGTGTTACCTCCATGTATTGCCCTCGTTGTGGCATGGGTTGTGTTGGCCGGCTGCTCTGTCCTTCGGCACAAGCTGCTTGGAGCCCCTTGGTCTGGATTTTCTGTCTTCCTGGTGCCTTCTTTGTTGCTGCTGCTGCTTCTTGATTGTGGGCCAACATCCTAGGAACAGGGATTCTTGTTCTTTTCGTCCATCTGCATTGTCGAGTTCTGCAAATCGCTGTTTACTTCCATTGGTCCAAATCCCGCTTGGCATCCATTCTTCTCTGGTTGTCTCTGTGTCGAATCTGGAAGTGGGGGCCTTAAGCGGGTACTCCTCTGGTGGTCCATGGAGTTGGTTGAATCTTTGACTCCACCTGTGAGGTAGAACAAGTACTTACTTGGTTTTGACCCATAACCGTTGCTTGCCTATGGATTTGCAACCTTTATTTCCCACGGAGAAACGTTTGCCATCTTTTATACTCTGAAAGTGACTAAAAAGTGTACTTACCTGACCCTGGGCATTTGTGTTTGGTTCCACATTGGGTCACAGGTGTGTTACACCAAAGAATGGATTTTTAGCTGGTACTAAATCACTGCACTGCACTCCTGTTCGTTGAAATGCATCGGGTTGCTGTATTTAACTTTGGGTATATTGTATTCACCCATTTCTAGATGTGTTTTGAAATCACTTACTTCTACTATTATTATTATTAATAATAATAATAATAATAATAATAATAATAATAATAATAAACTTAATTTGTATCTGACCTTTGGTGCCCTGTCTGGGCAGTGTTACATTTGTTTAAAGTCTTAATTCCCTCTAGGTACTATACATCAGTACACGGTTTACCTTTGTGTTATCTGTTTTACTCTATACAAGAGGTTGTGGGGAAGACAGTGCCTATTTGTATATTGGCTTTGTGGTTTGCGAATATGCGTAAGTAATGTGTGTTCCCTATGTCTTATGGATCACTTTTCATTCCCACCCTCTAGTATGGTACTGTACCGAGTTTACCACCAGGTATCGGCCATACATTTAGCTTTAAGAGAGGTCTGCCTAAGACCCTTTATTGTTTTTATATATATAGTGCACTAGTGTATCCAACTAAATTACTTTTTTACCATATGTGATGTATGTACAATTCTATTATAAGAGTATATATTGTTCAGTATAGCTGTGACGTGTTCCTTTTGTGTAATCCCCGGGAGTTGTCAGGGAAAAGTAAAGAATGCAGGAGATGCCACTATCTCAGAATGCAGGGGAGGCTACCTAATATGTTCAACGAGATGGAGCCTGTCTTTGCCACACTGCCTGCATTGCACACTGCTGAGATCTCTTCCATCGATGCCCCAGCAAGTGCATTAGTGCAGCCTACTACCTCGGAGGAGCTGAGGTTTCATGTTAATATGGTCGCCACGACTAGGACACCATTAGGTAGCTTCCAGCATTCCTTGGTAGCACACAGCAACATCCAGCAAACCCGATTGGGCAAGATGCGACTTTAATGGAGATCCCTCAATGAGCCAGGAGGCATCATTTAAAGGCCCTGTTTTAAGGCCCATGGAGCCTGTCTTTGCCTGTCTTGCTGAGCGTGCCGACCCAGCCAACGGCCATGCTGCTCTGCCCACACTTCTGCTTTCTTCCCGGTCGACAACTGAGCCAACTCATAGACATGCCAGGCCAACTTGCATCACTAATTCACTCTCAGGTAAGAGGTGCCATAGCCCCTCTCTGGCATCCACCGTCTCCCTCTGATGCCTTTCAACACCCATGACACCAGGATGGCACCAGAGCCCCCCCGCCGTACCCTCCACCCTCACTCTTCCTGCTATGCTCGTGCCTGATGCCCTAAAATGTTTCTGCACCCTGTCTACCCCAATACCACCAATGTCGGGTGGACCGCCCTCCCTGTGGCACCCCAGGTTCTGCTCTACCTGCATACCCTACACCGCAAGTTGGCAGCCTACTGGATCCCCATCTCAACCCACCTCAGATCTTGGACTACACTCCCAGACACCCCTATTCTCAAGAACTAAGGACTATTGCATTCACAACTCTTTCACACACCCCCTTCCGGACAATTCTTTCACAAGACATGCCCTTATATACCAACTCTTCATCAGATTGTAATGTTATTTGTGATTTGCCACCTTGCATTGATTTGTCTTCCACCATTTTATCATCTGCCATGTACCTCAATATGTATACTGACTCCTGCTACATCCCAAAACGTCTGCACATTTTAGAATGCTATGCCATGCCTGATTTCATTTCCAGATCATGTGTTACTGATTGCGTCCCTATTACGGCGCACAACGATCACCGGTCTGAATTACAGTACTGTACCCCAGGTAGTGTCGGTGCCTCCTGCCACTGGACTACCCTGCCTAGGACCACTTGCAACGCAGCTAGAGACTATTGCTCTCCACTGCCATCTAGCACTTGCAAAAAGTGTGGTTCATCTATAACTTCCACCTGTACTCCTACCTTACATGTTGTCTGCTTAGTTCAAACTTCGAACCCTGCCCCCTTGGCTTTTCCACCACCACCACCCCCTCAACATGCATGCCCCCAGCTAAGGTCTGCAACAAAAGTGTTGTGACTTATAGCTCTGCATCTCAGCAAAGAGATATCTCACATCCCCCCCCCCCCCAGCACGCCAGCAGTGAGACACCACATGCTGGGGCCACGACCAACAACTATGCCTCTGCCATTAAAATCAACCTCCTCTCCCCTCCCTCTCCATTCCTGCCTACATTAAAATGGATTGGTGTTGCCTCCCACCCACCCCCCATCCCCACTGCCAGTCCCTTGGGGACCCGATAGTAAATGTCCTTCTGTTCAAAACTCATCTGCCCAACTGATGATGATCCCGTCCTGCATTCCAGGCTGGGTCACCAACCGGCCCTCTCATCCGGCTACTATGCCATCGCGTACACCCCCCTCAGCCGGCCCAGCTAATTCATACATCTCCACTCTAAGAGTTGCCCCCGTCGGCTCTCACCACACCATTGGCCTGGCCCCCCTTAGACATAAGACACCCATCACTGGTGACTCTGCCCCAGTCCTCTCAGTCCCTTGCTTGGGGAAACACTGCCAATTCAGACTCTGTTCCAGAATAGGCACCATCACAAGTGACTGGACCCTTGCACTCTCAGTCCCTTGCATTGGGAAACCCCTACACTCCCCCGACTCAGACTTCGCTCAAGAACAAAACACTAAAAACACTACCTCTTGCTATTCTCCGCCCACAGGTCCCAGAACCATGCCAAGGACCTGCACTAGCCCCACGACTCCCCCCTCCAAGACCCAGTAACCACCTATGACTACTTGCATGGGTTCTCCCGTACCAAGCAACGCACACATTCTTTAAAATGTGCTCTTATCAATGTGCGATCCTTAGGCGCTGATGCTGCAGAAATCCATGACATCATCATCGACTTACAGTTAGATATTTTAGCCATTACAGAGTTCTGGCTACATGATGCCTCTGTGACGCTTCTTTCCATGGCCATTCCACCTAACTATACTACCTATAGATCTGATTGCATTGATGCACCAGGAGGGGGAGTCACCCTCACCTCTAAGTCTTCACTACAAATCAGGACATGCCCCTTTCCCCCACTCCAGGATACAAAATACTACTCCTGAATCTTACCACAGACCCCAAACGACTATTAACATTCTATTATTATATAGACAACCAAATAGTCCTAGCCTCCATGACCTCGACATTCCACTCCTAATCACGCCCTTTAGGAAACCAGCCACTAAATGCATTATACTAGGAGATATTAACCTTGGTTTCATTGACATCTCCGACCCCAAAGCCACTGCTCTGTCAGCCGCCCTCAGTGACATTTGCTTCACCCAACTTATCTGTTCCCCTACCCACTCTAAAGGACGCATCCTAGATTGGATCTAAAGGCAAACTTCCAAATCAATATTAATGCCATTGAACCAGTACTCTGTTCAGACCATTTCCTTATACACTTCTCTATCACCAGTTTGAAGCTCCAAAAAATCACACCGGTATCTCTTAGCCCCATCCTGGTCCATAACACTCGCAAACAGAAGCACAAAGACCTACAGCCTTCCCTTCTCACTGCTCGGAGTTCCTATTTACCAACCATCAGCCATTCAGCCCATGATTTGGCTACCCAATACCATACTTGTCAGCTCCATGCCCTGGACCTACATGCTCCTCTCAAATCCAAAATGCCAAAACCCCATAAAACCAACAACTCCTAGTTCTCACAGGATCTGGTCCACTTACCTAGAGAAAAAAGATCCCTCGAACACCTTTGTGAGAAAAAGCCCTCACACAGGAAGTGTCAGGCCCTCGCCATGCTGTCCCTCAAATACAAAAAAGCAGTCCTCACTGGCAGATGTCCTTCAGCGTGTGGACTTCGTTCTGGGTCTTGCACTTCCTTGTGATCCGTTATTGTGTGTGTTGGGGTTATTTCCGTTCGGGTTTTATTTGACTGTGGGCTTGCGCTTTTGAGCCTACAGAGCTCTAATCGTGGCCAAGAAGCAGATTTTAAAGTGCTGGAAGAGCGACCTTAGGCCCTCTGTAGAAGATTGGCTACATGATCTATCAATTATTTCTTGTAGAGAAAGAGTGACTTAACAGGTCAAGAAAAAGGAAGATATTTGGGATGTCTTCAATGAGTCTTACGCTTAAGGTTTACATTTCCCCCACCACCATTTTTTTAAAGTCTTTTTTTCTCTTTCTTCTTCTCTCTTTCTCTTTTCTCTCTACCGTCTTCATTTTTCTACTTCTTTTATTTATTTCTTCTTTCTCTCTTTTATTCCCTCTTCCCTTCCTCCCCTCTCCCTCTTCCCATCTTTGCTTATTTGCATATTGATAATGGTTCTATGTTACTATGTTTTGATATTGGTATTACTTAGTTTACTTGTCTGTTCCTACATTGTTGATGACTGTATTAACTTGAACATTTCAATAATTACATTTGTAAAAAAAGACAAAAAATACAATTTCCTTTGGGAACACCTCACGCAACACGTCCACTTCTCCCCGGAAGCCATGAACTGGATGAAATCCTTCCTCAGTGACCGCACTACACGTGTGTTCTTAGGAGACTCTGCTGCTCATGCTATCCCAGCTCTGCACGGTGTCCCACAAGGCTCCTGCCTCTTGCCTATCCTTTATAACACCTATACAAAACCACAGTTTGATCTCCTTGATTCCAGAGGAATCACTTAAACCAACTTTGCGGAGGACACTCAGATCCTAGTCCTGCTAACTGGTGATTATGACTCTGAAACCGTCTTAATTAACTATGTTTACAGCACTATCCAAAAGAGGATGGCCCCCCACAACCTTTGCCTGAATGATGAAAAAACTGAGCTCCTCGTCATTGGCTCCCCTCACCGGATCAGACACCTTGATCCCAACTACTCATTCTTCAGCATTGACGGCTCTGTCATTTCAGTCTCAGAGCATTCAAAAGCGTTGGGGTCCACCTCATTACCCCATTGCCGACCTTGCCATGAACAGACATGTTAATGCCCTTGCTTCCTCCACGGCCTACACTGCCAGACTAATTTCTCTGAGCAGGCAGTTTCTTTCTCCAATTAACTGCTCTTATCCTCTCTAAACTTGATTATTGCAATGCCCTCCTTATGGGTACCTCCAACTCCAACCTACTGAAATTACAGCATCTCCAAAACAAAGCTCTTTGCCAAACATTCAGGCCACATTTCCTCCACTAGACGTAAAGCCCACTGACTCCCTATCAACGCGTGTATAGAGTTTAAAACACTATCCATCAAGCATCACTGTGTCCACAACCTTGCACCCCAATACCTCAATAATTCAATCACCCAAATTACACCTGCTTGCAAACTCCTATCTAACCGGAGCATCTCTCTGTTCATCCCAAGATTCAAGAGAAAAAGGGCTGGTGGAGTTAGCTTCTGTGTAACTGTCCCAACGTTATGGAAAACTCTACCTGAGCCCATCAACAATGAACAATCGTTCCCTGCCTTTAAAAAACAAACAAAAACCTAGCTATTTGACAAATATGTGTAACAATCGCTCTCGATTACAATTCTTTCTTGACGTGATGATGTTTTCTGCGTTCTCAATTTTATGCTCTACTAACGCTGTGATACCCTCGGGTCTGGGCATTGTCAAAAATGTAATGAATAAATAAATAAATAAATAAATAAGAGAAGTTCTTCGTTTAACAGCAACATTTTTCAACAGCACCACTATTGATCAGATTTTCTTGTGATTGTTTTCATCTGCAAATTCACCCAGATTTAGTGGTATAGAGGGAGGCACTAGACCACAGCTCCGGAACTGTTCTGATCTCTACACGCTCATCACTGGGTCTTGCTAGAGAAGAGGCCCGCGGACACCACATAGGAGTGTAGTCCTCTAAAAGCAAATTGCAGAACATCTTAAAAAGAGCAGGTCTTTGTAGGCACTTAAGTAGAGAAAGGTCCGGTATGCATTCATGGCATTTGGAAAGGAGAGCGGGTCATTGAAACACCAAGGCATGCCACCACCTGTGGGTCTGTAATATTCATTTGTTGCGAGGAATTATGCTAAAAAGGAAAGACTTTGCGAAAGGTTTGAAGACCTTAAGTTTGATGATGCTTGTTTATATTGAGCAAGTGCACAACGGTAGTATTTTATGACTGAAAAAGTGCTAATGTAACCCCCTGAAGCCCCTGGAAGAAGAACAAAAAAGAAAAAGAGTGAAGGACCCACCGGCATGTGAGCCACGCAGGGACCCCTTCAAAGAAAAACAAAGAACATCAGGGGTGGCGCGAGCAGTGCGCCATTGAGGAAATTTGAGAAAAACCCTGACCCTCACAACTGAGAGTCGAGCTGGTGCTTCGCTCAGCACACTCCCGCCTCAGTACTCATTTTATCCGGCTGGAATTCATTTGTCCGCTGGAGGGGCGCTGCACCCTTCTTCATCACCACGGCCCAGGCTACATTAATTTTGCAGCACCCCCGTGGTCAGGATGGGCATCGTGCCTCTTTCACCAGCATGGCCCAGCTCTCTATCTGGTGCTCCCCAAGTGGACAGGGAACACTCATCCACACTTCCGCCGCTCCTTATTACACAGTGTTTCCCCAGCAAAAATTGGCTCCACTGCATGTCTGTTGCTGGGCCAGCATCATTAATCCAGGTCCTCTTCTGGCAATCGCGGCCCAAGGAAAAAGATTGGAATGGTGCCTCCCGTTACATTTTTTGGAGGCACTGCTGAAATCACCATTTTTTGTACCTATACCTACCCCACCCACTTACTAGTCATTCCTATGCCCTCCCTACCACCATCCCAGAGTTAGTGTATATATTTCTAGAATAAGTGTCCGTTTTGTGTACATAAGTTATTTTGTGCAAATTTGTGAATAGGTTGATTTGTGCTTACAAATGTAATCATTGTGTTTTTGATTTTACTGTATTTGCCACCACACCTTACAGTCAGGCACTATCCTCATGGATCGTCTTCCGGTAGTCAGTTGGGCTGAGGGCATTAAGCCCAAATATTGCTTTATTATAGGTGACGTCCCGTGGAGCACAACCCTCCATCAGGTGCACAAGTTGAAAGAGTTCTTCACCGGCCAGGTCAAGTGCCTGGTATAAATCCATGGCATAGCGGGACCAGTATCCTGGTCTGCTATGGCCGCAGAGAAGAAGTCCCAGAGACATTGCCCGATACCATTAAGGGTAATTATTCATTGCTGCTTCTTCAGGTCAGGAGCTCTCAATTCGTGGATAATTATGTTGGTCAGATCTGATATTCTTCACCTCTCAGTGTAGGTTCACCACTGAGAAGGGTCTCAGACGGACATAGGGGCCATATGCAGATGTTGTGGGGATGGTTTCCTGCAACACAACCTTGAAAGCATCTGCCATGGAGGAAGCAATCAGTCCAGTGCCTCTATCATCAGGTGTAGAATTGGCACGCACACTACGTTTAGAGGAACTAAGGCTGCTTGAATGTGCAGCCCTGGCTGGAGGACCACATTTGCATGTACCCACCTGATGTAGATGAAGTTGTACAGAGGTTCCAGGCCTTGAACACTGCAGCATGTGCACTGGTGAAAAACACTAGTGAGGACCAGGAAGTGGAGCATTTGAATCCTCAAAATTACTACACTCCAACCAAGTTGGTTCAAATAGCATCAATTCAGCTGGCAAAGGGCAGCTGTTGTGAGGCGTAGGAAAGCAGGAATCAGAGGCTCCATGGTGCTGGTTGCACCCTCCCCATTTCATTGAATGTCCGATGGTAGTCTGCTGCGTGAAGTCTGTCAACCGGAAAAGGGCGGCTTTTGTGAGCCATAGGAAAGCAGGGAGCAAGGTCTGCCTGGTGATGGGTGGCCACACCCCATTTCATTAACTGTCCCGAGGTAGCCTGAAGCAGCGAAGCCCATCAGCTGGAAAAGGGTGGCAGTTGTGAGCCGTAGGAAAGTAGGAAGCAGAAGCTCCATGGCGCTGGATGGCCACACCACCCCCCATTCCATTAACTGGCCCATGGTAGCCCGCAGCCGCGAAACCCGTCAGCCGGAAAAGGGCAGCTATTGTGAGCCGTAGGAAAGCAGGAAGCAGAGGCTCCATGGTGCTGGGTGGCCACCCCCCCAATTTCATTAACTGACCTGAGGTATCCTTCAGCAGCAAAGCCCGTCAGCCGGCAAAAGGCGTCTGTTGTGAGCCGTAGGCTATTAGGAGCAGTAGGCATATGCCTACTGAAGTACCTTACTTATTGGTCTTCCCACGGATCTGTGCCTTTGCAAGCACCCGAACATGGAGGAGATTGATCAACTGCCAGGGGTGGAGCAGAGGAACAGAGTTGCTGTCTTGGGCCAAGGTAGGAGCTGGGTTGGGCTCATCATACTAATCCTATTTTGTATACAAGCACAGCTCCTATTCAATGGCCCACTGTTCCTTCCCCCGTGTTTTCACATCTGACTTGCCAGCGTTGTACACTTAGCTGTGTTGCCCAATGCCCTGGTTACTGGTTGCTTGGCTGATTCATAACCTGGGCTGGACTCTGGACCAAGGACCAAGGAGTTAGGTTACAAGTAGCCCCTTCCTTTTCTCCTTAAGTGGATAACCGGCTTGACCTACTTTATTGGTTGTTCGACCGTGAAAACAAGGGGTTGGAGACGGACAATGGCAGCCCCTTAAGTGGTTGAGTGTGCCTTGCACAGGGATTGCTATTTTGCTGCTATTTTGCCACTCTTCTTGCCGTTCATCTTTTCTGCAATTACTTGTGGTGGCTTCTGTTGAAAAATTGGAAAATCAAAAAATGTTACTTTATTAGAGTTTGGATCTGAGCTTTCACTTGGAACCTTGGGACCTTTCACCTTTGCCCTTGTGTCAGAAATGTTAAGCGAGGGGAGGGGAGAAGACTATTGGTGGTTCTTCAATGAATAGCGCTTCTCTCACCTTTTAAAGGGGGAACAGATTCTTCCTGGGTTCAAAGTTTGACATGTATTTTACATCAGTCCATTGAGTTAGGTAGTATATTTAGAAGCTTATTGGGTTACATTTTTATATATATATATATATATTTTTAATTGTTTTTAAATTGGTATAATATTTATCATGTTTTATTCTGGACCTTGTCCTGTAATAATGTAGTACTAGTGCACTAGAGTGCCTGATTGCATAGAGATAGAAGTACAACAAAATTATAAACTGTTTGAACCTATTAAGGAAGTCAATGTGTTAATCTCGGAAATTCAGGGCTTCTTAGAAGATATTCAACCCGTTGGTGTGACTCTATCTAATGGTTTCTCATCGACTGATAGTGTTATACCTAAAAACATGGATTCAAACTGTGTGGTGGAGAATTTAGAGTGTATTGATATTCTCCAGCCTCACCTTGTTCCTTGTCCATCAGAAGTTACAAGCTTTGTTCAATTGAGCAGTAGGAATGATAAATGAAATTACCCCTTGCAGGTCTTTGAGGTAGAAAAAAGAGCTGTCCAAGATGGTGGAAGACATCTTACTTTTACAGCCACCACGGCTGATGTCGCAGGTTCTTCCGTGGGTAACATCATAGAACTTTATCCTTCACATGGTAGTGGTAAAAAATGTGACCCTTGTGTTATACAAGAGATTCTAGGGGATTCTAGGGGAGGCTCATGAAAGTATTGGTGTGGCTCACGAAGAGATAGAGTCAGACTTGGCCCTACAGGAAGAATGTTTCACCTCTAGCCCCACAAACCCCTGTTGAACAAGTTTCCCCCTTTAGATAATGATATTTATGTGGACATAGCATTACAAAAGAAAGGGAGGTAATTCCAAGGAAGAGGGGTGGGAGGTAGGGGAAACAGACCAAAGCCCCAACCTTACAACCACCTACCAAAAGAACAAAGGGTAAGGTGGAGACCCCCGACTTCCAGCTCGTTTATGTCAAATAGCCAACGACCTTCAAGGGATATGGGGTTAAAACTGCCATCTCTGTGCTGACATATAGGATTGACAAGATGAGGTTACTCACTCATACACTAAGTACTAACATCTCTATCCTTAATACAGAGAGCAGGGACTATAATGGTACAGGGTTCCTTTGTAGGAAAGCTCTAGAAATTTGCACAGTTACAACCGAGGCCCCACTGCCCTGGACTACAAACCTCCTAGCAACTATTGATCAAGGACACATTTTAACACGTTTAATACATTTGGGGTAAATGTGCCTGTCAAACATGCCTCTGTATCTGACAAGCGAGGTCCGATGGATAAAGCTCAAACTATTTGGGGGCTCTACACTAGAGACCGAGGCATAAATAGTCATGAACCTCGTGCCCAAGCTGTCCCCAGGTGCCTTTGAAAACCAGTAATCCTTGGTAAACAAATGCATACACAGGAAAAGAACAGTAAAAGGGTGCACTTCTATCAATAGGGAGGATATAGTGTCTAACAATAAAGATAACAGTACATGAATTGAATTTTGTTCCAAAAAGCTAGCACAAGGGTGCTTTCCATTGATTATGGATGTTACCCCCTCTAGGCTCTCGCATAATCTTGAGAGCACTATCAGCGCCATCCTCTGAATCCAACCCTACAGTGGGACCTACACATTTTGTACCTAGGCAATAGGAGGGGGTTAGGCCAAGATAATCTGGGCCTACAGGCCCACCTTATAAAGACACCTAGACCAGAGGGTCAATAAATCCATCATGCTTATGAGAGCCTGGAAGGTGTAAATTGACAACCACAGACGAACAATGATCTATCTCCAAGACATTGGGGCTCATGATTTTGCCGGTATCCTGGCAGTAAATCCTCCAGGATACCGTCAAATGGCAATACCGTTACCAGCACTTGGTCCCGCAGTATTACTGCCGGATTACGAGTGCCACCAACAGCTGTAAATGCCCATTCCATGGAGACCCATTGGACTCCAAGGGGTGATTTGCTGGTATTACCGGCACCAGTACTAACAGTGCCAGTAATACTGGCAATTTTTGCCGGTAAGGCATCTGACTTACCTCCAGCTGATAGCTGGAGGCAAATCAGGTGCCTCACTGGCTAATTTGTAGTTGGCCGGTGAGGAAACCTGCCGGTATACGTGAATACCGGCACGTTAATTCCATGCCGGCCAGCTCCTAAGAAGCCCCATTGTTACAAGCTAGTCTCATGGAACATTGCTGGCCTTGCCACACATTTAATAGATCCTAGCCGGTGTGATTTTATGCGTGGTTTTGAATTAATTTGAGGTAATCAGATCGTCTTCGAACAAAATTAATTCTTTTGCAAGAAATTTGGGCCATGGTCTCAATTGACCTACAGGGATACCAGACCTTTGTTATACCAGCACGGAAAGGGCCAATGGGCAGGCCTAGTGGGGGCTTATTGATTTTGGCGGATATAACCTTTAAATGGCGCCTTAATAAGTGTTCAACTGGCCTAGCTGACCTTCAGTATCTTACAGCCCATGCAGACGATGGCCACTTGTATCTTCTATTTAACTTCTATAATAGACCTAATTCCATGACTTCCTTATCAATATTTTTTTTAAAAAATTCAAGAACTTCTGGTCCAAGAAATGGTACAGACCCCTGAGAAATTGCATATCATAGTTGCGGGGGACTTTAACCTTCAGTTCGAGCCCTTAAGAGAACTGGAGGGCCTATTGGAAAATCAGGACTGGTGCTGGGGAATACAACAACTTGTGTCTGACACCCTAAAAAGACTCACAAAGAGACCCTGGATACAGCTAGCATCATGTATGGTAAGGAGCTGAGAGCGTGCAATGGCCGACATGCTAACGATCAACCAGCTAAGGATACCTTTATAGGTAACAACAGCTTCTTGATAAGTATGAGAACGTTCACAAGCCTTTGACCTCCACATTCGAGTCCTCTTCTAATTTGATCAAAGTTAATACAAATGAGTGTAAAGGTGGCTGGACATGCTCGTAAATAACTGAAATGGGCCAAAATATCGTAGTGCAATATAAAACCGGAAATATATGCTGCCTGCCTGAACCTTATTAATAACCTTATTAAAAGATACGCATGAGGGTAATTTGGAACCAGTATGACCTGTTGGCAAATTGTATCCAGCCCTTGGTCACATGTTGAGGCTCTATGATTAAAAAACAAGTGCTGACTAGGAAAGCCAAGCAGGGTATCTTGGCTTCCTTGGCTGAGGGGACATTTGTAGACAAGGATGGTTTATGAAGAAAAGGGGCCGTCTATGAAAGAATAAGAAGGGGAAAAAGGATAAACATATGGAAGCCAATTGGGACAAGCTCCTGACAGCTTAGGAGAAGGGTGAGACCCTTACCTTCTGGAACCTAATAGTTGGTAAAGATGTTAATGGTGATTGAACCGTACAATGTAATATCAAAGCGGATGCTTGCTTTACTCATTTTGATAACTTGTATGGAAGTGGCACAATAGTTAGTGTTGCTTAAACACCTATGAGAATTTTACCCCTGAAAAGAAGCATAATGGAGGGGTTGCGTTGTGGCTTGAATTAAAGGAAGTGTGCGAAGCGCTAACACGTAAAGAATCGGGGAAGGCATTGGTTCCTGATAATGTACCTATTGACCTTTTCAAAGATGAGCCAAACATTTTGCGTATTTGTATTGCCGTAATCAATACTGGCGCAGTCCCGGCCTCATAGCAAAGAGACATTTCTTTTCCAATTTACAAAAAAAGAGGGAGGGACCAGCCAAGCAACTATTGGCCTATTTCCTTGTTAGATGACACAGGGAAAAAAATTGCTAAAGTGATCCTGCGCAATCTACAAGCTTGGATGGTCAACCACAAGTTAATGAACAATCTACAAACCGGCTTACGGAAATCCAAAAGTACCATTGGCCAGGGCTTTCAGTTCTTTGCCATCTACGCTGTATTTGTAGATCTTCAAACAGCTTTCGACGGTGCCCCCTGCGATCAACTTTGGCGAGTCCTTTATAAACGACAAATTCCTTCACAGTTCATAGGAATTATCAAGGTGCTTTATGACAATAATGAGGCAGTGAAATTACCAACCCATTCATAGTCACAAAGTGGGTAATGCAGGGCTGCATCCTTGCCTTACTACGCTTTTGTATTAACATGTATGAAGTTATATCTGAGCTTTTGGCCAACTGCCTAGATTAATCTAAAATGGGTAAAGACCGCCTCCCTGCTTTTTATCCACTTCCCCTATGGAGTTTAAAGTAACTATAGCCATTTCTGCGAGTAAATGTGAGGAGTTTGGGCTGAAATTGAATGTGGGGAAGACTAAGACAATGGTCTTCAGGCCGAGGTCTTCAAAAAGGGTTGACCTGGATATCAGGGTCATTGACCATAGGCTTGAAAAAGTTAGTTTCTTCGATTATTTCGGTATTATGTTCCACGCAAACTGTCAACGGTCTTAGCAAATTGACAAGGCATGCATTAGCCTAAAATAATTCAGTGGAGCGGCAATAGGGTTTCACTACCGACATGGTGGTGGTGCAATATCACCGGCACCCAAGTTGTACCAAAAGCAGGGTGACATTTGGGGATATGTCAAGACTCATAATATTTCTTTGGTGGAAAATAAATTCCTTAAGAACCTTTTGTTGCTCCCTCAGAGCGTGCCAATTGCAATTTTACATTTAGAAACAGATTTATGTCCCATTGAGGAAAATGCTTATTTTAAACCTGCTCTCTATTGGACCAGGCTATGGTCCACCCTTGGCCTTGAGTGTTATGGTGAGTCCCCAGACCATGTAATGAATTTGGAAGGAGGCGGAGGCTACCTTGGCTAACAGATGTGAAGAATCTTCTCCACAATTAGATGAGCCACCCTGTGGTAATTCCTTACTATGATTGATAAACCAGCCCCCAGCAGACTCAAGAAGGTTGTGGTGGTGTATTCTAGAAGGAGAATGGAGGATGTTTGCAACACCTTGCGATTAGATCCAAATTATCTCTTGATCAAACTAGATTTTGGCTATGAACAGTATCTTGATGATATTACCTCCCCTTATGCACAAGCTTTATACATCCAATTTAGGATGGGTATTCTTAGGCTAGCGACGTTCACAAAGTCTTGGGGTGGAGCTGGAATTTGAGAATTTGTTCTATGTGTGGAATTGTAAATGAAACTGTAGTGCACTTTATGTTTCTATGCTCGAAAGTGAAAACCCTAAGGTATCGATATCTGGGGAGGAGCTGCTGAGGGAGACAGGCATTAGATCTGCCTCAGAGGCCATAACCTTTTGTAAAAATACATTAGACGCCTCTGTTGTGTACCTTGTTTCCAAGTACATACACCAGGCATGGCTAAGGCGGTCCATAATGGCAGCTAAATCTATCCCGGCTGTTTTTGAAATTAATATTGTTTACACATTTTCAGCAAGAAGGCATTGATTGTGATAATCGCTTAACTATCGGTTTGTAATCATCCCTTGATATTACAATTTTGCACTTTATAATATTTTATGAGTTAAACTAATTGTCATTTAACCTATTGTATAGATGTAATGCTTTTTACTGATTTTATCAATTGATGAATTATGTATTTTGATAATCATTGTTTTATTTATGTCATTTTATGGCATTATAGCCGAATAAAACGAATGATGATGATGATGATGATGAATTCTGTGTCACCAGATCATCCAACGGTCTGGTGACACCACTGGTTGACAAGTCATCTGGCAAACAGCATCTGTCCAGAACTTGTCCACCCAAGAGGAAGATCACTTGCAGTCCCACTGCAAGCAATCGCAGCACCCAAACATCTTGGGGAGTACTTGAAGGGCTAGTAAGGCCAGCTGCCACCGTGACATTTACCATTGGTGGACGGCAAGCACAAGCGGTACTGGATAGTGGCTCACAGGTGACCATCATATATGAGCACCTGGCGCATATCCCATTAGCTACCTTGGCTGAACTGAATCATCTCCATGTGAGCGACAAACCCTGCAGATATTTGGGGTACATCAGGGTCAGACTACAGTTTCCACACAATGTAGCTGGACTCTGCACCCCCATCGAAACCCTGGCTCTGGTCTGCATCAGTCGGAGTGAAAAAACCTGTAACACCAGTGGTTATAGGAACCAATTCCGTGATGTTCAACACACTGGCTGCACAATGTTAGGAGATGGCTGGACCACAATATGCCAGCACATTGTTCCTGCACCCATGTGCCAGAAGGTGTATCTTTAGAGATACATCCGGTCCAGACCTCCACTTGATTGACCCGTTGGAGATGTTCGCACCACCTGGTTTTGGGCAGATCACTATCTTGGCACTGTAATGAATCAGGAGTAAGACCCGGACACTGTCATGACCATGACCCAAATCCAAACCCAAAAGGCAGTAATGCAAACACCTGTACTCACAAAGGGCCCACTGTTGTGATGCTTTTCCCAAGTAGCAGGTTGCCTGCCTGTACTAAATGCATGTAGAGAGAGCTCTCTGATGCACCATGTTCTAGATGATGTCATAGACCCTTGCTTGCTGTGTTTCTTGTTTATGTTCTATTTATGTCAGTTGGAGAAGTTACAGAGAGGAAGGGAACCTCTGCGTTTGCTGGGGGTCTTTTCCCATTTATTAGCTATAATAAATACTTCCATTGAACCTTACCTGTCTCCTCCTGCGTCTTCATAACAATGGCGACGAGGATGGGATCGTGAGGACACAGGAGACAGGAGACCCCCAGCAGCACTGCTAGCAATCCGCTCCGCCTCGCCCCAGCGTTGAAGCAGCGACCTGGAGAGAAGCAGAGCGGCCATCCCTGCGGCGTGAGCGGTTGCCCCTGCGTTGTCCCTCGCGGGCTGCTCTGCTAATGCCCGGCGTCGAACGGCCTGAAGAGCCCAAGCAGCAGCGCCGCTGATAAGCTCTGTTGTGCCCCTGCCGTTGAAGCGGCAGTCCGGGGAGAGGAAGAGCGGCTGCCCCTGCGACGAGAGCAGCTGTCCCTGCGCTGTCCCTCGCGGGCTGCTCCGCCATTGCCCGGCGTTGAGCGGCCTGCTGCGAGAAGGTTGCTTCGTGGTTCTACGGCAGTCCTGAGAGCGGTTTCCCCGAGTGAGACATCGGTACGGGAGGAAGCAACCCAGTGTTCGGTAGGCTGCTCCGCTCTCCCATAGCGTCGAGCGGCCGCCAAACTGACTCAGCAAGTGCAGGCAATTCTCACAAGTAAGTGTTGTCTCCCATATTTACGCCGCCAACCTGCAGTCCATTCCCCAACCACGTTTTGTGCCCTGCCCGGACACGGAAACCTGAGGACCCGAAGATCATTTTCCTTCGCTAGAGTAGAGGGGAAGCCAGAGCGACGTCGGTTACCGTAAATCTTCTTATAGAGGCGCAAAGCAAATGGAACTAAAGGACTTCATGTTCGGTAAAGCCACTTTCTGAGGCGCAAAGTGTACGCTTGGGAAGGCACGAAGTTTGCCGTGGTGTGCACACATATGGGAGCACGCGTCTTGGTCCAATGACATTCGCAAAGTATTATTGAGGAATTTATTACCACGAACCCTGTTGGAGAGGCGCAAGGCGAACATGGAGGGAAGCATCTGAGTCACAGTGGTGTGCTGGCATATAAAAAGGGGAACTTGAAAGGAAGCATATAATGGATCCCAGTGAGTTGCAGTGGGACGCAGCGTCAACTTTGTGTCAAAGGATCGCGCCTACTGGATCCTACACGCATAAAGCTATGGCAGCTCTACCAGGCATAGCAGGCCCACCTATATTCATGCCGACCCCAGGAGCAGCAAAGATAGCTTGGCTTCAATGGCGCAAGGGGTTTATGCACTATATGAAAGCTGCCGGTGGAACTTCATATTCCAGCGAGAGAAAAGTGGCATTATTGTTACATTTCCTAGGATACGAGGGTCAAAGAATTTTTGAAACCCTTCGTCAGCAGACTGGTGATGGCAGCGGTGATGACCTGAATGAATTTGAATTGGCCTTAGTGAAGCTCGACAAGCACTTCAACCCCAAAACCAGTACGATCCTGGAGCGATACAATTTCCGCATGCGAGTACAAGACCATGGGGAATCCGTTGAATATTACGTGACAGCACTTCGCCATCTGGCTCTGACATGTAAGTTCCAAGAGGCATTTGATGAACACATCCGCGATCAGTTTATGACCCACTGTCGATCCAACAAAATAGGGGAGGAACTTTGGTTAAGAGATGAGCCGAACTTGGACGAAGTGCTGGACCTGGCCAAGCGTGTAGAACATTCCCTAGCGTGTGTAGCCAAACTCTCGAAAACAGAGGGAGAAGAGCCAAAGTAAAATAAGCCGGAAATATTAAATGTGGGTGAAGCGAAAAACAAAAGAAGAGGAAGAAACAAACAGACGGATCATAGTAACGCTGAAGAAAAGAGGAATCAAGAATCAACGCAGAGAAATGAAAAGAGAGACGATAGAAAAGATGAGAGACTATGCTATCGCTGCACTAGTGCATCACATTTTGCATCGTCTGTAGTGTGTCCAGGGTGGAAAGCTGTATGTACCAAGTGCAAAAGGAGAGGACATTTCGTGACGTGCTGCAAGAACTACCAATTTGGCCAGGCAGGCCAAAGAAAGGTCCTCTGTGTAAATGAAGAAGACGACGGAAGGTCGTCAGAAGACGATATAGTGATGTCGTTGTAGAATGTTATTGTCAATACTGTCAATGTTGTTACCAATGGTGGAAGCTCAGATGATTGTGAACGTCCCTATGCTGTGTTGACAGTGAATGGATGTAAGGTATCAATGATGGCTGACTCTGGGTCAAAAATTACTCTATTGTCCAGGAGTGCATTTGAGACTGAAATGAAGGGGGTGTTGTCAGCATTGTCGGAACCCGACATAAATCCTGGTGGTTATAACCAGGATAGAATTGAGTTACTGGGATATGTGTGGAGTAAGTTCAAGTTCAAAGGACGCAAATGTGAAGTCAAAGTGTATGTTACCAAGAAGGGCCAATCATTGTTGGGATGGAGAGAACAAAAGAATCTTGGCATCAGACTTGATCCCAACCACCCTGAACAAGTGTTACAAGTATCAGAAATGTCCCCAGTTTCCAGCAAGTACGCTTCAGAGTATGGTAGGGTATTTGATAAGACCTTGGGAAAAGTGAAAGGTTTTCAACACCAAATAATCTTAAGAAGGGGCAGTACGCCTGTTGCGGCGAAGCTCAGGCCGGTGCCTTTTGCCCTACGGGATAGTGTAAAGAAAGAATTAGAGAAGTTGTTGATGTCGGGTGTAATCGAAAGAGCTGGGGGGGTTGAGTGGGTCTCCCCAGTAGTGATTGTCAAAAAGAGTTCAGGAGATCTGAGGTTGTGCGTAGACATGCGCGAGTTAAACAAGTGTGTGATGGTGGACAGGCACCCTCTGCCCAACATGAGTGAGATGTTAACCATGGTGGGTTGGGGAAAGTATTTTTCGAAACTTGATATGACATCAGCTTATCATCAGGTCGAATTGGAGGAAGCATGTAGGAAAGTCACGGCTTTTGTGACGCATGAAGGAGTGTTCCAATTTAGAAGGATGCCTTATGGGTTGGCGTCAGCCTCGTCAGTGTTTCAGAAAATCATGGATCGTCTTGTGAGAGGAGTGAAGGGTGCGTTCTGTTTCCAAGATGATGTGTTAGTGAGTGGAGTGACATTGGAAGAGCATGATAGGAATTTATGTAGGGTGTTGAAGATATTTGAAGAGAGGGGCATTACATTGAGAGAAGAGAAATGTAAGTTTGCTGTGACAAAAGTGGATTATCTAGGTCACGAGGTATCGGGCGACGGTATTAGACCCAAAGAAGATATGATAAATTCTATAAGGAATATTGAGAAACCGAGTAGTAAGAGTGAACTTCGCTCCTTTCTTGGTATGACTGAGTTTTACCAAAAATTTGTGGTGAACTATGCAGACAAGGTGCAGGAAATGAGAAAGATTTTGAGGAAGGGTGCCGACTTTATATGGAATCAACAGTGTGACCTGGAATTTGCCAGAATAAAGGAAGAGATAAATATGGCTCATCCTTTAGGGTGCTTTGACACAAGAAAACCGGTGGGCAGTCATAATTTCGAAAAAAAATGTCAACAGACAAAAATGTCGACAAAAAAATGTCGAAAAAAAAAATGTCGACTTTCATTTTTTTTAATTATATATTTATTTTAGGGGTTCGGGAGTTAAAAAAAAGGGAAAAATTTAAAAAAAAATTAAAAAAGGGGGGTTGGGGGGAACCCCCCCATTTCGAAAAAAAAATGCATTGAAAAAAAAAGTCGACATTTTTTTTTCGACATTTCTTTTTCGAAATTTTGACTTTCGACATTTTTGATAGTCGAAATTATCACTATGAACCAAGAAAACCATCGATCATTACAGTAGATGCGAGTGAAGGTGGACTAGGTGCTGTGTTATCTCAGAAGCAGGAAGATGGGTCGGAAGAGGTAATAGCTCATGCATCAAGGGGTCTCAAGGGAGCGGAGTTGAGGTATTCGGTTCTCGAAAAGGAGGCCTTGGCATGCTTTTGGGCTGTTGAACGCTTCAGAAATTTTGTGTGGGGCGTAGAGTTTGTGATCCGGACGGATCACAAACCTTTGAAAGCTATCTTTGAAAATAAAGGCCTAGACAAGGTTTCGCGTAGAGTAGCAGGCTGGGTCACCAGGATGCAGACACATTGTCTTAGAATGGATGTTATACCCGGAAAGGACAACATACTAGCTGACAGTTTATCAAGGGTAAGAGTAATTGCTCCGGATGTTGTGGAAAATGAGGAGATGGAATTGGTGTTCGTGAACACTGATGGAATTGTATCCAAGCAAGAGTGGTTGGATGAGATGAAAAGAGATGATGCAATTAGCAGAGTAATTCCGTATGTATTGTCCACATCATGGCCCAATAAGTTGGAATTGGCGGAGGGGGTGAAGCCATATTGGGAGGTGAAAGACGAATTATCTGTCGCCAATGACATTTTGTTCAGATGGGGAAGGCCAGTGGTTCCTGTTGGTTTGCGGCAAAAGGTGATAGATCTAGCACATAGTGGTCACATTGGAGTTACCAAAACCAAGGGAGTATTAAGAGCCGATTATTGGTGGCCGGGTTTTGATAAGGAAATTGAAAAATGTTTAGCTGATTGTCAGCTGTGTATTAAGAGTGGGAAGGGAGTTGTGGCTAAGAAACAGCCATTGGTGGATGTTGGTCTCCCATCAAGGATATGGAGTGATCTTGCCATGGACATACTAGGCTCGGTGGATTTAGGTTATGGACGTGGAAAGTTCATTGTTTTGGTTGTGGATCTGTTCTCCAGGTGGGTAGACTTTAAAATTGTGAGAGACATCACGGGAGAAAGCATGATTAAAGTATTGCAGGAAATATTTGCCAATGAGGGTCTGCCTGAAAGCGTGTTGACGGATAACGGTCCTCAGTTTGTAGGTGGAAGCTTTGTAAATTATTTAAGGAAGTGGGGGGTTGGCCACAAAAGGACTTCCTTATACCATCCAGAGACAAACGGAGTAGTTGAAAGGATGAACAGGTGTGTGATGGAGAGCATCCGTATGGGAGAAGAGTGTGGATTTGATAAGCTAGCCACGATACAAAATAGGATGTGGGCTTTGAGGATGGCGCCACATTCCACAACTGGTCTGTGCCCTTTTGAACTCATGAGGGGCCGAAAGCCATATTGCCTGGCGTGTCCGCCATGGCTTGGTAGGAGCAGGGAGACGGATGTGGTTATTGAAGAAGTGAGAAAGTCACTAGTGAAAAAGAAGACTGAATGGGTCATGCGTGAAAACAGGAGGAGAGGAAGGAAAGAATTGCATGTGGAGTGTGGGGATTGGGTCAGGATAAAGAAGAGGAAAGGTGATTCTCTTTACTCAGATCCGGTCAGGGTTGTAGCAGTCATGAAAGGGGCTGTGCGCGTGGCCGGAGGGCAAGTGTGAAATAAAGACAGAATTGCCACGGTGAAGAGAGGTCATGTGTGAGGTGGTTCGAGGAGGAGAAGAATGCTGTTGAATTAATTTGATGTTGAATTATTTATTTTTTAAAAAAGGGGAAGATGTGTTGTGATGCTTTTCCCAAGTAGCAGGTAGCCTGCCTGTACTAAATGCATGTAGAGAGAGCTCTCTGATGCACCATGTTCTATATGATGTCATAGAACCTTGATTGCTGTGTTTCTTGTTTATGTTCTATTTATGTCAGTTGGAGAAGTTACAGAGAGGAAGGGAACCTCTGCGTTTGCTGGGGGTCTTTTCCCATTTATTAGCTATAATAAATACTTCCATTGAACCTTACCTGTCTCCTCCTGCGTCTTCATAACACGCCCTATGGACCATCCTAATGCATATCTATAGGGAAGGAAACCATTCCAAGATGGCGCTGGCTCAGCAGAAGACAACACACACTCAACATGGCAGACAGAAGGCCCAGGTCAGACCAAGTACTGTGTGCACTCCAGCTTCAACAAGGAACCCAGGGCTATATAAACCCCCATCTGGGTCACAACTGTGCTTGGCGTTATTCTGCAAGCGTGGTCTACAAGCACAGATAGCTTGCACGGATGCTTACCACACCCCTGTTTTCTCTGCCCATACTCACCTCATTGCCTTTTCTGTTTCGGCTTCATCCATACTTTGTATCTTGGCTAGGGGGCCTCTGGAGAGAAACGAACAGAAGTGAGACAGTGAACTGGCCCGGCTCGCCAGTGCACGGTTCACGCCTGGAAACACTTGTGTATAGGCGCGTTATAAATGCCATATCATATCATATGTCATATCATCAGTTCTACTACGCGGTCTACCAACAAGCAGCAAACCACTCCGAAATGGCTGCCAATCTAATTTCTGCATGCATTACCACTGCTCTGAACCGCGCTGATACTTACCTCTGAATCTACACAGCATCTCCGACATCAGAGATCTCCGGGGCATCACAAAATCTACAGTCTGTAGCAACCTAATAGGACAAACAGAAAGAGGGATTAAAAGGCAAGCAGCAACCTGAAAATGAAAACAGAAAGATACATTAAAGAACATGCAGAAAAAACTGAAAATGAAAACAGTAAGAAACAGAAAGAGACCTTGAAGAATACAGAAACAGAAAAATACTTTAAAGAAAAGGTTCACAATCAGAAATCCTCATCCCAAGAGGCTTAATCAATACAGTACATACAGAGACTGCATTAGTATACAGAAGGAGGTCACAGCTGGAATGGGCCGCCACAACCAGTGACATAACTGGTACCAAGAAGCACATTGAAGCACAAGTACGGTGAGCCACCTGCCAGGGGAACGCATAAGGGGAGATATGGGGGGTGTTAAGGGAGGGTTAACCAGGGACACTCCCTGGACAGCCTCTTAATTTCTACTCTGTCTTTCCCAGCGAACATAGCTGCAAAGAAGCAACCCAGAGTGCAGAATCCTACAATAACCACAAAACACCCTACCCCTTTTGTCATGAGCACCTTTTGAGTGCCACACGGGTCGTGCCAAGGAGAGGTGTGTGTATAGCTTCAAGGTCTTCCTCAGTCCCTGCGAGACACCAGGTATTTGTAAGAGCCCACATATTTGTAAGAGCGTGAGGAAGACCTCAGAAGTAAACCAGTTAACTTACAATCAGGTTGCCTGGTGTATTTTCCTGGCAAGACTTTCTCAACTTGCCCACTTGAATTTGGGTGTGGATCCCAGACTTGCAATCACGTTACCTGCTGTACTCTCCTGCTAGGACTTTCTCAACTTGCCAAAGTTCCACACTATTTTGTAAAAAAAAGTATTTATTGATACGATTGAATTACAACCTTTCAACATGTAAAGAAATAAATGCATTTTGACAATATACAAAAGTTCTTTGCAATCACATTAAAATTCTTTTAAATCAATTATAGAAAAATGGGATATAAAACACAATATGGGTTTTGAGTAAATTAGCTATAGTCAATTCATTAAATATAAAATTACCAAGAGATTAAACATTATCTTTAAAAATTATAAAATATAATATACTTTCTAAATCAATTATTAACAGACAATTCTCATCATATTCTAGTAAATTATTTTCAGTCAATTCTCATACAATTCCACATAGTCTTTAACAAGGAGCTTTGGGGTTCCCAAGTTCTTATCCTGCATCAATTATTCAATCAATTATTCAATATACATTTGTTTTAACTATTCAGTAGGCCCATCTAATTTGCGTAATCTAGTCCACGTGAGTCCAGAAAGTTCATTGCAGCAATGGTTATAGAAATACGCTCCCCATTGAAAATATAATTCCATAATATATCACAAGTAATAAGCTGGAGGTTCTGATATAAAGATTGTAAGTAGTATTTTCTTTTGAGAAGTAGAGCCGGACCAAAAATCAGAAGAGTGTTTCAGTTTCTGAGATGTCTTTGCGGAATCTGCACACTCTAGGTTGTTGTGCTAGTTTTTTCCTTCTTCCTACAACTTCGAACGTGGGCAAAAGATTAAACTTAAAGTTAAAAAATATAGTTCTATAGTTCGAACCTGGAAACTTGACTAGATATATGGCTTTTTAAGTCGAATAATTCTAAAAACACCATCTTCAAATATTTTATACTGCATACATTGCTGCCGAGTCAAAATCCAATCATGAAGCCAGAGCTTTCTTCTGGCACGATCTGGATTGCCTATTAATAGATCCAATGTGATTCCTGCTGCCAACATGGCAGCTATAATATGTTGCTTCCAAATTACTATATCATTCACCACAGTGGAATTAAGATACATAGCCAAAATCGATAGCAACGATTCTTGGGGATTGTCAACTATACATTTCTTGTACAAATGAAGCATTTTCCATGTACAAATTACACAAATAGACAGGAGACAAGTTCATGTTGTATTATACACATTGGCTGACTAGACGGAATGGGCAGAACCGTTTTCCAAAATTGACTTTCTAACTTAGTTCAAAATGCAATGTCCTTATGAGCCCTAGTCTCTGCCCAATACGTTATTACTGGAACCACTTTTTGTTTACAGAACTCTAGGGTAAATGTTCCATATTTTTAGGTATCACAATGGTTTGGGCAGCAGCGGTTTGTGCTTTTCTTCTCTTTTCCAAAATATAGGGAATATCAGAAGGGTGGGTATTTGTATTTAGACCAAGATAACAATGCTTTATCATTTCCAAACGATTGACGTGCAGGCACGAAATATATTTACACTTTTTAATTTTTTGCTGCAAAGCACATATCAAAATGTTGGTCTTATTCAAATTCATGATCAGTTGATTGGTGATAACATAAGATTCCAAAGCTGAGAGGAGGTTTTGTAGCCCTCTTGGAGTCTTGGAGAATAGCACTAGATCGTCAGCATACAATAGCCACGGCAATGCATGTGGGCCAATTTTTGGGGCAACAGAGACAACTAATTTAAGATGCTGTCCAATGTGAACTATTAAGAAATGTAATAAAGAGGACGCTAAAATACAGCCCTGCTTGAGGCCTCTAAAAGTCGGAATAGACTCTGTCAAATTTCCACCTATAGACAGCGAATTTGCACATAAGTGTTTGTATGAAAATGAGAGACTAAGGCTAGTATATAAGGTGGACAATTTGCATTTTTCATTTGAGCAAATAATAGGTCTCTCGATATAGAATCAAACGCTGCTTTAAAATCAACAAAAGGGATGTATATAGGTTGGTTAGTTTGCAGCCCTTAACTCTTAATCGCCCATATTGCAAATTAATTCACTGCTGTTCCAAACCCCGGGACAAACCCTGTTTGATAAGTGTCAAAGACCTTCGCCTCTTTGACCCATACAGTGAAGATTCTTAGCAGTAATCTAGCAAACATTTTCCCTAGAATATCCAATAGAATGATAAGGCAGTAATTTTCTGTCTGCTCATGATCGCCGTTTTTAAATATAGGTACAATAATTGACTTTTTCCATGTCAGGGGGGATTCGTCTTTGACTAATTACCTCAGAAATTATACATAAAGCACTGATGCCCATTCTTCTGGATGGTCTTTAAGCATGCAGTTTGTAAGACCATCTGGTCCAGGTGCGCGTGCTTAATTTTGTTATTTTATATAATATGTCATCTTCATCAAAAATCATATTATCACTAGTAATCCATTGACATGATTCCCCAACTTGATTTTCCATGTGACAGGCATATAAACTTCTTTAGAAACAGAATTCATTTGGTATGGAGATTGAGTTACTTGATTTGCTGCATTTAGAATTATCCACGTTTGAGCACTATTTTTAGAAGCTATGGTTGTTAGTATTAACGCTGAATCGCTTTGATAGATAATAGCATTATGGGATTTTAGCC
This sequence comes from Ambystoma mexicanum, assembly GCF_040938575.1. Taxonomy (NCBI): domain Eukaryota; kingdom Metazoa; phylum Chordata; class Amphibia; order Caudata; family Ambystomatidae; genus Ambystoma; species Ambystoma mexicanum. Next base: position 283,561,747 of record NC_090927.1, read on the forward strand.
AATTTGTGTATCGCCTTTTCATAGTTCGGACGACATTGAGCCTTGTTTCTACTGCCAAATTAGTGTTGTTTTATATTCCTGCGCAATCCAGCTTTTTTCCTAGACACTTCCTGATCATAGGCATGCTTATATTGGTTTCTGGTTAAGCGTTGGCTGCAATTTGAACAAGCTCATGGCTGCCACATAATGGGCCTCAATACAGGTCCGGTGGTAACCCTGCCAATGCTATTGGTGGGTTGCCACCAGACCCGTAAATATTTACCAGCGCCTGACTTCCCAGTGCCACCGGGAGATTACAACCTTGACAGGGTTCAAGTTCCATGGATAAGTTTGAAGAGAATGTTCAAAATTAACCAATAAGGCAGATGACCACTGAAACCTATTGCGACCCCCCAGGATCACAAGCGAGGGTTTGTAATGTTCAGGGTCATGATAAGGAGTTACCCATGACCAAGTCATCGCTAGTAGAATATGATCGCTGTAGACTTGCAAGAGTACTTGAACGTACTCAATGATATCCAACATACCTCGCTGAATAAATATGTAATTAATGATGGCAGATTGATTTCCCCTTTTCCATGTGGACTGCGGTGGAATGTCCCCCTTGAGGGCACCATTTAACATAATAAATTGCCTTTCATCCATGAACATTAGCCATTTATGATTTGCATCAGTTGGTTTGGTAATATTGCCTGAAAAACAATGGACTTTTAAGTCACCAGCTAAAATTAAAAAGGTAATAGAAAGAATTGTGTAATTAATTCTAGCATTTGCTCCAAATGCCACAGAAAGGTGGACTCCAAAATGCCATCATGATTCCAATATATATTTATGATTGCAAGGGTCGCCAAAGAAGTTTTTATTTTAACCAATTGCATAAAAATATTTGGCATGGCCCATGGCTCTAAGATGAAACCTGAATTTGCTTTAACAACTACCACTAAGGCTGCAGAAGGTCTACCACGAGCGGATGTGTTGGCGGCGAGTAATGATATAATGTACCCATGCCATACCAGAGGTTTGATAAGCCACGTTTCTTGCAGTAAAATTATGTCAAATTAATGAAGAGAATTTTGCTCAATACACAGTAAGTGCTTGAATCCTCTTGTGTTCCAACTGACTAACCTACATTTGCATGGCTGTGCGGGAATGGGTTGTTATGCATCACGTGCACCAGCATTAGTCTGTTAATATCCAGCTCTCCAGAGATCATGTGAGGTAACCAGTGGAAAAGGGGTAACTTGTTGCACAGAATCAAAATTACCTTGAGAGCAAGTCATTCTTAACATAGTGAGGTGTGCCCAAACAGATATGTCTAACAACAAAGATCAGGTGCAGAAAAATACATGGGAAATCTTTTCATGACCACCGTTTTATACCCTCCTTCCTCAAGTCGTACCACCCCTGCCCCTGTCCGTCTTTGCCCATCCTCCTGATCAATTGTGGAAGACCCATCAACAAAAAGTACCTCACCCTCTGTCAATGCACAGTCCCTTGCTTTGGGAAGGTCGTCCTCCTCCCCCTCGTATGTGGCACAGTCGTGCGTCATTAAGTCCTCTGTAGTAGGCGTGTCCTTTAAAGAGGTGGCAGGGTTCACTGTTTTGCATCTAACCACATGAATATAGGGTTTAGAAATGATGATCTCATGTGCCTGAAGACCTCGGTGTAGTCAGGGTAGATTTTGACCTCTTTAGAAGGGCAAACAAAGAATGTTCCACATACAACGTAACTGAACATCCCATTACAATTGTAGAACTTTTCTCTATTGCGAAAGCGCAGCTGCTACTTATTCGCACGTGAACTGACCTTGCATCACTGCATCCAAAGTGCTGCAATAAAAGGGCAATCGCTTATGGCCCGTAGTGCTCTTCTGAGTCAATACCATTGTCATAAACTGGTCATCTGAATGTGAAAACAAGTAAAATTCCTGCATGTAATCTGGGTTGGATAGTATGGGTGTCGAACTAATGACTTCTTTTAAGTTGTCAAACGGTTTGATCATGTCTGCCGTCCACTGTAACTTGTGGTCCTTTGTTTTTTGTGCTTCCCTAAGGGCCTGCAAAAGTGGCCTTGTGTATGCCGTGTGACCTAAAACCCAGGTCCCACAGTAGTTACACAGGCCCAGACACGTCTGCATTTCTTTAACTGAGGCGAGTCTGGGGGTGGTCCGTATTGACGTGCCCTATCTGGTAGTATTCTTTTACCGTTCACTGATATAAATTCTCCCAGATAGAGTACCTCCTGTTGACAATATTGCAATTTGGCCTTGTCGACATTATACCGCTTATAGGCCAGCAATTGTAGGACTGCAATGGAATCCTTGGGGTGTGCTATTCACTTTCACTACATAGTAACAGGTGGTCCACGTACTGGATAATCACGGTGGGCACCTCAATATTCCCTAAATAAGCATGCAGTATCCTATTGAATATGCTCTTGCTCTCGCAGTACCCCTGAGGTAACCTAGTATGTTTGACCCGCATCTGGCCCTGTGTAAATGGCGTGAGGTTCCTTGACTCAGGATGGAGTGGAATAGAGAAGAATGCATTGTTCTTGTTCACTACAGTAAAATATGTTGTTTCTGTGGGGATGTTACATAAAATTGTCATAGGATTCGGAATGACTGGAAATTCTTTCTGCACCACATCATTGAGGGGGTGCAAATCCTGGATCATTCTCCAATTGCCCCCTGATGATTTCTTGACAGGGTATATCGCTGTATTACATGCAGACGTTGATGGCACAATGATCCCCTGATCCAATAGGGCCTGTATTGTATTCCTAATACCCTCCTCTCCCTCCCTTGATAATGGATATTGTCTAACCCTAGACAGCACCGCACCTGCCTTCAGTGTTATACACACAGGGTTCACGTCTTTTAGTAATCCTACATCATGTGGATTTGTAGTCCAGAGCTGTAAAGGCATGTGTTGCAAGTCTTCGTCAAAGAATAGTGGAGTTAATACTGCCATCAGGGGACACTGCACTCTTTGTTACTGTATCATTATGTCACAAGGGATACACACCTCTAGTATATCTCCCCATCTTTGCCATTATTTTCGAACAATTCGTCATCCATCATTTACTTTAGCTGTACTGTCGGATCTACACAGAGCACTGGATTTTACTTTTATGGACTTCATTGATTCACAGTGCGTCACCCTTTCTCAACTCTCATGCTAGACTTCCTTTGCATCTTGTACTCATGGTGGCCCTGAATCATGCTGTTCCCATCTTCATCTTGTATCCTGGCTTGCAACATTATGTGTTACTACTGACCTATGCAATTGTATTCACTCTCCCCTCTTGCTTCTCCACTCTTTTTGACTGCTTACTCTCTGTTCTCTCCTCCCCTCCCCTCTCCCTTTTCATATCGCCTCCCCTCCTCCCCTTACTTTCTTCTATGCACTTACTCTATCAGAATTGTCCCTGCACCTAGTATGATAGCAACCTCGTCTGTCGCTCCCCCACCCCTTACTGTTTCCCCCCTCCCTCCAGCACTATCTGAAACGTTGTCAGACCTAGTACGATAGTCGCTTGTTTGTTCCTCCCCTCCCTTTCTGCACCCCTCTCCCTCACCTTTTGTTTTTCTCTGGCTCTACCAGAAATGTCGTCAGGCCTAGTACGGTAGTCGCCTGTCTGTTTCCATTTCCTTCCTACTCTCCCCCTCCCTTCCTTATCTATGTCTTAGCTCTTGCACTATCTGAAATGTCGTCAGGACGAGTACGATAGTTAATTTCACATCCTTACTGTTCATGGCCTGTAAGAATGTCATTGTATTTTCCCTTGTTCCCTCCCTTGCCTTGAAGCGCTTTGATACACATTGTGTACAGGCGCTATATAAATAAACTATGATATCATATCATATCACTGTACGCCACTCACACCCATTCCTGTCAATTCCTAGCACAACAACCCTCTTGTTGGAAACCAACAATTCCTGCAAATACAGCGACGATATTGTTCCTGTCACCAGCTACGGTGACACTGCTGGACGAAAGATAAAATCAGTGGGCACTCGCCACCACTGTTTTGCAATCTGTGGCACCGCATCCATGAGCACATTAATACCATAAATAAACATATCAGGGTCCACGTGAATCCCGCGGACCACCACCTCCCTCGTCATTGTGTGTATTAGCAACATCGCTCTAATAGCTCACATCCCAGGCATGCACTATACGACGATCTGTAAATGATATTGTAATGTTCAACTTGCTGAGCCGGTCCATACCTTGCAAATTGACTGGGGAACTTTTGGAATATAGTAAGGGTGACCGCACTACCTTCCCTCCCTCCTTCACGTCGAGCTCCTAAGTGTATGGAACTTTGGCAATAGCCCCAGAGAATCCCTGCGTGTTATGATATTTGCCTGATAAGTGAACATTTCCCTCCATGATACATGATTTACATGATTTAGTTGCACCTGAGTCCACCATGAATATGAACTGTTTATTTCCTATCTCTGCCCCCACAAAAGGTTACTGTTCCCAGTGGATGGTCGTTGACAGGACCGGACACACAAGTGCTTCCTGTGGGCTGTCCTAATCAGGATATTTGTTCATTCCAGGAAACGAGAAGGGGTTGTCCCCATTCCTGCTGCTCCTCCAAAGGGAGCAGTAGCCCCACTCGGTACCCTGCTCACCAGAGCAGCACCGCCCTGCTGCTGCTGTGGCAGATGCTGCACTTGCATGTCGGCTGTTTGAGGCTGCTGATGATATGTTTGTTGTTGTCCCTCGGATAGCCTCGGTTCTGATACCCTTTGCCCTTTTGCGGATACCCCAGAGCTTGGGGTCCTTGGGGCCCTTGGTCCTGTTTCTGTGACCCGTAATTATACCCCACTGCAGACCTGCTCCTACATTCCCTTGCAAAATGCCCCCACCTTAAACAATTCCAACATTGGGATGGTCCAAACCCCGATTGATCCTCGAAATCCCCATCTTCCTTGCTGTGACCCTCCTGGTTGCCACTGTTGTCCCCGCCTTACTGTCCTTGTCCTCCTTCAGCCCAGAGTGCAGCAATAATGGCACTCACAACCTGCTGGGTGCTCTCTGGCCCCTCCACCTGTACTGGTGTTGACACAAGTGCCTGGATGACAACATTTGCCAATTTCTTTTCTACCAGTTTCGCTTCCTCGCCTGACGCCTTTGAGCTGTTTCCCTCTCCCATTGATTAACCCTTATGCAATGGTGCACTACCCCTTTGCCTCAATACCCACAATCTTATCTAAAGCCTTCTGCACTTCCTTTGGAAATCCTCTCTTTACAATAAAATAGAAGAACGATATTGAGCGAACCCACGGTCCACCCCTTTTGGCTCTCCACATCGCTTGTAATGTAAGACTAAACTTAGCTGGATCCTCATCATCACCCATTGTACACTGCATCATGGACTGTAAATCAGGGGTATCCGGGAAAGCCCTCCGTAACGCATCCCACACTTGTGCTCTAATTCTGTTAAACGATGCTCCATCATGTCCATCGTCCCCCAGGCTTATTCCCAGCTTCAACGCACATGTCCCCAGCCTGATCCCTAATTATAGCAACCATCAAGCGCTTGATATCCCCCATTGCTAGGGGCACCCCTGCTGTTTGCTTTTCAAATTTGTATATCCACTTGCTCGCCCCTGCTGTGAGCTGTGGGAAGGACTTAATTAAAGTATTCTTATCCATCTGAGGCCAGGGCACATAACGTGTTCTTCCCTCCCCCTTATGTATCAGGGGAATTTGCATCTTTACCCTACTTCCCATACCCTTCTTCACTCTTCCCTTTTTTCTTACTGTCGCCATCTGGCCAGTTCTACTCCCCAATCTGCCCCTCCCTCATGTGCCTACTGCTCAGGGGAAACTCTCAGTCACCTCCTCACCTCTTCCTTTTTCAACCTGCTCTTCAGTGAACGAGTCACTATTGCCCTCCCTCTCGACATCTCCCACCACCTTAGGTGATCCGAAGTATGTCCACTTACCCTGTCCTCCTTTTTCAACATATACATTTTTTCCCTCCCTGATTCCTTCTAAACAAATATCTCCTGATCTCCATTCTCCTGATCTGTATTCGAGTACCGCTATATCCCTCACCTCTCTTGAGGATGCTTGTATCCTGTTCAGTTCTGCTAACAACTCTGACAACCTGTCTTCGAACTCTCTTAACCTGACACGCGGATGCCGATACTTCAGGTGGATTTGCGTATAGGGGTGGGGGAGTGGTAGCCTGTGATGTTACTGGTGTTGAAGGGGTCCCTACCACAGCACAAGTGGTCCCTACCTTGTCGCAACGGGTGCATAGATTGGATTTGTGTACCCTTCTGCGGGATACGCTGTCAAGGGATATAATCCCCTGCGCTCCGCTGGCGCCCCTCCCTCTCCTTCCCCTTTCCTGCATTTTCCATCTTTCTGTCTCTGCGCCTCTTCTATGTCTTCAAACATACACCAGAGATTTATGATTTATTTTCTCTTAAGCAGCTGCTTCCCCTTATACTTAGCTACTAAAAATGTGGACATGGGTTCCAAGATGCTCTATTTGTGTGAGCCCTGCCCTGGCCATGGGCAGGGCATCCCCCCTCCTCCTATCTCCGCAATCCACTGCTTATGATATTTCTCCACCCTGTCACAATACAGTGGCAGGGCCTTATACATGTGCTCTATTGTTGTTCCTCTCCCCATACCAGTGATGTGTATCTCTTTGACCCCACAAAGTCCCACTAATGCGCCACGCACGCTGCCGCTTGCTTTTGACAAAAAAGAAAATCAACCGCCCCACCCTCTTCTATCCACCTTCTTTGCACACGCACACCACTCCATAAAACCATCCAATGCCACACCACACCGCGACACACACAATTACCACCCCCCAGGGCCTGCTCTTTATACTATAAAACACAAATACAATACACTAAAATAACAAGCTAAAATAACAACCCCTACTGATTCCAGGCAAATTATGAGACGACTATTTTTATTTCTGTATTCCTCCTTTAAATAATATACTTTATTGTGGTACCACCTTGTCTCCCCTTCCGAGGAATACATAGGGTGAAATCCTGCACGGCTGGTTGGTGTGCGCCTATACAGGATCCGCCTGGCCATTAGTTACAGTCCAATCCGTCCGTCTTCCATCACATGGGTGTTACAGTGATCTTCTTCTTCTCAAGTCAAAGGTCAGAAAACAAATTAATTATACTCCTACCATACGACTACTTTACCACTCATACTGTGCAATTGGCAGGCCTTAATACGGGCACAAAGAAGGGTCTGGGGCACTCTAACCTTCACACACACATTTCACTCACTCCTTTCCGTGCCATCCGGCTCCAAGTTCTCCACCCTAGTTTTTTACTATAATGTATCCCTCCCATTACCTTGCAATACAGATCACATGATTGTTGCTTCAACAATGTGCCCTGCCCATCCTCTTTGAACATCTCAGGACTTGTTACTTTGGGGTTGGTGGTCAAAGGGCACCTGGTGCCATGAAATTCAGAGGTCTTATGTTTTAGTCAGTTATATGAGCTCTAACTCATGGTCGCCTGGGGATGGGCTGGGTCATGCTTTGGCCAGTGTGAGATAGCATTCATGCCAGGCGCCGGTCTCTGCTCGCGACCTTGTAGGGCACATTCCTCTCGAACATCATTGCAATACTGTTAGAACAATGAATAGGCGCTGTGGCAGTTGCGGGTGTGGGCTGTCCTCATGGGAGCTTGGGCATGGTTGGGGTTTTCCCTTATCTCGCGATACAGGCCTAGTGCATGCAATGCAACATTTACCACGCATGCCTTCCCTTCTACCTATGGTTTACTAATATCTACGCAAAATAGTGACACTGCTCGTGCCCTATGCCCAAACCTATGTGGGTTGATTATATTTGTTTGTATTGGAGTGGGGTCCTTTTGTATTTGGAGGTGGTCCTCTCACCATCACCCCTACCCCCTGGCCCATCATAGTGCTTCGAATGCATCTCGCCTCACTCTAAAGTGCCTAGGGGGGTGGGGCCGGTGTTAAGGTTGAAAGGAATAATGCTTACATATGGCTACAACTGCAATCAGTATTTATTGGTTTAGCATGAGATAAGATTCAGCACTATCCATAACAACCCCCAGCCAAGGATGCACTACATCAACTGACTTACCCTGGAGTCAGAACCCCCTTCCCACCAGACTCCAAGTTCTGCTCTGCCACACAGAGCTGGAGCCTGTTAACTATGTACACAGCAACCCAGTGACAATGGGTTGCTAAACTATATACACTCAGGTTGGAGCCATGCATCCACCCCCAGGAACCTCTAACACCTCCCTTCCTTCTTCTACTACTTACCAATTGACTCATTCCTCCACAACACTGCCACTCTCTCCTTGTTCCATACTGCACCCCCTTTTACTAACACTGATGAGTCCAGGTCGTTGACCACTTCTTTGGGCTCTGAAAACAAAAAACTGCCTTTCTTCACCTTTGTTGGCAGTTTAACCTTGATCCATTCACCTGGCCTGACCACCAACTCCCTGCAGCAATTCTTCTCATCATAATGTAATTTCTTCCCACTGACCATCAATCTCTCTCTCACTCCCTCTATCTCCACTCCAACACATCTCGATCTGCCCATCCATCCAGGACATAAATGAGAATTCGGTTTCTTGACTCGCAGCAACTCAAATGGGGCAACACCAGTGACCACATACAGAGCCAATCTATATTGAAAAGTTCTTTCCATGACAGTTCGAATCTAATCAACCCCTGTGGCAACCGCTATTCTAATCGCCTCCATCAGAGTGTGATTGAATCGTTCCACACACCCATTGCCTTGTGAATGATATAATGACGTGGTAACCTGCTCTACCCCATGACTCCAAGTATTCTTTAAACTCTCTAGACACCAACTGCGAACCATTATCTGAAAGACATCCTAGGAAAACCCCTCCCTCCAAAACAACAGTTCCAGAAACCTTATTATGCTGCTGCTGATCACTTCCTTAAGTACACACACCTCTGGGCTCTTGGACAACAAATCCATAATTACAAGTACATAGGAATCTCTACATCCTCTAATACTGAGGGGCCCTAAAAGATCCAATGCCACTTCATCCCATGGCATCATGGGACTCTCCCTTACTGTCATGGAACTCTTCTGTACCTTGATACCTCTGTCACCTTCCGCACACTCAGCACGCATTCTGACTTCCCCATCAACATCCCCATCAACACCTAGCCACCAAAAATCAGACCTCACCAAACCTTTGGTCCTGGCCAAACCTAAATGACCAGTATGGGCTAACCCAACCACAGCACTCCTCATCTTTCTGGGACCACCATCTTATGTCCCCTGTACAAATAACCATCTTTCACACTGAGTTCATTCCTCACTCTCCCATAAGCTCCCTATTTCACATCTCTCACATTGATGGCATTACCAATCACTAAAGTTACCACCTCCTGATACATTCCATCCTCCTCACAGGCTAAGTCCCACTTAGACTTCTTCAAGCATTCATATAACAGAAAAATGTCACCAATATCTTCCTCATCCACCTCCAAAGTTCCACCACTCTCACCACGTTCCTCCACCGATCTCGAGAGAGTGTCAGCCACCACATGCTTCCTTCCCTGAACATGTATTATGGAAAACTGCAAACCTTGGACACTACTCACCCATTTCATAATGCCCCTAGACACCCTCTACAGACCACCTTTAGAGAAAATACTGATGAGGGCTTATGGTCGTTACAAATGGTAAACTCCCGACCTCACAAATACATCTTGAACTTCTCCACTTCCCACACACACACCGATGTCTCCTTCTCCACTACGGAGTACCTGACCTCCACCTCTTACAATGTTCTGGAGGCAAAAACAATGGTGTGCAATTCAAATCCAGCTTCTTGCATCAAAACTGCACCGAATCCATAATTGCTTACATCTACAAAAATCAACGTCCTCCTATTCTCAACAAAATTGGCCAACGCCGGGGCATCCACAACAGCACACTTAATATCCTTAAACTCCTTTGCACAATTCTCATCCCATGCAAATGAAACCCCTATCCGAGTGAATCCCCTCGTGCCTTGTTCTGTCCGAAAGCCTTTTCTGTGTGATAGATTGTAGTCCTTTCCCATGCGGCCCCTAAAAAGAGGACAACACAGCTCTGGTTAGCTGACGTTTATGGACAACCCTTTGGTTGGTAGAGCATATATAGTTTGCACATATTCCTTAACATGGAGAATGTAAATATCGTCTCATGTTCGGACGAACAGTTTAAAGAGTTTTTCGATTTGCCGTCACTCCTAGGTGAACCTGCACCGTTAGCAGTTGCAACCACACCACCCAATTCAAACGATTTGGACCTTTTGACACAGAAAAACAAAAAACTGATTCGCACGGAATCACATGGCCAGTTAATGGTGGAATACCTCAAACTAGTGGTGATCCCAGAGGGTTTGCAGGTCAAAAACATTCCAAGAGTATTCCTAGACAATCCAAAATTTATGGCTGATTTCAGTGGTGTTGGAAACAAATGCTCCCGGGATTGGGTGATCCTGGTGATCGCGGCGGCGGCACAAGAGGCCAAAAAACAGAAGGAAGAACTGGCGACCTTGGAGAAGAAAATCCAAAAGGAATCAATAATACCGGATATTAAGGTCTTATTGGAGAAAATAGACGAAGATATGAAAAAATTTAAAACTTTCACTATCGATAAAAAATTGTGGAAGCTGAAGAAAGATGCCCAGAATTATAAGGAGGAGACAACTTACCCTTATCTGGTGCCCGTTTTGTTCACCCAAAGCAACTCCAATCAAGGAGGGATGGGTAATAATCAGAGACGACCATAAAAAAAATGTGTCACTTTTTCGAATTCGTCGAATAGCAGTGATGGTGGCTCTACCACCGGCCCACAAAACAATCCAAATGCGGGCCCACCAAGGGGACGCCCTTTTCAGAACCGGGGGCCACGGGGCAGACCGAGACAACAAGGCTATCACGGGATGCGGACCCGCCAGTGGCAACCTCCGCTACAGACATGGTGATGCCTATCTTTAACTTAAGTACTCACGTCCTTACCCCCTCTGAAATAAGAATTTTGAGTAAAGGTCTTACTTTCGTACCAGCTAATAAAGCAGATTTGTTTCAAACTGAGATTGAAATGAGAAAATTTTTTCATATTATTAGATTACGTTATTTTTTTCGAGATGCACAAGATCGACAATCAAAAAATCAGAGTTGCTCTGGGTTGAAACCTCATTCCAACTTTGTTCCGCCATCTTCCATGGTATCGTCTGAAATTATCAGTTTTGAGAATAAAATTCTCAGTGAAATGAAAATGCTGGTAAACACTAAAAACATCTATAAAGATAATCTATCCCTAGCTGAAAGACAAGCAATGAAAGATTTGGCTGATAATAAATTGTTTGTAATTAAACCGGCAGACAAGGGGGGAGGGATTGTACTGTGGGGTACTGAAAGTTACAATGCAGAGATTGACAAACAACTAAGCAATAGGACTTTTTATAAACAATTACCAGGGGATCCGACATCAAGGATCTTGGAGGAGATTGTAAGTCTGATGACATATGCAGAAGTAGAAGGCTGGATTGATAGTGAAGAAAAATCTTTCCTGATACAACAGAATTCCACTATACCAGCCCTATATTGTTTGCTCAAGATGCATAAAAATGCCACCTGCCCTCCCGGGCGTCCGATCGTAGCAGCGATTGGTTCTGTTCTAGAACCGTTATCTGTTTATGCTGATGTGTTCTTGAGGCCTTTTGTGACCAAAATGTGCTCATACATTCAAGATACTACACATATGATCCGTATTTTGGAGAATACCTCTATATTGGCCAATTACATCTTGGTAACATTAGACGTGGAGGCTTTATACACGAGTATCCCGCAGAATAAATGCATAGACATCATGCATGCTTTTCTAGAGACAAGAGAAGATAAGTTGGTTCCTTCCAATTTCATTACAGAGTGCATAAAGATAGCTTTCACTAACAATTATTTCATTGTAAATGGCACTTTTTATTTACAACAGCATGGCACAAGTATGGGGTCGACTTTTGCCCTGGACTTGGCCAATTTGTTCATGGATGACTTGGAAAATCGTTCAGTATATGCAGAAAATAATCCATTCAAACATCTAATGAAAACCTGGCACAGATACATTGACGATGTATTTATGTTATGGTCAGGGAATGAACAAGAGTTAAAGCAGTTTCTTACATGGCTAAATGGACAAGAACCATGCATAAACTTTACGATAACAACCAGCACCGAAAAAATTGCGTTCCTAGATTTAGAAATTTATAAGGGAGAAAACAGCACTGTCGGGACAAGATTGTTCAGAAAGCCAACTGATAAGAACTCACTACCGGTATTTGATAGTTACCACCCAGCCAGTCTACGTGAAAATGTACCCTTTGGTCAATTCTTACGCATTCGGAGGAATTGCACCCAAAGAGAGGATTTTGATATGAGCAGTAAAGATCTAACCACAAGACTGAAAGCCCGAGGATATCCGTCCCATGTAATACGGAGATCCTATAAGAGAGCTAGAAATGCCAATAGACAGGATTGTCTTAAAAAACAGCATAGGACGAAAGAGGATAAAATTACATGTGTGTCAACTTTTTCGCCTGTAAGTAATACCCTGCGACGGAGCATACTAAAAAACTGGGGGATGATCAACACGGAGGACTTCACAATAAGCAAACCACGTTTTGCTTTTAAACGCATGACAAACCTGCGTGATAAATTAGTCCATACATATGAATCGGAGACCGTGGAGAAGGGCCCTATACAGTCTACATTGTGGAACACACAACCAGTGGTGGGTCACTTTAAATGCGGCAATTGCTCTGTGTGTAGTCTTACATCAAACAAGGAGATTGATCTAAAGGGTAGAAATTGGAAATTACGAACTTTCTCAAATTGCAACACAAAATGGGCAATTTACGTGATAAAGTGCCCGTGTGGCTTTGTATATGTTGGAAAGACAAAACGACCTATACGACAGAGGATCTGTGAACACAGATCCTGTGTTAAGAATAAGGTACCTGATAAGCCCCTTGTTGCTCATTTCATTTCTGCCAAACACACCCACGAAGATATCCGTTGGTTCATAATCCAAGTAATCAGGACCCACCCGAGAGGGGGAGATAGAGATTTGAAATTAAGGAAGATGGAGCAGAAATGGATTTATGACCTTAATACAGTAAAAGATGGTCTAAACATCGCCATAGAGTGGGGGCTATTCATACATTAAGTAGCATACTCGAAAGAGTGCCCCATATGTCTTTCCCTCCTCGCATTGAAACTGAGTTATACATTGTAGTTCATCACCCGGCTTTTATAAATAAGACTGAATACATGATAGCAAATTGGTAGTCTAGGGTTACATTTTCCATTTCTAGACCCAGACCTAGAGGCTGATTAAGCCGTATGGGCTGTTTTGGGCGCAGTTCCTTGATGGACACTACAGTTCCCATGAGCAGTTGGGCGACTTGTAGTCCACCGCGTAAACAACAGAGGGTAGCGTGATGATGTCATCACGTCAACAGGACGAACGATGATCACGTAAGACTGGCTGATATGATCGTACCGCGTTGACAAACACTCGCGCGCAGACAAACGGGACGGAACAGACTCGAGGAGAAACGAAAAGGTAAATGAAAGATCTTTTCCACACACATAATTAGGCAGTATGATGGATTTATTGTCACGCTAGAAATGTTATTGCCATAGGTTCAACTATCGGGGATTCCTTGCGGGATGACCGAGGGCTATTGGAAAGCACGACTGAACCAAACAAGTCACGAACAGGCGTTGTGCTGTGCGGGACCTGCCTTAAGTACTTTTGGTAAGATATGGGAACAAAGGGGCAAGGCAGATTTCAAAAAAAGAGGTGGTCTGATAAGTCACTGTTGGAATTTTGGGTTTGTTGTAGATACAAAGAAAATTAGAACATTCATTGGACCGATAGATCCCTGAAAGTGAAACGCATTTCTCCAAGGGAAAAGTGAAAATAAGATGCATTGGAGAGCAGCATAGCAGCAATAGACAGTCGGGGATGTTGCATTTGTAAGTTCTGATGATGATAATACGGCATACATTTTGAATGCAATTGTGATGTAATATCGAGTGAAAAGAAAAAGAAAAAGATTGTTGATGTTCCAAATAAACAGGAAAAAGTACAGATTCAACGTAGTAGTGTTCGTTGAAGAGAGTTCTCTGATAAATACAATATTCAGGGATATATTCCTTGGGGTTTATTGAAAAAGATAAGTTATAGCATGTTTTCTGACATCGTTGCCTTGTTGATGCATTACACAAAGGCCACAAGATATTTATATGTATGTCTATTTGTTTTAATTTTGTAGATCTGTGGGAAAATTCCTTGCTCTTAGTATGCAACACGCACAGAATGGATGCGTGACATAAAAGAAAATGTGTCCTGAAGACAGAATCTATGAAAATACAAAAACAATTGGTTTGAACTGTATTTGAAAAATTTGTATAGATTCCAGAAACACATGTCGAGTGTTGACACACTGGGTTCCTTATAAAAGGGGAACATCTTGTCTTGTATATATCACTGATGTGTGGGTATTTGCAAGAGTTGGGTAGAAGCACACTATAGAAATGTGTGTTTATACAAGAAAGCATATTGACTAAGATGAAATGGTGTTGAGTAGAGACAAATACAACATTTGTCCTTTTTATAATTGTTTTAAATGTATTGTGATAGACATTAAAAATATGTATATTTTTTGGAAATAACCTTGTGTGACTACCTGAAGTGAGAAAGGGTGGATTGTGTATGTGTCAGGCTGATGTCATAGACAGCTTTATACCCTAAAGGAAGGAAGCCGTGTATATGGGGTGTTTTTCTGTGTGACGAAAGCCTCTCAATACATTTACCGTAGAACTCTACTAACCCTAAGAATGACAACACATCACTTTTGCTCCTGGGTGATTGCATCTTTCTTATGGCCTCCACTGCATCCTCTTTTGGCTTCACCCCTTTACAGGATATTTCATGTGCTAAGTACACAATTTTCTTTGCCTTAAATGCACACTTCTCTTTTGCAATGGTAAGCCCAGCCTCCATTAATATCTCCAACACCCTCTTCAGGCGCTCCTCGTGCTCATCCTCACTCCACCACAAACAAACACATCATCCTGATAAAATAGTACTCCCTTTTCTCTCCCCAACAAACGATGCATGACTTTTTGAAAGACACTGGCCGCTGACACCAGCCCAAACGGCATCCTCTTACACCTGAAAAGCCCAATTGGAGTGATAAAGGCTGTAAGATGTTTTGAACTCTCATGTAACTCTATTTGATGATAAGCCGACTTCAGATCAATGATGGAAAACAACCGTGCACCTGCCACCCCTGTCAGAAAATCATCAGTTCTTGGCAAGGGGAATTTCTCTGCCACCACCATACTGTTCAGATGCCTTAAGTCTATACACAACCTGATTGAGGCTTGTCTCACAATTACAATGGGGCTAATCCATTCAGATGTATGAACTTTTTCAATAACCCCTTCCTTCACCATCTTAAGAATTTCATCTTCCTCGTCTTTGCGCAAAGCCAGCGGGACCATGTGTAATTTTGCCACTTTGCGTTCAGCCCCTCTCCTTAGGCGGATCTTATGTACAAAACCTTTGAGACACCCAAGATCATTGCCGAAGAGTTTCTGGACATCTTTCTCAACTTTTAATGAATCATCACCTGGCTTGATGTCTTCCACAGCTAACACTTCCAAGTCCGCTTGGTCACTCCATGATAAAAGTTCACCTCCTTTGTTTGTCACATAAGTTGTCCCTTTCGCTTTCCTCCCTTTGAATTTTAATTCGCCATGAAATTTGCCCACAATGTCTATTGGGACATCAACATATGTATTAGCTCTAATCCCCGCTTCCCATAAGGTGCAGTATTTAAATGTGTCCTTCCACACCTGTTCACTAATAAGAGTGTAGTCAGCTCCACTATCAATTAACATGGAAATGGGAACTCCACAAACTGTTGTCACAGCATATGGCTTGCGTTTCCTCCCTTTTCCTGACACAGCATGTACAGAGTTGACAACTTCTCTGCCCAGACTCACATATTTCTCATCTTTCTTGCTCACACTGACTTCTTGTGCTTGACCTCCAGGATTAAAATTCTTGCAGCATCGAGCAATGTGACCTTTCCTCCCACACTCTCGACAAAGGCTGTGTATTGCTACGCACTCCTTGTCATATACAAAATGTTTTCTGCTGCCATACCTGTAACACCTTTTCCCTACTATCCCCTTAAATTCTCTAGGGAAACCCCAGGGTCATCCCACACTCTTACTACTGGTGGGATTGGCATCACTGGAGTCAGCTCTTGCTTTCCTTCCAAATTTCTCACCTCTCCTCAAAGACCCTCCTGTGGCTTGTCTTTGCGCCGGGCTAGAAATGTTGTGAATTGCACATTCCTCCACAGTCACTTTAGCACTTCCCCCTTCAGCCATGTATCCAATTGGAGAGATCTGATACATTTCTTGGTATGTGGCACACTCTTAGCAATTTCTATAGCTCTTGCAAGGGTAGGGTTGCATTCTCTCCACATCTCCTTCCTAACTCTGTCATCAATGCACTTTTTCATCAATTGGTTCCTCAAATGCTCATCCTGGCAGTGAGTAAATTGACATTTCGCTGCTAGCCCTCTCAGTGCTGTTATGAACTCTTCAAACCGATACCTCTCCAGAATAATATTCTCCTCCACTTCGAAATGTTTATCCAACTTGGCCAAAGTTTTCTCATATGCACCTGAACCCTCAAACCCAACTGGCTCAAGTAATTTCCTTAATATATCTTGTCCTGCAGGTCCCAAACAATGAAACAAGGGAGCCTCTTTCCTGTCATTTAAATAGTTTGACCTAAACATGGCTAATGCATATTTGGTAAAGCCCTCTCTCCAGTAGGACCACTTAACCCTGGGTTCACCTGGTGTGGACAAGAAGAATACTGGAGCTGGAATATTAGCCATGGCTAAGTAACCTTCCCAGTATTTATCAAAGTTTCACTGGCATACGGTTCACAATGCTCCACTTATTGACTGTCACTCTGCACACTGGTCTATGATGCTGATATCTCCCAAGCTGCTGAGACGTTAGTGCACCCACTACTGAGAACACATTTTGCATGTGTCACACATCTTTCCCCATTGCAGTATCTTTTGTAGGATGGTTAACAGTCCTTCAGATGCACCTTCTGTGCTAGAAGTGCTTCCCACTTCGTTGCGCTTTCCCTCTGCTCTGTTCATCTATTCTGCAGTGGCGCAAACGAGTTGCTGTAGCAACCTGGCAACTCCGCCAATTCGTTTACCTTGAACAATACAAGCGGGACACCATAGCAACCTCGGGCCGACTTTCCAAAATGGCAGTCACGTCAGATGACGCCCAAAGGTCCTTTTCTCTTTGTGCCACGGAGGATCACTGTAGCAACCCGACTGCTTCCTCCAGTGTGGCGTCAAGCTGCTTGACACGCTGAGTTCCTCTCTTCTCAATACAGGTCGCCGTAGCAACCCGATCAGCGTCTACGGTTATGGTGTTGCACTTGTGCTTGGTTTACAGGGGTCCCTCGCTCTCGGGGTTGCGCGTGAAACCCAAATACTTTTATGTCCCATCTCGCACTGCACACCACCCTACCGCTTCCTCGGAGGAGCAACCTCAGGCATGTGCGTGCGTTTCTGCTGCTGGTGAGGCCTCGAGAGACAGGATGGGGCCTCTGCTCATTCCTGCACGTCTTCTCTGTGTTTCCGCTACGTACCGGAGATATTTATCTTCCAAATTCCGGTCTCTCTTCTGCACATCTCCTGCAGTGCCGCCGTAGTTGCTCTGGGCTCTGCCACCATGCTGCTCACTCTCCGCCGGGGGTCGTTAATCTCCTCCTTCTCAATCCTTGTCGCCAATTTATTAAGGTTGAAAGGAATTATGCTTACAGGTGGCTTAAACTGCAATCAGTATTTATCGGTACAAGTTTAGCATCAGATAAGATTCAGCACTATCCATAATGACCCCCAGCCAGGAAAGCTCTACATCAACTGACTTCCCTTGGAATCAGAACCCCCTTCCCACCAGACTCCAAATTCTGCTCTGACACACATACCTGGAGCCTGGTAACTATGTATATAGCAACCCAGTGACTATGGGTTGCTAAACTATATACACCCAGGTTGGAGCCATGCATTCAACTGCAGGGGTCCTTTTGTACCGGGAGGTGGTCCTCTCACCATCCCCTGTACCTCCTGGCCAATCATAGTGCTTCGAATGCATCTCACCTTAATCTAAAGTGCCTAGGGGGCTGGGGCCGGGCTGCCCCCTTCCCAACATGCTATTAGATCTTTTAAAAATACTCTCTGTATTTTTAGGCAAAAGAACAAACACATTGTGTTCCCCAGGTGGTCAATTGGGGGGAGCTGATCACAAGGGTGGAGGACCTGGTTTATCTGGGTTACAAAATGTACACCACTCCAGCAGTATGCAAGGCAGAGTCAGATCTCGAGAAAAAAATAAAACCCCTAGCAGCCCAGATGAAAAGAATCCTCTGGAAATATGGCAAATTCTCCTTCATATCAGTCCTCAAGTTTTATCAGGCCAAAGTCATTCCCGTTTTACTATATGGGTTAGAAGCCAAGCCCCAGCTATGGAATACATCTTGGCAAAAATGGGAAGGTCTTGTTTGGAAGCATGCCTTGGGTTTACCAATGAGTCTTTCCATGGACAACATCAAATTCAAACTGGATCTTAGGTTGTTAAAATCACAAGCAGGGTGGAAACTGATGATATTGCACCATCGAATCACGTCAACCCAAGACCATTCATTATACACAGATATGAGAAAACATCTGGAGGCTGGAAATTCTCAACATTTGGGGAGGCTTGACTCGCTGGTGAAAGAATGGCAGGTGAGCGCAGATATAGACTCTAAATTGCTCGAGGAAAATCCATTAAAGGCCAAAAGAAATGGGAGGACATGGATTGAATTATGACTCTTGAGAAAATAAGATCAGGGCCATACCCAAATCCTCTCCAAATGTCGGAAAGAAAACTGTGCTGCCTCAGTAAATACCTAATAAAATTCCCAGACTGGAGGTTGAGGAATACATTCTTGAGATTGAGATTGAACATACTACATACGGGGGAAGTCCTTGCGAGAAGAGGTTTGGGGGCTTTATCAGTAAATCTGTGTCATTCGTGTGCCAAGCCAGAAAACCAATCAAACAAACATCTGGCTTGGATGCTAAATTGTTCTTCTTTAGTTGAAATTATGTTTTCTTTTCCTGTATATTTATGTATCTGTTTATATATTTGTGAAAGGTTATATTTTTGTAACCATGTACAATTAAAACAAAATATATACTCTCTGTATAAGAATGCATTTTGCCAGTTTAACCATATTTTTATAGATGTGCAATTGCGTCATATATATGATTCTGCTATTAGGATCCTTATTTCTCCTTGGTCAGCCGCCAACTCTATCTTTTTGATATTGATAAGCAGGTGCTCTGAACACATTGTTGGTGGCAGAACATAACGATCTGCATTCTTTATAAGGGCAGATGTGCTCTAATATAAAAAGGGAGCCCCAGCCATCATGAACCTTCCGAGCAGAACAAGCTTGCCTAAATTTGACCCTTTTGTCTATCTGGAGCCAATTCAAATTCCATAAAGTAGGCACACCCTTATCTCTCCAAATCAGGCACAAGACCAGTATGTCTGCAGCCAGTCTGTCTGCAGCATTATGTCAGATACCAAATTCTGCAAGCCCCAGAGGAATTGTGTTCCAATAGTCAAGCCTAGATGAGATGAAGGCATTGATTAGAGCAATGCGATGAGGAACAGGGAAGAGATATAAGCTTATCCTAAGCAGGCTTGTGTAGCTGCTCCTAATGGTGTTTAAGCATCAACTGGTCATCAAACAGGACACCAAGGCCTTTTAATTATGAGACAGGATTAAGAGGAGGGCCCAAGCAGGTAGGACAGAAAGGGATTTCTAAAGGTCTTTATTAGTAACACATAGTACCCATAAATAAAAAAGGTGGCCGCAAATTCCCACGCAACTATAGGTCCATCTCCTTCCTTGAGTCAATGGGGAAAATGTTCACACAACTGCATGCGTTCTCAGACTTTTGTAAGGACAGCAGCCTCTCAATAAATATAGATAAAACTAAAGCCATGACCTGCACTAAAAGGAGGAAAAAAACGGTATATAAATTGGCCCTGGATAATGAACCGTTTGAACAAGTAAATCGGTATGATTACTTTGGTGTGCGATTTGCTGCTTTATGCAGATGGGACCGCCAATTATCTAAGGCTGAAGGGACGCTCTCGAGATATACTGGGGCTATCACCAAATATTCACACGGGTATGGTGATGGCCCAATGGGTCCTCTTTTGCAAGCTGCTCTGTATGGCGCAGTGCTTTGGGGCTCTATGAAATGCAGCAAGGTTGTAATGATTGCAAATGGGTTTTTAAAGTTTTAATCCATTAAGAAACAGGATTACCTGCCATAGGGGATATTGTGGCCCTACTGCCTGTTCTGTACAGGAAAAGACTGTGGAGTAAAGAAGAGCTCCATACATTTAGAGCAGCTGCAAGGGATATCCTGGGTCAGCCAGGAGTTGTATCTGTGAGGTGGTTTCTGCATGTTAAAACATGGCTGTGTGAGCTAGTCCACAATAACTACTGGCAGTTTCCAGCTGATATTGGGGTCAATAATAAACAAGGCAGCTTACTGGCAGAGAATTGACCGTGATCGCATGAGAACGTCATTCACCTTCACTGCAATGCCAACTTACTGGGAAATCAAGAGTAGCAGGGTATACAAATCGATTTTAGATTGTTGCATACATTGGCCCTCATTACGACCCTGGCGGAGAACCATGGTGCAATTTGCACCATGGTCCATGGCGCAAAGCTGCAAACTCCGCCATGGGGGTTGGCGGACTTACCGCCCCATTCCGACCTTGGCGGGGCGGTAAGTCCCCAATCCCCATTTACCCTTCCCCATTCCCATTTTTGCCCCATAGGGTATAATGGGAGTGGGGAAGGCGTTAATTACGCCACCGTAAATTACGGTGGCGTAATTAACAAGTCCCGTAGCGCCATGGATTTTTCTGCCCGGAAAAAGCAGGCGAAAAAAGCACCATGGCGCTACGGGATCTCGTAGTAAGGCGGAAAGGTACGCCATGCATTACGCCGGCGTAAACCCCTTTCCGCAAGGGTCGTAATGAGGGCCATTGTATATAAGGTTAAGGTTCAGTATCCTACCAGTGACAGCAATACGAATTGTATGGAATTCGGGTGAATCAAATAACTGCCTGTATTCCCTGGATAGGGTCAAAACGCTTGAGCACTTTCTTCTAGCTTGCCCACTGTATATTTTGTATAATGTACTTGAAACCTAGATTCTTAAGGCTGGGTATTGGATCACCTAATGAAGCTGTGGTGCTTTGTACAAGGTCTGATGATGAACATTTGTTTACAGAGCATGGTTGAAGCAAAAACTCTCTGTTGAAATTGCTTACCTGAAGGAAATTCTCCTTCTTTTTTGGTAAACATGTACATTTGGGGCCCGATACATGGAAAAGTGTGCATTTCTCCTGGCATTGCAGCACGCCGAGAACGACACTGCACAAACCTGCATGCAGAATAAAAAATGTGGGCCTGCGTATTCATGGAATTTGTTGTGCAAAGTAACCTATTTGCAAGTCGCGCCCTGCACGCCCCTGACACGCCCCCACGCAAAGCATAAAAAGGCAGAACAGCTACCTGTGCGTGCTCCTCTGGGTGCGAATACACGCACCCTTTAAACAGTGCGTGGGGTCCCCTGTAAGCAGGCCTGCATCTCGGGGACCCTGCGTAGGGTCCCTCGTAACTCCTGCTAGCACCCCGACAACATGTGTATGATACTTTGTAACTCATGTAAAACTCGAAGAATCTGCGTGCAAACTCCCGTAAACCATTCCTGCACCCCGCTACACTGCTTATGCACACCCCTAAGTTAGAATGGAACCCCAGTTGCGTACACGGAATCCAAAATCCGACATGCAAACCCACCTCCACGCTGCGTTTCCTATGCGCAAGCACCTTTACGCCTGCCTTTGGGTGGCATGGAGATTGAGGGATATGTGTGGTCATTTCTCTGCCTAGAGGCTGCGCAGGTGGTTCCATGAATACGTGTTATTTGGCATATTGTGGGCGTGCGAGGGACTGCCTGTGGGCTGTCCCACGTAATGCCCACTTTTTCCACATATTCTTCCCCATTTTCTGTTTTCTTCCCCTTCCCAACCCTGTGCGCAAGCCACGCCCACGCTCTGCGTGTTGTCTCGCGCAAGTCGCTTGACGGCTTGCAGAGACGTGCCAAGCCTGCGCGAACCCCACACAAGTCTTGGAAAAGTACAGCGCATTCCATTCCATGAATCGACGAATGGGATTTTGCACGCAGTTTAGCGGGCAAGTTCCCTATTTCCCACAGAAGTAATTCCATGAATCGGGCCCTCGGTGACAGCAAGATGATGATGATCGTGGTTGTTCCCACTTAATAGATAATAATGTCAATGATACATCTAAAACTTTTTATGTTCTTAATCACGACAGTGGTATGCCCTTGCACTTTAAGGATGAACGGCACTGGATCACGTGTGTTATATTTTTCTTGGTGATGTATTCTTTTTTAATGAAATGTACATGTCGTTTTATTATGTATGTATTTCACGTTGCTTTTATGGTGCGCTGCCGAAATAAAGCACTTGACTGACTTAGTAACACATAGCAGGAGTTCAATATTGCTAGTGTCAAACTAAAGCCAGTTTTTATCTATCATTGTGCTGGCCAACGTTTGGAGAAACTGGAAGAGATTTTATCAGGGTCCCATTTGATATGCATGAAAACTTAATCGTCCTCAGCATAGGAAAATAAACCCATCTTGTGACTTCTCAGAAGGACAGATGAAGGCTATAAACAATTCTTAAAAAGACAAGGGAGCAGGAAGGTACCCTGTGGAACCCCACAGCTCACAGTGGGCCTCACTCTGATCCTGCGGGTATCCTGGCGATAGAGCCGCCAGGATCCCGGCAAATGTTGATACCGTTTCCATACCCAGTCCGGCAGAATTGCCGCCAGATTACGGGTGCCGGAGTGATGGAGTAAACCCCCCTCCATGAGGGGATTTGTCGTAATGGGGTTTTTTTGCCGGTAGGATGCATGGCTTACCTCTAGCTGGAGGTAAACCAGGTGTCCCACCAGCAAACCCGTAGTCGGTCGGTCAGGTAAGTGCTGGTATCCATGAATACCGGCACTTTTTTACCAGACCGGCCGACTCAGAATGAGGCCCGTTGTCTGCTGGGGACAAAAATAGGGAAAGAGAGAAGAATTGTTTCCAGTCGAGAGATACGATTTGATTAATTTCAGTTCAAAGTCTTTGACCCCATGTTTGGATAATCTTCCAAGAATCTTCCACAGCCCGTTGCAGTGCAAAGCCAGTGCAAAGTTCATTTTGTACAGCAAAAATGACTTTGCACTAACTTTGCACTGCAGAAATACACTTTGCACAGTTCCATGAATCAGGGTTTGTGTTGGCAGTGCAAAGCCACTTTTCAGCAATGCAAAGTCACTTTGAACTGTGCAAAAAAACTCTCCGAGTCGGGCCCTTAATGTGTAATTTATAAACATAATATGTGGAGACCTATTAATTGACATAGCTGTAACATAAGCATGCTGTCATTTCGTTAGTCAACCACAGAGTACATGACGTTCAAGATGCTGTGCTGTTGAAAGGGTAACTAGGAAGCATGTCAGTTTTGTGCAGTGGTGTTGTAATCACGGTAGGTTTATGGTTGCACAATCACCGATGCAACATGCGCAAACACAATTTGTTCATATGCAAACTGCATTTCCACATGTGCATTAGAACAGGGACCAAACAAATACATTTGCTTGAATTTTCACCTCTAATAATGTGATTGCACATGCGCAAAATGCATTTACACATGCAGAAATGTACCGTATTTGCACCCCTGTAGATAGTCAGTGGATCTTGTCTTCTTTGTCCTTCATGTTTTATGGTGTGAAGCAGGTCCTACCATGACCCCCTACTAACCCATTCCTCCAGTAATATCCCTACAACTCCTAACCCCTTTATACTTATTTGCTGTTAATATTCTGTTGCGCCACTGGTGACATAACACTATACCTCTGCATCTTGGGTAGACCTTCTACTGTCCAGGAGCTGTCTAATAAGGGACTACCTCCAGTCAAGATGATAAATCATCTGCTCTCTAGTTCCTGAAACTGAACTGGAACAGTTTTCTGAAACAGTTCCCTGAAACAGAACTGTGAGTACAGAAAAGGGCAATTCAGAGCACTTGGATGCCGTGGAGTGAGTGGACAAAGAGTGAGGAGGGGTTCTAAGCACAGGTGTCATGAGAGGCAGAAACGCACAGGAAATGGAGTGTGAAGTAAACATGAGTGCCGTGGAAGAAAGCGGCAGCGAAGGACTTTAAATGGCAGATGAAGCTAGTTCCCTCCTTCCCTCTCTCCTGCTCCCCCTCATGAATGGGTTCCCTGTTTTTATATCTCCCATTCAGAGACAGATACTTGAAATAATGATGCAGTAGAACTGGCTGGGCTGCATTTTACGTTCATGGTTAGATGTAATTGCCTGGCGAATGGAGTATTTATTTATCTTATTTTCTATTTATAGGTTCTTAATAACAAGCTGGCATTCAGGGAGCTCTTCGGAGAATGGGCTGATGTCAACAGCACAAGCAAGAGGACTAAACACCATTTAACTAAATCAAACAGTTTAAGTAAAAACAGGAGTGAGCATTACAAGGCCTAGAGAGTAATGCTACCTCTCGCAACCTTTGTTATATGATTGAATGCGCTTTGATTGGCCCGAGCATTTTCTAAGGCATCCTTCTTTACAAACCCATTCTTTGAACCCTATAGACGGGACACAGGCATCCACTTGGAAATAATTGCTGTGAAACTGGAGATTGGCATCTTGAGACGAGGACGAGGGTGACTCCCGAAATATGTTGCAATCTTCTCTGATGAAGCACCAATGTTGAAGGTACTAATGTCATTACTGCATGGAGCTACATGACCAAAGGAACCATACTGTGTAGGCTAGAGCTTTATACATAAAGGTCCTTGTTTGCGGCTCTGCTGTTCTGAGCTCTGCAATCCACACAGTAGATAAATGTCTTACTTGTTATTCCAACCCACTAACCTGTTCCGCCACGCCCAAGCCACGCCCTCCTGCAATGTATTTGTCCTACATCTATCAAGCAGTAACATCACACAGCTGCCCACCCCGCCCTACAGTGTCTATCTGACCTTGTGACCCACAGCGGGGTAGACAAACCCACAGCGGGAAAGCACAGGAGGGGACAAAGAGACAACAGAAGAAAGGAGGGATAGAGATGTATGGAGGGAGGAGGTATACAAACGGCGGGAAAGGAAATACTTAGCAGAATACGCAACAGGTGGACACACTATTCAGCAGAGCAGAGAGGGTGATAGTAGAGGAGGTATGAAGGAAAAACAAGGGGGAGAAGAGGGAATAGCTGTCTGGGAGAATAAAATTCAGACTAGATGATGAAGAGGAAGAAGGGATCGAGGAGGAGGAGGCAGAAGGAGGAGATGAGGGTGCTATGGAGAAAGGGATGGTGTGCACAATGCCAGGCATTTACTACAAACGAGTCCTCGTGCTCCTCTTAGTGACACACGCTAAAGCACACTACAAAGCCAGCCCATGTACCCAAGCATGTTTTTGGACGGGGTTGAGATACTGCAAGGTTGGGTCACGGGAATACAAGGGAAGGTGTTCTGATTGGCATCAGAATTCCTGTTCAGGCCACAGTGCCAGAAGGAAGACATAAAAGGTACCACATTCGTATTACAGATAGGAGTTAGATACGCAAGGACATGTGATCCTATGCAGGACAGATAATGACAACATGGAATGGCGTACAGTGTTATGCATTGACCCTACACTGACAGTAACAGGGGTAACGTATGACCAGCTGTTCTCCAATGATGAGGAAGAGGGTGAGATGGTATCCCAGCTACAGATACCTTGTCCAGTAAAAGTAGTAGAAAAGCTGGTACCAATACTGACACAACTGGTGAAAAAAGTGAGCAAACACATAGCTAAGACCTCAAGCGGGTCCCAGAATAATTCTGGACCAAAGAATCCCCTGATGTAAGGGTACTGAAAGGTGTGAGGGCAGTGAAGATAAAGTCATAGGAAGGGGCACGGTTGCCCCATGCAAAACAATACCCATTGTCCAGAGAAGCAGATGAGGGAATATACTCGACACTGCATGCACTATGGCAGCAAGGCATCATACAGACATCCTCATCGCCATGCAACATGGCTATATATCTGATAAAGAAATTGTAGGATGGATTGTGGAGATTTATACCGGATTTACACCCTCTAAATGATGTAATGAAGGCAGTTTCCCCTGGTACCGAAACCAGCTACGATGCTGTGCAGCATCCCAGCAAAGGCAAAGTACTTCACACTAATAGACTTGAGGAATGCCCTCTTCTCCATTCCATTGCACGCCGGCTCACGATACTTGACAGCATTCACGTACCGGTGCACTGAGTCAAACACACTAGACAGCCCCAGGGGCACATTGAGTTACCTAACATTTTCAAAAGAGTGATCTGAGTAACTCAAACATGACAAGCAAAGTGATCCAATACATTAACGATCTGCTAATATGCAGCAAGACTGAGGAAGAGTGTAGGGCGGATTCGGTCCACCTCTTAACATTATTAGCAGAAAAGGGGTAGAAAGTGGACAAAAGGCAACATTGCAATACTTTCAGGAGGAGGTTGTGTACCTGGGACAAATAATATCAATTGAAGGGTGCAGGATAATACACGAGAGGGTAGAGGCAGTTCATTCAACAGCAGGTACACACACAGTGAAGGAAATGCAGAACTTTCTGGGGTATGCAATTACCTAAGGGCATGGGTCTTCGATTACTCTACCTACATGAAAGCTTTATTGACGGCCCTTCAAGGAAGGGCAGAAAGAAAAAAGGGAACTAAAATGGACATCTGAAATGAATGAAAGTTTTGCAGAACTAAAAGAAGCATTGGCCCATGTGCCAGTGTTGTCCACTGCTAACTATAAAGAGAAATTCTACCTGTTTTCCCACTCAGACGGGTTAGTGATGATGATGTTGCCCATACAGAAGAAGCCACGAGGACACAAGCCACTGGCTTACTACAGTGGCATTTTAGACCCACTGATGCAGGGACATTTTCCCTGCGAACAAGCGCTTGTGGCTGCAGCATTTGCAATAGAGAAGGCAGCGACCATCACCATGGGGTGTCCCGTAGTACTGTACGTGGAGCACTCATTATTTGCCATCTTGAACAAAATCAAAAAGCCCACTGATGACAGAGCGCATCAGAGTATGAGGTGATACTGACAAACCGAGCCATTGAGGTAGTAAGATGTTGTGTGGTAAACCCAACAGCATTCATAGCAGAACCTGCAGAAGAAGGGGACTATGTGCATGACTGTGCAGCACGTATGGACAGGATGGAAGAGGACACAAAGGTCAAAGAAGAAGAAATATAAGCGGCAGACATGGTTTGTATTGATGGGTCATCTGGAAGGAGGCATGCTGGAGCTGCAGTTGTGTGCCACAGAAACAGTGAATAAGTAATAGCGTGCCAGCAACAATTAACATCGCATTATTCAGCGCAGGCAGCAGAGTTAGTAGCGATGATCAGTGCATTGAACATGATGGAAGGGCATGCAGCTAACTTATTCTCAAATTCAGCCTACATAACATCCACAATACATTCAGAATGGGAGAGAACGGGCTCAGGAGAAGTGGTGGGTCCCTAGTATAACATGCAAAGCTGCTAGGGCAGTTGATAGAAGCTCTGAAATTGCCAGTGGAAGTAGCCATAATAAAGTGTGGCCCCCCTCTATGCAGGAATCCATAACAATTTTAGGCACCTTCCAGCGGACCCACGGACTTTTTGAACTCACTTGGTGCCCTAGTACCTTGGTAAGTGGGGGTGTGAGACATGCATGTACCAGCTGTAGTCACACATGGGAGCCGGACGGAGGGGGAGGAGGCCAATAGCCATGAAAGAGAGGGGAACACGTCCGCTGACACACTTAGGGATGGTATGGAGAAATGGATGTGCCTGAATATTGGTCTTCTTAATACACGCTCCCTAACCAAACATGCCATCAACATTAAAGACATGATATCCCGCCATAATTTCGACATACTCTGCATAACAGAAACCTGGCTCAAAGACCCTGTAGGGCCCACATGTGAGCAGGCCATTCCAGCAGATTACACTATTTACTTCGACAATAGAGTACGGGGTAGGGGAGGTGGTGTAGCAATTATTGCCAAGAACAGTCTCAAACTCTTTAAGGTATCTATAGGTTTTAGCGGGTGCGAAGCATTACACCTCAAACTGATCTTCTCCCGCAACAATTGTCTCAACCTGATAGCTATCTATAGACCACCATCATTGGTCTCAGATTTTTCATTGGAACTTTGCTCCCACCTAAACACCTTGAGATCGGTCAACGCGTCCACGGTTGTCATGGGAGACTGGAACCTCTGGCGAGGTAATAAGAGAGACAAAGGGGCCATAGCACTGGAGAAAGCTCTGAATAATCTCGACTTCAAAGTCCTTAATAAAGATCCCACCACTCCCCAGGGAAACCAGCTGGACTGGCTGTGTGGTCACAACATCCTCTTACAAAACTGCAGCACCACTCCCTGCATATGGAGTGATCATCATTTGATATTAGCCAATCTAAAGCTGCCATGCTATACACACAAGCAAAATCCTCATATTAAGGCAGAAATCAGAAACTTCAAAAATTTAAACGAACTCCAGCTCAAGCCTTGCTTGGAGAAAATTCGGCGCTCTTTTCAGGATCAGGACGCATGTGCCGATCTATTAGATAAATATAACAAACACTTAGTCGAGTTAGTAGAAACTGAGGCGCCACTCACCACCAAACTAACCAGGGGGAACAGTAATAACCAAAAATGGTACACACCTGAGCTTCTTCTACTGAAGAAGGAAAAACGGATCCTGGAAAGAAAATGGATCTCAGATAAATCGGTGGATAGTAAAGCAAGCTGGAAAAGGAAGGATAGGGAATATAAAGAGAAAATCAAGACAGTCAAGGCTAATTTCTTTAATACCGAAATTGAGCATGCTGATAACAACACAAGCAAACTCTTCAATATTTTGAAAAGCATAGAAAAACCTGCATCTCTTACTCCCCCTTTCACCCCATCCAAGGAGGACTGCAACATGGTGCTTAATGCATTCCAAGCCAAAACAGAAAAGGCGAGGCAAAACATTATTAAGGCCAGATCTACCCCTAACCAGGAGATCCGCCCCACTGAAGGGAATGTACCGGTCAGGGAACAACTTTTTAAATTTGACCCCATCTCAGAAGCAGATATGCTAGAGGTACTGAATAACATGAAACCTACTACCTGTGCAGAAAATGTCCTGCCCCCCGGCATTATTCTTCAACACAAGGATATATTTGCTCCCATCCTTCGGAGAATAGTGAACGCGTCTTTTCAGGAGGGTATGGTGCCTAAAGATCTGAAGAGAGTTACCATCACCCCTCTCGTCAAAAAAGCGGGACTAGATCCCAAGGATCCCGCAAATCTCCGCCCCATTACCAACTCGAATTTTGTTCTCAAACTGTTGGACAAGGTAGCCACACAACAGCTCCAACACTTCGTTGAAGAACAAGAGATTCTGCACCAACAACAATCCGGCTTTAGAGGATCCCACAGCACCGAAACAGCTATGCTAGATTTGCAGAATCAGATGTTGACAATGTTGGACGATAACAAACTGGGGATGCTGATGCTTTTAGACCTCAGTGCAGCTTTCGATCTAGTGGATCACAGCCTTCTTATGAAGGCGCTTAGGGAGAGCGTTGGCTGCTCGGAGGGAGCCATCGACTGGCTCTTATCCTTTCTCTCTAACCGCCAAGCGAGAGTACACTGGGGTAATAGTTTCTCCGACTCTTGTGACATCCTATTCGGAGTGCCCCAGGGTGCTAGCCTATCCCCAATGCTCTTTAACATTTATATGCGCACTCTGTGCACCCTCCTGGTGAAAGCCGGAGTGTCATTTACTAACTACGCAGATGACACCCAACTCATATTGGAGTTGGGGGGTAGGAACCACGCCACAGATAGTGAAATGCTCACCAAGGTTTATAAGCTAATTGACGACTGGATGCTGGCAAACTGGATGTGCCTGAACGACTCCAAAACCGAATTGATGTTGTTTGGCTCCAGTCGTCAGTTGGAAAAACTGGGAGCAGAGTACAACTCTTTTCAAATTAAAAATGCCACCATCCAAGTGGTTCCCAAGGTGAAGACCCTGGGCATGATGGTCGATTCAGCTGTCGACTCTCACGCCCAAACCAATTTCCTTCAAAAAAACTCAGCTTACTATCTTAGGCTCATGAAAGCAATCAAACCATTGCTTAATGAAGCAAACAGGGCAACGATAGCCAGAGCCATTATTCTCTCACGGCTCGACTATGGGAATGCCCTGTTGTTGGGGGCCGCTTCCAAGGATCTATCCAGTTGTCAGGTGATCCAGAACAACGCGGTCAGAATAGTAAAAAACCTGAAAAGGAAAGACCATGTTACTGAAGAGAGGCTAGCGCTGCATTGGCTCAGGGTTGAGGAGCGCATTAAGTTCAAAGCCCTCTGCTTGGTTCACAAATGCCTGTATGGCACAGCGCCTCCCTATTTGAAAACACATTTAAGGCCCTACAACCCCACCAGAAACCTACGCTCGGGTGGAAAATGCCTTCTGCACGTGCCCAAGTTTAAGCTAAAAACAGGGCTGGGCAGATCCTTTCTTGTGCTGGCTCCCAAACTGTGGAACAGCGTCCCTGAATCACTCAGGTCCGAAGTCAGCCACCCAGTTTTTAGGAAGAGGCTGAAAACATACCTCTTTAGATAAGAACTCGTGGGCGCAGGACCTCTTTTAGAGACCGCGTCGCTCTTTAGCTAGCTGTACCATTCGTCCGTCCCATACGTGTTGTTTGTCTCCAGTCTCGCAGTATCAGTGTTCTATGTACAAGCGCCCTGATGCCCGTGGGCTACCGGCGCTATATAAAAACTAAATACATACATACATACATACATACTAAAACCCGGTAAAGACCTAAATGAATGTGTGTCTTATAGACCAATTTCTTTGCTCAATATTGACGCAAAACATTTATTCCAAAATTCTAGCAAATAGACTAGCAAATATTCTCCCCAGAATTATCGAGGCAGACCAGACAGGCTTCATTTTGGGTAGGAGTACCGGAGACAACATCCCGAGGGCCCTTAATATAGTGGAGGTGGTGGTGTTGGATCGGCGCAAACTGGCCATATAAGCCTTAAATGCAACTAAAGCCTTTGATAAGGCAGACTAGGCATGTATGCGTCTAGCCCTTGAAGCACTCCACTTTGGCCTTTTATTTTGTATAATGATCCTAGCAAATGACAGCACCCCCAAAACAAAACAATCCTCGGGGTGAATAAGAAATTCTCAGCCCCCATTTTGCTCTCCTGTGGTACACGACAGGGCTGCCGCTCTCCCTGTTAATCTTCGCCCTCATCATGGAACCCCAGGCTCAACAAATCTGTGATAACACCTCCATCTCAGGGTTGACAGCAAAGGACAACCACTACAAAATATCACTGTATTCAGACTTTATAATGCTCTCACTCACCAATTGTCAGGGGTCCTTACCAATGGCCCTAACAGAGCTGGAATGCTTTAGGAAAGGGTCAGGATTCACAGTTAATTATGTGAAATCAGGGGTTCTGAGGTTGGGACTAAATCCAGAATAAATAGATTGTCTCCAAAGGGCCTGTCCACTGGAATGGAGCTCCAAATCAATTAAATACTTAGGGGTACACATAGTAGCAAACCCAGAAGATCTCTACACATCCAACTTCCCCGCCTCTTTAGTGACCTAGAAGCTGATCTGAAGAGATGGACAACTCAAGAGATCTCACTCATGGGGAGAATTACGGCATTCAAAATTACTTTGCTCCCCAGATACCTATACCTTTGCTCGGCTCTACCAGTGGATATCCCCCTGAAGCCGCTTGCTGAATTACAAAGACAGATCTCCCAATTTATCTGGAAGGGGACAAAATCACTCATAGCAAAGAAGGTGATGATGGCTAACACCAAATGGGGAGGGATGGGATCCCCAACCTTTGCAACTACTATGCCACAGCACAATTGGTAAACATGCTTACCTGGTACTCTCCTGCAAACCCCCCGAAATGGGTAGCCATCGAACAATCCAGGCTCCTCTGACCTCTTAGCACTCTACCACATATTACACAAGTAGCATGTAGGAGCTGGACCAATTTTTTATCCTCCACTAAAACCACCTTAAAAACCTGGCACTGGGCAATAAAGAAGAAAAGGACCCACAAAGGGAATATGCCCCCTGTCCCCAGTCTTTCACAATCCAGACTTCTCCCCAGGCCTACAATCAGCTAACTTGATAGATTCTCCATGCTGGAATCGGACAGGTTTGCTTACATGCAAATTTGCCACTAGATTAGGCATCTGTGTATCAAACAAGGGGCCACATCTGAGTTTAGCGCCTTGGAACTGACTTACAGATGGGCCCGAAAGGATGGGGTCACCCCATAGAAGACCAAACATGGTTGCATATCGGGACCAGGAATAAAACCATCTCCAAATGTATTACCAACAAAGAATGTGCCATACCAATGGTACTTCCCCGCCCAATATGCTTGCATCACTTTGAGAAATCGCTGGACCCCGTCTGATGGAGGAAATGTGGTGCCCCCAGCTCCTACTTTCACACGTGGTGGGATTGCCCGGTGGAGCAATCCTTCTGGCATGCAGTAATTAAAGCAATTGAGGCCATCACCCAGACAAGATCTGGGTCATCCTAGTAGCAGAAAAGGTCACAGCAACTAAAGAGGGTACGCTCCACTGTTTCACTCTCATATGGACACCAGTCCTGGACTATGAACAGAACTAAACAGCCCAAACACATCAACCACAGACAACAAGACTCTTCCTGAAGACAACCCCATATCAACAACCTTCCCCTCCATCCGAGGAGAGCCATGCCCCTAATTACTAAATAGCAAATGTACTAATATGCTCCACCAAGCTAATAATGATGATGTATTCCGCAACTGTTTAAATAAAGTTATTTTTTAAAAAAGTGTGCCGCCCACACAGGTGAGCAGGACCAAAAATCATTGGGCAATGAAATGGCAGACAGAGCAGCAAAAGAAGCATCCTACTTACCGGAGGGAAGTATGAGGCTGTAGACAGGGGCAAAAGGAAAAATTAGAATAATGGTGGCAGAGAGAAAGAAGGGAGAAGAGGAAGAATTGGGGGAAAGTTTCAACACAATACCAATTGTTCAGATTATAGAGCTGCAGTGTGAAGCCCAAAAAAAGGAAAAGGGCTTATGGATGCAACTTGGATGTTCCCTCTCACCCACTGATTTGACCTGGAGACAGAATAGCACGGGGAAGCCTGTGATGCCCATAAAATTACTAAATGTAGCACCCGAACAGCTACACTTTCCTGCCCACGTATCCAAGGAGAATATAGCAGCAGAAATAAATGAAGGCTGGTTTGTGCCAAATTTACATGAGTAGGGGGCAAAATTTGGGTGAAATTGTGTGATGTGCCCAAAAAAAAAAAGAATTTCACTGTTGGGCATTGATAGTTTACTTATTTATAATTTTCATTCCATAAGGTCGGGTATCTATGCTATATACCCGCTCACCATCACGGGCATGGCCAACTAAAAAACTAATAAAGCATGAACAATAACTAATTTAGACAGTCCATAAAAATAGAAACTGTGTTTATTTACATGATATGCGAAGGACATGTATCTTCTTCGTTATGGTTGCCTATTTGAAGTCGTCAAACAGTTTGTAGATATCTCACAACTATTCGCGTGAGTTGGTCAATACTGTATTTGAGAGGATTTTTTCTTCCTCTAGATCTAATTCTCTCTGGATTCCTGTGCTCACTCTTTGTGCTGTAGTGATTGTTAAGACCACAAGGACCCTACTATACTTGGTAGCTATATAGCTAAAATTCGTAGTGTGTTCTTTGTCGCCAGAAACAGACACGGCTTGTTTCTAGCTATCAATCCGGCCAGAATAATATTGGCCTTAAGGTATTCCCGTAAAAAGTGTCCATGTAATTCTGTCCAACAATTTTTCTTTTTTAGTTTCAGGAGTTCATCATTCATGTTGGAACTGAAAATTGTTTGATTAGTGCCAGTTGGATCAAGCAATGAGGGGCCTCTAATTACCTCTGAAATTTGTAATTCTATGTAGCTCAGGGTTACATTGTCTGCCATCCTTGAGTCTCAAATTAGTAATGGTCAATCAATGCATATGGTGATGAGCAGTGTCAGCTTCAATGTCACCCGTCATCCCCGAGATGGGAGAGCTGAGTGGAGGGGGCTAATAAAGGACTGTGAGACCAACAAATATGTCTGCACTTAGCAATTTAATGTGACCCTAAGCAACAAGGTTGCTAGAATAGTTAACTAAGGCAGGGTTAAGCCCTTCTTCCAATGGTGGCTGGGATAAAGAATTTGCACAACAAAAGAATTCCACCATTGGGCATTCATAATTTACTTCTTTATGTATAAGGTCGTGGATCTACACCTGATATCCTGCTCACCATCACTGTCACAGCCAACTAAAAAAAAAATAAAGCAAGACTAGTTCAGACAGCCCATAAAAATAGAAGCTGTGTTTGTTTACATGATATGCGAAGGACATGTGTATCAACATGCAACATCAATTTAACACATTCAGTGACATTTACCCCAGGGACAGTACCTTCGGCCTTTAAATAGTGTTACATAAAAATAGAAAGAAAGCCCACAGGGGGTGATTGGCCTTAGTCTTGGCGGTACCAAGATTAGTGCGAAGATAAATAGAAAGAATTAAGAAATGAAAAGACAAAGAAATCACCTAGTTTGTGGTAGGATACGATACAAAGAAACTTGATTTCTTGTTTCTCAGTGGTTCCATCGAAACTAATGTATCCAAATGTGTTCATTCATTTGGTTTTATTTTTGTGTTTATATCGAGCTACAAACATACTTCCTTGTTACAATCAGACATTGAAAAAAGCCATTAGAAACTATGATAAAGAGCCTAATCTTTCAAATCCTGGTGTGAATTTTTAAATTGTTTTTTATTTGCTTCCCTACATATTGTAACCCACGTGGGCATTCAATGCAGTAAATCACTTGGCTAGTTTTGCAGTTAGTCAAACTTTTAAGTGTCCACAATCTTTCACCTATTCTAAAGGTTTTAATTTTTCTTGTAAATTTGCAGGCTACACAGTTGCCACATGGAAAGTGACCAGTGACAACACAGAGGTTCCATAGTGCAGTGTGGAGTGCTTCTTTGATGAACTGTACCACTTTGATGAGTGTACCAGTTTGTCACAAAGGTTTTTGGCCTTTTGAGGGCAAATCGTGGTAGTGGTTCTTCTGGAAGATTAAGCTGTACCAGTGGCCGGTGTTTACTTATCAGTGTTTTTTTACTTGAAATGTGTGCATGTCATGTGTGACTACATATGTAATTTTTTTATTGCAGTCCTCTTCTGTCTGGTTTTTGGGAGTCAGAAGGGTCTCTCTGTCTGTAAACCTTGCCTGTTTTTTGGACCTGGACGTCAGTTTTCTTGTATATCCGAGCGCTTTCAGCCTTGCATTTCAATTTCCCATTGTGGTGTGTGATCATCAGATCTAGGTAGTGGATTTCCGAATGGCTGTATTCCGTTGTAAATTGAATGTTATGGTCACATTCATTCAGCAAGTGAGAAAAGATTGTAGTCTTTCCTCTGAGTTATCCCATATGAATGCCACGTCATGTATATATCTTTTCCAACTCATAACCTGTTCCCGGAAAAGGGTTCTGGTCAGATATGACGTGTTCTGATTCATAACTGGCCATGAACAGTATTGACAGACTTGGGGTGAATGCAGCACCCATCGCAATCCCTTTGGTCTGTAAATAAAACTGTTGGTTAAAGATAATTTCTTTTTACATAGAGCTAGAGTCATCAGCTCTAATGTAAAGTTGTGAGGGACCCCTGTCTGTAAATTGCATGCATTCCTGATGTTGCCGTATGCATTCAATGGCTTGGGTTTTTGGAATGCTTGTAAATAAGGATTCAATATCTATTGTGACAAGTAGTTGGTTATCAGGGTCAAAGTTTTGTTGTTCAAAAATGCTGTTACTATGCATTGTATCTCTAAGATATGTTTCTGTTAAGACACTCATGGGTTTCAGGAATGTGTCAATAAATGTGCATATGGGTTCCAAAATTGTACCATAACCCGATGCGATCGGTCTTGCGGTAGGATCTGCTGAGTCTTTATGAATCTTAGGAAAGGCATAAAAGGTGGAGGTGCGTCCTTGGGTACTGTTGAGGAATTCTGCTCCTTTTCCATCAACCAGCCCCTTTGGACTCCGTAGGCAACTGTCTCGGAGATGCTGAGACAAAGATCTTTTGTAGGGTCCTTTCTGAGCAGTGTGTAACTGAGCGTCATTTAATAGTACATAAAAGGAGATGACCTGAAGCGTGCTTTTGCACAAATTAATTCCTCTTTGCCTTGCAATTACTTTTTTATAGAAGGCACAGAAATGATGGATAATTTTTGTAAACAATTGGCCCTTTTTCAACATGGCAAATCTAGGAAAGTGTTTAACTCATGGTTCTCGCAAGATCTTGTTTTGAAAAGGTGACAGCTGATATCCCTGGAAAATATATGGAGGAAGAGAACTGACCATAACCTACAGTTGATTAAGATCACCCCAAAAAAATGATAAAAAGGCTATTTTTGAAGTCAGATCAAAATTTCTTAGGGATAAGATTGAGAAAACTACTAACAGGCCACAATCATTATACTGTCGTTTCATATTTTGTGGAACCTAAGTGTGCTTCGGCAGCGTTAGAAGCGTCTCAAATACAAGTAGATACCTTTAATGACTATTTTGTAAAAAAAAAAAGAATTAATTTGAGAAAAGATTGTTTGATCTTTACCAGTAGCGTCTGAGGAGCAAATGGAGGATAGGGAGGTTATTAATCCAGATTACTAATTATCGCAAAAACCTTTGATATTTTCAAAGGTTTTGGAGGACACAGTATATTCATTATCCTCCAATCTGAAAACTACAAATGATGCACTATTTGTGATACCATCATTGGTAGCAAAACGGCTTGCATCAGATATCTCTCCTTTTATTACAGAATTTGTGAACAAATATCTAACTACAGGTATTGTACCTACAAATCTGAAAAATGCAGTTGTTACTCCACTGCTGAGGAAAGTGAACTTAGACCCAAAGAACCTGCAAAATTACAGACCAGTGGCAGGGTTACCATGGCCTGGAAAACATTTGGAAAAAATTGTTATGTCACAGCTGCAGGAATATGTGGAGAAGGAGGACTTATTAGATCCCTTACAATTAAGTTTTTGACCAGGAATAGGTACAGAAACTGTTTTATTGACAGTTTGAGGTGATCTCTTGGAGACGGCAGATCAGGGGGACATATCGCTTCTGATCATGTTGGACCTGACTGCGGCATTTGATACGGTAGACCATAAGATCTTGTTGAGTCGCCTTGAGGAGGTCGGAAAGGTCTCTGTAAAAGCCTTACAATGGTTTAAGTCATTTCTATCTGGAAGAGAACAAAGGGTTACATTTGGAGGATTTCTCTCTGATTCCCTTATGCAGAACTGTGGTGTTCCACAAGTTTCCTCACTCCCCCCTCTCATTTCCAATTTATATATAAAACCTCTCATGCATATCTTGAGGAAACATCAAGTTAAATCCCACTCATACGATGATGATACTCAAGTATATCTGAGTGTTGAGAGATCGGAGGAGACTTTCGAAATAGTGGAACACTGCTTAAAAGAGATCCAAGCATGATGAACGCTAACCAGCTGTTGCTAAATGCTAATAAAACAGAGGCAGCATTGTTTGGTTCCAAGCATCATCTGCTGCATAATAAGCAGTTAACGTCACCATGCCTACTGGGCTCCGAATTTAATTTTTCTTCTAAAATAAAGATGCTGGGCTCTATCTGGGAGGATAACATGGGGTGTCGAGCACAGGTTAGTGTGAAGGTGCAGTCTGTGTTCTACACCCTATGGATGCTAACACAGATCCTTCAGTTTATAGCAGATTCGGAACGGGTGACAGTCGTGGGGACTCTCATTAACTCCCTACTGGACTATGGGAATGCTCTGCTGACAGGAATCCCAGCATTCCAATTATGGAGACTGCAAATAGCACAGAATGGAGCAGTTAGATGAGTGTTAAGGTTGGCTAAATCTTCCCCTATCTTTAATTTAAGGCAGTCTCTACACTGGCTAGCTGTGAAGGAACGCATAGATTTGAAAATTCTCTGTTTCATGTTCAAATGCGTAAACCAGCTAGAACCAAGCTATTTGTTGGATAACATAAAGATTTATACCCATGGCCATCAACTACGCTCATCTGATGAGCTGTTGTTGCAAGTGTCATGGTCTAGATTCCTGAACAAAGAGGACCAGAGGTTCAGAGTTTATGGTCTAAAACTCTGGAATAGCCTCCCGAGAGCTATTCGAGAACATACATCTCTCATGGGTTTCCGAAAGGCTGTAAAGACCTATCTTTTTTCTTAATTGTAACCCTGAAGTCTAATCTCTTATGTGTGAAACAGCTGAACAGATAACACATTTATAGGTAGCTGATTTATTGCTACTTGATACATCTACGCCCAGATACGATAAATTTCGTCAGGAGCACGTCTACAAGTAAATCAAATCAAATCAAATCAAACCATCTTTTGATATTCAGCAGGTGTCATCATCACAATGCCTCCCCCGTTATTAACCGGTTTCATTGCTAAATTTGTATTACCTGCCAGTGCAGGCAAGACTTGTCTCTCCTCTTTGGATATATTATGTTGGAGAGTTGCTTTTTTATGCTTGAGTTTGTTATGGTCACTCAAAATGCATTAACCAAAGGTCAGGATATCCCTCAAAACCTGATTATTCAATGGGGTAAATGTAGATGGTGGGTGGAGTCCTGAGTCTATTTATCTCACGTGATCCGGTTGGTCCTTTAAAAACGTGTATAGTCTTACAGTCCTTGGAAAAGTACAGACCTGCATCTCTGTGTCGAACCAGTCCATGTGTTTGGACAGTACGAATGAAAGGCCTTTGGACAGTATGGACACCTGAGCTTGAGACAGTTCTATTTCCGCTAGATTAAATATCGACATAGTCTGGGGATCATTAGTCACTGGAAGGACCCTCTCCTCTGTTTCATTCATCTCCTTCCTGTTCCGTATGGTTGTATCCATGATGGTGGCCCCCCATTGTCTCTTCCAAATCCTCCTCTTCCTAAAAAAGGGGCTGGCGAAGGTGGATAATTCCTTAAGGTCGATAGTTGATTATATCTGGTGTTCTCTTCCGTTGGAGAGTGGCTGCTTGAGTCTGAGAAGGTCACCCACCTTCTTCTACCAAAAGGTCTTTGTTGTGTAGATGCAGATCCTTGTCTGTTCAGTGTTTCCAAATAATTGTCTGCTGTATAGGGATATATTTGTTCCAATTTGAATTCCCTAATCTCTTTTGCCAATTTTTTTGTTTTGTCTTCTTCATTATGGTAGCAGATTTGAAGTTGTCAAACAGTTTGTTGATATCTCGTAATTGTTTGAGTGTGTTGGTCAATACTGTATTTGAGAGGAATTTTTCTTCATCTATATCTAATTCTCTCTGGATTCCTGCGCTCACTCTTTGTGGCGTAGTGACTGTTAAGACCATAAGGTACCTACTAAACTTGGTAGCTATATAGCTAAAATTCATAGTGTATTCTTTGTCGCCCAGAAACCGGCAGGGCTCGTTTCTAACTATTAATCCGGGCGGAAAAAAATTGGCCTTAAGGTATTTGCCTCAAAAGTGTCCATGTAATTCTGTCCTAAAATGTTTCTTTTTTAGTTTCATGAGTTCATCACTTGTGATGGAACTGAGAATTGTTTGATTAGTGCCAGTTGGATCAAACAATGAGGGGCCTCTAATCAGCTCTGAAATGTGTAATTCCGTGTAGCTCAGAATTGCATTCTCTGCATCCTTGAGTCTCAAATGAGTAGTGGTCAATCAATGTATGTGGTGATGAGCAGTGTCAGCTTCAATGTCACCCGTCATCCCTGAGATGGTAGAGCTGGTTGGAGGGGGCTAGTAAAGGACTGTGAGACCAAGGAATGTGTCTGCACTTAGCAATTTAATGTAACCCTAAGCAACAAGGTTGCTAGACTAGTTAACTAAGGCAGGGTTAACTGCTTCTTCCAATGGTGGCTGAGGTAAAGTACTTGTACAACAAAAAGAATTCCACTGTTGGGAATTCATAGTTTACTTGTTTATCATTTTAATTTCATAATGTTGGGGATCTACACCTGATATCCGCTCACCATCACTGGCATGGCCAACTAAAAAACAAATGAAGCACAAACAATAACTGGTTCAGACAGCCCATCAAAATAGAAACTGTGTATCAACATACAACAACAAATTAACACATTCAATGACATTTACCCCAGGGACAGTACCTTGGGTGATTAAATAGTGTTACATAAAGATAGATAGAAGCCCACAGGGTGTGATTGGCTTTAGTCATGGCTAGTATCACTTGGTGCCAAGGTTAGTGCGAAGATTAATAAAAATAATTAAGTCTGTGGTAGGATAGGATACAAAGGAACTTGATTTCTTGTTTCTCAGTGGTTCCATCCAAACTAATGTATCCTAATTTGTTCACTCATTTGGTTTTATCTTTGTGTTCATATTCAGTTACACACATTCTTCCTTGCTACAATCAGTAAGTGGTATAAACCATAATAAAATATGATATGTAGCCCAATTTTTCAATTCCTTGTATGTATTTTTCAATTGTTTTTTATTTTCATGCCTACTATATCTTGCATATACTATTCTTCAATTTCTAGAGCTCATTTTTCTAGAATAGGGTCTCCTAAAGTGTTTGTAGCATCAAGGTGATCTGGGGGGACTCCTGGATTCTTGGCAGGCACCCCTGAGGTGGCACGTTTCGGCAATCAAGAATATGAATGAAATCAGCTTCATCAGGGCAACTCCATGGACCCAGTGAATACATTTATGTGCATTTTAGTGTCATACCTTCCCTGCTAAAGCCCACTGCTGTTGCGACTGTCTACCTGGTCCCTTCTGAGTCATACAGAGGCTAGGACCTCCCTTGTCCAGTCTGCCTAAGCACCCTCCCCGTACCAGCACTTGCCTTCGGGCACCCTTCCTGTACTAGACTGATGAGTCTGGTTCACCCCCTCCTCGCACTAGTTCTCCCCTAACCTTCCCCCCAGCGCAATTGCCCTCCAGGCTGTGCCTAGCATTTACTCAGCCCCTGGGTCTCCTTCCCCCCCTGCTCCCACCTCCCCCTCGCCTTACCTTCACTTTCCTCTGACCTGCCCCCCTTTGCACTTCCATCACTGCACTTGCACGATCCGAATATCACAAGGCCTAGTAGGACCGCTTATGCTGTTTTATCCTCCTCTGTTCCCCCCTTAGTCTTGTGGTGCCTGGAAATACTTTCTGCTGTACAAGCACCATGCAAATGTTCAATAAATAAATAAAATAAACATTGCATTAACTCAATGTTTGGTCCTAAACCCAGCATCATTGTTACCAACTCCAGTGCAGGGGCAGCCAGATGACTCACCCGACTCGACTGTGTGGCGGTGACGGATTGCCTGGTAATGCTTTATGCAGATCTCTCCGATGTTCCACTGCCAGATCCACTGGATCTGAGAGCCAGAGTACTTTGTGGATGGATCATGTTTCAGAAATCAGAGTGGCCAAGTGGTCTCAGGATATGCAGTATGCGCACCAGGACAAGTAGTGGAGAGTGGGAAATTACTGGAAGTAACATCAGCGCAAGTGGCCGATTTAGTAGCCCTTATGAGAGCCTGCCGAGCAGGGGCTCAGCAATCAGTGAATATTTATACATATTTGAGATACGCTTTTGGCGTAGTCCGTGACTTTAGTAAACACTGGAAGCAGAGGGGATTCATGACTTCAACCGGGACACCCATTAAAAATAGCCAATTGGCCTCATTACAACCCTGGCGGTATCCGTGCCTGTCAGACAGGTACGGCTGCCGCTGGAGTTGTATTTTTTCCGGCCCCTGGCAATGGGGACGTACAGGGCCATTCCGGGCTTTGGCGGACCCTGTATGTTCCCATTGCCTTGGGCCGGAATCCATTACTCGCCATTCCCATTCGAGCCCCATAGGGCTCAAAGGGAATGGGGAGGTCGGATGCACCGGCACCATTTATAACGGTGCCGGTGCATCCGACATGCTGTGCTCGCGGGTGCATTTCTGCCCACCAGGTCTGACCTGGTGGACAGAAAGGCACCCGCGACCGCAACTCGTAGTTTGCCAGTCTGGAAACTGCGGTACCGACATGCATACCGGTACCGTAATTCCAGGACCGGCAAACTTATAATGAGGCCCAATATGTCCTAGCGTTGTTAGATGCTATCATGTTGCCTGAACAGATTGCTATCATCAAATGGATAAGAAAAGGGAGCCGGTTGCATGAGGCTCAAGAATATTGTCAAAGATGGGTGATATGTTTACAAAATAAGGTGGGGAAGAGTGTGGCGATCAGACCCGGGGCACAACCTCCTTCATATGTCCCCATTGGTTGGGTTACAAGTTGATTTTCTCCAACTGCCAACATTTTATCAATGGCAATGCCTACTAGTAATAGGATGTTCTTTCAGGATGGGTGGAAGTGCACCCTTGTAAAAAGGCAGATGCAGTGACATCACAAACATTTTGATTTGTGTATCTGTACTCAGATGTTGGATCCCAGTATGTATTAATAGGGATCAGGGAACTCATTTTGTCTATAATATTATCAAAACACTGCTGTCTACTTTGAAGTTTCAGCATAATTTGCATTGCCGGCACCATCTGCAATCAGCCAGGGTAGATGAGAAAAGAAATGGAGTATTGAAAAATTAATTAGCCAAACTATGCCAAGAAACAGGGTTGAAATGGTCATAAGCCTTCCCACTAGTTCTGTTCAGCATTAGAGGTATATCCTCTAAGCCAGCCCCACTAAATGCCGCCATTTCGGAGAATTACTGGAGGTGTACATATGAATACACCACACAAGACCCAACCCAGGAGTAACGCCCACGTGTCTGATCCAACCCGCCGGTGACCCCTTTGGAGGGAACGTCAGGAGGGACCGGGAGCGGTGGAGGGAAGGGTCAACCTTACTATGAGGACTATACGAGCGTAATAGGAAGGAATGAAACCTTTCAAGGGATACAGGTGGGAATAGCTGGGGAGGAGGGCGGGTGAGGCATCCGCGACAGCCACAGCCCGCTCAAGAACTCTTTGAAATGGCCTGATTGAGAACACATTGGATCCCCGCTGGGGCAAAGACCGGGGGGCCCTGCCGCACTCGTTGGTTCTGGCTATAGAACAAGGGGAATATTTTGTTTTGAATGTTTTGTTTTGGTTGTCTTGATTGGCATGGATGTTTATTTTTGATATATTGCTAACTACGTACCAGAAAATCAAATAAACAGAGTTTAAAAAATAAATAAATAAAAGAAGTATACCCTTTAAGAAAACAGAAAACAGGGTTGAGTCCATATGAAATCCTGTATGGCTGAACTATGAGATTAACTGTATCACCGCCTGTGAAAAATGTACCAAACAATTTACAGTTATCAGATGATCGATTGTTGGAATAGGTTAAGAAATGAATGTCCTCTGTCCGTCTCATTCACAACCAAGGGAACAAGACTCTCCAGGTCAATCCTTATGTAACCAATGCGCTTGCCTTGGAAACAAGACGAAGTGGAGCAACACAGGTTTGATCTCTGGGTCTGCGCTTAGAAACCTCTGGGTTAAGCGCGTTATAAATAACCAATTATACATTATATAAATGATATATTCCTTACAGCCTGACAGCAGTGTCCTGATAAAGGTTCACTAGAGAAAGGCTACCCTAGCTCAAGGTGAAAAGGGCCCTATCTGATCCTACTGACTTCTAATTCAGCCGTGAAAGTTCAGGGACACCCAACATGGGTGCATGTAAGCCACTGCAAACAGGCGGTAGCCCCAGCAGTGTAGCTGCTATTGTCTGGCTGATCTGTCTAACATAGTTTTAGGAGAGCATGATTCGATTGTACAAGTATATTGGCAAGGAAGAATTTGACTAACGTTGTGACATCGGAAGATGTCAAAG
Organism: Ambystoma mexicanum; assembly: GCF_040938575.1. Classification (NCBI taxonomy): domain Eukaryota; kingdom Metazoa; phylum Chordata; class Amphibia; order Caudata; family Ambystomatidae; genus Ambystoma; species Ambystoma mexicanum. The sequence continues at coordinate 283,606,172 of NC_090927.1, forward strand.
TCTGGCCGTCGTATAAGAAACGATGGATAATACAGTGGCAAGGAGGAATATGCAATCTAAATGGATCATGGCAATGTGGGATAGACCTTTGGTTGGGATTTATACCACGGCCAGCAGAATGCCCAGTGGGGGTTGTACCATCTCTTTGTGAAGCTCTACCTAATTGGATGATTGATGAAGACTATTTCAATGATTCGAACTCCCCAATTGGAGAGCCCACAAGAAAAACCCCAACCTAAACTTAGAAATAGAGATACTAGTACTTTTACAAATATACCTATTAGCGTAACTGAAAAAACTATGACAGTGGATTGTATCCTGAACCGTCATGTTTCTGATTTGTTATATTATTGTGGCTCTATTCTCTCTGACAAGAAAAGAAATACAATTATTTCAAAAACAATATACTCATATAAGAAGTGGACTGGGACCACTGTAGTGACAACATGTAGAGACCTTGGTGGTAATACAAGGGTTTTATGTCTGTTTGCCGACTGGAATTATTTCGATTATATGATATGATATGATGTGGCACTTATAACGCATCTGTACACGAGTGTTTCTAGGTGCGACAAGACAAGGAGGGGGAAACAAGGGAGGACAAAATATGGATCTTACTAGACCTTGTGTCATTCAGATCACGCAAGCGCGGGGAAGAGATAAGGGCCACTTCGATTCACAATCGTTTGCCACTCTTTCACTTTTGTCAACTCTCAGCTGGGTACCTTACTGAGGTCTTCGATTGAGCACACATGCAGTGCTGGACCACTCTGTCAAAGGTATTGTATCTTGGTTTCAAAGTTCAATCACTCACCTGCAGTTCAACTTTACTCGCATTGGTTATCACACGCGTTTCATACAATGTTCATTCCAGTGCTTGCCATACAATGTTGCCGCTTGCAACCTTGGCTTCAACACAGACTGGTCTTGCATCGGTCTCCCCAACTCACCGGCTGTGTTGATCTCACTGACGCTGCTTTGTTGTGTGAGCCAATGACAATACCACGGCAGCTAGCGATTCTCCTCACCTTGATTATTGACACGGGAGGGCCCCGGGTACCTCTGACACACAATGCAGGATTACTCATGCCTGGTTTACTGGTCTTACCCCGGGTCACAATGGACCATGAACCAGGCTGGTTGGTCAAATGCAATATTTATTTATTTATTTAAAATTCAAAAGAAATCACACACTTTTTAATATGAGGCAGCAATCACCAATGGGGTGATAGTTACAAATGGGTATGTGCACAATGCACTGGGTTTGACTTTTTAGTGGAGCATATACACAGCACAGCAGAATAGGAGCACTCTTGATTTAGGACAGATAGCACCCAAGTTAGAATGTCCCCCTGCAATGTTCCCTCAACCCACCAATGATCAATTCTGAGTGGATACAAAGAGGCAGCAGAAACTGAAAACGGAATCTAAACCTGACCTTCCCTCCCCAAATAAGAGAGAAAGCAGATTTTAAACCCCTTGTAAAGTGGTGAAATTACACTCAGAAATTGATAAATCAATAATGAATGTGTGTTGAAAACCTTGAAGCAATATCATTCCTTACTAAAGCAACAATGCAAAGATACTAACAATCCCAAAGAATGGAGTACCAAAAGAATTCAGTTCAGAAATGAGTGGAAAGTTTAAAACAGATTGTAGTCAAATAACACGTTTAAAATTTACACTTTTGCAATTCTCGCCTAAAATTACCCAAACGGTTTTTAATAAAAATGGGTGAAATACACTGATTCAGAGTTTTTATACTGGGGAATAGATATATATCACAGGTACCAAATGGAATTGAAAGTAAGTCTCTAGCTGGTAAATTGAAAGAGTTATGCAATATAGAAGGAGGCGCGCTTTGAGTAAAAGGAAGGGTGAAATTGGAAAGGAAATCAGTTTGGGAAAAGAACAGTTTTACTTTAACTAGATTTAATGACTAAGAAAAGAGGAACGCCACCCGTGAATTCTCTAAGTTACGCTGCAGATGTGACCCTTCACGCAGTTTACCCCTTTTCTTTAAGAAAATTACTTTCTTTAATCAAAATATCGCTAAGGGCATATGGGCTATGCAAGACAGAAATTAAGAGAAAAGTAGCGCTGAAGCTTGGAGATTAATGACAAAATGCACAGAGAATTCTGACAGTTAAACAAGTTATCAGGATAAGGATAGATGGACTTATAGAATGGGATAAGGACAAGGCAAGACAAGGTATACTAGGGATGTCTATGGGGTGATGAAATACTCATAATCCACTTTTTAGTTTTGGGCTTTTTGGACAGTCAACCGGGTCTGGTCACTACACGGCAGGACACCTGGCAAACAGCTGTGTGGTTCTGGTCACCGGCTGGCAAGGACTGGGCGGGCAATTCTGGTTACTGGATACTACAGAAACAAACATGGGGTGTAGAGGTGCACTCTTATTTATTTGCAAACTGTGGCTGTTCAATGGTTGAATAAAGTAACCCTTAAAGTTGTTACAATTTAGGTTCTCCTGTGTGAGTCTTGGCTAAGAGACCATACAATAGAACTAGAGAAAAGGTCCACCATTAACTTGGTGGGCAAACACAGGGCACACTTGTATCTGATGAACATCAGTAAATATTATATACATGTTTAAAGAAAATATACTATTTAATTTGATTTAAGTTGCTTTACTTCAAGACAACAATTTTTTCAAGATGTTTTGTATCACAGGTACAATTTCCAACAAATAAATAAATAACTTGTGCATTCCACAAGACAATGGTTTCAGCAATATGCTGTCATTATAGACAAACAGATTTATAACATTGGTTTTTCCTTAATCACAACACATGAAATTACCAAGATATATAGATAAATGCAAAAGAATTTTTCAAAAACTAATCATGTGTTATTATGTAGATGAAAACGGTAAAGGATTCTCTGTGCCACATGAAAATCTCCACTCTCAATCCACCAGCATATGTGAACATGGTGAGCATATTGTGATGCCTTATAAAAGCAGATGAAATTACCGTGGAGTGGGACCCAGCGCTTCTGTAGAGCGACTTGGTCCCACTCGCGGTTCTTGTACACATAAAACACATGATTCGTTTTTGAAAAATTCTTTTGCATTTCTCTATTAGGCATCAGTGTCTAACACCTAGAGGATTTCACCAGCTAGTTGATCCTATATATCTTGGTTCAGTTACCATTGGCACTTTAAGAACACAGGTCAGTTGTGTTTTCGTTTGACTATTTCACAATCTTTTATAAAACCTAAATAGACACGCTTTAATTAAATTAAATATAAGTCCTATATTTTTATCTTTATTTCAACTTACAGGAAAAGTAAAGCTTGAAAATTGTACCTGAAGAAGGGCTAGTCCCGAAACGCGTCGTACATTCTGTTTTGTGAGAACTGTAATTTCATGTGTTGTGATTAAGGAAAAACCAAAGTTATAAATTTGTTTGTCTATAATGACTGCATATTGCTGAAACCATTGTCTTGTGGAATGCACAAGTTATTTATTTATTTGTTGGAAATTGTACTTGTGATACAAACCATCTTGAAAAAATTGTTGTCTTGAAGTAAAGCAACTTAAATCAAATTAAATAGTATATTTTCTTTAAACATTTATATAATATTTACTGATGTTCATCAGATAAAAGTGTGCCCTGTGTTTGCCCACCAAGTTAATGGTGGACCTTTTCTCTAGTTCCACTGGATACTACAGATCATCAGGATAGCAGGATGGCAGCGGCATGCAGTTAGTGGCAGCAAGCCAGGCTGGATCAGGATGCACAAGGTACCACAGCTTTCCGCTTGTTAATGGGATATTTAGTGGGTGTTCTTAGATTTGAGGCCTTGCTGGGAATGGGATCAGCACTCTTGGGTTTTGCAGTGGGCCCCGGAGTAGGATCAGCAATGCTTGGCTTTGTGGTTGGAGTCTGGATCTGGAAGATGACGGGAACAGAAATGCAGCGCAGGAAATCAGGAAGAGTGTGTGTGTAGAGTCTGGTCAGGGACCCTTATTTATAATGCCTAGTGACATCATCAAAAGATAGGCTGGGCAGGGTTAGCTAAGCATGACTCTAAACTACTTGGATTGGACAGTGGTGCTAATCTCCGCCTTGCTCTCAACTGGTTGTATTTCCAAGGGAATTATGTCAGATTTATGAGGTGAGTTTTACAATGTCCAAAAACTCCCACATTTACTTTACTTAAAATACGATTTTGCCAAAAGCATACATTTATACAATTGCAGTCTCTTAGCAAATTATATACACAGGTTACCTATTATGTGCAGCACATATCAGTCCAATCCTCCAGTCCGTGGACCTTGTTTCGCCCTTCTGATGTTCATTCCAGTGCTTGCCATACAATGTTGCCGCTTGCAACCTTGGCTTCAACACAGACTGGTCTTGCATCGGTCTCCCCAACTCACCGGCTGTGTTGATCTCACTGACGCTGCTTTGTTGTGTGAGCCAATGACAATACCACGGCAGCTAGCGATTCTCCTCACCTTGATTATTGACACGGGAGGGCCCCGGGTACCTCTGACACACAATGCAGGATTACTCATGCATGGTTTACTGGTCTTACCCCGGGTCACAATGGACCATGAACCAGGCTGGTTGGTCAAATGCAATATTTATTTATTTATTTAAAATTCAAAAGAAATCACACACTTTTTAATATGGGGCAGCAATCACCAATGGGGTGATAGTTACAAATGAGTATGTGCACAATGCACTGGGTTTGACTTTTTAGTGGAGCATATACACAGCACAGCAGAATAGGAGCACTCTTGATTTAGGACAGATAGCACCCAAGTTAGAATGTCCCCCTGCAATGTTCCCTCAACCCACCAATGATCAATTCTGAGTGGATACAAAGAGGCAGCAGAAACTGAAAACGGAATCTAAACCTGACCTTCCCTCCCCAAATAAGAGAGAAAGCAGATTTTAAACCCCTTGTAAAGTGGTGAAATTACACTCAGAAATTGATAAATCAATAATGAATGTGTGTTAAAAACCTTGAAGCAATATCATTCCTTACTAAAGCAACAATGCAAAGATACTAACAATCACAAAGAATGGATTACCAAAAGAATTCAGTTCAGAAATGAGTGGAAAGTTTAAAACAGATTGTAGTCAAATAACACGTTTAAAATTTACACTTTTGCAATTCCCGCCTAAAATTACCCAAACGGTTTTTAATAAAAATGGGTGAAATACACTGATTCAGAGTTTTTATACTGGGGAATAGATATATATCACAGGTACCAAATGGAATTGAAAGTAAGTCTCTAGCTGGTAAATTGAAAGAGTTATGCAATTTAGAAGGAGGCGCGCTTTGAGTAAAAGGAAGGGTGAAATTGGAAAGGAAATCAGTTTGGGAAAAGAACAGTTTTACTTTAACTAGATTTAATGACTAAGAAAAGAGGAACGCCACCCGTGAATTCTCTAAGTTACGCTGCAGATGTGACCCTTCACGCAGTTTACCCCTTTTCTTTAAGAAAATTACTTTCTTTAATCAAAATATCGCTAAGGGCATATGGGCTATGCAAGACAGAAATTAAGAGAAAAGTAGCGCTGAAGCTTGGAGATTAATGACAAAATGCACAGAGAATTCTGACAGTTAAACAAGTTATCAGGATAAGGATAGAAGGATTTATAGAATGGGATAAGGACAAGGCAATACAAGGTATACTAGGGATGTCTATGGGGTGATGAAATACTCATAATCCACTTTTTAGTTTTGGGCTTTTTGGACAGTCAACCGGGTCTGGTCACTACACGGCAGGACACCTGGCAAACAGCTGTGTGGTTCTGGTCACCGGCTGGCAAGGACTGGGCGGGCAATTCTGGTTACTGGATACTACAGAAACAAACATGGGGTGTAGAGGTGCACTCTTATTTATTTGCAAACTGTGGCTTTTCAATGGTTGAATAAAGTAACCCTTAAAGTTGTTACAATTTAGGTTCTCCTGTGTGAGTCTTGGCTAAGAGACCATACAATAGAACTAGAGAAAAGGTCCACCATTAACTTGGTGGGCAAACACAGGGCACACTTGTCTTATGAACATCAGTAAATATTATATACATGTTTAAAGAAAATATACTATTTAATTTGATTTGAGTTGCTTTACTTCAAGACAACAATTTTTTCAAGATGTTTTGTATCACAGGTACAATTTCCAACAAATAAATAAATAACTTGTGCATTCCACAAGACAATGGTTTCAGCAATATGCAGTCATTATAGACAAACAGATTTATAACATTGGTTTTTCCTTAATCACAACACATGAAATTACCAAGATATATAGAGAAATGCAAAAGAATTTTTCAAAAACTAATCATGTGTTATTATGTAGATGAAAACGGTAAAGGATTCTCCGTGCCACATGAAAATCTCCACTCTCAATCCAACAGCATATGTGAACATGGTGAGCATATTGTGATGCTTTATAAAAACAGATGAAATTACCGTGGAGTGGGACCCAGCGCTTCTGTAGAGCGACTTGGTCCCACTCGCGGTTCTTGTACACATAAAACACATGATTAGTTTTTGAAAAATTCTTTTGCATTTCTCTATTAGGCATCAGTGTCTAACACCTAGAGGATTTCACCAGCTAGTTGATCCTATATATCTTGGTTCAGTTACCATTGGCACTTTAAGAACACAGGTCAGTTGTGTTTTCGTTTGACTATTTCACAATCTTTTATAAAACCTAAATACACACGCTTTAATTAAATTAAATATAAGTCCTATATTTTTATCTTTATTTCAACTTACAGGAAAAGTAAAGCTTGAAAATTGTACCTGAAGAAGGGCTAGTCCCGAAACGCGTCGTACATTCTATTTTGTGAGAACTGTAATTTCATGTGTTGTGATTAAGGAAAAACCAAAGTTATAAATTTGTTTGTCTATAATGACTGCATATTGCTGAAACCATTGTCTTGTGGAATGCACAAGTTATTTATTTGTTGGAAATTGTACTTGTGATACAAACCATCTTGAAAAAATTGTTGTCTTGAAGTAAAGCAACTTAAATCAAATTAAATAGTATATTTTCTTTAAACATTTATATAATATTTACTGATTTTCATCAGATAAAAATGTGCCCTGTGTTTGCCCACCAAGTTAATGGTGGACCTTTTCTCTAGTTCCACTGGATACTACAGATCATCAGGATAGCAGGATGGCAGCGGCATGCAGTTAGTGGCAGCAAGCCAGGCTGGATCAGGATGCACAAGGTACCACAGCTTTCCGCTTGTTAATGGGATATTTAGTGGGTGTTCTTAGATTTGAGCCCTTGCTGGGAATGGGATCAGCACTCTTGGGTTTTGCAGTGGGCCCCGGAGTAGGATCAGCAATGCTTGGCCTTGTGGTTGGAGTCTGGATCTGGAAGATGACGGGAACAGAAATGCAGCGCAGGAAATCAGGAAGAGTGTGTGTGTAGAGTCAGGGACCCTTATTTATAATGCCTAGTGACATCATCAAAAGATAGGCTGGGCAGGGTTAGCTAAGCATGACTCTAAACTACTTGGATTGGACAGTGGTGCTAATCTCCGCCTTGCTCTCAACTGGTTTTATTTCCTAGGGAATTATGTCAGATTTATGAGGTGAGTTTTACAATGTCCAAAAACTCCCACATTTACTTTACTTAAAATACGATTTTGCCAAAAGCATACATTTATACAATTGCAGTCTCTTAGCAAATTATATACACAGGTTACCTATTATGTGCAGCACATATCAGTCCAATCCTCCAGTCCGTGGACCTTGTTTCGCCCTTCTGATACATTTTGGTAATTTTGAGCATGAAGGATTCGGGCTAAATTCTCCCGAGGGATGTATGTACAAAAATGTATGTTTGCAACATTGATACTTTTCGATTTATCCTCAATACTTTCTGTCCCCAATGTGTCAGTGACTTCTACCATATCTCAAAAGAAAGCACAACAAAATCACTTTTAAACTGCAACATTTTTACAATTTTCCAAAGTCTTGCTGCATAGATAGAAGTATTTAATGTTTATTCCTGAAATAGTCCTTGGGAACAAATGGCAATCCATTTGTCCCTGGGTGATTTTTTTTCTTTCCTTCAACTGCTGCCAACTGTCCTTTCCTTCAGAGCAGGGTGGGGGTTTCTCCCTTGATTGAAATTTTATTGCCCTTTCACACTTCAGACTTCCTTCCCTGGGAGCTTCATTGTCAGGGTCCCAGCCGAGACGAAAGGCTGTTCAACCCTGTAATTATCAGGGGGTTGCAGTATCTGCTGAGAGAGAGCCATCCTTTTGGTGACACCTCTCCAAGCAGAAAACCTGTTTTTCAACTTGCAACTACATCCACCATAGTTTTAACCTTTATTTTCTGATCTTAGATCCAGAATTAAAGCAAGCCTGTTGCATAAAATAATCAATGTTATATAGTCTCACCAGCAAAAAACCCCTTCATATTGCTAAAGACTGGCAGGCTTTCATTCACCAGTGTACTGTTCCAAAACATGGGCATTTGTTTTTCATTAATTTGCAAAGGCCTATTTTTTTACACGTGGTGCAGCTGGCCTTCCTTCTTAAATTTGACTTTTCATCGCCAGCAGCTTCAGCTTGGTCTGCAGCACAGATACATTGAAACAGACATGGCTCAGCTAGTTAGAGTCTCTCTCTGAACAGCTGAGTTATGGATACTTTTGCAAAGAAAATGACTGTGTTTCCTGTATAAGTAAAAGTGAAGTTCCTGGTTGATTTTTTTTTAGAGTTGGTTTGACAGGGCTCGTCAATTCGGAATCATGCCTGGTTTTGCTGAGGCACAGTGAAACACACAGGGCTTGGTAGGGCTTATTAATCACAGTGGCTTTAAGGAACAGAAGGAATTAGCATCAAAGCCGCATTTTTTAAAGGTGAAAAAGGGTTTAATCCCTCTTTGCCTTGCAATTACTTTTTTAAGGAAGGCACAGAAATTATGGATAATTTTTGTAAACAATTGGCCCTTTTTCATCATGGCAAATCTAGGAAAGTTTTTAACTCATGGTTCTCGCAAGATCTTGTTTCGAAAAGGTGACAGCTGAGATCCCTGGAAAATATATGGAGGAAGAGGAGAATTTACCATAACCTACAGTTGATTAAGATCAGCTAAAACAACTATAGAAAGGCTATTTTTGAAGCCAGATCAAAATGTCTTAGGGATAAGATTGAGAAAGCTACTAACAGACCACGAGAATTATAATCAGTCGTTTCAAATTTTCTGGATCCTAAGTGCACTTCGGCAGCGTTAGAAGCTTCTCAAATACAAGCAGATACCTTTAATAACTATTTTGTAAAAATAATAGAATTAACTTGAGAAAAGATTGTTCGATCTTTACCAACAGAGTCTGACGAGCAAATGGAGGATAGGGAGATTATTAATCCAGAATACTCATTAACGCAAAAACCTTTGAAATCTTCAAATGTTTCGGAGGACACGGTATATTAATTTCTCTCCAATCTGAAAACTACAAATAATGCACTATTTGTGATAGCATCATTAGTAGCAATACTGCTTGCATTGGATATCTCTCCTTTTATTACAGAATTTGTGAACAAACATCTAACTACAGGTATTGTACCTGCAAATCTGAAAAAGGCAGTTGTTACTCCACTGCTGAAGAAAGTGAACTTAGACCCTTAGAACCTGCAAAATTACAGACCAATGGCAGGGTTACCATGGCCGGGAAAACATTTGGAAAAAATAGTTACGTCACAGCTGCAGGAATATGTGGAGAAGGAGAAATTATTAGATCCATTACAATCAGGTTTTCGGCCAGAAATGGTTAAAGAAACTGTCTTATTGACAGTGTGAGTTGATCTCCTCGAGGCAGCAGATCAGGGGGACATATCGCTTCTGATCATGTTGGACCTGACTGCCGCATTTGATACGGTAGACCAAAAGATCTTGTTGAGTCGCCTTGAGGAGGTCGTAAAGGTCTCTGTACAAGCCTTACAATGGTTCAAGTCATTTCTGACTGAAGAGAACAAAGGGTTACATTTGGAGGATTTCTCTCCGATTCCCTTATGCAAAATTATGGTGTTCCACAAGGTTCCTCACTCTCCCCTCTCATTTTCAATGTATATGTAAAACCTCTCATGGATATCTTGAAGAAACATCCAGTTAAATTCCATTCATACGATGATGATACTCAAATATATCTGAGAGTTGAGAGATCGGAGGAGACTTTCGAACTAGTGGAATACTGCTTAACTAGAGATCCAAGCATGGATGAATGCTAACCAGCTGTTGCTAAATGCTAATAAGACAGAGGTAGCATTGTTTGGTTCCAAGCACCATCTGCATCATAATAAGCAGTTACCGTCACCATGCCTACTGGGATCCCAATTGGATTTTTCTTCTAAAATAAAGAATCTGGGCTGTATCTGGGAGGATAACATGGGGTGTCGAGCACAGGTTAGTGTGAAGGTGCAGCCTGTGTTCTACACCCTACGGATGCTAACACAGATCCTTCCGTTTATAGCAGATTCGGATCAGGTGACAGTCGTGGGGACTCTCATTAACTCCCGACTGGACTATGGGAATGCTCTGCTGACAGGAATCCCAGCATTCCAATCACGGAGACTGCAAGTAGCACAGAATGCAGCAGATATATTAGTGTTAAAGGTGGCAAAATCTTCTCCTATCTCTAATTTAAGGCAGTCTCAACACTGGTTAGCTTTGAAGGAACGCATAGATTTGAACATTCTCTGTTTCATATTCAAATGCGTAAACCAGCTTGCACCAAGCAATTTGTTCAATGAAATAAAGATTTATACCCCTGGCCGTCAACTACGCTCATCATCTAGAAACCTAAACAAAGGGGACTAGAGGTTCAGCGTTTATGGTCCAAAACTTTGGAATAGCCTTCCGAGAGCTATTCAAGAACATACATCTCTCATGGCTTTCCGAAAGGCTGTTAATTGTAACACTGAAGTCTAATCTCTTGAACAGATAACACATTCAGCTGATTTATTCCTTTTTGATACATCTGCACCCAGATACGATCAATTTCGTCAGGAGCGTGTCTAAAAATCAATAAAATCAAATCAAAGCAAACCATCTTTTGATTTTCAGCAGGTGTCATCATCACAATGCCTCCCCCGTTATTAACCGGTTTCATTGCTAAATTTGTATTACCTGCCAGTGCATGCAAGACTTGTCTCTCCTCTTTGGATATATTATGTTAGAGAGTTGCTTTTTTGTGCTTGAGTTTGTTAAGGTCACTCAAAGTGCATTTTTCAAAGGTCAGGATATCCCTCGGGACCTGATTATTCAATGGGGTAAATGTAGATGGTGGGTGGAGTCCTGAGTCTATTTCTCTCATGTGTTCTGGTTGGCCCTTCAAGAAAGTGCATAGTCTTACCGTCCTTGGAAATGTACAGACCTGCATCTCTGTGTCGAACAAGTCAGTGTGTGTGGACAGTACGAATGAAAGGCCTTTGGACAGTATGGACACCTCAGCTTGAGACAGTTCTATTTCCGCTAGATTAAATATCGGCATAGTCTGGGGATCATTAGTTACTGCAAGGACCTTCTCCTCTGTTTCGTTCATCTCCTCCCTGTTCCATATGGTTGTGTCCATGATGGTGGCCCCCCATTGTCTCCTCCAAATCCTCCTCTTCCTAAAAATGGGGCTGGGGAAGGTGGATAATTCCTAAAGGTCGATAGTTGATTATATCTGGTGTTCTCTTCCGTTGGAGAGTGGCTGCTTGAGTCTGAGAAGGTCACCCACCTTCTTCTACCAAAAGGTCTTTGTTGTGTAGATGCAGGTCCTTGTCTGTTCAGGGTTTCCAAATAATTGTCTGCTGTATAGGGATATATTTGTTCCATTTTGAATTCCCTAATCTCTTTTGCCAATTTTTTTGTTTTGTCTTCTTCATTATGGTAGCAGATTTGAAGTTGTCAAACAGTTTGTTGATATCTCGTAATTGTTCGAGTGTGTTGGTCAATACTGTATTTGAGAGGAATTTTTCTTCATCTACATCTAATTCTCTCTGGATTCCTACGCTCACTCTTTGTGGCGTAGTCCCTACTAAACTTAGTAGTTATATAGTTAAAGTTCATAGTGTATTCTTTGTCGCCCAGAAACCGACAGGGCTCGTTTCTAACTATTAATCCGGGAGGAAAAATATTGGCCTTAAGGTATTCGCTTCAAATGTGTCCATGTAATTCTGTCCTAAAATGTTTCTTTTTTAGTTTCATGAGTTCATGACTTGTGATGGAACTGAGAATTGTTTTTGATTAGGGCCAGTTGGATCAAACAATGAGGGGCCTCTTAGCAGCTCTAAAATGTGTAATTCCGTGTAGCTCAGAATTGCATTCTCAGCCATCCTTGAGTCTCAAATGAGTAGTGGTCAATCAATGTATGTGTGATGAGCTGTGTCAGCTTCAATGTCCCCTGTCATCCCTGAGATGGTAGAGCTGGGTGGAGGGGGCTAGTAAAGGACTGTGAGACCAAGGAATGTGTCTGCACTCAGCAATTTAATGTGACCCTAAGCAACAAGGTTGCTATTGCTAGACTAGTTAACTAAGGCAGGGTTAACTGCTTCTTCCAATGGTGGCTGGGGTAAAGTACTTGTACAACAAAAATAATTCCACTGTTGGGCATTCATAGCTTACTTGTTTATCATTTTAATTTCATAATGTTGAGGATCTACACCTAATATCCGCTCACCATCACTGGCATGGGCAACTAAAAAACAAATAAAGCACAAACAATAACGGGTTCAGACAGCCCATCAAAATAGAAACTGTGTATCAACATACAACAACAAATTAACACATTCAATGACATTTACCCCAGGGACAGTACCTTGGGTGATTAAATAGTGTTACATAAAGATAGATAGAAGCCCACAGGGTATGATAGGCCTTAGTCATGGCTAGTATCCCTTGGTGCCAAAGTTAGTGCAAAGATGAATAAAAGGAATTAAGAAATGAAAAAACAAAGAAACCCCCTAGTCTGTGGTAGGATAGGATACAAAGGTACTTGATTTCTTGTTTCTCAGTGGTTCCATCCACACTAATGTATCGTAATTTGTTCACTCATTTGGTTTTATCTTTGTGTTCATATTCAGTTACAAACATACTTCCTTGCTACAATCAATAAGTGGTATAAACCATAAGAAAATATGATATGTAGCCAGTGTTTTTCAATAACTTGTATGTATTTTTCAATAGTTTTTTTATTTTCATGCCTACGTATGTCTTGCATATACTATTCTTCGATTTCTAGAGCCCATTTTTCTAGAATAGGGTCTGCCAACATGTTTGTAGCATCAAGGTGATCTGGGAGGACTCCTGAATTCTTGGCAGGCACCCCTGAGGTGGCACGTTTCGGCGACCAAGAATATGAATGAAATCGCCTTCATCAGGGAAACTCCATGGACCCAGTGATCACATGATTACATTGCATTTTAGTGTCATACCTTTTCTGCTAAAGCCCACTGCTGTTGCGGCTGTCTGCCTGGTCCCTTCTGAGTCATACAGAGGCCAGGACCTCCCTCATCCAGACTGCCTAAGCACCCTCCCCCTACCAGCACTTGCCTTCGGGCACCCTTCCTGTACTAGACTAATGAGTCTGGTTCACCCCCCTCCTCGCACTAGTTCTCCCCTAACCCTCCCCCCAGCGCAATTGCCCTCCAGGCTGTGCCTAGCACTTACTCAGCCCCTGGGTCCCCTTCCCCTCTGCTCCCACCTCCCCCTCGCCTTACCTTCACTTCCCTCTGACCTGCCCCCCCTGCACTTCTGTTGCTGCACTTGCACGATCCGAATATCACAGGGCCTAGTAGGACCGCTTATGCCGTTTTAGCCTCCTCTGTTCCCCCTTCCCCCTTAGTCTTGTGGCGCCTGGAAATACTTTCTGCTGTGTAGGCACCTTGCAAATGTTCAATAAATAAAATAAACATTGCATTAACTCAATGTTTGGTCCAAAACCAAGCATCATTGTTACCAACTCGAGTGCAGGGGCAGCCAGATGACTCACCCCACTCGACTGTGTGGCGGTGACGGATTGCCTGGTAATGCTTCATGAAGATCTCTCCGATGTACCACTGCCAGATCCAGACCAGAGTACTTTGTGGATGGATCAGGTTTCAGAAATCAGAGTGGCCAAGTGGTCTCAGGATATGCAGTATGCGCACCTGGACAAGTAGTGGAAAGTGGGAAATTACTGGAAGTAACATCAGCGCAAGTGGCCGATTTAGTAGCCCTTATGAGAGCCTGCCGAGCAGGGGCTCAGCAATCAGTGAATATTTATACATATTCGAGATACACCTTTGGCGTAGCCCGTGACTTTTGTCAACACACGACTATAGAGTTTGTCAACTCTATAGTCGTGTGTATTGAGCCATACATTTTCTAACATATTATTATCTGGATGTTAAAGAACACAATTTTACTTGTATTGTTGTATTGTATTGTTTATTTATATAGCACCTATACAAAGGAAAGTGTTGCAAAGCACTCAAGGAGGGTGGGAACATGGGGAAAAAACAACAGTCGCTCAGATTCCTTGACATTCTGAGACTATAATAGTCTGCACAGGCAGGGTAAGTCCGTAAGATACCTTTAACAGCTGAAACACAGCAAATAGGCCTGACAGCGATTCTGCAGTTTTACCAGTGTAATTAAAGGGTGAAGACAAGGGAGAACAGACAGAGGATCGTCAGGCATGTTGTATTTAGATCGTGCAAGTGCATAGAATGGGCACAGGGAGGGGGAGGTCCAAGTGCACCCAGTCGGCTGAGACTTGTAACACAATGGCACCACTGATTAGTGCAAGTTCCCAAAAGCTCTTCGTAGCAAATTTAAAATGGTTGTGGATCCAAATGTTATTAAGTTCAATAAGACTCAAATCTTGCTAGATCACCATGTGTCTTTAATTTTCTAAATGCCTATACACACATGTCCAATTCGCCAACACGTGTTTCGACCATACCCCGGTCCTTCTCAAGGCTGGGCTATTTATATGCAGTTTAGTTTAGTTTAGTCGCAGGTGCACACCCCTGCCAGTCTCACACCTGTGCTGCCTTCTGGGCAACCCCCTCACCTGGGGACTGTTTTCTCTATCCCTTCAGTCCCACTACCAGCACTTGACACCTGCTGGCTGTACTTTTACTTACTGTTATTTATTCTATTATCCCTTGTACTGCACTGTCCCCTCCCCATTACCCCTGCACTTTCCCCTTCCCCCTTCCCATGCACTTTTGTGATCTGAATGACACCGGGCCTAGTAGGATTGTTGTCTTTACCTTCCCTCTGTTACCCCTTCCTTGCCGTGTCGCACCTTGAAACACTTGTGTATAGGCGCGTTATAAATGCCTTATCATAACATATCATATCATTACTTTATTTGCTCATATTGCGCAACAAACCCGTAGGTATCTATGCGCTTTCACTTGAATATGCAACAATTGTTACAAACTGGTAGTAAGATTACCAGGAGAAATTAACACATACATTGACAAAGTGCAGTGCAGAACGAGGAACACAGCTAACTTGTGTTACAGATCAAGTTGCATATCTTTGCATTGAAAGGAGATTAATATACAATTATATACAGTATTCTGAGCATAAAAAAGGAAAACATTTCTAAGGTGATGCTTTCAAGGGCAGTTGCCTAGTGTTGTATATCAATGCGCAAGTCATTTGGAGGGACATAGTTTGAGCATCAGTTTAAAGATCAAGGTGCAATGGCATCTCTAATTGCGCTGGGAAAAGTGCTAGGATTTTACTGTGTTTCTGAAGGACGGGAAGGATGATGCGACTCTTAGAGCGGGGGGCAGAGAATTCCAAGTCTTGGCTGCCAGCACAGGGAAACTGCTCCCTCCAGCTTTGTGCAGCTTGAATTTGGGGATATTGAGGCAATGTAGGTAATTAGTTCTGGTGGGTCTAGAGGATTGCTTCCTGGAGAATTTATTGACCAAGTACTTTGGGGCCGAATTTGACAGACATTTGTGGGTGATCATTAAAGTTCGGAATGTGATCCTATCTTGTATTGGGAGCCAATTGGTATTTCGTCTGGCTTGTGAGAGGTGATCAGCGCAAGGAATGTATAGGGCCATTCTGAGGGCATTGTTTTGCAACACTTGTAACTTGTTTAGGTTTCGCTGGCTGGTGCCTAAGTATAGAGTGTTACAATAGTCCAGTTTGGAAAGAATGGGTGCTCTTACCAATGTGATACAACTGTTGGTAGACAAGAAGGGTCTGCATGCGTTTATCAGTTTGGAAGTATATGCCGTTGCTGAAGCTGTTGCATTTACTTGTCTAGAAAGGGAGTGGATAGAGTCCAGATAGACTCCTAGTGTTTTGGCATCCTTAGCAACTTTAATATAGTTCCCATCAATGTTAAAAGATGTGTATTGGGGATATAATTTATTGAGTCGTTGCCTGGAGCCGATGAGCAATAGCTTGGTCTTGTCGTCATTGAGAAAAAGACCATGCTTGGCCATCCAAGCTTGAATTCTGCTGTAAATTTCATTGAGGAGTGTAGATTCTTTGTCGTATGAGCCTGATAGAGTGATAAGAATTTGCGTATCATCCACATAGTTTGCATATGAAACTCCCAGGTTGTCTAGGTGGTCAAACAATGGCTTTGTGAAGATGTTGTACAGGGTTGGTGAGACACAGGAGCCCTGCGGTACTCCACATGTGATTGGAGAAGGTTCTGCTGAAGCTGATGGAGAAAACACCCTCATGGTTCTGTCTGATAGAAAGGAATGGACCAAAGCAGCAGCTTTGGTTGAGAAGGAGGCTGCTGTAGTAAGGTTAGGATGTTTTGGTCGACTAAATCGAAAGCTGCCGATAAGTCGATCAAGAGGAGTAAAGTCGGCTTTCCGTTATCTTTAGCTTCGTCTAACTGGATTTTTAAACCCAGAAGGGCTGTCTCAGTGCCATGCCAAGCCAATAATCTTCTGGGATTTCCGAAGATCCCCCTCCTTTATGATTGTGGCAGGGCAGATGTCACCTTGGCATCTAGATGCTTAAGGCTCACTATGATGGTTTCAACCTCATTGGAAGTGACTGAGGTGAATTCAAAAAGGTTGCAAGGTTTGGGAGATGAAGAGTGAGGTTTGCTTGGTTTGGAGGGTGAAGAGTGTGGTTCGCTTAGCTTGGCGGTTGATGCAAGGCTGAGTTTTATTGCTTCGATTTGCGCTTTCAGTAGTGCAATTTTGTCTAAAAGTGCCTTTTGGATATGGCCACATCGGAGGGCATCTTTACTGCACGAATCCAGTGGGGAGATGGGTAACTCAAGCTCTTTGAGAATGGTGAAGAGCTCTTTGGAGCTGGACTTGGCATTTTGAATTCTGTTATTGAAGGTGTCACTTTTAGTTTTCAAAATGGCTGCTTTGTAGGCAATAGAGGCAGCGTTGAAGTTTTCCTTATTCTGAGTCGAAGGTTTTTACTTCCTGCTGGCTTCTGAGCATCTTTTAGTTTTACGTAAAGCTTTCAAGTCGAGTGAGAACAATTTGTTTAAGTGTGCTGAAGGCTTAGCTTTTCTTACTTTGAGTGGCGCTAGTTGGTCTAGGGCTTGGAGTAGATTATGATTGTATAGGTCCACCAGCTTGGTAGGATCTGTGTCTAAGGTCTTGTGTGGGTTGGTGATGGGTAGGAAGAGTGGGAGTATATTCTCAAGAGTGATTAGGCAATTATTTCTATTTAAGGCAGGTGGAACTCATTGGTCACTAGGTGGTGTTTGCCTTGCGTCATGGATCTCAAAGGATATGACGTGATGGTCTGACCAAGCGCAATGTGAATTTGAGAGAATTTTTGTATTGCAGTTTAGATCAGCTACCCAATCCAAAGTTCTCCCTTTGCAATGCGTTGGATCAGAGACACGATGTGAGAAGCCAAGTTCTGTGAGAGAGTTTTCTAAGGCAATGGCATTCGCATCAAGCATGTCATGAAGGCCAAGATTCAGATCACCCAAAAGCAAGATTTGGGACCTAGGTTTGGTATTCTGGTTGAGGAGGTGTGTGACATCTCCCTCAAAGGAAAATATAGGGCCAGGTGGTCTGTATAGAATGTGGATAAGCAATGTGCGTGCAGCTGATAAGTGGAGTTCAACTGAAAGGAGTTCTCCAGATGAGATTGGTTGACTATCAAATTCTCTAATGCCAAGAGTATTTTGGCTATAATTGCAACTCCACCACCTCTACTGGTGGTTCTGTCTGCTCTGATGATTGAGAAGTTTTCAGGTACTGCTAGCATGATGGAGGGACCCACTGCTGGGTGCAGCCATGTTTCTGTAACTGCTAAAAAGTCTAAATAATTGTCTACAATGAGGTCTGCTACATCTAGCGCATGAGCGATCAGCAACCTGGCGTTGATGAGTGCTTCTTTGATGTGAGAGGCTTCGGTGGGCAAGGGAAGTACTGAGAGGATAGGTTTCTGAGCCTGTATTGGCACAGTGTTGTTTGTGCTACTGAAATCAGTATTGACTTCTGAATATTTAGTTGAGGGAGTCTGGTATCGAAAGGTCTTCTTGATAGTGGTGCGGGAGCAGAGTGTCACATTTCTGCACATGGTGGAACATGGTATCTTAGGGGTAGGCCTAGAGGCATAGCGTAGTAGCCATTGACTCGGAGTGAGAGGGTAGTTGATGCTCTCTGAGTCTATATTTGGTCTAGGTGATTGGCTAGGTGCGAGAGGAGGAAGGAATGTTGTGGGTGCAATGGTGTTGAAGAGGGGTGGAAGAGTTGCCATGGTGAGAGTGACCACCCTGAGGTTAGCCATGAATTCTGCTGATGTGGGATGCTAGCCGCAAATTCGGGCGATTGGGTGTATTTGAGAGGATGCTTAGGAGACTAGAGGATGCAGACTAGAGTTGCTGTCACACATACAATAATCAACATGTCAGTAGCATGTATCCAACAATATATGGTCATGCAAAATGTTTTAGTTTGTCACATGATGCAATGAGAATTAATGATGATTGACAGAAATTTCCAATGAAAAATAATAAAAAAGGATATTTGTAAAAAGAGACGGACATAAAGGATTAGCGCGGGGACGTATGGTAAGGGTGGGGAGACAAAACAGAAAGACAAATACACTTCTAATAGTGATACAATATACTCAATGTTCACCTATTAGTAGATAAAGTTGCCTACTATAAAATACATTAGTATTTGTGCCACTTTCACAGGTGCACACCCTCGTCGTGATTGTAGTGACTGGCACATTAGCTGCCCTGATATTCTCAGCTATGCTGTGCCTTGAGATTATTAATCACCTTTGTGACCTATGTGATGCTACCACCATTGGCCTATTCATAACAATGTCATTACTGAATCTGAAATTGTTTCACCATTCTGCTGCTCACTTTGTTTTAGAATTAACTTATTATTGGTATTTGGATTGGTCTGTGTAAAGATGCCCTGTGCCTGCAAAGCGAAATATATATAATGTCTACTAAAAATAGTTCATGGTATGTATAGCTGTGTATTGCCACTCTAACTGTTAAAAATGCCAACCTACTGTATCACTCTGTACTATACTGACAGTGACATGTCTTTACCATAAACAGCTCATTTGGTTGTCTGTGTATACTTTATCAGTGAAGTTAAGGTGCCACATTAATGTTAAGCTTCCAACCTCATTGATCATCAAGGTTATGCTAGCCATATTAAAACATACCTGTTCCCAAAGTTCTGGTGCACTAAAGCAGCCTCCTGTCTCAAGTCCCCTTGTTATAGAGGAACTTATTACCTTACTGGTGTCCCGCGTGCTAATTGCTGTGGGCGCCATCTTAAATTTGTGTATTCATGTTTGTAAACACAGTGACATCACACACAGAGTGTGTGACATCATACATTCACCCATTAGCATTACGGTTTAGACAAGATAATACATGTCCTCAATAACGACATATATTATTGAATTGTACATACGAGTTGAGTGGTATTGTATCAGATTTCTGCTCAATTCTTTGAGATCCTACACTTAGAGACAAGGCAAGATGATAGCTGTGCTTAATAATGTCATACTTTTTTAAATATAGAATTGATCATTACAGTGAAGTAGTATGGTATGGCACGTCTCCCTTTTTTCTTTTACGATCTACATCCTTGATTACATTATTTATAACTATTTAAAAACCTGCACTCAGGATAAGGAAAAGCACCTTCAAGGCCACACAACCTCTTACTTATTTGTGTAAAAATGAACTATTCTGCAACGCAACTTTGTTATAGATAGTGAGTCTCAACTCTCTCATTAAAAGTGGACACGAGTTAGGGGTCAGCCAGTCATCCCCTTACTTTTGCCTGATGGTAACCATACCAGATTCTTCTTAATTATCTCAATATTTTTGAGACCTTACTTGTTCTTATGTCTCAATTTCTTCCATATTGCACGATTTATTATTTACATGATTCCCTTCTTGCGTATGTTGGTGAGAAAGAGTCACACACACAAACACATTTCATCAATATATCAACTTGCTGGAACATTACAGGAAATAACAATGATAATGAGTAAAGAATACGGTTAAATAGTTCTAACATAGGTATTTTATGCCTTGTAATATATCCAAGCTTTGTGTCACTGTGTACCTGGTCAAATTTCCAGGTGGTAACGAGTAGTCACAAGACTAATGAAAACAAAGATACACCCTGTTGCAGATAGAGTTTGACATTGTTTTATAGAAAACAAATAACATTTCATGGTCACTGTTAAGACTGATTACTGTTGTATGCATTTTACATATAAGTTTAGCTTCCATTTGCCTGAATAAAAGCACCCTGTCTCCTCCTCTCTTGTCCAAGGAAACTTTTTGCAAACCTATGAACTTAAGAGCCCTTTTATCTTCCGTTTGGTGTGAGTTTTGCCAATGGACTGCCAAAGAAAATCTGAGTATTGGCTCCCAATTGTGGCCATATTTTCACAAATCCGAATTCTAAGTTCTTTTATTGTACTGCCTAAGTAAATCATTGTGCAAATACAAATAATTGCATATACCACATATTTAGATCTGCAATTGATCAGCTGATTAATGTTCACTTTAATTTCTTGTGTGTTCTGAAATACTTGGGTGTTCGAATGAGCAAACCTGCACATTGTACAAGTACCGCAATTAGAGAACCCAACTCTCGTTTGTTGTAACCAACTGATGCCAGGGGTCATCTGTGTATTTGGTAAGACCGAAGCGCTTCATTTGCTTCTCAATGTTAGTGTTATAGTAAAGATAATTTTGGGTGTCATGTCTAGACAGTTCTTAAGGTACTTATCTAGATGTAATAAATGCCAATGTCGGTCCACAATTTTGAAAATGTTATTGTTGTCTTTACAATATTTAGTAATACATTTGGTAGTGTTGTGCAGATAGGCCTTTAATCACCTTAACCCAAACAGGCCACCACTTAGGAAATGAGTACACGGGTGTACATAAAGCAAAGGTATTTTACAATGTTCTGGGGGGCAGTTAGATGTTGTTGCAGAACCAAACTAACCCAAGTATCAACAAACCACATCAGTTCACATTTTTTATACATTTTTGCAAAAGTTAAAACACTCCCAAATACTTTATTGCAATCCACCCCCAAGCATGATTGTATGAAACCATCTTCATAACACACCTCTTCTTATGATTCATCTGTAGTAGGTCATGACGTCAACACATGGTTAAACCTTGGTATTGAAAACATAATTCATCATTAAATTCAATTCAATTCAATATAATTCATTACTAGCAATAACTGGCGTAAGCTGTTTAAACCCTAACCCTTGATTAGCACATGGCTCGCATGAATGTTCTCCAGGATATGAAGAGGCTGGTTGAAGGATTTCTCTTTGTTTTTGATGCTACCTCATTTCCCAGGTTACTGCTCCATTGAAACTTTCCAATCTACAAAAACTCCCAATTCACCGCACAATTGAAACTTCTAAACAGCTTTAGGCACTGGCTTACCCCTGTGTTTTACTACAGACCAGAATAAATAACGGAGCTCCTTCTGTCATGCTCTCAGGCAGCAGAAGATTACATCTACTATCTATAAGACTTATCAGACCACAAAAACTCAGGGCTATTTTATGAAGCTGCTGACAACAAAGGTTGTGAAGTGACTCATTCACCTGTCCTCTGTCCTCTGCCGTGAGGAAACCTGACAAAGTCACTTTAAAAGTCAAAGTGCATTTTGCAAGTGAACCCCAACTACTGCATTTTGATTCATTGTGAAAAGGCTACTATATTGAGCCCCATGTATTTATATTAATGTTTATCTATGTTTTTACATTTAGTGGATTTAATACTTTATCTTGATGCAGGTGTGCAAGCTAATATGTATAAATTCTGGACAAACAGTAACTCTAAAGGTAACATATCCCATCCATAATTACCTACACTCGATGTATATCAAATTGCAACACTGCGCCAAATTTGCCACCACTACCAGTCATCAAAATGGTGCACGCAACATGAACCCTTCATTAACATGGGGACCCTTCCTGACCACCCCAACATTGTGTAGGTCCTTTTCAACTTGTCTTCTTGGTAAGAGGCAGAGGCATTGCTGGGGGGGCGAGCCTGAGGGGGTTATAGCCGTAGGTCTTTTGGTTATAGCACCCGATAGAAGCTCAGGGGCTAAAACCAAAAGGCTAGTCAGCCCTGAGACCCGACAGTCCCGACATTAGCATAGCCACAGATCTTTTCCCGACCTAGCAACACCCCTGGTAAGAGTATTGCTTCCTTTTCTGTCCCTTGGGCTTTTTCCTGGGCTTTCTTGATACAGGCTTCTTTATAATGCAAAATGGTGAAACAATTTCAGATACAGTAATGGCATTGTTATTAAATAGACCAATCGTGGTATCATCCAGAAGTCACAATGTTGATTAAATATCTCAAGGCACAGCATAGCTGAGAATATCAGGGCAGCGAATGTGCCAGTCACTATGATCACGACGAGGGTGTGCACCTGTGAAAGTGAGACAAATACTAAGGTATTTTATAGTAGGTGGTTTTGTCCACTGATAGGTGAACTTTGGGTATATTGTATGTCACTATTAGAAGTGTAATGGCTTAAGTGTAAATAAGACATCAATGCAAAATGATACATTCTTCTTAAATAATTTGTCTTTCTGTCTTGTCTCCCCACCCTACCATGCCTCCTCGTGCCAATCATTTATGTCCCTCCCTTTTTACAAATATCCTTTTTTATTATTTTTCATTCAAAATGTCTGTTAATCATCACTAATTCTCATTGCATCATGTGACAACCTTAAACATTTTGCATGACCTTATATTGTTGGATACATGATACTGACATGTTGATTATTATATGTGTGACAACAACTGTATATGAATAGCACAGCCTTCAGAAGGACCGGGGTATGGTTCAAACACATGTTGGCGAATTGGGCATGTGTGAATAGGCATTTAGAAAATTAAAGACGCAGGGTCATCTAGCAAGATTTGAGACTTATTGAACATAATAACTATAACTTTTGGATCCACAACTATATAACTATATTGAATTTACTATCAAGAGTTTTTTGGGACTAGTGCTAATCATTGTGTTACATGTGTTTGCCATAAATTATGAGGATACCTTCAGGCACCTATCCATTAAGCGCAGCAAAAAACCAGGATACTCCGCTCTTCATCATCACAATTTTACTTGTGTTCCTTATTTTATGTACTCAGGTTTACCCTTGTCTTATTTGAACTTTTAACCCTTTAAGTGCCATGGGTATTTCTCCCCAGTGCCAGAGCCTTTTTTGGTGATTTTGGTATGTGGCCATTCAATGGCTTGTAACTTTTTTGTTACATGAGATATCTCGGCCAAATTTGGCTCCTTTTCTTCCCACATGTAGGCGGTCGTAACGCCACCCAGGAATCCCAGGTTGCTGTAGGGGGGTGAGAGAAAATAAGGAAAATGTGCGAAAATTTTGGGTTTTTTCAAAAAATGCCAATAAAATGATGCACAAAGAAGCCAGTGGTTTTTTCCTTGTAAGAGCTAGGAACAAATGGTTTGCTGTGCTGAGTTCCCCAATGTGTTGGCTTTCAGGAACAGGTTGAGTGGAAATGGAAAAAAATTATTTTGATGGGGATATCAACCGTTTTGTGAGAGGTAGGCGATTTTTGCCATTTTTGCCAATTGGACATGCATGGACGGAATGGAAGAAAAGGGCAGGAAAGCCAAATTGGAGGACAGAAAGGCATATATTTCTGAAAAGTAGACAAAATTCCAAGTTTAGGAAGGGGTGATTTGTATAGGTCAGGCAACAACTAGGTAGGGGAAACTGCCATCGAATGGGGGAAAAGCGGGAAAATGACTGAAAAAAAAGGTATGTGTTGGACATGGTTGGCTTGGTACGGCAATGGCTTCTATGAATTTTGAGAAAAGCAATGCTCCGCTACATTCCCCCGACTCTTGCAGTTAGGAGAGCATACCATTTTTGTAGTGTTTGTACAAAACAAGCAATACCACAAGCCAAACACTGAGCCATGGTACACAGGAGTTTTACGCTCACGGTCTGACCAGACGCACTTAGCATGTGTAAATTGGGAAAACCAATGTGGTGAGGAACGGCAGCCATACATTTTTTGAAAGAGCACAGGCAGACCTTTTCAAGGGTAGGTGACTTGTGCAGGTTACAAAAGTGTATGGTGGCTAAAGCAGCGACTAAATGTAGGTCACATTTGGGAAAAGAAAGGGTTGTGAGACAAAGGGCTCCAGCAAATGGGTCAAAACGTTATGAAAACCACACAAACACAACACATGGCCTACCGTCCCGCGTTCCCACAGGTGTCCCGATGAAAACGGTACCTCACATGTGTGGGTGCACCTACCTGGCCGCCAAGGGGAAAGCCCAAAACACAAGTAACCCCAAGTCTGTTTTCACACCGGAAATGTCACACTCTCCCATCATACAGATATGGGCCTCGGGTGTCCAAGCCACCGAGGAAAACAGGGAACCCCATGCATTTCCGAAAAGAGGACACCCGTGGGAATCCGCAGAGGTATGATATGCCCAAATTGCCCCAGAATTTATTACCCAGACACCCCTGCAAAGTCGGAAATGTGGGGAAAAAAACGCTTTTTCCGTACATTTCGCTCGACGCACCCATCGAAACACGCCCCCAACAACACATGGCCTACCGTCCCGCGTTCCCACAGGTGTCCCGATGAAAACGGTACCTCACATGTGTGGGTGCACCTACCTGGCCGCCAAGGGGAAAGCCTAAAACACAAGTAACCCCAAGTCTGTTTTCACACCGGAAATGTCACACTCTCACATCATACAGATATGGACCTCGGGTGTCCAAGCCACCAAGGAAAACAGGGAACCCCATGCATTTCCGGAAAGAGGACACCCGTGGGAATCCGCAGAGGTATGATATGCCCAAATCGCCCCAGAATTTATTACCCAGACACCCCCGCAAAGTCCGAAATGTGGGAAAAAATACGCATTTTCCTCACATTTCGCTCGACTCACCCATCGAAACACGCCCCCAACAACACATGGCCTACCGTCCCGCGTTCCCACAGGTGTCCCGATGAAAACGGTACCTCACATGTGTGGGTGCACCTACCTGGCCGCCAAGGGGAAAGCCTAAAACACAAGTAACCCCAAGTCTGTTTTCAGAGGGAAAACTCAGACATTCTGCCGACCGGCACAAGGTACAGATATGGGCCTCGGGTGTCCAAGCCACCGAGGAAAACAGGGAACCCCATGCATTTCCGAAAAGAGGACACCCGTGGGAATCCGCAGAGGTATGATATGCCCAAATTGCCCCAGAATTTATTACCCAGACACCCCTGCAAAGTCCGAAATGTGGGGAAAAAAACGCTTTTTCCGCACATTTCGCTCGACGCACCCATCGAAACACGCCCCCCACAACACATGGCCTACCGTCACGCGTTCCCACAGGTGTCCCGATGAAAACGGTACCTCACATGTGTGGGTGCACCTACCTGGCCGCCAAGGGGAAAGCCTAAAACACAAGTAACCCCAAGTCTGTTTTCACACCGGAAATGTCACACTCTCACATCATACAGATATGGGCCTCGGGTGTCCAAGCCACCAAGGAAAACAGGGAACCCCATGCATTTCCGGAAAGAGGACACCCGTGGGAATCCGCAGAGGTATGATATGCCCAAATCGCCCCAGAATTTATTACCCAGACACCCCCGCAAAGTCCGAAATGTGGGAAAAAATACGCATTTTCCTCACATTTCGCTCGACTCACCCATCGAAACACGCCCCCAACAACACATGGCCTACCGTCCCGCGTTCCCACAGGTATCCCGATGAAAACGGTACCTCACATGTGTGGGTGCACCTACCTGGCCGCCAAGGGGAAAGCCTAAAACACAAGTAACCCCAAGTCTGTTGTCAGAGGGAAATCTCCGACATTCTGCCGACCGGCGCAACTTACAGATATGGGCCTCGGGTGTCCAAGCCAGCGAGGAAAACAGGGAACCCCATGCATTTTCGAAAAGAGGACACCCGTGGGAATCCGCAGAGGTGTGATTTGCGCCCATCGCCCCAGATTTTTTTACCCAGACAGCCCTGCAAAGTCGGAAATGTGGGGAAAAAACCGCTTTTTCCGCACATTTCGCTCGCCGCACCCATCGAAACACGCCCCCCACAACACATGGCCTACCGTCCCGCGTTCCCACAGGTGTCGCGATGAAAACGGTACCTCACATGTGTGGGTGCACCTACCTGGCCGCCAAGGGGAAAGCCTAAAACACAAGTAACCCCAAGTCTGTTGTCCATTCTGCCGACCGGCGCAACTTACAGATATGGGCCTCGGGTGTCCAAGCCACCGAGGGAAACAGGGAACCCCATGCATTTTCGAAAAGAGGACACCCGTGGGAATCCGCAGAGGTGTGATTTGCGCCCATCGCCCCAGATTTTTTTACCCAGACAGCCCTGCAAAGTCGGAAATGTGGGGAAAAAAACGCTTTTTCCGCACATTTCGCTCGCCGCACCCATCGAAACACGCCCCCCACAACACATGGCCTACCGTCCCGCGTTCCCACAGGTGTCCCGATGAAAACGGTACCTCACATGTGTGGGTGCACCTACCTGGCCGCCAAGGGGAAAGCCTAAAACACAAGTAACCCCAAGTCTGTTGTCAGAGGGAAATCTCTGACATTCTGCCGACCGGCGCAACTTACAGATATGGGCCTCGGGTGTCCAAGCCACCGAGGAAAACAGGGAACCCCATGCATTTTCGAAAAGAGGACACCCGTGGGAATCCGCAGAGGTGTGATTTGCGCCCATCGCCCCAGATTTTTTTACCCAGACAGCCCTGCAAAGTCGGAAATGTGGGGGAAAAAACGCTTTTTCCGCACATTTCACTCGCCGCACCCATCGAAACACGCCCCCCACAACACATGGCCTACCGTCCCGCGTTCCCACAGGTGTCCCGATGAAAACGGTACCTCACATGTGTGGGTGCACCTACCTGGCCGCCAAGGGGAAAGCCTAAAACACAAGTAACCCCAAGTCTGTTGTCAGAGGGAAATCTCCGACATTCTGCCGACCGGCGCAACTTACAGATATGGGCCTCGGGTGTCCAAGCCACCGAGGGAAACAGGGAACCCCATGCATTTTCGAAAAGAGGACACCCGTGGGAATCCGCAGAGGTGTGATTTGCGCCCATCGCCCCAGATTTTTTTACCCAGACAGCCCTGCAAAGTCGGAAATGTGGGGAAAAAAACGCTTTTTCCGCACATTTCGCTCGCCGCACCCATCGAAACACGCCCCCCACAACACATGGCCTACCGTCCCGCGTTCCCACAGGTGTCCCGATGAAAACGGTACCTCACATGTGTGGGTGCACCTACCTGGCCGCCAAGGGGAAAGCCTAAAACACAAGTAACCCCAAGTCTGTTGTCAGAGGGAAATCTCCGACATTCTGCCGACCGGCGCAACTTACAGATATGGGCCTCGGGTGTCCAAGCCACCGAGGAAAACAGGGAACCCCATGCATTTTCGAAAAGAGGACACCCGTGGGAATCCGCAGAGGTGTGATTTGCGCCCATCGCCCCAGATTTTTTTACCCAGACAGCCCTGCAAAGTCGGAAATGTGGGGGAAAAAACGCTTTTTCCGCACATTTCACTCGCCGCACCCATCGAAACACGCCCCCCACAACACATGGCCTACCGTCCCGCGTTCCCACAGGTGTCCCGATGAAAACGGTACCTCACATGTGTGGGTGCACCTACCTGGCCGCCAAGGGGAAAGCCTAAAACACAAGTAACCCCAAGTCTGTTGTCAGAGGGAAATCTCCGACATTCTGCCGACCGGCGCAACTTACAGATATGGGCCTCGGGTGTCCAAGCCACCGAGGGAAACAGGGAACCCCATGCATTTTCGAAAAGAGGACACCCGTGGGAATCCGCAGAGGTGTGATTTGCGCCCATCGCCCCAGATTTTTTTACCCAGACAGCCCTGCAAAGTCGGAAATGTGGGGAAAAAGACGCTTTTTCCGCACATTTCGCTCGCCGCACCCATCGAAACACGCCCCCCACAACACATGGCCTACCGTCCCGCGTTCCCACAGGTGTCCCGATGAAAACGGTACCTCACATGTGTGGGTGCACCTACCGGGGGCGCAAAAGGAAAAGGGTAACCAACTGGGAACCCCAAGCCATTCGCCACTGCCCATTTTGTTCATGTGGGCAACCTACAGATTTGGGCCTAGGGTGTCGCAGCCAGCAAGGGAAACAGGGAACCCCATGCATTTCCCAAAAGAGGACACCCGTGGGAATCCACAGAGGTCTGACTTACGCAAATCGGCCCAGAATGTAATACCCAGAACCACCAGCAAAGACCCACATGGGAGAAGGGTGCCCAAGGCCAGGGATATTACCGCCGACTTTGCTGGAGCCCTGGCTGCCCTGCGTTACAGCTTCTCCCCACCAAGGAGTCTCGGCAGTGTGCCAATACCTCCCCGAAGGGAAAAGCTGTAATGCAGCCAAGCCGCAACTCCAGGACAGTTGGAGGTGATCTGCCCAGACGGGCCATTCCCACCCACACCACCAACAATCCAGCCCCAGTCTCACCCACCCCACTGACAGTGGGCCCTAACCATAGAATAATAAAAAACAGTACTCACATAACGTTGCAGCTGCTCGGGTAGAAAAAGCTGTAAACAAAACAAAGAACATGTGTTACCTATGGTCACACCAGCAAAATGTAGCCCTCCCCGGGGGCAGATAGGGGGGGGGGGTTGTCCTGCACTCCTCCCTGGGCTGAGGCGTCCGTTCCTAGGAGCAGATATCTGGTCCCAGGAAGGGCTGCATGACTTGGCACCCACTCCATTGCGGGTGGGGGGGGGGGGGTCAACGCCCCATCCCATTAGAAAATTCCCTGACCCATTGGGGTGCCCCACCGCCCCCCCTAAAAAGCGTACCACCATTTTCATTTTTTTCCTTTGGTAACCCAACTCCCCTTGGTGCAGAGGGTCACATTGGTGTGCCAATCTGGCGCCGGGGTGCCCAAACCTTACTGCCCCACCCACTGGGGGGGCCTGACCCACCATTTTTGGGGGCCCTCTCCCCCCTCACCCCAAATGGCTGGGGGACACACCTCATGCAGGCCTCCCTGGGCCTCCTCCAAACGGCTGCGTGAGGTACACCCCACCTCCATTTGGGGTGAGGGGGGAGAGGGCCACCCCAAAAGGTGGGGCAGGACCCCCAATAGATGGGGCAGTAGGGTTTGGGCACCCTGGGGGCAGATAGCCACACTAATGTGGCCATCTGCACCAAGCAAAGTTGGGTAAACAAAAACAAAATATACAAAACCACAGGCTGCTTTTTAGGGGGGGCTGAGGGCCACCCTAAATTGGCAGCGCATGATGTACCGCAACGGGGGGTGGCCCTCAACCCCCCCCCCCACCCCAAATGGAGGGCCCCACCTCATGCAACCCTCCCTGGGGGCAGATATCTGCTCCTAGGAAGGGGCATCTGACCCCAGGGAGGGATGCATGAGGTGAGGCCCCCCTATCTGCGCCCAGGGAGGGTTGCATGAGGTGGGGCCCTCCATTTGGGGTGGGGGGGGGTTGAGGGCCACCCCCCGTTGCGGTACATCATGCGCTGCCAATTCAGTGTGGCCCTCAGCCCCCACTAAAAAGCAGCCTGTGATTTTGTATATTTTTTTTTGTTTACCCAACTTGGCTTGGTGCAGATGGGCCCATTAGTGTGGCTATCTGCCCCCAGGGTGCCCAAACCCTACTGCCCCATCTATTGGGGGTCCTGCCCCACCTTTTGGGGTGCCCCCCCCCACCCCACCCCCAATGGCTGGGGGACACACCTCATGCAGGCCTCCCTGGGCCTCCTCCAAACGGCTGCGTGAGGTACACCCCACCTCCATTTGGGGTGAGGGGGGAGAGGGCCACCCCAAAAGGTGGGGCAGGACCCCCAATAGATGGGGCAGTAGGGTTTGGGCACCCTGGGGGCAGATAGCCACACTAATGTGGCCATCTGCACCAAGCAAAGTTGGGTAAACAAAAAAAAATATACAAAACCACAGGCTGCTTTTTAGGGGGGGATGAGGGCCACCCTAAATTGGCAGCGCATGATGTACCGCAACGGGGGGTGGCCCTCAACCCCCCCCACCCCAAATGGAGGGCCCCACCTCATGCAACCCTCCCTGGGGGCAGATATCTGCTCCTAGGAAGGGGCATCTGACCCCAGGGAGGGATGCATGAGGTGAGGCCCCCCCTATCTGCGCCCAGGGAGGGTTGCATGAGGTGGGGCCCTCCATTTGGGGTGGGGGGGGGTTGAGGGCCACCCCCCGTTGCGGTACATCATGCGCTGCCAATTCAGGGTGGCCCTCAGCCCCCCCTAAAAAGCAGCCTGTGATTTTGTATATTTTTTTTTGTTTACCCAACTTGGCTTGGTGCAGATGGGCCCATTAGTGTGGCTATCTGCCCCCAGGGTGCCCAAACCCTACTGCCCCATCTATTGGGGGTCCTGCCCCACCTTTTGGGGTGCCCCCCCCCACCCCACCCCCAATGGCTGGGGGACACACCTCATGCAGGCCTCCCTGGGCCTCCTCCAAACGGCTGCGTGAGGTACACCCCACCTCCATTTGGAGTGAGGGGGGAGAGGGCCACCCCAAAAGGTGGGGCAGGACCCCCAATAGATGGGGCAGTAGGGTTTGGGCACCCTGGGGGCAGATAGCCACACTAATGTGGCCATCTGCACCAAGCAAAGTTGGGTAAACAAAAAAAAATATACAAAACCACAGGCTGCTTTTTAGGGGGGGCTGAGGGCCACCCTAAATTGGCAGCGCATGATGTACCGCAACGGGGGGTGGCCCTCAACCCCCCCCCACCCCAAATGGAGGGCCCCACCTCATGCAACCCTCCCTGGGGGCAGATATCTGCTCCTAGGAAGGGGCATCTGACCCCAGGGAGGGATGCATGAGGTGAGGCCCCCCCTATCTGCGCCCAGGGAGGGTTGCATGAGGTGGGGCCCTCCATTTGGGGTGGGGGGGGTTGAGGGCCACCCCCCGTTGCGGTACATCATGCGCTGCCAATTCAGGGTGGCCCTCAGCCCCCCCTAAAAAGCAGCCTGTGATTTTGTATATTTTTTTTTGTTTACCCAACTTGGCTTGGTGCAGATGGGCCCATTAGTGTGGCTATCTGCCCCCAGGGTGCCCAAACCCTACTGCCCCATCTATTGGGGGGTCCTGCCCCACCTTTTGGGGTGCCCCCCCCACCCCACCCCCAATGGCTGGGGGACACACCTCATGCAGGCCTCCCTGGGCCTCCTCCAAACGGCTGCGTGAGGTACACCCCACCTCCATTTGGGGTGAGGGGGGAGAGGGCCACCCCAAAAGGTGGGGCAGGACCCCCAATAGATGGGGCAGTAGGGTTTGGGCACCCTGGGGGCAGATAGCCACACTAATGTGGCCATCTGCACCAAGCAAAGTTGGGTAAACAAAAAAAAATATACAAAACCACAGGCTGCTTTTTAGGGGGGGCTGAGGGCCACCCTAAATTGGCAGCGCATGATGTACCGCAACGGGGGGTGGCCCTCAACCCCCCCCCACCCCAAATGGAGGGCCCCACCTCATGCAACCCTCCCTGGGGGCAGATATCTGCTCCTAGGAAGGGGCATCTGACCCCAGGGAGGGATGCATGAGGTGAGGCCCCCCCTATCTGCGCCCAGGGAGGGTTGCATGAGGTGGGGCCCTCCATTTGGGGTGGGGGGGGGGTTGAGGGCCACCCCCCGTTGCGGTACATCATGCGCTGCCAATTCAGGGTGGCCCTCAGCCCCCCCTAAAAAGCAGCCTGTGATTTTGTATATTTTTTTTTGTTTACCCAACTTGGCTTGGTGCAGATGGGCCCATTAGTGTGGCTATCTGCCCCCAGGGTGCCCAAACCCTACTGCCCCATCTATTGGGGGTCCTGCCCCACCTTTTGGGGTGCCCCCCCCCCACCCCACCCCCATTGGCTGGGGGACACACCTCATGCAGGCCTCCCTGGGCCTCCTCCAAACGGCTGCGTGAGGTACACCCCACCTCCATTTGGGGTGAGGGGGGAGAGGGCCACCCCAAAAGGTGGGGCTGGACCCCCAATAGATGGGGCAGTAGGGTTTGGGCACCCTGGGGGCAGATAGCCACACTAATGTGGCCATCTGCACCAAGCAAAGTTGGGTAAACAAAAAAAAAATTACAAAACCACAGGCTGCTTTTTAGGGGGGGCTGAGGG
This sequence comes from Ambystoma mexicanum, assembly GCF_040938575.1. Taxonomy (NCBI): domain Eukaryota; kingdom Metazoa; phylum Chordata; class Amphibia; order Caudata; family Ambystomatidae; genus Ambystoma; species Ambystoma mexicanum. The sequence goes on from NC_090927.1 coordinate 283,638,858, forward strand.
CCACCCTAAATTGGCAGCGCATGATGTACCGCAACGGGGGGTGGCCCTCAACCCCCCCCCCACCCCAAATGGAGGGCCCCACCTCATGCAACCCTCCCTGGGGGCAGATATCTGCTCCTAGGAAGGTGCATCTGACCCCAGGGAGGGATGCATGAGGTGAGGCCCCCCCTATCTGCGCCCAGGGAGGGTTGCATGAGGTGGGGCCCTCCATTTGGGGTGGGGGGGGGTTGAGGGCCACCCCCCGTTGCGGTACATCATGCGCTGCCAATTCAGGGTGGCCCTCAGCCCCCCCTAAAAAGCAGCCTGTGATTTTGTATATTTTTTTTTGTTTACCCAACTTGGCTTGGTGCAGATGGGCCCATTAGTGTGGCTATCTGCCCCCAGGGTGCCCAAACCCTACTGCCCCATCTATTGGGGGTCCTGCCCCACCTTTTGGGGTGCCCCCCCCCCCACCCCACCCCCAATGGCTGGGGGACACACCTCATGCAGGCCTCCCTGGGCCTCCTCCAAACGGCTGCGTGAGGTACACCCCACCTCCATTTGGGGTGAGGGGGGAGAGGGCCACCCCAAAAGGTGGGGCTGGACCCCCAATAGATGGGGCAGTAGGGTTTGGGCACCCTGGGGGCAGATAGCCACACTAATGTGGCCATCTGCACCAAGCAAAGTTGGGTAAACAAAAAAAAAATTACAAAACCACAGGCTGCTTTTTAGGGGGGGCTGAGGGCCACCCTAAATTGGCAGCGCATGATGTACCGCAACGGGGGGTGGCCCTCAACCCCCCCCCACCCCAAATGGAGGGCCCCACCTCATGCAACCCTCCCTGGGGGCAGATATCTGCTCCTAGGAAGGGGCATCTGACCCCAGGGAGGGATGCATGAGGTGAGGCCCCCCCTATCTGCGCCCAGGGAGGGTTGCATGAGGTGGGGCCCTCCATTTGGGGTGGGGGGGGGGTTGAGGGCCACCCCCCGTTGCGGTACATCATGCGCTGCCAATTTAGGGTGGCCCTCAGCCCCCCCTAAAAAGCAGCCTGTTTTTTTGTATATTTTCTTTTGTTTACCCAACTTGGCTTGGTGCAGATGGGCCCATTAGTGTGGCTATCTGCCCCCAGGGTGCCCAAACCTTACTGTCTCATCTATTGGGGGTCCTGCCCCAGCTTTTGGGGTGCCCCCCCCACCCCACCCCCAATGCCTGGGGGACACACCTCATGCAGGCCTCCCTGGGCCTCCTCCAAACGGCTGCGTGAGGTACACCCCACCTCCATTTGGGGTGAGGGGGGAGAGGGCCACCCCAAAAGGTGGGGCTGGACCCCCAATAGATGGGGCAGTAGGGTTTGGGCACCCTGGGGGCAGATAGCCACACTAATGTGGCCATCTGCACCAAGCAAAGTTGGGTAAACAAAAAAAAAATTACAAAACCACAGGCTGCTTTTTAGGGGGGGCTGAGGGCCACCCTAAATTGGCAGCGCATGATGTACCGCAACGGGGGGTGGCCCTCAACCCCCCCCACCCCAAATGGAGGGCCCCACCTCATGCAACCCTCCCTGGGGGCAGATAGGGGGGGCCCCACCTCATGCATCCCTCCCTGGGGTCAGATGGCCCTCCCTAGGAACAGATATCTGCCCCCAGGGAGGGTTACAAGGGGTGCCCCCTTTCTACTTTGGTTGGGGGGGGCACCCGCCCCTATGGGGGGACACCCCCTCCCTTTCATTCAGTAAAAAATCCATGGTGGCTAGTGGCCCCCACCCCTTCCCCCAACCCTGTTTCCCATCATTTCATTTTTGTTTTTTATTTTACATTCCCTTGGGGCAGATGGTCAGCCATCTGCCCCAGGGTTCACATACACGTGCCCCCATGCTTTGGGGTCGGGAGGGGGGAGAGGGCTGCTTACTTGAAGCAGCCCCCTTCCCACCCCCCACCTCACAAAGAGATCCATGGTGGTCTAGTGGGTTGCTGGTCACGGATCGAGCGCTCTGCGCCGATCCGTGACCAGCAATGCCTCATATGTGGTGTCCTTGGAAAGGGGAGAAAGTCCCCTTTCCAGGGACACCACTTTCTGTTCAATCCCTGGTGGCCTAGTGGGCCCCAGGACCCCAAACCCCCTCCCACCTCCCCCCATCCCTCAGATTATTATTATTTTTTTTATATATATTTCCCTGGGGGCAGATGGCCAGCCATCTGCCCCCAGGGTACATTTTCATGTGTCCCCATGCTTTGGGGGCCGGGGGGGGGGGAGAGGGCTGCTTACCTGAAGCAGCCCCCCTCCCCCCCAACTCGCAAACAGATCCATGGTGGTTCAGTGGGTTGCTGGTCACGGATCAGCGCTCTGCGCTGATCCGTGACCAGCAATGCGGCATATGAGTGGTGTCCCTGGAAAGGGGAGAAAGTCCCCTTTCCAGGGACACCACTTTTAGGTCAATCGCTGGTGGCCCAGTGGGCCCCAGGGCCCAAAACCCCCTCCCACCTCCCTCCTTCCCTCGATTTTTTTTTTTTTTTTTTTTTTCCCCCCCACCCCCGGGGGCAGTGATCATCTGCCCCCAGGGGTCCCTGGCGCTGTGGCCCCATGCTTTGGGGCCACGGGGGAAGGGGGCCGCTTACCTAGTAAGCAGCCCCCCCTCCCCCACGCGTCACAAAAGGATCTTCGTTTGATCCGTGACGTTGCTGCCCGCGGATCGAGGCGCCCTGCGCCCGATCCGCGGGCAGCAAAGTCACACAATGGGTACCGTTGGAAAGGGGAGAATCTCCCCTTTCCAACGGTACCCGCCTCGATCTCCGGCTTGAAATACAGCCGGAGATCGAGGCGGAACAAGAAGGGCACTCACCTTCTCTCTCCAACGCAGCAGCCGAAAATGGCTGCTGCGTTGGAAATACTTTCCGTTTCACGCCGACGTGCGTAACGCACGTCGGCGTGAAACTGAAGGAAATCCAACCCCCGGGCAGTGAGGGGGGACCTCCCCCTCGCATAGCCCGGGGGTTGGATTACAGTTTTGAGCGATCCCTGCTTTGCAGGGATCGCTCAAAACAAGGTGCCAAAAAGGACGAGCTATCTCGTCCTTGGCACTGCGTGTGCACTTCCAAGGACGAGATACCTCGTCCTTGGCACTTAAAGGGTTAAAGGATATCCAATTTTGTTTTTGAGTTAGTAAAATATTTACGTGTATCCGCAGCTAGAAGGCGCTGTTTATAGCCACATTTGAATAGCAACTGCTCTCTAAGATGGTGGGTAAAAAAATAAAGATATCTGAGTATTTCCGTGTTAATTTTGGAAGTGAGCACTTGTCTGTGATAGGTTACAGTGAAAATGTGTCAGCCATTTTAGCAGTTTTCTTACTATTTAGTCCTCTTTCTGTGCTATTGATTTTGGAAAGTATAAAAGCTACCATTTTGTCCACTTTTCTCATTTTGATTGCAGAACTGACACTGTGCACATGATGAGTGTGTGGCTAATGTGAAAGTAAGTGCCAGTAAATATTTACTTATTTAAAGGTTAATTTGCAGTAGTGTGTGTGTCAGCTATATTTACCATTGCTATCAGATGGCATATATTGTCACTATTTTCCACCTACTCAGGTTAAGTGGTAGGTAATTCTTGATGTATTTTTCAACTTTCAGTAATATTCTGCTTAAAAAACAGTTTTAAATCAACAGTATTTATATGCAACGTTTTCCCTTTTTGTATACAGGTTTCTGAGGGTAAAGGTTTATTTGCTCCTATTTGTCATAGACTTTCATGCACCTCCACCATGAAGTACCTCCAGCTGTCTGTAGTTTTCTCTGAGATGGGATCATTGATGCTGTCTGTTGGAGTTTCTTGCAAGTCCATCCAAGTAACATTTGTACTCTTGTACTTTCTTGTGGCTGTTTCTCTTCACCATCTTCCTTCCATATTTCTTCATCTGTGGGATACTTTTCTTGTAGCCTGTCGATGTTGTTGTCCATTGTAGTATGCGAGTAAAAAACACTGTCTGTCAGCTCACTTGTTACAGTGAACAATGGAAGAACATTACTTGATGAAAGAAGGTGAGATTCTCTGCATTTACTTTCTGATTGGGTCTTTATTGTTTCTATAGTGGGCAGTTGCCAATAGGATGTCAAGTACCTGAGGTGCTCTTTCGCTATAGAACCTGTAAGACAATGGGCCTCATTACGAGTCCGCCGGTAACCGAGCCGGAATAACCGGCAGGTTACTGCCGGACCCGTATTACCATTCCACCTCTGTGATTCCCGGAATCACTGGGGCATTATGACCCCGGTGATCTGGGAATTCTGGAGGCAGAACTCTGTAAGTCCCCATTCCGATGGAGTCAGGACTCCATGGGGATGGGGACCATGGAAACACTGGTTCCGTCTTTGACAGAGCCGGTGTTTCCATGTCCGCCTTCAGGCGGGTGGTGTTAAACCCGCCAGGTCAGACCTGGCGGGAGTGACACCTCCTGCCTGCAGGACTCTTAATCAGCCGGTCCGGAAAGAACGGTGGCAGCGGTTTTACCACCACCGTTCTTACAGGACCGGCAGGGTCGTAATGAGGCCCACAAGGTTTATATGTCCCAATTATACTGGAGATTATATTGCTTCATTATCTTAAATACCTCATTTAGAGCTAATTAAAATATTAAAAAATGTATATGAAAGCCCTTTAATTGTTGAATTAAGCGCGTTTCTAACCTAATGCTTGTTTTAAATCACCTAAGAATACAAGAAGTAATTGAGACTGAATAAAAATAATTGTTTGCAGTAAAAGATGTCATTGTATTTGGAGATGGTCTACAGTTAACACCAGTGAAAGGCCAATCCATATTCAAAACATTAGGTTTCAAAGAATGCTGTGCCACCCTCAGCAGCATAGGGAACGCTAATGTATGGTATCATTTTTGCTAGAAAGAACTTGTTAGAAATATGCCTCTGTACATAAATCGCACATGATTATATTCTAAAAGCATAAAAATGTGTGTATTTACTGAACATGCTAAATCATCTTTAAAAGGTAGACTGTTAAATTAACTGTATGGACAAAAAACATCAGGTCCTGATATAATGCAAAACTTAACAGAACAAAATCGCAATGCGCGTGTTTAATTGCATCCCGTGAAAACTGTCTCAATTTAATGACACAATGCTCATAAAGCAAATATTATTATTTATTATTATTATGGTATTTATTGATCACGGACCTGGTTTCGAGAAGCAACAGAGTGCTTTACAGAGGTATACAACAATACAGATAACATAAAGGAGCACTTTACAGAGGTATTCAACAGTACAGATGCATAATGGAGCACTTTTCAGACGTAACAACAGAACAGATATACAGCAGGAGGTGGGATATAGAGGATGTGGGGCATAGCCCTAATTACCTCAACTGAAGCAGGCCCCCCACCCGAGGAATGAATGCACGTTTTGTACGAAAAAGCAAGTGTATTGTACAATCGTCCAGGGAGCAGTTAGATGATGCCGTGGAGTCAAACTAACCGAAGTCTCACTGAACCACATGAGTTGCCACATTATATACATTTTTGCAACAGTTAAAACACTCCCATATACTTTATTACAAACCACTCCCCACATGCGATTGAACAAAACCTTGTGAAAGAAATTCCATCCCTCTCCAATTCCTACATTCTCAGTAGTAGCCATTATCTCAACTACCATCTGCAGATTATGTGGAGAACACACCTCCTTTAAGGATTTGTCTGTGGTAGGTCATAACATCATCAACCAGTTAAACATTTGTGTACTATCTCATCCCCCGGTTCACCGGCTCCATTGGAACATTCTTATCTAAGTAACTGCCATGTCATCATGCACAGCACATCTGATAATACAATTGAAACTCCTGGGTTTCAATCACTTTAGCCTCAAGCCTTGATTCACTGTAGGGGTTACTGCTGATAAGAACAAATAATGAAAACCCTCTGTCAGTTACCCATGCATTCAAAAGATTACATCGGCCTTCTGCAATACTTATAAGACCATAAAACCATGTCCGGCTCCTTAGCTGAGCTGACCATTGGTAAAGTCGAAGTTACTTATTTACCCATCCTCTAAAACGCAGGAGAACCAGCTTCTCAAAGTCAACCCCTGACTACCCTGTTTTAATCTGTTTATAAAAAGTCCACTTTATGTAGATTCATAAATCCTGTTTATATGTTTTTCAGTGTGCATGCATGTTTAATAAATACTATCTTCCCTTTACAGCCGATTCTTCAGGACAGGCCCTCTTTCTCGCATGGCATTATAAAAACTCCTCATTGCCTGCTTCTGGGTACTCCGTAGCACATTATGTCTGAATCGCGTTTACATTTCATTTGGCAGTTTTAGCATTTGTCTTTCTACATCATGTATCAGTTTAACAAAAAAGTAACACTAAGTAACATATCCCATACACATTTAACTATACTGGATACATATGACATTGTAATATCACTCCCAGTTTGCCAAACCCCAGTCACAAATATGGCGCGTGCAACAAAAACCCCTCTTGATTGTGGGAGCTTTCCTGGCCACCCCAACAAGGGGCACAGAGGAGGGGTACAGCTGTACCGGGTGGTGGGGACAAGAGGGCCGGGCAGCATTTAGTGAGTCAAGTGGCGCAAGGGGCAATGTGATGGCCTAGGTGTTGGGGCAGAGAGATTCCTTGAAGAAGTGGGTCTTGAGTTATTTTTCTGAATTGTAGGAGCGTGGGGACGAGTCTGACGCTGATGGGGAGGAGGTTCCATAGTCTTGGGACGTAGGCAGAGAAGGCTTGTCTTCTGGTTCTTTCCTTTTTGCAGTAGTAGATTTCATGTCTGCAGGTGTCCTGGCTTCTGGTGTTGTGCTGTCCACTGAGACTCTGAGTTTCTCTGCAAGGTATTTGGGTGACTTGAGGGCAACTGCCTTTTAGATGATGCAGCAAGAGTTGAAGGTGAATTTGTGCGTGCAGTGGGAGCCAGTGAAGGTCAATGAGGGCCGGGGTGATTTGGTCATATTTGTGTAGACCCTAAATGAGGCGTGCAGGCGCATGTATGACAAGGCTCAGGGGTACAAGGGAGGACGACGGGAGGCCTTCGAGGAGTGCATTGCCTCAATCCAGGTAGGATAGGACCAGTGCTTGAATGGTGTTTCTAAAGCGGTCTGAAGGGAGGAAGGGCTTGACTTTTCGCAGAAGGGAGAGCTGATACCAAGTTGTCTAAGTTTTCTTAGCTATGTGTGTCTTGAAGGAGAGGTGTTTGTCGATGTGGAACCCAAGGGACTTCGTGCAGGAGGTGAGCTCAGGTATGAATCCCTCAGAGTTCATGGTTGATAGCCAGGTCTGTATGTGTGGGTGTTCAATATTGTTGGTGAGGAGTAGGAATTAGGTCTTGGAGGCGTTGAGATTCAAGTATGCACTGGACATCCAAGACTGGATCAGCGAGAGGCAGATTATGAGCCTATGGATGTCCTTGATGGAGTCGATCATGATGTATAACTTTGTGCCATTGTTGTATTGGTGGATGTGGATCTTGTGTGTGGCTAGGAGGGCTCCCAGCAGCTCCATGTATGGATTGAAGATCACTGGGGATAGGATGGAACCCTGCAGGACTCCACAGTTCAGGGTAGCTTTGGCGATCTGGAAGAGCCGCTCTGAACAAACTGCTGGCGGTTGGTGAGGTAGGACTTAAACCAGCATAGGACATGGTTGTTGATCCCCATGCGCCAATGTAGGTTGTCCGCAGCGCCTGTTGGTCTACTGTGTTGAAAGAGGCTGAGAGGTTAAGTAGAACCAGGAGGCATGTCATGACCCTTGCCCCTGGCCCTCACTGGCAAGTCAGCCTTCCAGTTAGGGCCAGGTCAAAGGTCTTAAAACCTCATCCAAGACTCCCTTGGAGTCAGGCTCATAACCATCATGAAGACCAACATTAGAATGGGACTATTTACTTGGGACTATTTAACTTGGGGGGTTCAGCCAACATGGAGGCACACACATAGCTCAGTTACAAGGAACTGTGCTATGCGGTCTAGTCTTTTGGGTGTGGCAGGCCTGGGACTACTTTACCTGGACTACTTTTGGTGTGGCAGGCCTGGGACTATTTTACCTGGACTACTTTACCTGAGACTATTTAAACCACACCCAAACAGCAGAACATGCTTTGCGTTACTCTGCTGTGGGCAGCGTAATGCTCACCGTGTCCAGTTCTTTGATGCCAGCTTACCTGAAACCAAGGACTTGCAGAGAGAGAAAGAACACTACGAAATTTACCTGGAACAGTATCCTGTCTTCAATCCATCGTCGACTTCAGTTCCACTGACATGAAGGTACAAACTCCATCATCCGGCACAGCATGCATCATGGAATTGCATAACCTGGAAAGAGGAGAAAGAACCACAGCATTAGTAGGCGTTTACTCACATTTCCTCCCGAATGAAGAAAGCCACACAATTCTTACCTGTGTAGTCATCTCCTGCTCAGTATCATTGCTGGAACATTACGGCACTCGGCGAGGAACATCGCAACCTGAGGAGAGAAAAGACACAGGTTAGCAATATAAAAGGCGAAACAGTGCTGCGCATCGCGCATTACTCACCGGACAGCATCGCGCACACCGCGCTTTCGTCTACCGGCCCATGCTCATCTTCAAACTGCATGACAACACCAAAATACCTTTCCATACCTAAAAGGAAAGAAGCAAGAAATTATTATTCGAACTAAGAGGAACATAAGAACTGTATATAAAGACTGTAAAGCAGCAAACCTATGGAGTCGCAGCAGGCCTGGATTCCCACAGGAGGGGGCCTTGCACCAGTGAAGTAACTTGGTCGCTGCTCGTCCCCCACATCTACGCGCCCCTGCCACGAGGAGCAGGACGGAGAATCCACCTTTTACAATATTAAGGTGAGGAGAGGGCCCAAGGGGGAGGAAGGAGTTGAGGCCAAGGGAGGTGGGAAAACATAAAGACAATCTGGTATTGAATCCAGCTCTCCTATATTGCAGACCCATCTTTAACCAGAGGCCTTACCAAGGGACCGGGAGAGGGTTTGAGAGTGCAAATCATCCAACCAGGGCTGGGTGGCGTCCGCGTGAATACCAGGTGAGCGTAACAGGCAGGGGTGGCTGTCATCAAGGATGTTGAGATTGGCGTCGATCACCTGTTCAAGTCATAGTCCACATCAGTTGCACAGAAAAACTAGAAGTGTGTGGCATGAAACTCCCTATGTGTTAACATGCAACTGAAAGTCTTAATATCTTCCACAAATGTGTATGAAACACAACTGGATTGGAAAAGGTATTAACTCTTTGTCTAAACTGCAGAGTAATACTAAGACGCAACTTTGACAGAGAACAAGCTTTCGTTCATGGAACCATAAAATATTTAGAATTTGCTAATGCAAAACTAGGTTCAAAGTTACTTAAGTGCTTAGTGTAGGTGTTGGTGTTGTACCCATGAACAAAGTAAAATACTATTTAATTTGTGTGCAAATATTTATTTATTTTTGGATACTTTAGATAAGTGAGTAGAGTTTTCTTCTCTTTAATGAGAAGTTTTTTTCCTCTACATAATGATTATATGTACAACCTGAATTGGTTGAGTACTAGGAATACATTCAGTATTCAAATATTAATGTTATGAAGATGAAAACAACACTAGTCTTTTATTTATTTTCTATTATGAAATGTATTGCATTGTCCTTTACAGATGTGAAACTGATTCATCAGAGAAGATAAGACATTCATAAAGAATAAGGTATTCATGTGTGTGTATTGTTCTGCCATTTTCTCTTATATTGTACATATCTCTAAATACAACATATAAAGAGTACTAACTGCACACATATAAATATTTGTTTAAAAAATGTAAAAGATTTTTATAGCCATGTGTAGTGATGTGATTGGTCGAACCACACATGCGTTTAACAGCAGTACAATACCAGCTCATGCAGTAGCCACACATGGCAGCTTGTCGTATCTGCAGATATGAAGAAAATATATATTTGTAAACATTTCTATTTAACTGTGGTCGGTAGTCCTGTAAAGTTCTACTTTTAGATATATTGAGTTTATTGTTTGTGCACAGTTACTGTAATACTTTAATGAGTTTCTATTTATGAATCATAAATATAACTAAACACTTTTGAATGTTAAATAACTATGCAAACAAAGTTTTTTGTAAAAATATTTATTTGTGGGGGAATGTAAAAGTGACTGAATAGAGAAGATGAGACATCCATGAAACAAATAAGGTAAGCCATTGTGGTTAACATAACCTCGTTTGTATAAAATGAACAATGACTATGGCTAGTGGTGTGTTAGCGTTCTAAAATATACAGCGGGCAGGGCCAAAGGCTATGGTTATTGGCCATAGCTAAGAAACAAAAACCTTGAGATTCAAGGAAAAACCTTTAGTTGCAGCTTGTCGTATCCGCAGCTATGAAGAAAATATATTTTTTTAAACATTTGTATTTAACTGTGGTAGGTAGTCCTGTAAAGTTCTACTTTTAGATATATTGAGTGTATTCTTTGTGCACAGTTACTGTAATACTTTAATGAGTTTCTATTTATGAATCATAAATATAACTAAACATTTTTAAAAGTTAAACAACTATGCAAACAAAGTTTTTTGTAAAAATATTTATTTGAGGGGGAATGTAAAATTGACTGAATAGAGAAGATGAGACATCCATGAAACAAATAAGGTAAGCCATTGTGGTTAACATAACCTCGTTTGTATAAAATGAACAATGACTATGGCTAGTGGTGTGTTAGCGTTCTAAAATATACAGCGGGCAGGGCCAAAGGCCATGGTTATTGGCCATAGCTAAGAAACAAAACCCTTGAGATTCAAGGAAAAACCTTTAGTTGCAGCTTGTCGTATCCGCAGCTATGAAGAAAATATATTTTTTAAAACATTTGTATTTAACTGTGGTAGGTAGTCCTGTAAAGTTATACTTTTAGATATATTGAGTGTATTGTTTGTGCACAGTTACTGTAATACTTTAATGAGTTTCTATTCATGAATCATAAATATAACTAAACATTTTTAAAAGTTAAACAGCTATGCAAACAAAGTTTTTTGTAAAAATATTTATTTGAGGGGGAATGTAAAATTGACTGAATAGAGAAGATGAGACATCCATGAAACAAATAAGGTAAGCCATTGTGGTTAACATAACCTTGTTTGTATAAAATGAACAATTACTATGGCTAGTGGTGCGTTAGTGTTCTAAAATATACAGTAGGCAGGGCCAAAGGCCATGGTCATTGGCCATAGCTAAGAAACAAAAGCCATGAAATTCAAGGAAAGAACGTTAGTTGCAGGGATGTTAAGGAGAGAACTTAATGCAACAAACCCCCTGAAATTCAGCTAATGCCACCTTAACTTTGTGCCCCCTGTTTCGCAGCCTATGACCACAAAGATGACCACACAGAAGACATCACTGATGACATCACTAATTACATGTTCTATGAGATCACTGATGCCATCAGATATCACATCACTGGTAACAGATATCAAATAACTGGTAACAACACTAATTACCTTGCATATAACAGATTACATCAATAATGGCATTACAAATTAAATCATTTATAAGCTAGCTCATAAAAACTTTGATTATCTTAATAACAATTTTGGCCATGGATTTGGGAAGCTCAGAAGCTGTAGCCAGTGGCCATGGCTAAATGCCATGGCTAGTGCCCATTAAGATGTTAGAATACAGTCACACTGCCAAAGGCCATGGCTAATGACTGGTTAGTGTTGTTAAATAGCAGTGGTCATGGCCGAAATCAATGCCAACTGGCCAAGTCAGAAACCCGTGGCAAGTGGCCCTTTAGCATTTTAAAATATACAGTGGACACGGCCAAAGTCCATGGCTAATGGCTGGTAAATGTTGTTTAATATACAGTGGGCACGGTCGAAGGCCATAGATTATGGCACCTTAGTATTTTAAAATATACAGTGGGCATGACCAAAAGATGTACACATTGTCATGGTCAAAGGCCATGGCTAGTGGCCCATTTATATGTTAGAATGTATAGTGGGCATGGCCAAATGTTGTGGCCACTGGCCAGTTTACTGCTAAATGCCATGCCTAGTGGCTGGTTAGTGTATATAATAGGTAATGACAGTAGGAGTCAATGGGCTTCCACTACCTGTCTGTGCCCTAACATATATAACACAAGCTAGACAGTAGTTGTTTAATTAAAACAAATTATTCCTGGGTCTAAGTCCCTATTGATAGCTCTCTGGCCCTGTGTATGAATACCTCATGCACCCGTAGTGTGGTACAGCCATCCCTGGTTGGCGATGGTGTGCCGCCTACAAAAAGGTGTAGAGATCATTGTCCGCAAATCTCTCACTACTTTCCTCAATCTAAGTAATTAGGTGCACATTTATTGGTGGTCGGTTTTCTTTCTAATATTACCGCCCCCAGTCTATGTGTCTTATAGTTAAAACTGCTTCGACCAAATGGTCGAATACAACATAAAAAAGGTTTTTTTATCTATCAGTAAGTTAACTATTACTGTTGGATAAAGTTAAAATGATGTTTTAATTGCTCGAGCACTCTCCTCAAGAGTATGTAGGGTCTCGGAGTTGTGGTCATCAGCCCTTGAACTCTTAAATTTGTCAATCGGTTTCAGCGGTGCTGCTAACTGGCCACCTTCTTCAGGACGGAGAATCTTGCATTCTCAATAACAATTTGATTTCTTCAAAAATCTCCACATCTTGGAAGGTTGGAGAGATTCTTTGGGTTTCCCACAGACATTCCAGCTAGTGTCCCGATCCCTGTAGGGTTACAAAAGTGGACAATAGGGGATAGTGAACAAGGGAGTGTTCTTATACAGTACTGTGTGTTGGAACTAACGTACTGGGGGAGAGAAGAGTTACCTGTAGTTATCACGTGGTTGTCTTGTCGGGTACACCGATGCACTTGGTGACTTCCTGTGTGGACAACCTACAAGAAGATATCCTAGTACGTCATATTGTGTTCCAACTATGTTGCAGATTAAACACATGCTAGGACATACATGTTAATTCTGCATTGTATTATAATACCTGTAGGGTATGAGTCTCTCATGTCAGGCTATATAGGTTTGTTGTCTAGGTACTGGCATCTCTGTTGAGTCCAGTCCTCTTCATGCTCTGATGTGGGGTACTGCTGTGGAGAGGAGACCATATAGGGTCAGTTTTGATGGTCCCGTAGTCACAATGCAAGAACAAGTCTGAGGTCTAACTGTTCTCTATATAAACAGTAGACTGGACTTCTTGCAGAATAAGTTAAATTATTGCAGTTAAACATGCTGTGGATTTTTTACTACGTAGCAGTACTTGTATGCTATTTTTAAACTGTTAGCAGTTTTCTTGGCGTTTGGGTATATAACCAAAAGTGTCCCTGTTCTTTCCTTAGGGTGCAGGTATGTAGCCAAAAAATACCCCTGTTGTTTCTTTTTTTTTTTTAAACAAAGATTTTATTGATTTTCAAATTTAAGCAACATTACATTCAGCTCTCTACGCTCCAGGTAGGGGACATGGGGGGAAAGGGGGGGTGGGGAGGGAGGGGAGAGGGGGAGGGATAGCAGGGGAGGAGCGCAGCAGACAAGAAAACAATAACATTAACAATTCCGCTTCAGGGACCATGGTACAACATTACGTCGGAGTTGACATCGGATGTCCTCGTGACATAGGGTGCACTTAACAGATTCAATATTTCCCCTTTAGTGGGCCTCCCACAGATTCATCGACTACAGTACTTGCCCATGGCCCTCAGTCATCTTCCTCCCACCTTTTCCATATTTTCTCTGCTTTTTGCGGGCAACCTCTTGCTTTGTACACATGGTGCTCCATTATCGCACATATGTCCACATCCGTAACCCATTGATCGTAACTGGGTGTGCGTTCCGAGCCCCACAATTGTGCAATGTTCCGCCTGAGGATCGCCATCGCAGTGGACCATAGCAGCTTCTCATAGCGGGAGAGGTCAGATTCACCGGAGATCCCTAAAAGCAATTGCTTTGGGCACTTCTGTATCAGTTTACCCAAAACTCTGGATAGTTTGTCACAGCATTTCTGCCAGAGCTGCTGGATATTACCACACTCCTATAGTATATGAAAAAATGTACCTTCCTCTTGCTTGCAGCGCAGGCATCTTGCATCCGAGGCCCTGCCCCAGCGGAAGAGGGCCACTCTCGGGTAGTAGGTGCGGTGATATGATATGATATGATATGGCATTTGTAACGCGCCTATACACAAGCGTTTCAAGTGTTTCAAGGCGCGACGAGGCAGGGAGGGGGAAACGGGGGAAGACAGACAACGATCCTACTAGGCCACGTGTCATTCAGATCGCGCAAGTGCAGGGGAAGGAGGAAGGGACAAAGCGCAAGGGGAGGGGAAGGGGCAAGTGCAGTACAAGGTAAGTATATATAATAAAAAGAATAGGGCCAGCTGGTGGCAAGTGCAAGGTAAGTGCAGACAAGTGCTGGCAACAGGGGCTGTAGGGATACAGAGACAGTCCCGCAGAGCAGGGGTTGCCAGCAAGGCAGTGCAAGAGCAGAGTGGCTGGGCCCAGGACCGAGGTCGGCGAGAGTGGCCCAGTTGCAGATTCGGTGCAGATTCAGCGAAGAATTAGCAGGGGAGAGAGAAAGCAGAAGCAAAGAGGAAGGTTTTGAGGTGCTTCCGGAACCGTAGATGGTTCTCTTCAAGTTTCAGGGAGACAGGAAGGCTGTTCCAAAGGGAGGCCCCTGCCGCGGAGAGAGATCTACCCCCAGCTCGTTGCTTCGAGAAGCGGCTGACCCAGAGGGAGTTGGAGACGGATGAGCGAAGGGCTCGGGAAGGAAGATATTTAGGAAGAGAGAGTTGAAGGTATTTAGGCCCCAGGCCCCAGAAGACCTTGTGGACAATGCAGAGGGTTTTGAACTTTATCCTCGCAGCCACTGGGAGCCAGTGTAGAGACTTCAGTCCTGGAGAGATACGGTCCCTGGGCTTAAGGCCAAGGACAAGTCTCGCAGTTCTGTTCTGGATGAGTTGCAGAGGGCGGAGAGTGGAGGCAGGCAGATTAAGATAGAGGCTGTTACAGTAGTCCAGCTTTGAGAGAACCAGGGCTCGTGAGACAGTGAGCTTCTGGGGGAAGGAGAGGAAGGGAAGAATACCTCTGAGGAGGTGCAGCTGGTAGTGTGACTTCTTAGAGACGTCAGATATATGAGGAGAGAAGGAGAGTGTGGAGTCGAAGATAACCCCGAGGTTTTTTGCCGTGCAGGTAGGTGCAAGAAGAGGGCCAAGAGAGGCCGGCCAGAGAGCTGCCTCTCTTGGACCAATCGGAGCTTTGTGGAGATAGTTGTTTCTCGCGGGTACATCAGGGCCTCCACCCAATCCTCTGGCAGAAGCTGCCCGACATCGCGTTCCCACTTTGCTTTGAGACTGGAAAGTTCCGAAATCGCGAATGAGGTTATTACATTGTACATTGTGGAGGTAACCTTCCGCTCCACCCTGTCTAGGACTATATTGCGTTCTAGAGGGGAGCTTTCCGGCAGGTCTTGTATGGTCTGTCGATGGGCCATCCAAGCATGGCTCAGTTGCATATGATGGAACCTTTCTGTGTCTGGCAGGGAGAATTTCTCTTGCAATGTCTCGAACGTCGCTAGGTTGTCCTCATGCACGACATCTCCGACATTGAGGACACCGCGTTGGGTCCACTCGGGCCATCTTGGCAGCTTTCGTACTTCAGGGAGGTTGCAGTTGTTCCACAACAGTTGGGCCATAGTTATTTTCCCTCCCCAGCCCAAGTATCGAAGCGTTTCCTTCCAAACTCTCATTATGTGGGACACCATGTCTGGTTTGGGAGGTCGGTCCAGGTCCCTGTAGAGGAGCTCTAATGGTTTTGCCGTGGTGTTACAATGGAGGCCCCTGATGTGTGGTAGGCCCCTGTCGCCATGAAGCATATCATTCACCACTTCCATCTGGCCGGCCCAATAGTATGATTGCAGTCTGGGCAAGCCAACCCCCCCTTCCCAGATGGACCTCTGAAGAGTGGCAAGAGCGATTCTCGGGTGTCCTCCTTTCCAGAGCAATTTTCAGAGGATGCATTCAATTTTATGGAAGTCCTGGTGGTGAATGTACAAAGGTGCGTGTTGCAGGATGTATAGGAACTTGGGAAGGGCAATCATTTTGAACAGCGCCGCCCTTCCCAGCAGCGTCAGCGGCAAGGAGATCCAGTGGCGAGTGTCATCCGCAAATCTTGTTATCAAGGGGGAGAGGTTCAATGTTGTGTACTCTGTGAGTTGCGTCGTGACATGTACACCCAGATATTTGAACTGCTCCTTCTCGATCTGGTAGGGGCCCGGCACTAGATCCTCCACCAGGGTGCCCCTTATAGGGAAAAGAATGGATTTGGACCAGTTCACGCGTAATCCGCAAAATACCTCATATTGCCTCAGTAATTGCACAACCTTGGGACATGAGGCGTTCGGGTCTTTTAAGTAGATGAGTAGGTCATCCGCGTAAAGAGATATTCTGTCTTCCCAGCTCTCGGACCAACGGAAGCCCTCCCAGGTTTGAGTGTTTTGCAGTAGGATCGCCAGGGGTTCAATGGCAATGGCGAAGATCATGGCCGATAGCGGGCAGCCCTACCTTGTACCTCTTCCGAGCCTGAAGAGTTCTGATCACCAGCCGTTGACCCTGGTTCTAGCAACCAGTGATTCATACAGCAGTCGCACCCAACTCATGAAGTTTTCACCGAAGCCCATGCGGCGCATTATGGTCCAGACGGCCTCCCATCTCAGCGTGTCGAAGGCCTTTTCAAAGTCAATTGCTAACAGGGCTAGTGGCCCCTGTATGCTGTTGGCCCTTTCCAGCGCTGAAAATAGCCTGGGGAGGTTCATGCGAGTTGATCTTTGTGGCATGAAGCCGCATTGGTCCGGGTGTATCAGGGCGGGAATCACCTTTTGTAATCGGTCTGCTAACAGTTTTGCGAGTATTTTGGTCTCAGAGTTAATGAGTGAAATGGGCATGTACGAGCTGCATCTCTCTGGGGGCTTGTCTGGCTTGGGTATCACTACTATTGTTGCTTCTCGCAGATCTGGAGGGAGAATGCCCTTTTCTCGTGCATGGAGGTACATTTGCAGCAGTCGGGGCGCTACCACATTAGTGCCTACCTTACGCCATATCTCCACCGGGAAGCCATTTGGGCCAGGGGTCTTGCCGGACTGGAGACCGGAGATGGCACTCAAGATCTCATCCTCTGTGATCTCCCGCTCCAGCTGCTGCCGTTGCGCCTCATTTAAGGCAGGGGTTTCGATGTGATCCTTGACCGTAGCGTCCATCGGAGTTGTGGGTTCACTATATAACTCAGCATAGTATTCCGCGAAGCCTTGGGTTATTTCCTGATCTGTTACACCTGTATTCAATCCTTTTGCTTCGAGTCTCTGGACATGGCTGCGTCCCCGCTCCTTCCTTTCCAGCCACGCCAGCATCTTGCCTGCCTTATCGCCTGTGTCATAGATCCTCGCTCTCATCGCAGTGTGCGCCTGTCTAGCATTATCCATCGCAATGCTTTGCAATCTTTTTTGTGCTAGTAGCAGTGCCCGGTTAGTGGCTGGCGTATTTTCGTTTATGTGACCTTCTTCAGCCTGTTTGACTTGAGTCTCTGCTTCAAGGATCCTGCTCAAATACTGCCTCTTTTGGGCCGCTGTCCACGATATTAACTCGCCTCTTAGGACTGTTTTATAGGCTTCCCACAGCGTTTCAGGGTCTGTTCCTGCCTGTGTGTTCAGCTCGAAATAATTGTTAGTAGTTTCCTGCAGTTTATCAACCAGCTCAGGGTCTCCCAGATGGTAGCTGTTCAGGCGCCAGCACGGCGGTGGGATCTTCCAGGATGTCGTGTGTAACATTTCAATCGGAGAATGATCGGAGATGCCTCTAGGCAGTATGTTTATTTCCCGTGCTCTGTATAGGTCAGTTGCGGGAGTGAAGAAGTAATCCAATCTGGAGAGCGAGGCATGTGCCCCCGAATGGAAGGAGTACGCTCTAGTGTCTGGGTGGAGTTCTCTCCACACGTCGCAAAGGCCGAGTGCGTTGGCGAACGTGGCCAGCCTGGTGGGGATGTTGGGGTTCCTGTTGCGTATGTGTGATCTATCCAGGGTAACATTCATGACTTCATTAAAATCGCCACCTAGTATCATGCAGTTGGAGGTATCATTAGCGATTAGTGGGGTAATGTCGGTGAGTAGTGGTTCTAGGAGGGTTGGTGGTGCATAGATTGCTATTAGTGCCACGGATTGTCCCCACAACTCGCCCGTCACATATATGTATCTGCTACCTGTATCGTGGGTCACCGTGTAAAGGTGGAGGGGAAGATTTTTGTGTGCCAGGATCATGACGCCTCTTGAGCCCATCGTGAAGCCCAAGTCGAATGCTAGCTTGTAATTCGTGCGTCTGAATAGGGTACATTCTGTGCCTGCAAGGTGTGTCTCAGATTGGAACACTATATCTGCCCCCCGTCTATTCAGGAATTGGCGCACCAAGCGACGCTTGATGGCATTGCCCAGGCCATTTACGTTCCAAAACATGAGCTTTAGTGTTCTGAGGGCGTCCGCCTTACTATTGTCGTCTGCCATGTAAGCATGTATTGGTATTGGCCCTCATTGCCTCCGGTGGCGATATACACCTGTTGGAGCCATGCCCATGGGGTCCTAGCATCCATTCCAGCCACATGCCCCTATGAGTTTGATTGGTCCCTATTGAAGCTGTCCTTAAAAAACCCCTAACCCCCCACCCCATACTCCTCTCAACTAGAAGCATCGGTCGCCCAAACAATGAAACTATGGTGTCAACCGGACACTTAACATGCACTAAACTGACTGTCAGGTGAAAGTGATCTTCCCCTGGATGGGTGGGGTCTAAAGGGAGGGCGTTACTTCTCTAAAGGTGGTCCCGGCGGGGAGTTGCCGGTGTGCAACACCTGGAGTTTATTGCACTCTCCTTCTACTGTAGGGTTCAGGGCTCACCGCGGCCGCTACAGGTGGGTGTATGCTGCCTATTGTTACATATATGTGTGTGCTGTAGAGAGGATCTATTGCCTGCTTTGGGTATTGTAGTGTGGCCATGGACTATTGGCAGGCATTGTACGAGGGTGGGGGTTCATCCCCCCAGGTCTTCCGGCAGATCCTGCGCTGGTGGTCGTCGGGGTTCTCGCTGTTGGTCTGGCGGAGGTCTGCGATTTCTCCCCGTTTTCGCGGGGGGTCGACCAATCCATCTATGTTCTACTCAGTCCAGCGCCAAGCTTCCCTGGGGTCACTAAAATGGACTGTTGTCCCTTTGTGGTAAATCTTGAGTTGTGCGGGGAAGAGCAGTCCGTACTTGACCCCCATCGTATGCAGTTGTCTTTTCAAGTGATCGAAGAGTTGTCTTGCTCTTTGGACTTCCCGTGTATAATCTGGGAAGAAGGCGATTTTGGAGCCATTGAACGTGACAGTTCCTTTGGCACGTGCATGTTGCAGTAGGGCGTCACGGTCTCTGTAGTTTAAGAATCTCGCTATTACAGTTCGTGGGGGGCCCCAGGCGGTGGTCTGTTCGTGGGTACTCTGTGCGCCCTCTCTATGGAGAAAAAGTTGGAGAAGGCGTCGGGTTCGTACAGGTCAGAAAGCCTTTTCGGGTATACCGAGGATGCGCACATTGTTGCGTCTGGACCTACCCTCTCCCTCTTCCATTCTGTCCTCCAACACCTTCAGCTTGGCTGTCACGTTATGGAGCTGTTGTTGCATGCTGTTCACCCTGTCCTCCGTGGTGGATATGCGCTGCTCCGCCTCTCCTGTGCGCGCCGTTAGTTTTTGCAGGTCATGCCTGAGGAGGGAAACATCCATACTTATACCGTCCATTTTTTGCTCCATGGACGTGCGAGAGTCAGCTATGGCGGCCATGATGTCTTTCAGCGAGATACCCTGGTCCGCTTCCATCTCTTCCGATGATAGCAGGTGGTGTTCAGTGGGTTGGGGTGGGGGAATGGTGTACTGGTCCATTCTTCTCTGTGTAGGAAGCTTCCTCGGTTTGTCCTTCCCCATAGTGCCGTGTTGGGTATTTGGCGTTTCGTTGCGTTGGCCCCCCTGTAGTGGATGTTGCACTACGAATTCACACGCGCGGGGACTGCAGTTTAGACTTTGACATAACAGGCACCAGGTTCAGTCTATCCCCCAAAGGGCAGGCCAGTGTGTCCGGGTGTTGGGGGGGCCTGCTGATAAGTGCGGTGTCTTGTCCCACTGAAACCGCCACTAGCTCTGCCCCATTTTGGGGCAGCTGGTCGACTGAGGGTGTTGCGCGCTATCTCATTCAAAATGTGAGGGCTGTTGTGTTTGGCTTGGCGCCACCCCTCTACGAGTGGCTCCCGTCCCCCTCTGCTCTTGGGCCCAGGTCTCCAGGCGGCCTTCTTCTGTGCCCTGCAGCCGCCCGCTGCCGGGCCGCGGTTCGCTCCTGTATCAGGGTGCCTCTTCCGCCGCCGGGATACAGATTCATGCTCCAGCCCACGGGTCCGCGTGTGTGTCGCTGAGTATGTGGCACCCGCGTGGCCGGACAGGGGAGAGCCGCGTTGTCTGGAGCAGCTCCTCCACGGCCACCCGCCTCTCTCTGGGCCGCCTCGCCAGCCGCGGTTGTTGTCAGGGGGCAGGGACCGCGCGGGGCGCTCAGCCTACCTCGCCTTGGTCGGTCCTCCTGGCTTCCCAGCCGGCACCGTTCCGGACCTCTGCTCCCTCCGGGGTCCCCAGGAGGTAGGTGCAGGCGTAGGGAGATCTGAACTCCACCCCTCCGTGGGCTCCTTTGCAACGCCTCCGTCCATGCCGGTATGCGAGATGCACCCTCGCCGATCGGGACTCGCGGAGCCCAGCCGGGTTCGCACTCTCCCTCCGCCTGCGAGTAGCGTGCCTGCTGCGGGCTGGATTCCTGGATTTCTCCTCAGCACACAGCCTCATTTCCTACGCTCAGCGCGTACAGTCGAGCCTGTCCGCGGCCATTTTAGAGACAGGCCGGGCTCCGCTTGCCAGTAAGTTTCACTCAGACGTCTGCAGCAGATTGCACTGCGGTTTCCCCCGATCTTCGGTCCGAGTGTGCCCAAGGGTGTTCGCTTGGGCATGGAGATGTTTTTAGCTTGCGAGGTATTCGAAAAACAGGCTTTTTGACAGGATGTTGTAGTGCGGCCGCGGGAGCCGAGCAGACGCACGTCTACTTCATCCCGCGGTTAGCCACGCCCCCCCCCTGTTGTTTCTTACCTTTGTGTGTTGGGTGCTCTCTCTCAACGGACTGCCTTTGGAATGACGGCGTTCGCGCCCGCCATCTTGTGGTGCCCGTATTTAATTCAGTATCCTCACATAGTCACGTGGGCGACTACAAAAAAACCCCAATACCTGATGGGGTTTGAAGTTGGCTCTCTTGTTCTAATAGGGCAAAGTGCCCCCGTACTTATAGTCACGTATGGCTGAAAGGCTACGCATCTCTGCAGGCTGTGATGGGGTTGTAGTGATACTCAGCGCCATCATGTTGTGCCCGTGTTTCTTCCTGTGGCCTTGCATAGTCACGTGAGGCTGGACGACTACAAACAAACCCCAAGGCCTGATGGGGGTTGTAGTTTGTTCGCATAATCTATTAGGGTAAAGTGCCCCCACATATGTGGTCAGGGGGGAAAGAAAAAGAGAAAGAGCCACCATATTACCCGCAGTTTGGTGACTCCTAATGTTTAATATCAGTGCGGCCGCAGTGGTCTTATTGATGTGGATGGCTGTGGGTGGGGGGAAGTTATTCTTATCCCATATGTGTGCTCGCAAAATGCGTAGTCATGTGCTGCTGCAGGCTCCGGTAGTGACCAGGGCATGCTGGGAATTGTGGTCGCAAGGACTACAAATGTGTCATATGTTTGCCGGGAATTGTAGTTCTATCTCTATTGGAGCCATGGGTAGGCCTGAGAGTCTTTAGGAGGCATATGATGTTTTGGTGTGCTAACAACAGAGGAATAGCCCGGGGTTGACAGTGGAGGCACTATTGAGTGGGTAGATATTGTACCCAGATGTTACATAACAAGTTTTTTAAAATAAAAGTTTTGAGCAATATGCGTCTCCCTTGATATACTTCAGTGCATGCTGAATTCAACAAAAGGGGAGGTAGTAGAGTGTTGACTAATGACTCATTCTTCATGAATATTTTCTTAATTGACATCTGTTGGTGCTTAAAACACTGGTAACGTCTAATCCATCTGGATTCTAGAAATCACTGTACAGCCAGTGTTTGCCAACAGATTTCTTCGTTCAGGCCATTCTTGTGGCTTTGGAGTCTAAAAATCCACATTTGTTCTCTTCTTAATAATAACGCAGCTATATTGCCACCTCTTTTTGGTACAGTAACTTTTTCTAGAATTGTCCATGTTAATTCATTTTCTGAATGCCCCTTTGTCATGTAATGCTCCACTAATGGAGCGGTACATCGTTTGGTCCTGATATTGGATCTGTGTTCACAGAGCCGGGTTTTTATTGTTCTTGTTGTCATTCCGATGTACCTCATATTGCATGGACAATTAATTCCCACGGGTATTTCCAACCGATGTCTACTGTGGTTGTGCGCTTGGTGAATTGGCATACTGAACAGTTTCCACAAGGGGCATGTCCCAGTGTTCTCGGTGTATTCCACAGGGTGTTGGTCTCAGGTGGTTTTGTTTCTTGATATGTATGTACTAGGCTGTCACTAAGATTTGTTCTCCTTTTGATGGCAAAGAGTAGAGCGGGTAGGTTGTTAACTTCTATATTCAGTAGTGCCAGGATTTTTTAATTTCTTTCTTCAGAAGGTTGATCACGGGTGAGTGGCTGAGAACTGCTGTGATGACATCCGCTCCCCTTTCCCTTTTTTCCGTGTTGTGTGAGGGTGACTTCTCTGGGTATATTTCTAGCCCTTTTGCATGCTTGTATTATAATTTTGTTAGGGTAATTCCTTTCCCTCAGGTTGGATGTGAGTCTTCTGGCCTGTATGTCATATTCCATTTGGGTAGTGCAATTCTTCCTAAATCGGAGGAATTGTCCGAATGGCAGGTTCTCCCTGAGAGTCCTTTGATGTAAGCTGGAATATTCTAAAAGGGAGTTCCTATATGTAGCTTTGCGAAACACAGTGGTTTCGAAGGTCTGTCCTGTTCTTTTGATTCTTAAGTCAAGGAACGTGGCTTCGGTTTTACTTGCCTCATGGGTAAACTTCAGAAATGGATCAAGTCCATTTACCCATGTGATAAAGTCAGCCAGAGTGTTATCATCTCCCTCAAAGAACATGAGAATGTCGTCAATGTAGCGGCGCCAGCTTAAGATGTTCTTCAAATATGGATTATTTTCAGAATAGATGTGTTTTTCTTCAAAAGAAGCGATGTAAAGGTTGCCCAAAGTTGGGGCAAAAGTCGCTCCCATAGCTGTCCCAGCTATTTGTTCATAGTACGTGTCTTCTTTGAGAAAAAAGTTCTTGGTCAGTGCGATTTCTGCTAGTTGTAAGATGAGGTTTATGGGCATGACTAAAGTCCTTGTTTTCTCTACTAGGACCTTTTCAACTACTCTCAGGGTCTCTCGTTGGGGAATCCTAGAGTATAGCGATTCTATGTCCATTGTCACAATAAAGATGTCCGGATTGGCCAGATTTAGATTTTCAAGCTATGTAAGGACTGCTGTAGTGTCCTTGGTATAGGATCGCATTTTAAGGACCTTGTTTTTCAAGAAAAAGTCAGCGAATTGAGACAAAGGTTCCAATATAGAGCCGATACCAGATACTATCGGTCTTCCTGGTGGTGGTGAGGTCCCTTTGTGAATTTTCGGGAGTGCGTAGAAGGCAGGGCATTTAGGGTGTTTAGGACTTTAAAAGTCTGCTTCCTTGGCGCTAATATGGCCTTCTGCCACTGCTTCTTCTATAATGGGGTTGATCAAATTTCTTAGTCTTTCTGTTGGATCACTACAATAGTGTAACTAACATACAGTGAAAATGGCTGAAGGAGGTAGCCACTGGTGAAGGCCAAAGTTAGTGTTTTAAAATATTAAGTGCACACGGCTGAAGGCCATGGACAGTGTCCATGGCTGAAGGCTATGATTAGTGCCCATTAATGTGTTAAAATATATTTGGTCATGCACACTGACCATGGCTGAAGGCCATGCTTAATGCTGGTTTCTATAGTAATGTAACTAGTGATGACATCTGTGATGTCATCATTGCGGTCATAGGCTGCGTAACAGGGGGAGTGGAGTTAAGGTGGCTTTAGCTGAATTTTAGGCATTTGTTGCATTAGGTTCTCACCTTAACGTCCCTGCAACTAAACTTTTCTCCTTGAATATATAGATACGCACAAAACATGTGCAATACCAAACCTTTAACATTTAAATAAAATAGGCGACCTGCATATGTATATGTTGATCTCTGTGGCACAACACAGAGGTATGCCTAACACTCATTCCTCCACACCCAACTCAAAATCACATTACAAAGTACAGAGAAATACACAGAAATCTTACCTTCTTACACAGAGCAAAGCATCCCAGGGACAACAGGGAGTGTCTGGGGCTGGGTTTTAGAAAGAGGCCCAAGAGGTGGCTGCAAAGGAGTACAAGGAGTGGGGGTATGCTCGGGGCAGGGAAAGAATGTAAGTAATTTGAAATAGAGATGGGCGCACCTGATACTGTTCTTAAGCACTAACTTTGAGACTGTGGCTAAAAAAGGCTTTACTATTTGCCATAACAGGTATATATATGCCATTTACTATAATGCTGCCACTGAAAGGTGGTGTCACAGATTAGGGACAATGTACCATGAGCTTTTTCAGTTTGGTAAATAGGGAAAGGGTAATGCAAAGAGAGGTTCCATGATGTACAGTGCCCCAGACCCAGGTATGCTGGCTTAT
The DNA here is from genome assembly GCF_040938575.1 of Ambystoma mexicanum. Taxonomy (NCBI): domain Eukaryota; kingdom Metazoa; phylum Chordata; class Amphibia; order Caudata; family Ambystomatidae; genus Ambystoma; species Ambystoma mexicanum. The sequence continues at coordinate 283,663,691 of NC_090927.1, forward strand.
TAGGCAATATGTTGCACAAAACACGCTCACACCTCACAATTTACATATAAAACACGTGTAATACCAAACCTTTAACATTCAAATAAAATAGGCAACGTGGTACAGCATATATAGATTGCAGAGAAATGCATGGAAATCCTATAAGGAGATAGATATACCACAATTCTTTACTAGAGGTACAATATGCAACTAAAATATTAGCAATCATTTAGGTTCATGCACAATATTAGTATAGAGGTACCATTTTTCTTTTGCATTTCTTTGATTCGTTTGGCCATTGTTCCTACATGGAGACAGCCTGGTGGCGGCAGTCTCTAGGACCAGTGAGTTGCGTTTTACCTTAGTCGCATTCAAACTGATGCATCCATCAGATTAGATGTAGTGAAAGCATGTAGCAGATGTCACGAGTCCCCAGACACAGCAACCTGCACTCAATCATTCAAGACAGATGTCACACGCCTCCAACATTACGCATCCTACAGAAACATCATGACCCAACCGAGTCAGCATGAGGTCTACCTGTAAATTAATCAGCTGCATAGTTTTCCAAATTGCTGGTTCTTTTATTATACTTGAGACAAAGCCTTATTGTCCAGACAACCTGCTGGTGTTCCTTCAACTCCACCCTTTTTAATGTGAAATGTTTTAACAAAATCTGTGTGTCACTTCTGTTGGTGTGGTTGCTGGGTAACATTGTTCTACAACGGTGACACAATGGGCCGTATTTTTTCAGGATATCCATGATTTGTTTGAAAATGAAATGTCCAAAGGAGAAGAAAATGAAAGTTATTTGATCGAAAAGAACTTTCGGTTTTGTCTCCTGTGGACATTTCCGACAACCGGCTCCTGCTCCCGCCCCCTTACTTACCTTTGGGCAGCACACCTTGTTGTGTGCCACTGCTTCCGCCATACCTCTACGACACTGGTTACCTTCACTTATGTGCAGGGCAGTGCCAGAGGGTCCTTTTTTTTAAAACTTTTTTACGGAGATTGTGGGGTGCACAAACCCCAATTAAATTATAGTGAACAAGCGTGCAGGGTTCACACCCATCCCGTTGTTCACTGTAATCGCACCGAATGGTAGATGTGTTCGAAATATTCAGCTGTACGTAATTTTCATACAGCCGAAAATTGAACAAATCTACCATTCGGTTTTTTATTTTCTGTCTTTGATACAATTTTTTCAGCTGATTAAACACAAAAAATTATTGAACTAAATGATTGTATGGCGTAATTGAAGAGCAGTATCCACTATCAAATGGTTTCATTTTTCGGTGGTGCAAGTGCTACATTTGTGCAAAATGTCTGAGCTGTAAATTCACAAAAAGCACATTTCCATTGTAAAATTGATGTGTTGCAAACAGTAGTGCAGTTGCAATCTGCCTATCCTCTACAAAATCTTCCCTGAAAAATGAAATTCACTTTAAATGTATGTCTTCTTCATCGTGCGTTTTTAGCTGCTGTTCTAAAATTACTCATGGTCAAAATCAAGTGGTACTCCCCCCGCCATTTTTCAGTTCACAAATTGTGCAGGCATAAAGACTTTATGACACTTTGAATCCAAAATTAATGTATCGATATAAATCTTTGTAATTCATTTACCTTACATTTGTGATATGTGTGCTCATTATATAAGTGCCATCTCTGTCTCACATGTTTGCATATATCAAGGTATTTTCTGATAAGTCAAACAGAAAAGGTTAGCCATCTCTTCTATTGCTGCAATGGTAAACACTGAAGACTTTCATTATAATAGAGAAACCTAATTAATCCATATTGCAGGATTTTTCCAAGTTCAGTGTAAAGTTTGATAAATAAAGCAACCCTTTGTTCTACAATGTACTCTTTTTAAAATACATTGGATATTTTACTTCCCATTGGTGTAGACGGGGTTTGGTAAGAGGAGCAAGGCCAACCCTCATTGACCCAGGGCCCTACCTGCTGTTCCAGCTACAGGTGTGTTCAGACATGTTCCTGACATCAGAAGAGGGTATATATGTCCTTGTGTGAGCCACAAAAAACGTGTTAAACTTTTTTGTATAACTCCAAATGAACTGCACGTTATGCATAAAAATCAGCTGCATGACTGTGTCAAAAGATGATTACAGCCATGTGTCTTTATCACACAGGCTTTTCTAAGGAGTCTCAGGGCATGATTCATGGAATTAATTGGTCGAAAAATAGATTACTGCATGCCATTGTGCACGCAAATCCCTGTTTGTCAATTTATGGAATCGAATGCGCTGCACTTTTCCTGGACTTGGATGGAGTTTGTGCATGCTCAGCATGTCTATGCGAGCCGTCGAGGGCCTTGCGCATGACTTCACGCAGAGCATGGGCGTGGCTAGCGCAGAGGGCTGGGAAGGGGTGGAACACCAAAAATGGGGAAGAACTTGCTAAAATATTGGCGTTCTGAGGGACGGCCTGCAGGCAATCCCTTGCACGCCCACACTTGCGCAGCACAAGACGCATTCATGGATTCGATCGAGCAACCTCTCGGCTGGGAAAGGGACACGCAAGTCCTTCATACGATCCAACACCCGAAGGCAGGCGTAAGTACACTTGACCGTAGGATTTGCAGCAAGGAGGTGGGGTTGCATGTCGGATTTCAGGGTGCGTGTATCCAGCCGGGGTTCTGAACTTACTTAAGGTGTGCACATGGGCATAATTTTAGGGGGGCACAGGGGTGTTTGTCCCCCCCAACTTTCATGGCACACCATTTTGTTCCCATGCAGTTGGCTTGGGCACCTTTTCTTCAGATGTCATGTCCCCCCCAACATTTTCAGCAAAGTTACTTCACTGGGTGCGCATAAGCAGTGTAGCAGGATACAGGAACAGTTTAGACCGAGTTACGATTTTTCATACGCAGGTTGCCGGGGTGCCGGGTACAATTACAGGGGACCCTGCGCAGGGTCCCCGAGATTTAGGCCTGCTAGCGGGGGACCCCATAAACTGTTTGAAGGGTGCGTGTATACGCCCCTGGGGGAGCGCACAAAGGTGGCTGCTCTGGCCGTTTATGCTTTGCTAGTGGGCGTGTTGGGGGCATTCCGGTCGTGACTTGCGAATACGGTTACTTTGTGTGAATAATTCCATGAATATGCAGAGTGAGCATTTTTTTAATCTGCACACAGGCTCGCACACTGTCCTTCTCGGCACGCGGCCCTTGCGGGATTTCTGCGCACATTTCCATGAATCGGGTCCTAAATCGAGAAATGAGTGAAATCCATTGCACAGGCCTCAGGCTATGTAAAATAGTCAACTAGGACCTAGCTATTAGGCACGCATCAAATTACATGTTCTCCCTTGTAGTCCGGTGTTGATACATTGTACGGGAATACAAAACAATACAGAACAAGATTTAAGTGTTTTGTTTCCAAAAAATTGTTATGACTAAAGACTGTGAATGAAGCGGAAAAAATAGCCGAGGTAGTAAAACAGCACAAACAGGTGCTGTATGTTTTCCGCCCCTAGGCCATTTTGATCCAGAGTTCCTGGCCTGAGGGAGTGAGCTATGGAGCAGAAAGTCTATCATTTAATGGCAGTCGCCATGTTTGAGCATTGTGGTTGCCATTATTGATCTCGCGGACATGGTCCATTTTCCATCTTGGGGAATCAACCAGTTTCCTTTGTCATGAAAAGGGGAAAGTCCATCGGAAGGAGCGAACGCGTCGACGCGGTTGCGGAGCTGCTCCTTCAAAATGATTCACTATCACCACGAAAATGATCATCACATCAGGTATTTTGTACGCAGATTCCTGCTGTGTTACAGAAGGGAAACCATGTATCTATGTATGTAGTAATGAGATTGTATATAGTGCGAACTGGGGTAGCAAGCATCTGAGCAATGTGTAAGGAGGACTTTTGGGATAATAGGGCCGGGGGTTGGTTCGCGCATGTGCCCATCTCCAAAGATCTCTGTGCAACATTCTGTTCGAGTACTGGCCGGTCCTTTCTGCTTTCATCCCAACACAGGTCATATTTAGCATTCTATTTAGTACTATTTAGGTACAGTGTTAGCTTATGTGTAATGCAAGAAAATACTGCAGCCTATAAAAGCCAACACTTTGGCCCGGGCACTGGAGGGTGCCAAACCATGCCACACAAAAGACTCCAATTAAATAAAATATAGTTTATGCCACGGTCACCCTGCGCCATTCCAAGATGTATGTAGTGCAGGCCCATCATGTAGAGAAATTCTAGCTACACCAATCACCAATGCCGTCCGTTTCAGTAAACATCGCCTAACACGTGCCGCTTTATAGTTCCCAGTAATATTCACGGTAGCATTACATCCCTGAGGTTGCACGCCGGTCCAGCGGCTCCCCCTGCTGGTATCTGAAAGTATCAGCAGCAGAAGCAACACATGCAACTTCTCAGGAAACAAAGGGGCACTTCCTAATAACTTGCAATATTGTGAAGGCTGTTCACTAGACATCTCATTAGGCTACCTTTTAGTGTGATACACAGCGTTTTATTACGCTAACTAGGCCTAAGAGCGAGCTTTTTGAGATGCTACGGAACGCCCATGTAATGAATTAAGATTTTTATATAAAGTGACAGGTTGTCAATTCTATAGAAAACTCCGTAGGCGCACGCACAGTCAGATGGCGGCCTACACAAGCGCGCCCAGGCCAACGACACACGAACACTTCCACACGCAGACACCACCAGAGGGTGAACGGATACACTCCAAGGTGAAAGAAAAGGTAAAATGGATACGGCGCCATACGGTAGTATTAACGAGAAATACCCACACTCGTCGACTGTTAGAGCGTACTTCGAGAGAAGCAGGAAAGAACCGGAAATGACTCAATGCATCTAATATAAACGCGTTCAAACGAACGTAAATGAAAAGTCTCGATTAGATAGATTTCAAAAACGGAAGTACGTATTATGCGGATTAACCTTATTGTATTGCTGACAGCAGCAATTTACCTAACATAGCATGTATGTAAAATAGCATTTTAATGGTATTTAAAGCACTCCTCTGTCATAAAAGCATAGGGTAAATAAAGGCATCTGATGATTGCAAATTGTGTCTCTACATGTCCGATGATATTTTGCCCGCGTCCTTCGGTGTGCGCGTCTTCTGACCGTTCTAACAGAAACTTTGCATGCTTTTAAACATGGCTATGTTACAGGCTCCAACACCACTGATTGTAATTCAGCATACTGTGCTCTTTCCCCCCAAACACTATTAAGTCCCGCTGACACTGACCACCTTCTTGTTTTCTGGGCCTGTAAGTGTCCTTCTCTGGTACACCTGCCCTGGAAGCGTTGTGTTGTTATTTGACAATCTCTGACATGCATTTGCCTGACACTACACATTCCACTGGCATTTTATTCACTGTCCCGTCTAAGGTGCACACTGCACAGTCACCCGTCCTTCTGAAATCCAGTTTATTTCTTGCCCCTTTGTCCGGGCATGTTTCCCCACATGCTGTCAGGACCTTGGCTGTGTGTGTCAGAATGTGGGTGGTACACTTAGTAGTTGCCGTCACCCCAACCACTGGCACTACCGGTAACCTTCCTCCCTCTCCCTGCAGGCCCTATTTGCCAAATCCGTCATTGCATTCCTTTTTTCCAAAATGTTCTCCCTCCCCTCTGTTGTACACAGTTGCCTCCCCGGTACCCAGCCAGCCTGTGTCTACCCTCCTTCCTCCCCTTTCTCAGAAATACATAGAGCCACTCCTACAGTGTTCTGCGTCATCCACCCCATCCCCCACAGGCACTGGTGCTAGCACCTCACAATCCTGCCCCTCTGTGTTTTCTCCCTCCTCCCACTCCTTGCACGCCTTCACCGGCTCTGCTTTTTACGCTGTCAGCCATGCATCATCAACTGCATTCAGAATGAGTGCCCATCCCCGAGTGGGCATTACGTTTTCCTCAACATCCACGTTCCCTTCCACCACCCTCATTATCTCGTCTGGCAGCAGCCGCCATATTGTAGCCCTCATGAAAATTTGTGTAAGCATTACTGCAAAATCTGATGGTCTCTGACCCCTCTCTACCTTCATCCCCTTTGCGATATCTTTGTTCTTCGCTTGTAGTTCAGCACTAGCTCCCCTCTCCCTTCCCTGCGGTACCCTTTGTAACTGATGCTCCTGGGTGACCCCCACCTCTTTATTCCTTTGTACTGACTGGGGAAGCATCCCAATTGTCCACCATGCTCCTCAACCTCTCCAGCACTACCCTCGAACAGACTTATATGACAGATCTGCTTCTTGCCTGGTCAGTGGACCGGCATCTGCCATGATGGAACTGAAACTGTAATCTGTAATTGTAGTCTGTAATCTGTTTTACTCCACTTTAACTCAAGTTTCCTACCTCACACTCCTACCCTGTGCCCTTTACGGCATCGACCCTACACCGTCTCTCCGCGACAGGGGCTCTGACTGTATCACAGGTGCCCAAGAATGCTCTGACCTGATTGCAGTCCTGTAGTTGCCCTGCGACCCTGTACTGTATCACTACAGCACTCGGAGGCACTATCTCTGTTTTATTCCTAAAGTCCCTGAAGACTCCAAATTTCACTGGTCAAACGTGCAACAGGTCCAGCAAAAAACACTTTTTTCACTTACCCGTTCTATTGTAAATCGGAAGGGGAGCTCTCGGGGATCGGCACCATCTGTTACAGGCTCCTCCTGCACCCCTCGATACCAATGCTCATCAAGTTCCCCCATCATCTCAGGCATTCCAGGCACTCAGCACTCAGATACAAATAATACATAAGAGACCAGATGTGGGGTGAAAAGCACTCCAATGCTAACACACACCAGTGCTTCGGAGGACTACATTCGGCTCTGCCCCAGCCAGGCCTGGCTCCACCCATTAAAAGCACATATCATAACAAACAGGCCATTTCGCCGAACAGGGGGACTAAAGTACATTTTGTAACTGCAGGCTGTTTCTGCGAGGCAGCATCTGGCAGCCTTGGGATTTGAGCCAGCAGGGTCATCACTGTGTACTTCTCAGGAGGAGCTGTTCATGCCTGTCTCTGAAGCGTCAGAGCACTCCACAGCCCAGCTGTGCTGTACTGTGCTCGGCGACATCACTTTGGCATGGATGTTCAGTTGTTAGGCCAGTCTCTTAGGAACGTCTTTAGGCCAGTCCATTTGTATCCGATGAATCCCAAAGAAACCAAAAGAAAGTGTAGAATCAGAAATGTAGCAGACTACTCCCGACAACCCTCAATGATGGTTAGGGGAACCAATTATCCCCATGTCCTTCTTCCTCATCTCAGTTACTCTCTGAGTTTGGCTCGTAACTCCATGACCAGAACCCGTTCTATATTTCCTTTATGTTTTCCTTGCCACACCCTCTTGATTGAGTCACATAGAACTCTGTGATTCTACCACCCTCAGTCATCTTGTTCTTTTTTTACTGCATATGGCATGCCCTAGCGGATGTTTAAGACACACATGTTTTCCCCCTTTAGGCAGAGCTAAGGGGGTGCCAGTCAGGGCTCGGCTGAATGCAGAGGGTGGCAGAGTCAGGCCTCCAGGCACAACGCTCCCTTGCCCCTCCTGAGAAGTGTAGAGACGCAATAGAGAGACAAATCTGCCATGCAGCGATCGGGCAGAGTAGACCAGCTGCTGGGTGAACTGAGAAGGAGCACTCCAGGAAAGAGCTCCAAGGGCGCTCCTGGGGAGTGGAGAAAGCCATACAGAAGACGAAGCATTTGGATGAACGATCATCCAATACTCTGTAATGGGGCAGATAAATATGCAGGTAATACCCACTGCCCCTATTCAGATGAGTATGCAAGTACCACTCCCTATACCCACCCCTCATCAGTATTGTCCAGGTAAGAAACACTATCAGTTGAGATAGCCCTAGCGCCCCAAGAGTCTAGGGGTGAAAGACAAAACCAACTAAAATTATAAAGTTGTCGTTATGAATAGAATAGATGGGGTGACCAGTAGAGTGACAGGTGATTGTTATTATATATGTATATATATATATATATATTCAGTGAAAAAACTTTGTTAAAGGGACGTTATGGTTACAAGTAAAACTGAAAGACCCCTGGAACTTGCCAGATATGGTAAGCTAAACAACCATAACTCGCGCCAACACCGTGCACTGCTAAGACTAACACCCAGGACATCAAAGATGATATCACAAATGTCATTGATGACATCACCGATGACATCACATGTGAAATCAATTTAGATGAAAAATCCCTGCAAGGAGTTGTGTTTATATTGTTGGTAATAAGATGGCAGGGGTGATTGGGAGACCTATCATGAACTACTTAATCTATTAAAGAATGTACTCATCTAATATCATTGTATTGGAGTGTTGTCTTTAATACAGAAACCTAATCATATATAAACATAGGTAATGACTGCAGCATGCACCATTGAAGAACACTATTTATAATCTTGTAATTTTGGATAGTACAATAATGAGTGCTACCGTATCAGAGTTTTGAGAAATGTTAAACATGTAATAATTAGCTAACAATTCAAGACTTACAGCACTTGTGCTGGTACAAACAATACATATAAAGAACCACAATGCATACAAATCAGAGCCACGTACAGGGAAACTAAAGTAAGGAAGAAAGTAACTGCATCATCAGAAAATGTTAATGACATTAACGTTTATCTTCATGTATACAAATGAATTGTGTGTTTGAGGCCTGCTCATTTCCCCATGTATGTGCACCATGAGCTGAGACCAAACCCTGAGGAAAGTACTTAAAGAACATATGACAAGGTTAACGTCTAGATATATAGCACCTTTTTCAATTTTATTATTCTGACTACCAGTGAACAAAACCACCTGGCCTATATTTGTCAATGAACAAAAACAAGTGGCCCAGATATGTGATGTCATCAGTGATGTAATCAATGACATTTGTGATGTCATCTTTGATGTCCTGGGTGTTAGTCTTAGCAGTGCCACAGTGGTGGCGCAAGTTATGGTTGTTTAGCTTACCATAACTGGCGAATTTCAGGTTTTTTTTGGTTTTACTTGTAACCATAACATCCCTTTCACAAAGTTTTTTCACTGAATTTGATAGGTTTTTAGTAGCGCAACTTAACCATAACGTCCCTTTAACAAAGGTTTTTCATTGAATTTAATAGGTTTTTATTAGTCCAACTGAACCATAACGCCCCTTTAACAAGGTTTTTCAGTGAATTTCATAGTTTTTTTACCAGTGCATGCTATTTTCCTACAACTTACTAATATCATACTTACACAATATAGCAATATTTATGTCCCATTTACAAAGTGTGACCTTAAACCTCTGCCATTTCCCACCTTCTGGAATCATTTTTAACACTTTTTGCAACTAAATCAACTAGTTTTGCATCCGTAGCCGTCTACGAACATCTGACTTCATAGCGGACCTTCCGGACAGTGCCACAGGACCATACGCTGACGCGCGGCATAATGACGTGTCCGAGAACCCGTCCGCACTTCACAATAAGTTCTCTGCTTCACGGACAGTTCAGAACTGCATTTTCTACTGATCTAGGAACTTTCAACTTCAAAATTTCCCTTGCACAGCTCCAACACCTATTCCTACTCATTGTCCATTAACAATCTAGTACACAGTACATACGTTTAGCAAAACTGCTATTTATCTTAAAATGGCATCAGCTAATGCCATCCCTCCTCCCCAAGAGCCACCACCACTGCTGTAATCAAGGAGCATGAGAAACACTGCCCGCTACCTTAGAAATAACAACAAAAAATACATCCAAAAACAACAAAAGACATATTCCTTTAGGAACCACCTTTCACAGTTAAAAAATAGAACTAAAAAAAAAAAACATGTATAGACTACATCTACTTTATATTTCTCAGTAAAGTACATAGGCTCAATAAGATTTTCTAACATTACCATTTGCATTTTGTGTTATGCTAATGGAAATATTGTGGCGTTCATCCTCTGTTCCAGGGACTGGAACGGTGGATACCGGCCCAGCTGCCCAAGTTATCAGCCCAAGCAAAGCGAGGGTGGATAATGAGGTCTCTGGACCATTATCCCCCCATTTCAGCCCCTGAAATGGGGGATGAAGGCCATTAGCAACCTGGGTTCCCAAAGCGGGAACCTGGGTTGCTAAAAAAGAGGATTTTTCTTCCTACACCGGGACGCCTATGGCGTCCCGGTGTAGGAAGGAAAATCCTTTTCTAAGATGGCCACCATGGAAAGAGAAGGTGAGGGTTCTACACAGGGCCCTCTTCGCTTTCCATGGCAGCCTGTAGAAGACAAAAAGAGAACCCTATGACCATAGTACCACAAGCACATTTTTCTTCCCTTTCAGATCTATCCTTATTTCGAATAACTTTACCACAAAGCCAGTCCCAGGTGGATATGGCCACTTTAATCCTATGTTTTGTCCCTTGTGGTCATGGCCAGTAGCCAGATTGTCCGGATCATGACCTTATTCCACAACCTGTCACGCTCACCTGATTCCCACGGAGGCGCAGGTCTGGCTTCGAGTGCTGATGCTTCTTCAATGGTGAAGTGCAGGACTCTGATGATGAACAGGAAGGGCCCCTCTACTCTGGCTTTTCTGGCTCGCAGGAATATTCCCCTGTGCGTGAAAAGGGAGTATTACCTACTGACGGAATAATGCTCAAGCCTCCCACTCCCTTCCAACCCTCCTCGATACCCTTCCACGATTCCCCGTGAAGTCTCACCTTAGGGTTTGGAAGGATGACCTCTCCATCCTGCTTCTGATGCAGGGGCGCGTTGAAACCCAGTTACTTCACTGGATTGAGGTTTGATGGGAGTTCAATATAAGCTTGACTATTCAGGTGAGGCGCTGTAAGAGTTCTGTTGCAAGTTCAAAAGTTCAAGCTTAATAATAATGTTCATTGTCTTATTGCAGCACGCGCTAATGCTTATGTCTTTTTCCCCTTAGGGGCCGGGGTTCGGAATGCCGGAGATATGGCGCCGACCCGAAGTGTAAGTTCTGGATGAGCGTTCAGGTAATGTCTTTGCATTCGCTCATTCAATGTCTTTGTCTTTTTTCCCCATTGGGGCCGGGGTCCGGAATGCCTGGAAGTGGCAGGACCCGAAATGAAATGGGAATGACCAAACAGGTAAGTCTTCGAAGGAAACTGAGCTTTTCCTTTTTCCCTTCCTTCTCTCACCTTGTTTTCTTGTCTTTTCTCTCTAGGCTCTGGGAAGTGGGTGCGGATCCGGATGATCGCTGCTGAAGATGGAGGCGCCCAGGAAAGGTGAGTGAAATGCAGCGCTGCAGCGGTCGAAACGAAATGCTTTTAAAATGATGTCTTCCCTTTCAGGATCGTCGGTGTGATGTCCCTGTGATGCAGCTTTAGCAGGTAAGGTCTTCTTTCTCTCCAATTCCTTCTTATCTCCTTTTGCAGGCGACCCAGGATGCTGACAGGCGTGGCTGAAGTCCAGATGCAGGAGCTGACACGGTGAGCGTCCAGCTGCGAGGAGCAGAACAACGCGAAGCGTGAGTTGCTGATCGGGCGTGGTTTAAATAGCTTTGGAAGAAGTTCCAGGCATGTACCCTTCCACCGATCAGGTATGTATCCTTCCCCGACCACACCCAGGTGGAAAGTAGTCCCACAGGTAAAGTAATTCCATTCAGGCCTCAAGAGGGCCTGGATGTAGCAGCATGGTCTGCATCAGGTAAGTGCACATTAAAACACTTGAACACATGTCTAGCTTTATGAGCCTGGCGCCTAAGGCGCCAGGACAGGGGTCCAACATGAGCCTGGCGCCTAAGGCGCCAGGACTGTGTCCAAAGGGCCCCAGCTTGGGCCCGCTGGCACTTGCCTGGAGGGAATGATGCCTGCCTCTGGGGTTGCTGGGTCGGACCTGGCTCCTTGGAGGTAGGCATCATGACAGTACCCCCCCCTCAAGGCCCCTCCCAAGGTTGTTCCCTGCAGGGGTTTTGGCTTGTTCGGAAATCTCTGGTGGAACCTTTGTATTAATCGAGGTGCGTGAACATGGTTACTAGGCTCCCACAATCTCTCCTGAGGTCCATATCCCTTCCAGTCAACAAGATAGAAGAGTTTTGACTTTAACACCTTGGAGTCTAAAATGTCTTTAACTTCGAATTCTAATTCCCCTTCAATTTGAACTGGGTCTGGAGGCTTGGACAGTCGGGTCCCTGGTTGTACTGGCTTCAAAAGTGATGCATGAAAAACTGGATGAATACGCATGTTTGACGGTAAATCCAGTTTAAAGGCCACGGGATTTATTATAGCCTTGATGGGATAAGGTCCTATGAATCTGGGATTGAAGGTTTGCGGGCCCTTGAGGGGTAAATGTTTTGTTGCTAGCCATACCCGGTCTCCTACTTGGTAAGGAGGAGTCTTACTTCGGTGCAAATCAGCATTTTCTTTATACTTTTTCTTGGCTTGCTGTAAATGAGTTGCAGCTTCTTTGAAGGCTCGGGTTATTGTGGAATGCAGATGATTTACTGCGGGCATTTCCAGGGTCAGAGGTGGATCTAGGTCAGAGGTCCGAGGATGGTGACCATACAAAGTATAAAAAGGAGTTTGTCCGGTTCCAGAATGCACTGAATTGTTGTATGCATATTCTGCGATCCAAAGGATGTCTTTCCAATTTAACTCGGATTGGTGTAACATGCACCGAAGATATTGCTCGAGAGTCTGATTGGTTCTCTCGGTTTGTCCGTCGGTCTGGGGGTGGTGGCTGGTGGATAACCGCACATCTATTTGTGCTAGTTGACAACATTTCTTCCAAAAATGGGAGATAAATTGACTTCCACGATCCGAGACTAATATGGAAGGAAAACCATGTATGCGAACTATATTCTCCAGAAATTCCTTGGCCAAGGTGGAAGCTGAAGGCAAACCTTTTAAAGGGATAAAGTGGGCCATTTTGGAGAATAGATCCACAATTACAAGGATAGTGTTGTAACCAGCACAAGGAGGCAGGTCAGTTATAAAGTCCATTGACAAGGTGTGCCATGGTGCCGGTGGAATATCCAAGGGTTGAAGTAGGCCGGCTGGCCTTTTCTTTTGACCCTTGTTTTGGGCGCAAATTCCGCAAGACAATACAAAAGACTTTATGTCTTTTCTCCAAGAAGGCCACCAGAAGTGGCGTTTGATTTTTTCCTCCGTTTTAGCGATACCAGGGTGTCCTTCCATTAATGATTCATGATGATGGGCAATAACAAGTTCTTGCAATTCTTTACTTGGCAGAAACAACCGCTCCTGGAAGTAGGGTAAATCATCCTTAACGGTGTAATGAGGACCCTTTTGACTCCATTCCAGTAAGGCTGAAGAGTCTAGAAGTTGTTTTACTTGCGTTTGGATGTCCTCAATAGTTTGCAATGAAGTTAGGCCTAAGATTCTTTGTTCAGGTATGATTGGCACAGGTTCTAAACTCGAATTGGGTTCTTCCATGCCAATCCGGGATAAGGCGTCCGCTTTACCATTCTTGCAGCCAGGGCGTTAGGTAATTACGAAATCAAATTCCGCAAAGAATAGAGCCCATCGGAGTTGTCGTGAGGATTGAGCTTTGACCGTCTTTAAATATTGTAAATTTCTGTGGTCCGTAATTACAGTGATGGTGTGTCTTGCCCTGAGAAGGTAGTGACGCCAAGCCTTGAAAGCAGATTTAATAGCCAGTAACTCCTTGTCGGTAATTGCGTAGTTGATTTCAGGAGGAGAAAATTTCCTGGACCAAAAGGCCACAGGGTGTAGTTGGTTAGTTTCTGGGTCTCTTTGCGACAAGACAGCTCCCATGGCCGAACTGGATGCTTCGGTTTCCACAATGTAAGGGAGATCTGGGTGCGGGTGCTTCAATACAGGTGCAGAGGTGAATTTGGTTTTCAGGTCCTGAAAGGCTTGTTCGGCCTCAAGAGTCCATTCAAAGCATTTGTTTTTCTTTAGGAGAGCTGTGATGTGTTGGACTGTTCGGGAAAATTCCGGAATGAATCTTCGATAGAAATTGGCGAAGCCGAGCATGCTCTGAACTCCCTTCACCGAGCTAGGAGATGGCCATTTGAGGATGGCGTCCACCTTTCGCGAGTCCATTCGGACTCCTTGAGGTGTCAGGATGAATCCGAGAAACTCAACTTCTGTGGTATGAAAGACGCATTTTTCGAGCTTTGCAAATAGTCTGTGCTGGCGCAATTTCTCAAGAACTGCCCTAACATGTTTTCTGTGATCGGATTCTGAAGAAGAGTACACCAGGATGTCGTCAATATAAACAATGACACAGACATCGATAAGTTCCCGAAGAACATCATTCATAAAGTACTGAAAGGCGGCAGGTGCATTGCACAAACCGAAGGGCATCACCTGATATTCGAAGAGCCCAAATTTGGTGCGAAATGCAGTCTTCCATTCGTCGCCTTCTTTTATACGCACTAGGTGATAAGCTCCTCGGAGATCTAACTTGGTGTACACACACGCGTCTTTCACCTGGTCGATAAGCTCAGGGATCAGGGGCAGAGGATAACGATTCTTAATCGTTATTTGATTTAGGGCGCGATAGTCTATACATGTTCTAAGGTCGCCCTCTTTTTTCGGCACGAGGAACAGAGCTGAGGAGACAGGAGACTTGGACGGGCGAATAAAACCATTGGCTAGGTACTGATCTAAATACTGACGCAAATGCAGGTTCTCAGGTTCCGTAAGAGCATAAATCCTACTACAAGGTAGTTGAGCATTGGGTACCAGATCGATTTGGTAATCATAAGACCGATGGGGAGGTAACGTGTTAGCCTGTTCCTTCTGAAAAACGTCTTGGAATTCTTGGTATTCTGACGGTAGCTGTACAGGGGTGGAAGTTGCTGAGGCTAGACCCATAACTGGATTTCTTGGATAACAAGTTGGTTCACAATCAGGAAAACTTATCTTCTTTGCTCGCCAGTCGATTCTGGGATTATGTGTTTCTAACCAAGGAATTCCAAGAATTACTTGAAATTGTGGGGCCTTGATCACATCAAACACAATTGCTTCCCGATATCCATCCTGACCCACCAGTGTCATTTCAACAGTGGAATGCGTTACAGGTCCTGAAGCTATTTCGGTTCCATCTACTGTAGTAATGACATCTTGGGTTACTTTCGGGCGGAGAGGGAGCTTAATCCTGGAAGCCAATTCACGGTCTATGTAGTTTCCAATAGCTCCACTGTCGATGTATGCTTTTACAGCATGCAACTGCTGAGGCTGTTTTGGGACCACGAACACCATTGGCATGACAAAATGCGAGGTCAAAGAGTTTGTTCTCAAGCTCGGCAAGCGGACCCCTACGCTTGTCGGGCTAGGTCGTTTCCCGAATCAGGTGTCAATAAATCGTTATCAGTGGCTCCAACCACCTTCTTAGGTGGTTTAACCGGACAATTTCGAAGAAAGTGACCGGAAGTCCCGCAATACAGACAAAGTTGCATTTGCCGCCTTCTCTCTCGTTCCTTCTGCGTTAATGGTCCTTTAACACCGCCGATTTGCATAGGTTCGGATACGTCGGTACTCTTGGAGTTAGCGTGGGTTTTGATCGGTACTCGGGTTTCGTACTTGAACCGATCTGCTTTTCTATTTTGAAGTCTGTGATCAAGTTGAACCACCAAGTCTATGTAGTCTGCGCAGACCTGGGGTGGATCTACTATCTGAGCTAGAACATCCTTAAGCTCTCCGCGCAGGCCTCGATGATACAATGTGATCCTTTTGTTTTCTGGCCATCCAGTTTCCACAACCAGTCTATTTAAGGTGGCAACGTAGGACAGGAGATCCTGATTACCTTGTCGTAAGGATAGCAGTTCGTTATCAAGGGCCTGTCCTTGAGAGTGTCGAGCAAACAATCTTTCCATGCTGGCCTGGAAGCCCTGAAAATCCTGGAGAATTGGATCATCCTGATTTACCAATGGAATAGACCAATCGGCAGCACTGCCACTGAGGTAAGATAGTATAAAGGCTACCTTGGTCTGGTCATTAGGGAAGGCCCCGGGTCTGCATAGAAAGTGTAAACGACATTGGTTCATAAAGACGGCATATTTCTTGGGATCCCCCGCAAAACGTTCAGGCGGGGCCAAAGGCATGTGTCCAGGTAGATTCATTTGTACCGGGTTATTCAAACCCATTGATGTGGAAGTACCTCCGGAATTAGGTAAAGGAGTGTGCCCTGCCTGGGCCTGCAATAACCTTTTGGCCAGGTCATCAGTTCTTTCCTTGGATAGGATCAGTTCTCTTTTGAGAGCGTTAGTCTCCTGGCGGGCTGAGTGCACTTCTGCCCGTAATTCCCCCAAAAGCTGGGCCAGCTGATCTGTCTCGGAAGTCTCCATAGCGCCCGGGTGGGAGATTGTGGGTAGGCTTCGCGTTCTGTCACGCTCACCTGATTCCCACGGAGGCGCAGGTCTGGCTTCGAGTGCTGATGCTTCTTCAATGGTGAAGCGCAGGACTCTGATGATGGACAGGAAGGGCCCCTCTACTCTGGCTTTTCTGGCTCGCAGAAATATTCCCCTGTGCGTGAAAAGGGAGTATTACCTACTGACGGAATAATGCTCAAGCCTCCCACTCCCTTCCAACCCTCCTCGATACCCTTTCACGATTCCCCGTGAAGTCTCACCTTAGGGTTTGGAAGGATGAGCTCTCCATCCTGCTTCTGATGCAGGGGCGCGTTGAAACCCAGTTACTTCACTGGATTGAGGTTTGATGGGAGTTCAATATAAGCTTGACTATTCAGGTGAGGCGCTGTAAGAGTTCTGTTGCAAGTTCAAAAGTTCAAGCTTAATGATAATGTTCATTGTCTTATTGCAGCAAGCGCTAATGCTTATGTCTTTTTCCCCTTAGGGGCCGGGGTTCGGAATGCCGGAGATATGGCGCCGACCCGAAGTGTAAGTTCTGGATGAGCGTTCAGGTAATGTCTTTGCATTCGCTCATTCAATGTCTTTGTCTTTTTTCCCCATTGGGGCCGGGGTCCGGAATGCCTGGAAGCGGCAGGACCCGAAATGAAATGGGAATGACCCAACAGGTAAGTCTTAGAAGGAAACTGAGCTTTTCCTTTTTCCCCTTCCTTCTCCCACCTTGTTTTCTTGTCTTTTCTCTCTAGGCTCTGGGAAGTGGGTGCGGATCCGGATGATCGCTGCTGAAGATGGAGGCGCCCAGGAACGGTGAGTGAAATGCAGCGCTGCAGCGGTCGAAACGAAATGCTTTTAAAATGATGTCTTCCCTTTCAGGATCGCCGGTGTGATGTCCCCGTGATGCAGCTTTAGCAGGTAAGGTCTTCTTTCTCTCCAATTCCTTCTTATCTCCTTTTGCAGGCGACCCAGGATGCTGACAGGCGTGGCTGAAGTCCAGATGCAGGAGCTGACACGGTGAGCGTCCAGCTGCGAGGAGCAGAACAACGCGAAGCGTGAGTTGCTGATCGGGCGTGGTTTAAATAGCTTTGGAAGAAGTTCCAGGCATGTACCCTTCCACCGATCAGGTATGTATCCTTCCCCGACCACACCCAGGTGGAAAGTAGTCCCACAGGTAAAGTAGTTCCATTCAGGCCTCAAGAGGGCCTGGATGTAGCAGCATGGTCTGCATCAGGTAAGTGCACATTAAAACACTTGAACACATGTCTAGCTTTATGAACCTGGCGCCTAAGGCGCCAGGACAGGGGTCCAACATGAGCCTGGCGCCTAAGGCGCCAGGACTGTGTCCAAAGGGCCCCAGCTTGGGCCCGCTGGCACTTCCCTGGAGGGAATGATGCCTGCCTCTGGGGTTGCTGGGTCGGACCTGGCTCCTTGGAGGTAGGCATCATGACAGTACCCCCCCCTCAAGGCCCCTCCCAAGGTTGTTCCCTGCAGGGGTTTTGGCTTGTTCGGAAATCTCTGGTGGAACCTTTGTATTAATCGAGGTGCGTGAACATGGTTATTCAGACTTTATGAAAACATCTATATCTAGATCTATAATCTTTTTGCAAACCTTTGTGTAGATTTGTCAAATGGTACCACATTTATAAGCTTTTACAATATTTTGGGACCCCCCCTCTAATTTTGCTCCCTCTTGACAGAATCTTACCGAACTTCGCAAAAACATGTATATCTTGATCTATTATCAGTTTACCAAATGAAGTGTATATTCGTCAAATGGCATCTCATTTATAAGCCTCTATATTATTTGTGGACCCCCCTCTAATTTTGCCCCCTCTTCACAAAATCCCATCAATCTTCGGAAAAACATTCATATCTAAATGTATTATCAGTTTCCCAAATTAAGTGTAGATTCGTCAAATGGCACCTCATTTATAAGCCTTTACATTATTTTGGGACCCCCCCTCTAATGTTGCCCCCTCATGACAGAATCCCACCAAACTTTGAATACTCATTTAGAATCAGCTCAGAAATATACATGCACAATTTCATGCAGTTCCATTAAGTGGCGCCAAAGTTATAAGCCATCCAAGAACTGCATTTCACCAACCCTGTAATGCTGAGGTGTCCACAAACGAACATCTGAACTGTTCGCGGACTTTCGCGGCAAAAACACCCGTTTTTTTTGCTTCTTGCAGCCATATCCCATCCCAACCTCATCACCCTTCACCTCCCCAGAGATTATTTGATAAGTTTGACCATTGCAATGTTGTGTTATTTTTATATATTTTTACTGCGATGTCCGCGGACACCGACCGATGTCGGCGAACCCAAGATGGCGGGCGTTTCCAAAAATATGACGCAATTCACGTTCTTCACCATCCAATCAGCGAACACGTTGCATGTCCGCGGACATGACGCAAGCCGATTAACCAATCGGTGTCCTGCCGCGGAGCGAACAGGGAAGTGTGTCCGTGGAGCGGCCATAGATATCACAAATTTTTTGTGACCTACTTTTTGGTCATTTTCTTAAAAAAACGACTGGACGGATTTTCACCAAATTTACAAAAGCACACTTTCGGGACCAAGCCGCTGCTCCTGCCGCAAATTTGGTGCAAATCCGTCCAGCGGTTTGGGCTTTAGGCGTGAGCAAAGTTTTTTCCCCATTCAGTCTATGGGAAAAAAATAATTTTTGGGACCCCCCCTATGCGTTTTTCCCCCCTGGACCAAACCTCACCAAACTTTTCAAAAAAATTCAGAGTGAGCCATATACTTTTTTTTGCAAAGTTTGGTGTGGATTCGTCCAGGGGAAGCAAAGTTATAAGCCGCCCAAAAAGTGCTCTTCCTATGGGTTTAGCAACTTAACCATAACTACACGGCCACTATTGTGGCCTTGTAATGTAGGAAAGTCCATTTGAGCCAAGTCACACATTCCAGCATGCCACTTCGTAGCCACCGCTGGAAGTTCACCTCCAGTTCTGAGCCATAACAAGACATTGTGGGTATGCAAATTAGCTCAAATTAATACCCACAGTGCCTTGCTGCTTTGGCTCAGAACTGAAGGTGAACTTCCAGCGATGGCTACTAGTTGGCATTGTGGAATGTGTGACTTGGCTCAAATGGACTTTCCTACTTTCACATTTCAGGTGAAAGGTTTTTCTTCAAACCTTTTTAAACCCACCATAACTTTCTTGGTGTTGTGTTGTGTGTGTATGTGTGTGTGTGTATACTTATGGATTACATTTAAAATTACATTTTTATAGTTTTGCCTGAGTGCCGCTACCCCTAGGACTATAAATATATATAAATATATATATATATATATATATTCAGTGAAAAAACGTTGTTAAAGGGACGTTATGGTTACAATTAAACTGAAAAACCTCAGAAATTCACCAGTTATGGTAAGCTAAGCAACCATAACTTGCGCCATCACCGTGCAATGCTAAGACTAACACCCAGGACATCAAAGATGACTTCTCAAATGTCATTGACAACATCACTGATGACATAACATATCTGGGCCAGTTGTTTTTGTTCACTGACATATCTAGGCTAATTGTTTTTGTTCAATTTCAGTGAGACTTTTATAAATTCAAAAGGTGCTACATATTTAGACATTAGCCTTTGCCATATGTTCTTAAATTACTTTCCTTAGAGTTTGATTTTAGAGAGTTTAATCTTAGCTCATGGTGCACATAGATGGGGCAATAAGCAGGCTTCAAACACACAATTCATTTGTCAACATAATGTTACTGTTAGTTTGTAGTGATGTTGTTTCTTTCCTCCTTATTAGAGTTTCCCCTGTGTGTGCCTCAGATTTCTATGCATTGTGGCTCTACATATATATTGTTTGTAGTCACACATGTGTGTAGTAAGTCTTGTATTGCTAGCTATTCATTTCAAGTTTAATATTAGTCATGGTTCTGATTAGGTTTGCATTTATTATTTTACTGGACAATATTACCAACACTCCAATATAGAGTCTGATTCACAGACAGATTTCCTATGGGACTGAGCCATTATAAAACACTTCTGTGAATCAGGCCGAGAATGTTTTGTTTAGATTAGTACATTTTCTTAATACATTCAGTAGTTTATGAGAGGTATCCTGATCATCCCTGACATATTGCTACCAACATAGTACTCACAACCTCTTGTAGGGACTTTTAATCAACATTAATTTAGTATGTGATGTCATCAGTGATGTCATCAATGACATTTGTGATATCATCTTTGATGCCCTGGGTGTTAGTCTTAGCAGTGCACAGTGGTGTAGAGAATCATGGTTGCTTAGCTTACCATAACTGGAGAATTTCTGGGGGGGTTTGGTATTACTTGTAACCATAACATCCCTTTAACAAAGTTTTTTCCACTGAATTTCAAAGGTGTTTATTATTGCAGCTTAACCATAATCTCCTTTAACAACGTTTTTTCACTGAATTTCATGGGTTTTTACCAGTGCACCTTAATTTGCTACAACTTCCTAATATTATACTTGCACCCAATATAGCAGCATTTTCTGCTGATCTAGAAAGTTTCACCTTAAAACTGGGCCATTCCCCACCTTCTAGCAACATTTCTAATGCTTCTATAAACTTTCTGCAACTTTTTGCACTGGTTTTTGTTCGCCGACGTTCTCGAACATATGACATCATTGCAGACTTTCCAGACAGTGTCACGTGACCTTGTGCGCACGCAGGGCATGATGATGTGTTTGCGAATGGGTCTGTGTTTCACGCAGGGGTCTCAGGAAATTGTAGGCTGTCTTCCTCTACCTCATTTTCCTCAACCGATACTGCCACCACAAATGCTACTTTTGTGGGGCAGAATATCCCACCTGATACCTTGCAAGCCATAAAAGAGGCTGTTTATCCATATCTGTCAAAGACAAATCTGCTCGGTATATACTGCAACACACAATCTGCAGGGGGAGCAGTTTTGAAGTGCTTTCGAAGCTGCAATCAACGAGCATGAGAGAACAATGCACCTTACATTAGATTTAATTCATACCGAATATGTTAACATGTTCCCCTGTCCACCTGCACCTCTGTATCTGTGGTTGGTGCCCCTTCTCTCACTTCTCTCCTCCCCCTTATTTCCCAGCCTCACCTGCAAAAAAGAAGAAAGAAAAGAAGCAAATACCAACACCACTTTTCACAGTTAAAAAATAGAACTAAAACAAATCAATCTTATAGATTCCATCTACTTTACATTTTTTAATAAAGTAGTTAGACTCTATACGATTCTCTAACATTCCCATTACCACTGTGTGCTATTCTAATGGACATAATGGACAATTGTATAGTAGAGAAAAAGAAAAAAGACAGGAACACATTTCTGTCACAAATACGTTTCTCTAGCATACAATACCAACCATAATGCTTGCCTCTTCATAACTATCCATGGTTTCCAAATTCCCCGTTCAAGACCAGGCATCATAAAAACACCTGGATACCACGTGCACACCATTGCACAAGACATCCCTTCTACCCTTTTCACTTTTATGTTTGCAACACTCCATCATTGCCCGCTTTCGAACAGTCACACATCCATCCAGCAAACACTTCCAAAAACTCTACATGTAACTCTATCAATATATTAAACGTTCACACACCAACTGCCACTTAACAATGTTCTACAAATATTTTCTATCTGCATTTACTTTACTTATACAAACAAATTTTACACAGTACTGCTGTAAATGCACATATGCATTCTACTGTAAGACAAGTGTATTAATGAAAGGGGGAGTCGGGATGGGCAAGCGCTGGTGGGAGCCCGGAAAGGAACAGCCGATGGGCGCCAATGTCGAAGGCCACTACCTTAATGCTGGGGCGGAAGAGTCCCAAGGGTGGGGTGCAGAGCCGCTAGGCAGTGGGCCTGCAAGGGCAGCGCTGAAGGAGGGGAAGGTACTGATGTCAACTAGGTATAGTGTCTGGAACCTGTGAAGTTAATGAGGTACCAGGCCACACGTCTCAGTGGCAGTAGGATGAATTAGCAGAGAAACGAGAGAGGGAAAGAGGAAGACAAAAGCAGAGTTTTGAAAAGGTTGCAGAACTTAAGGAAGTCCGGCTCAAAGTCTAAAAGGGGCAGGGACACTGTTCCAAAGAAAGGCACCAGCTAAACAGAGAAATCTACCTCCCGTCTCGGTTTGGAGAAGTGTTGCACAAGCAGAAAATTGGAGTTAAAGAAGCCCAAGGCTCTAGCAGGGTAGTATTTAGGGACAGAAAGTTGGAAATGGTGTGCTCCTAGGCCCCAGAAAGCCTTGTGGATGATGCAGAGGGTCTTCAATTTCATCCTTACAGCCACCAGAAGCCAGCGTAGAAGTTTTACGGCTGCCAAAATATGATCCCTAGCTTTCAGGCCAAGCATAACTCTTGCACCCTATTCTAGATTAGCTAAAGGGGCCGTACGGAACAAAGGGGGAGGTTGACGAAGATGTTGTTGCAGTAGTGCAGCCTACAGAAGAGCAGGGCTCTCAAAACATTCAGCTTCTGAGGTAATGTAGGGAAAAATAGAATTCCTGTAAAGAGGTGAAGCTAAAAATGTCCCTTCTTCAAAAGGTCCAGGAAACAGAAGAGTTAAAGATAACCCCAACGTTTTTGGCCTTGCAGGACAGTGAGGTTAGAGAGTCCAAGAACAGCAGCCAGAAAGTAGGAAAGAAATGGGGCACATGTGTTCCAAGAAGAAAAATCTCTGTCTTATTGACATTCCCACAGAGATCGTTAGCCGTACACCATGCCTAGATGGCGGTCAATCTGGTATCAGACAGGCAGAAAAGAAAATAGTATAGGGAAGTTTCAAGCAAAGCTGTGCACCATCACCATAACACTGGAAATTAGGAGAGAAGGAGCAGAAGAGGTACGCCAGAGGGACGAGATACATATTAACGAGACACAGCGATAGGATAGAACCCTAGAAGACGCTGCAGCTAGAAAGTGAGGTAGTGACAGACAAACAGCCCAGTTGCAGCTGACAAGGGTGGCTAGTCAGGGAGGGACGAGATACATATTAAAGAGACACAGCAATAGGATAGAACCCTTGGAGATGCTGCAGCTAGAAAGTGAGGTAGTGAAGGACAAACAGCCCAGTTGCAGCTGGAAAGGGTGGTTAGTCAGGAAAGAGGTCAGCCAGTCCAGTGCCCGGACTGTGATGACAAAGGTATCATGGAGGTGTTCAATTAAGAAAGAATGGTTCACTGTGTCAAAGGCAGAGAGAGCTCAAGGAGCCTTATTCTCAATTGTACTACAATCAAAAATACCATAAACACTTCAATTATATCCTTACAACATATTACAGATATGGTATACTCCCCTTATACTACTTATAATAACTCTACACATATTACTACACATATTACATATCCCTAAGAGTCTGGTCACTGGCCACAAACACCACAATAGAATTAAACCATATAACAAGTGTGTACAATACACCTTCAAATAACAAGACTGACCCAGAGGCCCTACCTCCAACCCCCAATCCCAATAACGTCCATAGACAAATTCACAGCACACTCCATCTACACAGCTTTTTTCACAAATAAAAAGGGCTGTATATCAATTTGTTTCCACTCCCCCACGCTTTCCCAACCCTCTTTCGTCCACAAAATAACCCCAAATATAGTTTCTAGACTTCTTTTCCTCACAGCGCTGTCCACAGACAAATGCTGTGATCCGCCCATCCAATATGGCCACTGTTTGAAACATTTTGCGAGGTTTGATGACAATTCGTTGAATGGCGCCAAAGTTATCAGCTGCCAAAAAGTACTCTTTCTAAAAGTGATGCAGAGGAGGATGACGAAGAACAGGAACAATAGGCAGAGGAAGTGACTACCTCCAGCAACCCAAAGACAGTCATGGGTGTAGTGGTTCTTTAAGACAATGGGGGGTCCCATAGGCATGGGCTGCCTGTGTTGAATGCATTTCGTGTGGGGTCATACTCAGTAGCAGACAAAACAGGCAGTACTCATTTGGGACCACCTCCATGCACCGCCACACTAGATCTAACCACCCGGGTGCCCTCAGCAAGGCTATTTCTTTCTCTGTGAGAAGCAGGTTAACATCCTCTACCCCATCTTCCTCAACCGCTCCTCCCACCACACAGCATACTCCTATGGGGCAGAGGATCCTGCCAGCTGCCTTGCTGGCCATACAGGAGGCTGTCGATCCTTACTTTCGAGGGTCATAGTTCTCTGCGTGTACTGCAACACACTGCTCTACAAAATATAAAAGCCTGAAACACAAAAAAAGGTTCCTTTAGGAACCACCTTTCTCAGTTAAACAATAGGACTAAAAATACAATCACAGGTCTTTCTGCATTCTGCATGGTTAGCGGACAGTACAATAGTCTGTGGACACCTGGAAAATTCCAGGTGTGGGGTGGGGGAATTAAAATAATTTTAATTGTTTTGCGTTCAAAAATGTTGCCTCTTAAAAAAACCTTTTTTTGTATGTTTTGGGGGTTTGATATACTGAACTAACAAATGTTCTACTGAAATTATTTATTTTTTCCAACTTTCACAAAAATTGCTCCTAATTTGTGTTCTGTTTCTGTTTATTATTTACTACAACGACTAAAAAAATACTTCACAACATATTTCACAAGTTCACAGAAATAGTTTCTGTGCATATTGGATATTGAAAAGAAAAATCTAATTTCCGACATCTGTCAAATTCCCTCCATCTCCTCGAAAATTATTTACATCATCCAACTTGATATTTTTGTTATGAAAAGATGCAATTCCTAAAGCATATAAAAAAGCACACACACCTCCAGTCACAAGCTGTCCACCTTTTTCCATCTGAGTCCAAAACAAATTTGAACGTCTCCATATTTGTCTTCGATTGATTTCAGAAAAAACAATCCTCGCAGCTGGAAACAGTTCCTTTAGGCTGCTCAACATATCCTTCATTGCAACCTACAAAGATCCTGGATTGAAATAGCCCAAACTGTTGCCTCCACAATGCACAACAATATTTGGACATTTAAAGTGAGTCATCCTCTCACAGAATGGTAATAAGGTTACCCAGCTTAACCCCCAATTTGCATACCAGTAACTTCCACTTCGTCTAATCCAATAGTAGCAGAGATGCTGTGAGATTCGCTATACCCCTTCAATGAATGGATCCAGGAATCTCCCACCACCCACGCACTCTGCTTCTTCAGAGCAATAGCAATAGCCATATTCACTACACACAAAAAAGAGAACACTTTGTACCGTGTACTCATGTACATGTCAACTCCTCCTCCAGACCCACAAAACCTGATTGGCTAATCCCCCTTAAGCAACCCGATTGGCACCTGCTGGACCTGCGGACTCTGCAGCATCTGCAACGCTTTTATTCACCTATAAAAACAGCTCCCTACCAACTTTATTCCACTTCCCCACCCTTTTCATGCTATTTTTCGCCACCAAAAATCCCCAAATGTGTTTTCCAAACTTTCTTCTCACCATGCTATTTGCAGTCAGCAGCAGTATTCGCGGACTTGGCAGCAACTTCAAACCCTTTTTTCACCTATAAAAACAGCTCCATATCAACTATATTCCACTCTCCAACCCTTTTCAGGCTCTCTTTTGGCCACCAAATAACCTCAAATGTGTTTTCCAGACCTCTTACCACGCTAAGCGTGCTCAGCGGTGGTATTCACGGATTCGGTGGCACATGCAAACCCTTTTTCACCTAAAAAGCTCCATATCAACTATATTCCACTCCCCTAACCCTTCCAGGCCTCTTTCGGCCACCAAGCAATCCCACATGTGTTTTCCAGATGTTTTCCCGACTGCGCTATCCGCAGACACTGGAGGCATGGTGCTCGTTAAAAAAAAATACGACGCACCCCATGTTTATCACCATCCAATCAGCGGGCGCATTTAATGTCTGCAGACACAAGCTGCCGACCTCATTGGCCCAGATGTGTCCACGGAACCCGAATCAGGATGCAAGTCCGTGGTTCCGGACCCAGATATCATAAATGTCTTTTTACCTACTTTTTAGCCATTTTTAAAAAACCTACTGTACAGATTTACACCAAATTTACAAAAGAACACTTTTGGGGCCAAGTCACCACTGCTAGCGCAAATCTGGTGAACATACGTCCAGCGGTTTGGGCTGCAGGCCCAAGCAACATTTCTTTTCCCTTGCATCTATGAGAATGTCCACACATTTTGAGGCCCCCCTATAACTTTGCCCCCCCCCCTGGACGAAACTGCACCAGACTTTGCAGAATCATTCCGAGGAGGCCATATACCTCTTTTGCATAGTCTGGTGAAGATTCCTCCAGGTGGAGCAAAGTAATAAACCGCCCAAAAAGTGCTATTTCTATGAGTTCAGCAACTTAACCATAATTACAGGCCCACTACCACAGGCCCTGTAATAGAGAATAACTAAATGACTATACACATATGATATCATATGGCATTTGTAACATGCCTATACACAAGTGTTTCAAGTTGCGATGAGGCAAGGAAGGGGTAACAGAGGGAGGACAGAGACAATGATCTTACTAGGCCAAGTTACATTGAGATTGCACAAGTGCAGGGGACGGGGGAGGGGAAAAGTGCCAGGGGAAAGGGGAGGGGGACAGGCTGTACATGGGATCAAAACAATAACAAGAAGTGCAGTCAGCAGGTGGCAGGTGCAATGGTAAGTGCAGACAGCAGGTGTCCAAAAGTGCAGGTAGGGGGACTGTAGGGCTACAGATACAGACCCAAGTGCAAGGGTTGCCCGGCAGGCAGTACGGGTGTACAACTGGGTGTGTAGGGACCTTGGCCCAAAATCAGAGGGTAGCCAGGTGACCAGTGCAGTATCAGACAGGAAATCAGCAGGGGAGAGGAAGAGAGACAGCAGAAGCAAAGAGGAAGGTCTTGGGGTGCTTCCGGAACCAGAGATGGTTCTCCTCAAGTTTCAGAGAGACAGGGAAGCGGTTCCAGAGGGAGACCCTAGCCGAAGAAAGAGATCTACCACCAACTCATTGCTTGGAGAAGCGACTGACCCTGAGGGAGTTGGAGGTGGAGGAGCGAAGAGCTCAAGTAGGATGGTATTTACAAAGAGAGTTGGAGGTATTTTGGACCTACGCCCCAGAAGGCCTTGTGGACAATGCAGAGGGTATTGAACTTAATCCTTGCAGCCACTGGGAGCCAATGCAGAGATTTCAGTGCTGGAGAGATACGATCCCTGGGCTTTAGGCCAAGGACAAGTCTTGCTGTCCTGTTCTGGATGAGTTGCAGCGGTTGGAGAGTAGAAGCAGGCAGAATTAGAAAGAGGCTGTTGCAGTAGTCCAGCCTAGAGAGAACCAGTGCTCTAGAGACAGTGAGCTTCTGGGGGAAGGAGAGGAAAGGAAGAATACCTCTGAGGAGGTACAGTTGGTAATTTGAATTCTTAGGGACGTTAGAGATGTGAGGAGAAAGGGTGAGTGTTGAGTCAAAGATGACCCCAAGGTTCTTAGCCTCACAGGTGGGAGCAGGAAGAGGCCCAAGGGAGGCTGGCCAGAGAGTGACAGGAAAGGAGGGTGCAGGTGTGCTGATGAGGAGAATCTCCATCTTACTGGCATTAAGGCAGAGATCGTTGGTGGCACACCACTCCTGGATAACAGACAGACAGTCAGAGGTGAGAGAAGGAGAAGAGGTGGCAGCGGGGAGCCTGAAAATGAGTTGAGTGTCATCCGTATTGCACTGAAACTTGGAGCAAAGAGTGGCGATGCGGTGGGAAACAGGTGCCAGGTATTGGTTCAACAGCCAAGGAGAAAGGTTTGACCCCTGGGGAACACCACAGGTAGAGAGTCAGATACAGGAAAGGAAGGACCCAAGATGGACCTGTGAGGGTCGTTCAGAGAGAAACGCGGTCAGCCAGGCCAGGGCCTGATCTGTAATCTGCAGCAGCAGACAACATTGAGCAACAAAGCCATGTATCCTTCCCAAAACCATAAGGAGGGGATTCGCGTGAAGGACATGGCTCTAAAAGACGTGCCAACTCTGAGGCACTGCTAAAACAAGTAAATAAATACTTTGTAGTGTTGTTACCAAGCAACATAAACTTTCTCCCAGTTGACCTCAGGGCCTGGGCAGAAGTGACTGTGACAGTGCAAAGCAAGCTACGTTAGGAAAATAACTTGGCTTGCATTGCAGTTTTTAAAAAAAGCACAGGAAAAATTCAATGCGTACTGCAGCCTCGTAACAGTGCACAAATGAATCAGAAACTTATCAAAACCAGAAGGTAGAATTGGTTTTAACAATTTAATACGTTCTGAATGTTCAATACACACAATCTTTGCAATTATAAAAATAATTGTGATAAATATATACTTTTTATTAAAATGTGTGTAATCGATTGCTGTAACGCTCACCTGATTCCCACGGAGGCGCAGATCTTGACTGGGTTGTTACCGTGTCTTCAATTGTAAAGCGCAGGACTCGGCTGGTTCCCTGGGCTGGACCTCTTCTCACGGTATGCCTGACTTGAAGAGTGAGGTGTCTGCAGGCAGAAGAACAAGGGGTTAATGAACGGTGGTTGGACGGACTTCTCCTCTTCACTCTCTCTTTCCTTGAGGCCCAAAGGATAGGTGTGCTCACCTTAAGTAGGTGAATGCTGGGCTCTCCATCCTGCGACTGGTGCAGGGGCGCGGGTACCAGTTACTCCACTGGTGATATTGTAAACCTCTTACTTGCAGAGGACAACTTTGAGCGCGAGGCCGTCGTTAACTGCACGATCGGTTCCTTATATGTATCTGAACACCTTTAATGAAGTCCTTTTCTCTTACAGGCTTTGGATGCGGTAGGCGTTGTTTAATGGACGCCAAAGTACGTGCAAGCGCGTAAGTAGGTGGATGGCGCGCGTGAAGGCACGTAAGTTGAATGGCTGCTGATGGTTTTAAATGCACTCAGGTTTTGGATGCGGTAGGCGTTGGTTCATGGACGCCAAAGTTCGTGCAAGCGCGTAAGTAGGAAGATGGCACGCGTGAAGGCACGTAAGTAGAATGGCGGCTGATGGTTTTAAAAGCGCTCCTTACTGTCTTTCTTTATTTGCAGGTGCGGGTATACAGCGCTTGTTGGAATCCGGAGCGTGCGTCGCACAGGTAAGCAGATCAAAATATGCAAAATGACTGATCAATGTTCTTTGCCTTTATAGGGATCGATGGACTGCCAAGGAATGCGGCGTGAGGACTGGAAGATGCCGATGGATCGGGTTAGTAAAAATGCTGGCTTTTGGCTTTAAGTTGGCTTTTGCTAACCTGTTGTTTTTTTTTGTGCTGGCAGGTGCGGCTGAAGACAGGATCCCAGGAAGGTAAGAGTTTGTTCCCACAGGTGCTGGAGCTGGAGTTTTCACTGGAAGACTGGAGCTGACTCGGTGAGCGTCCTGCTGCTGATGCAGAATAACGCGAAGCACGTTGCATCCATCGGGCGTGGTTTAAATAGTGTGCAGGAGTGCTTAGGCGTCTTCTTCCACTGCCTCGTCTAGGTAAGGAAAGAGTTCCAGTTTCCAGAAGAGTCCCAGTGTTCCTGATCCAAGGAGTGGAGCCTGCCCCACCCAGGTAAGAAAGTAGTCCCTGTCAGAAGAGGATGTGGACGTCATCTTGTTGGTGAGTATGCAGCATGGTCTGCTGTAGGTAGGTCCACCCAAGCACTTTTACACATCTTATGAGCCCGACGCTTCCAGTGCCGGGACCAATGATCTTTATGAGCCTGGCGCCACCGGCGCCAGGACAAGGTCCAAAAGGTCCCAATAGGGGCCGGCTGGTGCCCGGAATGAAGGTTATGAGCCTGCTTCCAAGGATGTTGGGCAGGTCCTGCATTCTTGGAAGTAGTGATCATGACAATTGCTTTTTTACAGCAAAATCAAAATTATGCTAACAAATGGTGCAATTTCATAAGTTACTGTTATCAAAACATAACATTCTAAGTTGGATGCGATATACCAACATTAAAATGCAAACAACTTTCAAGATGGCGGCTCTGTAGAAAAAACAAAATGGCTGCCTCCATGGAAGTGCTCACTCAAAATGAAAGAGTTCCGAGAAGGGCAGGAATTGGTGGGATTAGCCATAGGGATTACATTGCCCAGGGGCAGGGAATGGGAGGGATTAGAACAGTGTATCCCTCCTCAAATGTCGTCTCCATTGGAAAAGCATTACCCCCATTCAAAGCCCATATTTGAAGCTCTTATGTCAATGACAATAGTTTCGGCTTTTAAGGTAGCGCTTTCAGCGAAAACCTAATAGCCTAAACTAATGAGGGAATAAAGAAAGGGCCCATGTCATGGAGGCATGGGACTCAGAGAGTAAGTACTGCAATGAGGAAGAAAATACTAGGAGTAATGAAGATTGCTGGGTAGTAATCCCCACAAAATCTGCCAGCATGATATTTTTCATTACCTGAGGAAATACAGCAAAAGACAAGTATGTTTGATACGGTTGAGGAAACACAGACATAATATCTCAATGGTAAATCCCCTAGCTCATTTAAATAATAGTACAATGCTGAATTTCCTCCCACTTAAATTGAAGAGTAAAATACTCTAACTGCATAAACCTAATTTGTTACAAACCATTGTACAGGGGTACTAGTTGCAATTTTTCTTGATTTGAGAAACAGCGCTGCACACCGTTGCTCGACTCCAGAAAATAAAAAGAAAAACAAATGGCCGCCGGGGATCGGGAAGAACGGACTACATGTAGTCCCTTTTCCCTTTACATGGCGGCCAGTCGGGGAAAGCACTTCCGGACGCCGCAGAGGCTCAGAGCCTTCTCAGGCAGGTAGGGCCCGGGCGAGGGCCAGTAAGTTTTCGTTTTACAAGCTCATTGACCATCGCCGGGTAACTCTGCCATGAACGGATGCCTCAGTGTCTAGCAGAGCACAAGGCATTTCTTTTTCTGACAAAGTCTGCCTTCTTTATTGATGTGTAATTTTAGGAATGTCAGCAATGATTTTTCCCCAGTCATCAGAAGAGATATCAGAGCCCAGTTTCTCGTTCCACTCGTAGAATCAGTTTTCAGTAAGTCAGCAAGCGTTTTTAGTTTCCTGTACAGAGATGACAAGGACAGACTGGTCAGACCTCAGCTGAAATGATCATATATTATGGTTGATGTCTCTCCAGGTTGCAACGAGCTTCTTCTCCCAGATATGACAATGCTGATTTTACACAGGCTAAGACATGCGCTATCCAAAAGTCAAGTGAACCAAAAATCACTCTTTCACATACAGATTCTAAAATGTCACTTATCACTGACAAAGGATAACTATCACGCTAATTCACACAGGATAGATAGACCAAAGCAGTGAAACAGTTTAGGTAGTTCTATGTGCACAAAAATGATGATATTCCTGTGGCAGGTTTTTATGTGGAATCGATTAATTTTTGTGATTCTCTTTGTGACATCTCGCGTTCCTCTTTTTCACTCTCCAAAAGCGTGCACTTGTAGCCAAAAGGATGCACAAAGCCAAAAAGGGAAAGCACATCTCTGCGATTTCCCAGCTGAAATCCATACATTCACTGGAGCAGACTCCAGTGAATTGCCATCAAATGCACAAGCAGCATCTGCCACTGTCTTTGCAATCGCTGCAATACTACATTATTTGTCCCAAATCACATTGTTATTATACATCCTTAAGGCAGCACAATCCAACAAAACGGGTGCCTCCAGGGTCAAACCCTAAACCGGATAGAAATACACTACAATTCCCGGCAGTAGCCGTGCCAGTAAAAACAGCAGGCTGCCGCCGGAGTTCTATTTTTTTTTCGTGAAGCCAGGCGCTGGAAAATGTAACTCCCCATTCCCATTTGAGTCCCGTAGGACTCAAATGGGAATGGGGAGGACAGAAGCACCGGCACCGTGTGCAACTGTGTGGGTGCTTCCGTCAAAGTCTGTGAGCGGGTGCCGTTCCGCATGCCAGGTCAGACCTGGCGGGCAGGAGGGCATCCAGTTTGCAATTGTGTGCTCTGCCGGTCCGGTAACAACGGTGCCGATGAGCCTACCGGCAACGGTGTTACCAGACCGGCAGGTTTGTAATGGGGCCCTATTACATCTACTGAATGACAAGAACAGCTGCTTAGAGGTAAAGGCAGTCTTTATTTTCATGCAGTCCTTCTCAGCCTCAGTATGCATGTTACAGACCCAGCCTTTCGCATCCCCAACTACTCTCCTTGTAAAATAAAACATTTCCACGTTCCAGAAGGCACCTGGAACATTACACAGCAATCCAGGTTCCAATACCTGGCAGAATATGTTTTAACCTAAAGCAACTCTTTATATATAATTGTACATATAATTGTATATATAATTATTATGTATAAATAACACAATCAAAGCGAGACATACAGTTTATAAAATACTCCAATGAAACAGGCCAGTGCTCGTTCAATTTTATGCCAAGTGTTAGGAGGAAAATGAAAAAAAGTAGTTTATAAGGGGAATAGAAAGATGATGGCGGGCTAGGCAGTGCACCCGCTGCAGCTCTGTATAGTAGTGAACTGTTCCTTACTCTATGAGGAAAAAGAAGATCTCTCACCTTCTGTGTATCAAGTATCTACAAAGTAAGCATGCAATGATGTTGGGACTATTTTTGAATTATCCCTGGGAACGGTCCTGCTCATTGAAGAGGCTGTTTTTGTGGATCATGTGCCCTCACCCATGTCTTTCTTGAGGCAAACCCTAGAGAAGCGGTCAGTGAAGACAGGCAAAATGCATTCAGGCTATCCAGAGGATTTTCTAAACATTCTTTATGCTTGTCCCTAGCTTCACGATTGGGGACAAGATCTTGGTGAGAAAAGGTTGTTTGGCCTCAGCGCATCAAATGCCTGCACCCTGTGACGAAGACCCATTGGTTTGTCGAAGGGACTGTGTTCAGGAGACTCTAGAGGCAGGAGGAAGCCACCCACTACAAGATGCCTCACCCAACAGTGGTAAATGCGGAATCCCCCAAGGCCTCCCTCCCTCACCTGCCTTGATGACCTAAGACTACAGACTTTTCAGTGTTTACCCTGAAGGACACAAGTCTTCCTCAACGCAACTGATCAGTAGGTCTGTCTATGGGACTGCGTATTCACACACTATCATTGAATAACATATATCATTAAATACCTGGCTCACAAGCAATAAACTGGACACCTAGGGCCCCACAGCAATGCTGGTGTGTGCATTCAGTGTGGAGTCAATGTGAAGTCAAGAAAGTAGGGCAACACTTCTGCCTGACCTCGACATGGCCGACCTTGCCATTGGAAAGCTCCAAATGCAGAGCAGTGCTACAATTAGTATAAGGGAATACTTTACACAATACATATGGGGGAAGGAGGGAAAGACAGGCAGTAAATCAGTCACAGGCTGCACACTTAGCATGATCACAAGCAACCCTAATTTCCCCATTGATTAATCCATTTCCCTGAATCACAAGCTATAAAGAGGCTTATAATAGGCATTGCTGAGGGAGCTAAAATAGCGGTGCAAGGAAAAGAATGCTGCAAATTGAGGGAGAGCAGAATGAGTTAAGAGTCGGTGGAGAGTGAGGGTTGCAAGGGAGAGGTTGGCATTGGACAAGGGAAAGATCTAAGAGTAGGAGGATAAGGAGGAGAAGGAAGATGTGAGAGGAAGGAAGTAGAGTTAAGAGAAAGTAACGCAAATGGGAAAAGGAGGAGTGAAGCCTGAAGGAGACTTAAGTCTTCCTTTTGGCCAAGAAATAGCCTTGGCCAAAGGTTGCTGAGGATCATTCCCAGATCCTGACCTGTACCGGAGGTCAAGTTTAGAGGGCAAAAAAGAGGTGCACGTCTTGTTGGGGGCTCAATAACCAGAGAAGAAAGGTTCAGTTCCCCTCTTGAACATGAATATTTAATTTACTGGGGGAATGACAACAACACTGCAGCCTGATTGTCCTCCCAGGACAGACTAGGAAGAAATAGATGGTCAGTATCTGAAAGCCAAGGGAATCACAGTTGTGGTGCCCATGCCATTTGCTGTACTTCAAGTCAACGTTTGCGCAGCTCTGATGAAAGGGCATTGGAACCCTTGGAGTGTCTGTTGGAGTGTCAGTGAATGACTGTTTGTGAACCACCCTGGGTGTCACCGCCCTGACTCTGAACTGTTATAGATTACAGAACCTTGACTCATGATGATTATGGCCCTACTTTATAGTGTTTATGTATTTCTCTCACTTCATTAAATTTTCCTTGATCAGCTACATTGTTATATTGAGACAAATCCCAGCGTAAGAGCTATTTCCTGTAAGACATTGTAGGCCTTGCTCTAAAATCTGTGTTCATAGGAAATATAAGAAGAGTTGTACACCACTTATCTGGTCTTTTCCATGGAGCGCATGGCTGTTAACAGCCTCAACAGGTTAAGGCGGCCACATTTAGAGAAACTGGATGAAAAAAAATGTGGAGGCTCATATGGCATCAATGCTAACTGCCAGTAAAGGTTGGACCTTGTCTGCTGCAGAAGATGGGTAGCAGACAAAGTAGATGGAAAAGGGTAATGGAGGTGCTACTGGCAGTAGGAGGTCAGGTGGTCTCCATGTCTGGCAGCCATCATTAGCAAGGAGATGCATGGAGAATTTAGGGGGAAGACTCTAGTCCAGTATAGGTGCAGGTGCTCTCACTGCTGCCAATGTCCTAGAACCAGAGACAGGTCCCAGGGAAGGCCCATAGTCGGCAGGCACTCTTGAATGAGGTCTAGTGGCCCAAGTGAAAAAGGAGCAAAGGCACATTATTATCAATTACGACATCCAATCTGATGTAAGTCAAGATACAGAGAAAGTGTTACCGAAGGGGATGTAAGGCACTGTGGCTGGTGAAGAGGCAGAAGAGAATGCAGAAAGGGCAGGAGAGAAGAGAGGTGACTGCCTGAAGTGTGGAGATTGATGAAATGGAAGAATCACAGCAATTCCATCAGCGGCAAGGTAATGCTGATACTGGTATCGTAGTGTAACTTTACAGAAGGGGGGGCAAGTATATATCCACCTAATTACAAAATAAGCATACGTTTCAGAGTTACTGTGCAGAGTTTCAAAGTAAGCTCAAGCTAATGAGTGGGATGTGAGTACCCTAGTCTAAGGTAGGATCATGGTTCTGAGTCCAGGTTCCCTAGTGTATGACAGTTTGGGGTCAGGGTTGTATTGCTCTGAATGATTTAAAAACAATTCACTGACCGTTCCTGCTGGTTCAAAGACCCCCCTGTCATGTTCTGTTGCAAAATCGGACCTTCCTGGACTTTGCAGTTTGATGTCCAGATGACATTTAGTTTCTTACCTGTCTGTTCCGGGGTGGCCTTTCAGGCTGCAGTCATTTTCCCATCCCCCATTCAAAGGTTGCAGGTTTCTTCACTTTCTCCCCTTTTGTCTGGGAAAATAGCCGACGACAAGACCTGTTCTGCTCTTCCCTTCTTGTCAGCCCTGGCTTCTTGTAGAGGCCAGGATCTTGGTCAAAACCCCAAGCGAGCAATGGGCAAGGCTCCACCCCCTTCCAACAAGGAAATTGTGTGACTCTAAGTCTCTGTCTGATTCCCTCTCCTCACATCCTTACTGCTGTGGCCTGTACTCCCCCTTCAATACCAGCGTCATCCTCATCCCTCTTATCTTTTCCTCCTCTTGATCTTTGCCTAATCCACCACCAAACTCTTGATCATGTTCCTTCTCTTCACCACCTGAATCACTTCTTCCTTCAGCTTGATCATCTACCTCCAGCTCTCATCATCCTATTTCCCCACTCTGTCTGCACACTTCTGACACCCTAGTCTTCTCAGTTCCTGACCCTGCCCCTTTTTTCAATCTGACTTGCAGAGACATTGGAGCATTACGGGTTTTACTGGGTACACCTGTCTCCAGTTGGTGATGGGAGAATGTGATTAGTTTACTGGAATCTGACCCCCAACTGATCAGGTGTGCTGAGTGTTGTTTTGATTGTTCCACTCAGACCACAGCACCGGAGGCCGAGGCAATAAGAAGGGGTGCTACCAACTTCGAGTCAGACAGCCCCATCATAGTGGCCACTCAACTCTGATGTTCTCTCTCTGTTGTCACTGGTTGGTCTCCTTGCTTTGTCACAGCTTTTCCTAGATCATGCCTTTCACAAGATGCTTTTCCTAGCTGCTGCACTGGACATTAAAATCTGTGATTCTGCGAGTGCTTCCTAGTCACCCCGCACAGACCATACACCACTATGGTCCTTGCTCACAGTCTGCTCCTGTCCCCGGTGGATTTTGGGGCCTTTGTTTTCTTTAATGAACATCTCTGGGATCATAGATATCGCCCATGTGAGCATACTGGGGGTGGGAGAGAAGCTGATGGGATCCCCAATATACCTTCTCCAGGGTTGGCATGGGAAAGCAGGAAGTCAAAAGATCCTATTTGCATGGCTCATTTAATTAAAAGGGAGAATCAGAGCAATTGCCTGTGTTAATGTTCATACCTGCCCTGTTAGAAGCTGTATTCCTGTTTTCACTGTGGTTGTAAAATAGCAAGAACATGACTCAAGTTAGAACAGCTGTAGCACACGTAAAAAGGGCATCTCAGTCTATTACACTACTGCAGTCAGTCACTAGAGCTATGGGACATATTTCTGGGATAACACTACAGGCTAGTGTGGTGATTGGCTACTGGTGAGAGGGCTTAAGTATTTTCATTGCTGTTTATTGATGTTTTGTGCATGTCTCATCATATGGCACCAAAGAGACTTAGTACCCAGCTTGATCTCAGCCTTTCCACTGAAAACAGTTTTTGTTGTTGCATAGTGTGACAAGATGCTGTTGTTCTTTGTCCTGTATGAAGGAATTTCCAACATTTTGGATTTCCTTTGTGGGCCAAGACATATCCTTCTATGCTCATCTGTGTGCAAAAAAGGTGAAACTGTGGTTGCCACATGCTGACATATATCTACATTCAGATCTGACAGGCTTTAATTGAAAATACAAATGTCAAAGAGGAGATGTATCATTCCCTCCTATCTCTGTAAACGTGGCATTGGCCAAATCCTTCTCCTCTTTGGTATCTCTGGTTTCTAGGATCACCTACAGATGAGCAAAATGCTTTATTTTGCAAATTGTATTGATAATTATTTTCAGACTCATTAGTAGATTTTTGCGGTTGTGAAAATTGATACCAAAAACTTCCCATCTCCTGCTCCCCTACAATGTGTGGAGACCTGCTGGGTTTTAAGGCCCCAACCAGCATGGTTGTCATGGATGCACCGGCACCATTAGCAACAGTGCCAGTGCTTCCGTGTCCCCATTTCCAGTTGGACTCCATGGAAATGGGGATTAACCGTTTCCTGACTTGCCGTAATGTCCCAGTGCCACCGGGAAGTCAGGCGGCAAAAACAGTGTTACGGGGTGGCTGGTAACCCGCTGTCTACCGGCGGGTTATCTGGCAACCCTGTAATGAGGGCCTATGTCTCCAATATGGATATGGCAATGGTACCGACCATTTCACAACCTTATACTGTTAAGTCTCCTTCTTGTGCATTCAGGGACAAACTGCTGAGATTCAGAATGAACTGCTATCCATCTCTGGAAGTGGTGGGCCCACGTATTGGGCTCATGGACTACGTATGTAATCTATATAAATCTAACCCAGAGTCCCTGTTTCACCTTGTGTGTAAATGTCCTCTATTATTGACTGAAAGACTGCTATATTTTAGCCGTTTTGTTCATTCTCCCTCAGCAGTCATTTCTGAGAACTTATGGGCCAAATTAATGATTACTGTACACATTTCCTGTTCTATAGACCTTTTGGACTATTTAGCGGAGGTCTGGATTGGTATGGGAGAATTACACTTTTAAAGAAGGATCTTTTAAGTATTTCTGAATGACCGGAGTGATGTCAGAATTTCTTGTTGGACAAGAGATCATTAAGCAGCATCCCTGTTACTCTGGGGACACTGCTGTCACTCACCACTGCACCTCAGGTGTTCACTTGATGCAGCCCGCCCCCTCTCTTCACTGTGCCTGTGCAGTGTAAGGGGCAGGGTGACCTGTCTTCCTGGAGTGCAGGCTAGAGTCCCAAAGCTCCCTCCAATTTCACCCTGGCTGGTGAGGTGTGCACAGCCCACAACGCCTCTCCACCTGGGCTATAAGGAAGAGGCAGCTCAGGACTAGTTCTTCACCACCACACCTAACTAGACAGAGCAGGCTTATGCTACTTCCTCCTCCTCTTCACTTCCCAGGCCACACCTGGCATACATGGCACAGAAGAACTTTTTCTTGCCTGACTGGCCCTGAGGTGTGCTGTCAAAGAGCACAGCCTCATTCCCTGGTGTGGGCTGCCCGGTCCATTTGCTGTTGGTGCCACCAGGAGCGGCTGAGGGGCACTCGGACTTTGCTTTTCTAAGAGAGAAAAAAACAATTATTTTTTTTCACTCTTTCTCCTCTCCAAGCCTGGAGAGTATACTGGGCACGTGACTGGGAAGACCCAAGGGTGGTGCACTTACAAGGACGTGGCTATTTTTCATTGGGTGCTTCTTTTTTTCCATGTGGTTGCAGCATCCCTCGTACAGGGACATTTTGCTACTCACTCACCCTGGCCACTCCCGCCAAGGAAGACGGACGCCCTACGCAGAGCCTTGAGGGTCACAGCTATGCCAGGACCTTCTGCAGCATCAGGAAGTCATCACATCTGCGGACGTGCAGCCTCCATGAGTGTGAGAGGTGCCTGTGCGGTCCGTAGCCATGAGCAACCCTGCTGATGGCACCCAAGGGGCAGTAGCACAGCCTCCAGTCGCTGCACAGCCTCCAGTCAGGATGATGCCCAGACACCAAGGCACGCTGGCCCCCATGCCAGAATTTGATATGTCAGGCCCTCCATCGAAACTGGGCCCGAAGTGGCTGCTATGGATCAAGAAGCTGGAAATGTATTTCATGGCAACAGGGGAGATGGAAGATGATGCCAAGGTGGGGACGCTGCTGTATGCAGAAGATTCCAAAATTCATTGCGTCTTCGAGTGGCTGAACACAATAGCTGTCACCTACCAGGCCATGAAAAATGCCCTCATCCCCTGCCACTCTAAAACTTGAGGAGAACCATCTCCGGTTCCGGAAGCACCTCAAGACCGTCCTATTTTCTTCTGCTTTCGCTCCCCCTCTCCCCTGTTGATCTGTTCTCTCTTGGCACCGTGCACCTGGCCACCCTCCGTCTTTTGGGCCCAGTTACCTGCTCATCCTGTCACCCTCCCGCACTGCCTCCGGGCCACCCCTTGCACTGGGGTCTGTATCTGTACCCACACAGGCCTCCCTTTTTCTTCCTGCACTTATCAGACCTATCCTGTCTGCTGCCTTAAACCTAGCACTTGCAAATTGCTGGCTGGATTACCACTGTTTGTTGCCTTTATTATTTATTTATTGTTATTTATCTGTTTCTCCTCTCCTTCGCACTTTCCACCTCTCCCCCTTCCATGCACTTTTCCCCTCCCACTCTCCCATGCACTTGCACATTCTCAATGTCACTGGGCCTAGTAAGATCGCTGTTTTGTTCTCCCCTGTTCCCCTCCCTTTCCTTGTCGCGCTCTGAAACACTTGTGTACGAGCGCAATAGAAATAAAATATCAATCAATCAATCAAAAAACATTGCCTACCTCTAGCTAACCAAGACTTCAATCGCTTCATGATGTACAGCGAGAAGCAACAGGAGGACGAGTCGCTAGATCATTTCTGTGGGAGACTGCGTCACCTGGCCAGCAGGTGCCAATGGGAAAATGAGGAGGGGATGGTCCGGAATCAGCTCATCCAGGGCTGTAGCTCGGGGAAGCTATGGCAACAGGTGCTCCGAGTACCAGGACTCACGCTGACGCAAATCCGGCACATGGGCCGGTCCTATGAACTGACAGACAGCCTCGCCACCATGATGGACGCTGCAGTCAAGTCAGTGAAGGGAGAAGAGGCCTTTGCCATAGGACGGAGAGCGAACACCAGCCCATCATGCCCAAGGTGGTCCCAGTGACTCACCACAGCAATGCCTGAAGTGTGGGTATGACCTTCCACACTCCAGCGAGTGCCCCACTAAAGGGAGGGTGTGTGGGTGTTGTGGGACCGCAGGCCATTTTGCCAGAATGTGCTGGGCTGCAAATCCAGTGGCTATCCCGTGAGACCTGAGTAGAGCTAGTAACGTGGGACAGCGCAAGCAGAGAAATGTGGCTGTGGTGGAACAGGAGTTCTAGGAGCTAGAGATTACAGAGGAGGAAGAAGAGGATGAAGAGGTATTCTTCATATCCAACATTGACTCCAAATCCAAGAAGCAAAGGCAGCCCACATCCGTGATGGACATTTGTAAGACTCCAACCCTGGTGTTAATTGACACGGCTGCGTCAGTCTGTGTGTTGGCGACAATGCATTTGAGTCACTACCGGGACCACCAGTGCTGGCGGAAGCCAAAGCAAAAATCAATACGTTCGGAGGTGACCATCCTCTTCCACTCAAAGAGGTGTTTGTAACATCTGTCACTCACACCAATTGCTCTAACAAGGTGAAATTCTTCATGACCGACGTCAGCCCACACTTGCTCCTGAGTTGTGCCACGTCCAAGGCGCTAGACATTGTGCATTTTGTGCTCTTGGTGTATAAAGTGGACATCCGAGACATTACCAACAGATTTGCGGACCTCTTTCAGGGAGTCGGGAAGCTAAGAGGAGAGCCAGTCAAATTACACATAGATGAGTCAGTGCGCCCAACAGCACTGAAGCACAGACGCATACCTTCCCACCTAGAAGCGCAAGTGAAGCAGGAGCTTCAAAATTTAGTAGACTTAGACATCATCGAAAAGGTTGATGGCCCTACCCCATGGGTGTCTCCCATCGTTGTGGCGGCCAAGCCAAAGCAGCCAGGAGCTGTACGCATTTGCATGGATATGAGGCTACCCAACCTTGCCATCAAAATGGAACGCCACCTGACACCAATGCTGGATGATGTGGTAGGTGAGCTACAGGGTGCCAAGGTCTTCTCGAAGCTCAGTTTGCGTTCTGGGTATCACCAACCTGAACTGCACGCGGACTCCCGATATATAACCATGTTCACAACCCACAATAGCCTGTACCAGTATAAATATTTGAGCTTTGGGATCTCCTCGACCGCTGAGGTGTTCCAGAATGTCATCAGGTGTGCCCTTGCTAGCCTCGAGGGCGTAATCAACCTAATTGACGACATCTTGTTGTACGCGACATCCGAAACAGAACACATGGTCAGGCTGGAGAAGGCGTTAGAAAGAATCCGAGATCTGGGTCTGATGTTACATCGTGAAAACTGTGAGTTCCTGAAGGAGGGTATTGAATTTTTTGGGTTAATTTTCCACTCTGGTGGGATCTCACCTGACCCACAGAAGGTGAAGGATATATGGGATGCAAGACCCCCGGATAATCCCTCTGAGGTGCAGAGGTTCCTAGGGATGGTAAACTATTGTGGGAGGTTCATCAAAAACCTGGCATCCCTCTCGGAACCTCTCTGGGCCCTCACGAAGAAGGATACCGCCTGGACCTGGTCTACTGTGGAGCAAGCAACATTTGACACCATTAAAGCTGCACTTACAAGGGATCAGACTATGGCTTTCTTCGACCCGGAGAAAGAATCGGAACTGGTCGTAGATGCCAGCCCAGTGGGGCTTGGTGCCATTCTGCTGCAACCCGATCTGCAAGGACAAATGAAGCCCATTGCACATGCCAGCAAGGCACCAACGGACATGGAGCAAAGATACTCCCAAATCGAAAGAGAAGCACTGGCCATACTGTGGGACTGTAGACATTTTCGCATTTACATCTTCGGCAAACCCGTCTCTGTCATCACTGACCTCAAGCCTCTGATCCCCATCCTGACGGGGTCAATCTCCAAACCACCACTGAGGATTGAGAGGTGGATGCTCACCCTCATGGAGTACGATGTGAAGCTGCAATACAGGCCAGGCCTGTAGTGTCAGAGAAATGGCTTACCTAAATGTAGTAGTAAAGTCACTGCTAATCACACAGGGTCCTGAGACATGCTTGCGTGGGGGCGTGTGGGCAGCACCCTCAGCGAATAGCAATGGTGACCTCAGAAGAGTAACAGAGGAGGTCACCGCTGTGTGCTTGAAGTACCAGTCAGTGGGCACACCTGTAGTTGATTGCGTGGTACTTGGCGAAACAAAAGCAACAAGAGGAATGTTCCGGGCTTAATCTTGAATCCAGATAAGTTTGTGAGAGGACATCCGTTACCAAATCCAGGGAATGAGCAAAGAGGTTGGGTATAACAGTCTGTGGGTCAAAACAGCCAGACATCCATACGGGAGGCGCCAAAACAGAAGGAGAAGACAAAGGAAGTCCGTAGGTCGAGGTCCGTGTTCAAGATATGCCGGGAATCAAGGGTTGAGTAGAGTGTGCCAAACAGTGTCGGTAAGGAACAGCTCTGAAGCACTGTGCGAGCGTGAGAACTCAGCTTTTATCCCGTTGCCACGGGAACCTTGTCACGTGAGCGCTGTTTCCATTTCACGTGACCCAAGGAACGGTCAAGTGTGCGGGCCTTTCTTGTCACGTGGTCTGGAAATGAACGAGACTGCCTGGTTCTGCCTGACCCAATGCGCCAAGGAAGCTGCCAATACAAGGTATGGATACAAACAGGCCCGATGATGACTTCTTCTGTAATGATTGGTACAACAAACGAGGATTGCGGGCCCCCCACTGCCCACGCTGCCACTGTCCTGCGCATGAACTAGAAGTGGAAATGGTTG
Organism: Ambystoma mexicanum; assembly: GCF_040938575.1. NCBI lineage: Eukaryota > Metazoa > Chordata > Amphibia > Caudata > Ambystomatidae > Ambystoma > Ambystoma mexicanum. The sequence continues at coordinate 283,706,627 of NC_090927.1, forward strand.
GACGTGCTGCAGGGACTCTAGCAGGTGTGGGGACATGATGCATGACACTCGCAGGCTGATGAATGCTTGTCCAAAACACCATGGACAGCAGGGACTGGAAATCTGCACTGGCAGGCATGTCCCGGAGGAACAAAGACACTCAGCACGATCTGCAGTCGCTGTGGCACACCCGACACAAGTTGTCCAGGTCAGACAAAAGCCTGCTACTGCGGGGGAGACAAATTGTAATACTGAGAAAGCTGGTGGAGAGAGTAGGGGAACTAGCACACAGTGGCTATCAGGGCACTGCCAAGACAAAGGCAAGACTGAGAACCAAGGTATGGTTCCCAGAACTCAAAGGAAGGGTAGACGAATAGACTCACCAATGCATCTGGTGTCAAGCAGCCGCACCCTTGAATAAAGAACCGTGCATTGAATCAATGGAACGGAGCGGAAGCCCATGGAGCACGGTGCATGCAGACTTTGGGTCCACGGGGAGGGACATTTACTTTTTAGTACTAATCGGCCAGTGGTCACACTACCCAGAGGTGGAGATAGTCGAATCAACATCAAGTAACCAGACCATACAAGCGATGGAAAAGATCTTCGCAACCCATGGATTTCCCCAGGTCATAAATACGGACAACGGACTACCGTTTCATGGCCGGCAGTTTGCAACCTTCATGAACGACTATGGTATCATGCACAGGAAAGCCAAGAGCCAATGGTGAGGTGGAGTGGTTCATGCGCACCCTCAAGAAGATATTTCGGATTACGCAGAGCCGGGGGGGACTGAAAAGAAACCTATGTCAGTTCCTTTGAGAGTATCAATCAATGCCCCATCAATCTACAGGGGTGGACCCAGCAGAGGCCCTTTTAACCGATGCCCGAGGGGGCTGCTGCCCGAGACAGAGGGCAGACCATCAGGTGCCATTGACAACCAAAAGACACTGGAAGACCGGCAGCCACACAATGAGTGAGAGAATGCCAGGCGGCGGTTAAAACCCTCAGTCGTTGTCATGATGCCTACCCCCGGGCATCAGGACCAAGCCCATCAGCTCCGGGAGCAGGCATCCAGATACTTATTAAAACCCCAACTGTTTGGGTTCAGTCCTGGCGCCTTAGGCGCCAGGCTCATCATGGAAATCAGTCCTGGCACCATAGGCGCCAGGCTCATAGACTTTACTTACATCATGCAGACCATGCTGCTAGTGAGTCCAAGCCAACGTGAGGCCTGGATGGGACTATTTTTCTACAGGGACTATTTTTTACTCGGGCGTGGTTCTAGGGAACTTCTTACCAGGAACTACTTTGGAGACTATTTAAACCAATGCCCGAACAACAGCACACGCTTCGCGTTATTCTGCATCCAGCAGCGTAACGCTCACCGTGCCTGCAGTCTGCATCCAGTCTTCTGCCACGCCCGCCTCGAATCTGGAGCTCCTAAAACCAAGAGGAAAGAAAAGGACAAGATTAGAAAACTAACTATTTAGAATTCCTCACCTGATTTTGTATCCATCTCGCCTCCAGACCTGGAAAGAACATAATTTCTGTACGCGTCGCATCTCCAGTTGCAGCACCACGCCATACTCACCAGTCCTCGCAGCATCTTTTGATTCGGCGCTGCCTCCATCATTTCTTCGCCGAACTCCAGCACCTGAGGGACAAAAGAAAACAACAAGGTGAGCTGAGAAAACCAACAAACAAAACACTTATCATAGACTTACCTGATTACCACCGAAGGTATTATTCTATAACTCTCCACATCTTCATGTGCCGCACCTGCAAAGGGAGAGAAAACAACACGTCAAACACCGGCAACATTTATCGGACGGCGTCGGGTAATACAGACTCTTACCTGAATGCCACCAATTGCCACGAGGGGTATCTTCTCACGATCTTAGTTGCAAGACAAGGAAGGAAGGGGGGAACAAGAGTGAATTATCGGACATATTGAACTCTATGAACTTGATACTTACCGAACCTTGCCAGGAACCTCAGAGTCAATACTCTCCGGAACTCTCCCACGCCTTCAAACCAGTGAAGTAACTGGCATCAACGCGCCCCTGCAATCCACGCAGGATGGAGAGCTCATCATTTAAAAACATAAGGTGAGGTTCCTAAAAGGGGATATCGGAGGTGACAAGAAGGGAGAACGAGAGCTGTGGGAGGGGGCTATCACTCATATCCACGGGTGGCTAAATCCCTTTCTCCACTTGCAGGAGAATACTTCTACGGATCAAGCAGACGAGATTAGGCGGGCCAGTCCAGACAGTCATATCTGCACTGCGCATCATGTTGGTGCAGACCGCAGCTGTCTGGGTCCGATCGACGCCCCTATGGGAACCAGGTGAGCATAACAGACGTTGAAGTAGGCAATACTGTCCTAGTGCGGAACCGACACCCAGAGTGGAAAATGTCCTAAACTATGAGCCTACCCCCATGGTGGTAACCCATGTCAACAGGTCCATGGTGACGGTGTCAGACCAACGGGGAACTGTAACAAGGAATTCCTGCTTCTTCAAGAAGATTGACACCCGAGATCCACGGAAAGAGTCTACCGTAGGAGCGTCTCCTGCTCAAGCCTCGACGAGTGTGCCGGTGCATGTAGAGGACTCGGGAGACCCTGAACCAGGGAGATGCAGCTCTGACAACGTACGTGAGGAAGGATGCTAACCCTGCCGTGAGGGCCAGAGATATCCGGCCAGGTTCAGGGATTACATTTTGGACACAAGTTAACGATGACCAGAAGTGGACGGTACTTGCCCACGTTGGGCTGTGAGTTAGTTTGGTGTAGTATGTACCTGTTATATATGTCATGTTGACAATAGGTTTATGGAAGTTATGCACATGTAGTTTTGTTATGAAAAAGGAGGGATGTCACAGAGTCGCGTGTGTGATGGCAAGGTTCGGCCATTGTGCATGCGCGGTGAATAAAGGGGCAGTCCGGGCGGGGCAGAAGCCGCTGGGAACCCGTAACGAGCAGACCTGTGTCCATGTGCCTATTAACGTACGGATGGGCTGGACCTGTTCACGGAGGGGACCATGGGCCACATTAACCCTTCAACAATATCTATCACTGCATTGTCGTCTAAACCCGTCCTGCTTTTTGTTTCCGGTGATATTGCGTTTACAATCAAATGAAAAGAGCTTCACTGGGCTTGGGAGTCACAGAATTTCGTGCATGCCCAGTCCCCAAAGCACAGACGTCTTAGACAATTATAAATAGTTAATAGCATGGTGGGCAGACTACAGTTTAAGGATATACACAGAGCAATCCAGGTATTGTTGCTGAATCTGGACAGCAGTGGCATATACATAGTAAAGAAGGATCCGATATGCATAACAAACCACAGACCAGATAAAAGGAAGCAGTATAAGAACCTGAGGTGTGAAGAGATGGACATTTGACATGCCACTGTTTAAAAATCTGTGAAGTAGACAAATACACGTATTCAGAGCTGTATTGAGAACAACAAAAATTGGAAAACATAGGCATATGATAGCATGCATTTAAAGCCTCAACGTGCTTTTTGAAAAAAGGAAGACCCCTGATTAAGCAGTTTCCTACAGCCCATAATTGTTGCTTAATGTGGTAAAAAATGTCGACAAAAAGATTAGGGGAAATATTTTCCTCCCTAGTAAAAAATGAACAACAACCAGTTATACATGGCAAGGAGTTGGCTAAATAAGCATGTACTGTGATGAGTGGTATTGATAAAGGCATAAAGAGAGAGAAACGTTTAGTAGCCATCAGCATAAACAGTGAAAAGGAATTTGACACAGTGGAATGGAAATTGCTTTGGCTTGTATTGGGTAGGTTTGAGATACCATCAACCCCAACCAAGATAATTAAAATGATATGCAATACCCGAGAGGCTAGAATAGCAGTTAATGGGAAGTTATCAGAAAATCTCAAAATGCGAATGAGTACAGGACAGCAATCCTCCCTTCGCCCCATTATTGATTAATCTCTATATTGAAATGTAAGTAGAAGTAATAAGGCAAGAAAATAGAGTAAAATGTTTTCAGCTCCAGGGATATAACAACACAAATATTATCATACACAGAAAACATATGGTTGCATCACGAGTTTGATGTCAATTTTGCTGTAATTCCATCAAATCACCACACAAATCATTTACTGTTAATGCCACTCAGTACAGTAGAATTAGTGCTGGATATCGAGTGGTGGTAAGGCAGTGTAAATTACACTTTTTAGAGTCCAGCGGATTACATGGGGATAGTCTCAGATTTACAATGAGTGTTAATTATGCCAAGGCAAATCTGACAGTTATTGGCCTTAAAGTTTACCTCCAGCATCTTGTTGCAGGTAAATCCTTCACTTGAAGGGCCAAACTCGGAATTTGTCTGTGTGGTACAAGTGGTGGTAATTCTGTTACTGTTGAATATATTGGCAGTAACAAAATTACTGCCGCTTGTTTAATGTACATAAAACTGGTAATGAGGCCCACAGTACTTTGAACCCACAACTATGCAATGGAAAAGGGGTATTGGGTGAAGTCCTAGAAGCCAATGCACAGGTATCAGTATGAAAAGTAAAAAAGGAGAAAACACACATTTTGTGATAAAGCAAAGAAGTTGACCATGCAGCCCGGGGTGCCCGGTTTTTCTCAAAACTTGACCTACGTGCCAGATATCATCAGGTGGTGCTGCATCTTGAATCGAGGCATATCACCACCTTTACCAATCATTGTGGCTTGTACCGATACAAAAGACGGAGTCTTTTGAAACAGTGCTGGTATAGTACCTCTAGCATTGGGAGGTGATTTCAGAGTCTCCCCTTCATTCAATGTGTTGATATTCCCATTCTGTTGGTTTGTCTTGCCTTTTCTCAAGTTGTACGTCATTTTGGCGCTGTGTGCTTTAGGTGGCATATTGCTCAAAGGGTGTTATTAAATGAGGACTCAAAAACACTGTTCCGGCGATAAACTCTCAATAGGGGCGTGACCACCCTACACAAGTTTCCCCCCTCCCCCAATTGTGGGTAAGATTTGTGTTTGGAGGGGAGTTGGTTCCTGGTCTCCTGAATGAAACACTTGTGCCATCACTACAATGACCAGAATCCTTTGAGACTGAAATTGAATGAAATTGAAAAAAAGTAATTAGCAACACCGGAAAAGGAACACAGCCTCCCTGATGAGAGTTTGAGACTTGAAAGTACTTGGAGGAGTAGAACTAACTATTGTGCTTTGGAACTGTAGCAGTTGGGATTTAACCCTGGTAATTTTTGAACATTGTTGGGACTATTTGCATCTGGGATTCAGCCCTGTTATTATTTTTTGAACTGTGTTGGGATTCAACCCTGTTATTACTTCCATCAGGATTAAATGACTTGGAACCAGAGTGCGCGCCTGACCTTCTTTTTCTACTTAATGTTACAGGAGACCCGGGCTCCAGAGGCAGCAGCACCGGGGCTATTATGCCCCCACTTTGGAGAGCTATATTCATGGTTTTCCCCCCTCCCCCAATTGTGGGTAAGATTTGTGTTTGGAGGGGAGTTGGTTCCTGGTCTCCTGAATGAAACACTTGTGCCATCACTACAATGACCAGAATCCTTTCAGACTGAAATTGAATGAAATTGAAAAAAAGTAATTAGCAACACCTGAAAAGGAACACAGCCTCCCTGATGAGAGTTTGAGACTTGAAAGTACTTGGAGGAGTAGAACTAACTATTGTGCTTTGGAACTGTAGCAGTTGGGATTTAACCCTGGTAATTTTTGAACATTGTTGGGACTATTTGCATCTGGGATTCAGCCCTGTTGTTATTTTTTGAACTGTGTTGGGATTCAACCCTGTTATTACTTCCATCAGGATTAAATGACTTGGAACCAGAGTGCGCGCCTGACCTTCTTTTTCTACTTAATGTTACAGGAGACCCGGGCTCCAGAGGCAGCAGCACCGGGGCTATTATGCCCCCACTTTGGAGAGCTATATTCATGGTTTTCCCCCCTCCCCCAATTGTGGGTAAGATTTGTGTTTGGAGGGGAGTTGGTTCCTGGTCTCCTGAATGAAACACTTGTGCCATCACTACAATGACCAGAATCCTTTCAGACTGAAATTGAATGAAATTGAAAAAAAGTAATTAGCAACACCTGAAAAGGAACACAGCCTCCCTGATGAGAGTTTGAGACTTGAAAGTACTTGGAGGAGTAGAACTAACTATTGTGCTTTGGAACTGTAGCAGTTGGGATTTAACCCTGGTAATTTTTGAACATTGTTGGGACTATTTGCATCTGGGATTCAGCCCTGTTATTATTTTTTGAACTGTGTTGGGATTCAACCCTGTTATTACTTCCATCAGGATTAAATGACTTGGAACCAGAGTGCGCGCCTGACCTTCTTTTTCCACCCTACACAAGTATGCTAGTTATCACAGGTGATATCTTTCACTTTGCGCGGGTCTGGCGACACACCTCCCTCTCTGAAGACAAAACCAAAGAATTCAATGGTAGTCTTCAGGAACTCACACTTGTCGCAGTGTAATGTAAGACCCAGTGACTGGAGGCGCTCAAATGTCTTTGCCAATTTGACATGGTGCTGTGCTTCAGACTTGGCAAACAGCAAGATATCATCGCTTATGTTTAGCACGCCCTCCAAATGAGCAAGCGCCCGTCGGATAATGTTCTGAAACACCTCCACCGCAGAAGACACTCTGAGGCTTAGTCTCTTGTATCGGTACAAGCCACGATGATTGGTAAAGGTGGTGATATGCCTCGATTCAAGAGTGATAAGGAGGGAAAGAACCGGTTATGTTTTTTGAATAGCTGGGAGCTAGAATGTATTAATGGACGAACAATGAGTGATCGCCCGGGGAACTATACCTGGCGGGCTGGCGATGCACGCTGTACTCTTGATTATGTCTTTACTTGTGCTGAGGTGGCATCTTTGATTAAAGATATGAAGATTTTGTACAACGATTGGAGGGACCATCAAGGTCTTAGTCTAACTCTTAATAGTATCATTGACTTACCCCGGACAAATCTGACTGGCAACTTGCTTGTAAACCATGCTTCCACACATATAACTGTATGTATTTTCTTTCTTTTTCTGCTTTTTGTATCCCACAATGGTGCTATGGATTGTTTTTATATGCAAGTGCGAATAAACTTGATGAGGATGATGACATTTATAGTGCAGTACTCCAGCTTGTAAGGTCACAGTACTTTCCAGGACCGGATGCAGTTTTTGATATTACTGCATGCAGATTGCTATGGGGTAGTACTACACTGACACTACATGCGATACATACACAGTCATTCGATATATGCTATGATATGATATGGCTTTTATAATGCGCCTATACACAAGTGTTTCAAGGCAATACAAAGCAGTTCTTACTGAGACCACAAAATAACTAACAAGGGCCTTAGGGCCTAATTCACAGAAGGGTTTTATAATGGCAAAACCCCATTGGAAAATGCTCTGTGAATTAGGGCCTTAGTTTCATAAAAGCAATAACAGCTTGGGTTTAGAAGTGTTTACTACCGCAGTTTTGCTTTTTAGTATGGCTGTAAAAATATAAGTGTTTCTACTAGCCAAGTAGGCGATCAGGCCTGCAGAAATTCGACCATAGGGCCCATAGCTTGTATGCAGATCTCAGCAGGGAGTGCTTATCTCACCATACGAAAATAATGATTGTCCTGAGGTGACACGTTCACACTATAGGAACGTCCGTGAGCGCCTATGTTTTGCTAGCAGTGGGACAACAAAGATGACTTTGAAAAAAATGTGCCGAGTCATGGCCATTGGGATGCAATCAATGTGCAACAGCCCAGAATTTCCGATGAGTCATTGAATCTTCTAAAGCAAGGTTCCAATACAAACCAGTTTACTGAGTATTTACAGTTCATAGTTCCACGCCGGCATGGGGAGGTGGGCAGAAAGAAACAGGCGCCAGCCAATTCAGTTCAGTTACATTATGCTTTGCCAGGACAAAGTAAGTGTTGGCAAGCGTGGCCAAAGACTCAGTCACATACATAAGATAAAAGTGCTTTCTTTATTAGCCTCTAATAATCCATTGTGCAGCCGATTCACGAACTAAGCCTGATGAAATTCAGATCAACTAGGGGTTTGTGAAATTTTTATTCCGCTGGTATGGGTGGGCGGTATTCAGAATTCTTTGTGAAATTGTGATTTTTTAAAACAAATTGTGCCTCTGGCGAAAATGCTGGGAAAGCATTCAAAAAACAGATTTGCTAAGTTAATACTTTTACTCAAGTTAACACTTTTCACATAGTTTTCTTAAAAGAAATCATGAGACTATTTAGCAGGGCAGCTAGACTTATCCTTGCCCTCAAGCCCAGGGACCACATCTCTCCAGCCCTAAAATCTCTCCACCGCCAAATTCAAGACCCTCTGCATCATCCACAAGGCTTTCTGGGGTCTGGGACACGCTATCTCCAACTTTCTCTCCCTAAATACTGCCCTGCTAGAGCCCTCCGCCCCTCTAATTCCAACTCGCTGCTTGTCAAACGATTCTCAAAACAGAGAGCAGGGTTTCAGGTCCGCCTCCTCGGCTTGTGCCTCTCTCTGGAACAGCCTACCTGCTTGCTCCGGACCTCCTTAAGTTACGTAAACTTCTCAAAACTCGGCTTTTCTCTGCCTCGTTCCCTCTATCCTTTCCCTGCTAATCACTCCACCTCCAGAGAGACTGTCAGCCTTGTCCCTCATGAATCTCACAGGCTAGCAGACCCCCTCCCAGTCTACACCAGTGTTATGGAGACCCCCGTGCCTCGGGGAACTATCACGCATTCATACGGCCATCCACACACACACAGCATAGGAAGACACGGGACACGCTGTTGGTCTGTGCGCGTCCCGGCGCGAACTGCCGCACGGGCGCGGTTTATTACAACTGCGCATGCGTGGCCGGGAACGAGGCCCACGCATGCGCGATAGTGGCGCTGGGACGTCACATCCCTTTCCTTTTTTAACAACAGAACAAAACAAAACTTTGGAGTATGGAAACCTTAGAGTAGAACAGAACAGTAACAAGACTATGATAAACCGGTGACCCCAAGGGTAATTCACCCCTCGCTCAGTCCCCTGAGTCCATGACATAGTCTTTCAGATGAGCTGGTGGTCTCCGGCTCCCGCGCACAGGATATCTCGATGTGACCGTAGGCACACGCCGGTCCGCCTCCGGTGTGGGTCCAGGATCCGATGAGGGGCCATCCTGGGCCTCCGCTGTTCCTTCCTGGCTCGAAGGGTCATTCACGACTTGAGGTTCCGCCGGGACATCCACTTTCTTGAAAAAAGATCGATTTCGGGTAACGGTACCCCGTTCACTGGCTGCGGTCACCATCGTGCCCTTCACGTGAGTCACTGTCCATGGGCGTGGTTCAAACGGTAGGGACAACTTTCCTTCCGGATGTCTATTTTTGACTAATACGGAGTCTCCAACTCTCACTTCCTTTTCCTGTAGTCCTCTGCGTTCACTCTCCTTCTGGTTGCGCACCGCTCGGTCTTCACGAACTTTATCGTTGTCGATGACCCCCGGCCTCCTGTCCTCCATTTCTGGTAACATCCCCTTCGGGCACCGCCCGAATAGCGCCTCAGCTGGGGCAACCCCTGTGGATTGATGGGGGGTTGAGCGATACACTCGAAGGAACTCCACCACTCTTTGGACAAGGTCCTCACCCCTGCTGGCCGAGATCCGCGTTACCTTGTTGAGCGTTCTAATCATCCGTTCGGCTTCGCCATTGGCTCGCGGCCATAGCGGGGAGACTCTTCGGTGTTTTATCCCCCTTTCTCGTAGATACTGCGCAAACTGGCTGCCAGTGAACGGTGGCCCATTGTCTGAGCAGATGATCTCCGGGAATCCATGCGCTGCGAACATTTTGTCCAACGCCGCCGTGGTGAACTCAGTCGCCGTCGACTCAACCACCTCTACTTCCGGGTACCGTGACCATTGGTCGACGGCCACCAAAAAGTACCGTCCCCGACCTGTCGAACCAAAGTCCACATGGACCTTACCCCACGGCTTCTCACTGCGCTCCATCGAGCTAATGGGTGGCGCTTTGTCACCGGGAGTCGCCGCCTGGCAGGCCAGACACCTCTTCACAAAGCTTTCAACTCTCCCCTCCAGATCGGGAAACCAGACTTTTGGCCTTAACCTGGCTTTCGTCTTGACGACACCCTGGTGTCCAATGTGCGCCAGCTCCAGCACTCGCATCCTTAGCTCCCTCGGGATGACGATCTGCTGCCCCCTGAGAAGCAGTCCATCCTCGGAAATCGATAACTCATCTCTCACCCTCCAGAGCGCTTGCAAGTCCTTCTGTGCTTCCTCCTGGCGCCTTGAGTTGTTCCGTAACACTTCTCTCCAGTCCCCGCTCCTCACTGCTGCCTTGATGATGCGGAAGACTTCATCATTGGAGGACTCCGTTGCTACGGAGAGCCTCGAGAGTGCCATGGGGAGTGCACATTCTACCACCTGACATAGCAGACTCTTACAGTCCACTTCCCCGTTTTCCACTTCTGCGTTCTCTTTGTTAGGGTGACGCGACAAATAGTCTGCGGGGTTGTTGGTCCCAGGCCTATATACAAGCTTCACCCCATATTCCATTAAGGCTAGCATCCACCTCTCGATTCGGGGCGGCGGCTTCGATGATGCACCCGCCAGTATCGGGAGCAAAGGCTTGTGGTCGGTGACCACCACAACTGGCTTGCCCAAAATGTACAGGCGGAAGTGCCGACAGCCCCATAGTGTGGCCAGTGCTTCCCTCTCTATCTGTGAGTATCTCATCTCTGTACTAGAAAGTGCTTTGCTAGCATTGGCAATGGATCTCATCTCCCCGCGCTTATCCCGTTGCAGCAACACCGCACCTACACCCATGGGGCTGGCATCTACTACCACTTCTGACTCCACGGCCGGGTTGAAATACGCCATGGTGTCTGTATCTGACAAAGCATTCTTGAGGGCCTGAAACGCCTCTTGTTCCCGGGATTCCCATTTCCACACCGCGTCATTTCTCGTCAGAGACCTGAGAGGCTCCGCCATTGACGCTAGTCCCCTGATGAAACACCCACAATAAGTCACCATTCCCAAGAAGCTCCTTACCTCCGTGGGGGATTGTGGTGCCACGGCCTCCTTTATGTCTCGGACCTTTGCCGGGTCTGGTGACACTCCTGCCGCCTGAAAGATGAAGCCGAAGAACCCTATCCGGTCTTTAAAAAATTCGCATTTTTGGCGATGTAAAGTGAGACCCAGTTCTTTCAACCTCCTTAGAGTACCTTCCAACCTTCGCAGGTGTTCCGCCTCAGAGTCCGCGAACACCAAAATGTCATCACTCATGTTTATAACGCCACGAAGGCCGGCCAGTGCCCCCCTTATAGTGTTCTGAAAGACCTCAGCCGCCGACGAGATGCCAAAACTCAGGCGCTTAAATTGGTAGAGGCCTTCGTGTGTTGTGAAGGTTGTAATAAATCTGGAGTCCGGGTGAAGTTCCAATTGGTGATAGCCGGCGCGTAGATCCAGCTTTGAGAACACACGTGCCCCTTGGAGTTCCCCCACAATGTCATCCAGTGTTGGCGTTAAATGTCTCTCCCTCTTAATCGCGGGATTGGGGAGGCGCATATCAACACAGATCCTTACCGCTCCTGGCTGCTTAGGTTTAGGAGCGACCACTATAGGCGACACCCAGGGTGTGGGTCCCTCCACCCTTTCAATAATATCCATGCTGATGAGCGACCTCAGTTCTTCCTCAACCTTCTCCCTGAGATGAAACGGGATCCTCCTATGCTTGAGGGCAACTGGTCTGATGGTGTCGTCGATGTGTAGCCTTATCGGGGGCGCCTTCAACTTCCCGACCCCTTCAAAGATGTCCGCATACTTGTCGAGTAAGCTCACAATGTCCACTTGGTACACCTCCCATGCAAAATGCACCAAGTCGAGGGCTTCAGACGCGGCACAGCTGAGCAACGAATGGGGACTCACGTCTGTGACAAAGAATCGCGCTCTGATAATTCTGTCTCCCTTTGCGACTGGCGTGACGAACACCCCTTTGATAGGTAGTGGGGCATCCCCTCCAAAGGTGAATATCTTTGCTGCCGAACTGTCCAGTGGGGGAGGACCTGGTAACTTCTGATAATGGTCCTCGGCCAACACACATACTGAGGCGCCTGTATCAATCAGGACCTGTGTCGGCACACCTTGAATGTCCACCATGCATCTGGGCTGTCTCTTCTTTCTCGCCCCAGAGGCCAGGTTTGAGATGAAGAACACCTCTTCTTCGTCCTCCTCCTCCTCTTCGGCCAACTGCAGCCGCTGTATTTCTTGTTCAAGTGCCGCAATGCTCCTTTGTCTTCTGGGCCCACTGCTACTACTTCGTGCTGGGCCTCTCGGCACCGGAATGGGAGCTGGAGCACGACACATCCGGGCGTAGTGCCCTGGCTTGCCGCACCGGCCGCACGACCTCGACACGGCTGGGCATTCTTCTGCATGGGGTAGGTCGTACCCGCAAGATGGACACATCGACCCCAACACGGGAGAATGACAAGTCTCTTGCCTTCTTTGTCCCCACTTGTCCTTCACTCCGGGTCGTTTACTTATGGCAAATGCGTCTTCGGACGTGCTTGGATGCCTTGCAGCATCCATTTTGGCTCCTCTCACATCCGCCAGTTCATTCTGCCACTGTCCAGGATCTGCAGCAGAGTCCACCCCGGTTCCCTTAGCACTTGCCTCCTTAATTTTCCAGAGTTACAGCCTTGGATGATTTGGTTCCGTATCATTAACTCATCATTGTCCCACCGACACGTAGTGGCCATCAACCTCAACCTGGCGCAGAACTGATCAAGAGATTCTCCTTCTCTCTGCTTCTCACCACAAAACAGAAACCTCTCGTAGTCAACATTTGAGAGAGGAATGAAGTGGTTCTCCAGCGCGGTCTTGACAGTATTGTACGTCACCACCTGTAGGTTGCATGATTCGAAAATACGTAAGACGTCTAGCCCCGCAGAGTATAGCAGCGTGGCCCTCTTCGCATTATCATCGGTGATGCCAGTTGCTGTAAAGTACATCTCGAGTTTCTTAATCCACAGCAACCACCTAGGCCCCAATTTGGATGGGGTGCCAGACACATCAAACTCTTGCATTGGTAGCAGAGACCCTTGTTGTGGCCTGACCGTACCTGCCGCAGTTCCTTCCTCCCCATCGCTTTCCGCCATGATTTCAGGTCGCACAGGCACCTCCTGGTGTTATAGAGGCCGCAAACCTTACTTGGAGCTCTTCTGGGTAGTTGAAGCTGCTGCCAGACGGTTGCCCACTGTGTCTCGTCTTGGGTTCCTTTCCTGGAGGCGTCAGTGTTCCAGAGGAAAAGAGAAAAAGTCGTCCCCGGGTTCTGGGGGACAACCAAAGGTCCAAAAATTGAATGTAGCACCTGTACAGCGGCGCACAAGCACCTATCCAGGCCGCTACCGCTGCACATGCATCACGGGATCATTCGCGTCGGGTCCGTGTCTCGCTACGACACGTAGCACTGCCGATTTCTCTCTCTCGCTTGCAGTGCGCACGTGCAAAATGTTGCCGTGGCGATCGTTCCCCTCGTCGCCAGTTGTTATGGAGTCCCCCGTGCCTCGGGGAACTGTCACGCATTCATACGGCCATCCACACACACACAGCATAGGAAGACACGGGACACGCTGTTGGTCTGTGCGCGTCCCGGCGCGAACTGCCGCACGGGCGCGGTTTATTACAACTGCGCATGCGTGGCCGGGAACGAGGCCCACGCATGCGCGATAGTGGCGCTGGGACGTCACAACCAGCACCCTCCCTCCCCTCAGCACTGCCCTTGCAGACCCCCCTAGTACTAAGCCTGTGGTCTCCCCCATGGATCCGCATGGCACTTGCATCCCGGGCTCCCACCAGCACTTGCCCATACCTTTCCTCTCTCTGCCCCTCCCCACCTTGCCTCCCTCCTGCACGTCTCTTCACTGCGCTTGCACGTTCCGAATGCCACACTTTCCTAGCAGGACCATGATTGTATATTTACTGTTGTTGCCATTGTTATTTACCCCCTTGCTCCTTTCTCGTTTGCCTTGCAGCATCTGGAAACCCCATTTTGTTATATAGACCCCTAACAAATGCTCGATAAATAAATACATATTATAAGCAAAGTAACAGGAAACATCTAACCAAGAAATATCACTTATTTTGCTGAAACATAATCCAGCTGAATATTAATTTGTGATAAAATGAATCAGAAAAATGAGTGGAAAACTCTAGTAAAGATTTTTCCAAATAGAGGTCTGTGAAAATGTGCCTCAAAGGTTTATCACCAGGTGGGTTTCAGCAGAGTAAAACCCAGTCCCCAGCTGTCTTCACACCACAGCCCATGCAACACAACAAATGGCAGCATCCATGAGGTGTATGCCGGAGAATCACTGGCAGGGTTATTGAGTCCCGTGGCGAGCTCACCTGATGGCGGCCACATAAAGCAAGCTGCGCCGAGGAGAAACAGGGGCAGGGCCACAGACGAGGACATAAGCCTAATACGACAGCGCCAGGAGGAGCTCAATGCCCTGGTTGGCCGGCAAGTGAGCGAGGCTGCCTTTTCCAGGGAGGAGATTCGGGAATTTTTAAGGGACATGAAAGCCGCCATGGACAGCAACACGACGCGCTTATGTAATGAGATGGCCGCTGTGAGGCAGGTCCTAACCCGCATTGCTGAGGCGATGGAGAGCATGCGTCACACACAGGGACCTGATCAACCAGGCACCTCATTGTCTGCCAGCTCCGACCAAACAAGCACCCTGCGCAGGTCCAGCCGGTCCTTGCGGCGGCCAGACTCACAACCCCACAATTGTGGTAGTGGAGGAGGGAAGTAGGGCCAGCCTGTCACTGTTGACACTTGCAGACTAATGCAGCACTGATGTGCACACCATGTTTGTAGGAGTTGTGGGGGGAGGGGGGTGAGGGTGTTTGGGGGAGTTGTGGGGGGAGGGGGGTGAGGGTGTTTGGGGGAGTCATGGGGGAGGATGTTTGGGGTGGAAGGTACATGCACTTTTGATTCACATAATGCTCAATACACACGTTATGGCATGGACAATCACATGACTGGACATTGATTATTGTGAATGTGTGCTTTATTGTTGAAGGGTGCACAGTGTCAATGTCCTCCCAATACCCAGTGCCCTGAGCTCCACATCAATTGCACCCTCCTAATCCATGTGTGTCAGAAACAATGGTCTATCAGGTGCTGGCGCACAGCACGTCCCTCCTGGGCATCACCACCTGCATGACCTGCAGCCCCCTCTCCTCCATCCTCATCCCCGTCATCATCCTCAGCAGGTGGTTGCAGTTCAATGTCAGGGGGCATTGGCACATTCCTTCTGATACACATATTGTGCAGCATGACACATGCCATGGTGATCTTGGCCACCTTCTCATGCCCGTACAGGAGTGCCCCGCCCGACCTGCTGAGGCACCGGAAGCGTGCCTTCAAAAGGCCAAATGTCTGCTCAATTACCACGCGGGTACGGGTATGTGCACGATTGTAGTCCTCTTCGTGCCTGTTCTGTGGGTTCCGTACAGGGGTAAGGAGCCACCTCTTCAGGGGATAACCGGCATCACCTGCATGGGTGCAACAATGGGTATGTGTAAGTGTTTACATCAAGTGGAACCTGTACATATCACACAAACAATCATAGCATTGTGAAAGACATCCACTGATCCAAGCACGCATGGCAATCAGGGTAACTGCAATGTGGGAAGGTGAGGTAGTCCTTGCAAGTGGACATGCACCATGCATGCATACGGCAGAGATTGCCATATCCTGGCTGAGTTTAAGTAATTCCTGTTTCCCGGCCCTGGCAACGTTTGTACCACACTGCTAGTATACTGCCATTCCTCATTTGAAGTCACCATGCTGTTTAATGGCAAATCAGTAGTGTTGTACGGGTGTGGCTCACTTCAATGGCACCCCCCCACTCACACCCAGTTGGAGTATGCATCTCCCCCCCCACTCACAATCCACATCACACTGCCATGTGGTTGGCCTGCTACTCACCAAGTAGCCACGAACGTTGTCCAGCATGTCGCTCCATGTATCGTGGTATTGTCGAGTTCCGCAGGACCATTGAATCATGGGTTGATCCGGGATATCGGGCACAACAATGTGTGATGATCTTGTTGGAGTCACATACCATTTGGACGTTGATGGAGTGGTATTGCTTTCTGTTACGGTAGACTACCTCATTGGCATGTGGGACCACCAGTTCAACATGGGTACAGTCTATGGCCCCGATGCAACTTGGGATGCCTGCCAGTGAATGGAAGCCAACTTTAGTGTTGGAGATCTCCTGGGCAGTCCGTGGCATGGCTATGTGTTGACTTGTGTGCTTCAGGAGGGCATTGAGCACCTGGTTCAGCGTGCGTGAGAATACTGGTTGTGATATGCCATGCATCTGAACGACCGTATGCTGGTAGGTGCCTGTGGCCAAGAAGTGGAGCACAGTTACCACCTTCAGTAGAGGGGGGATGGCAGTACGGATGTCTATGAGACTCACAATGTCGTCGTATATCATGTCTACAATGGTGGTGATGGTATCCCGGTCCAGACGGTACAGGGTGTGTATATGCTCAGGGGTTAGGTTGAATGGACTGGCTCTGATCCTGGGAATTGGTGGCTGCCTCTGTGGTATCACTAGGTGCATTGGTGGTGCTTGCTGCGCCTTTCTTGCCCTCCTCCTCCTCCTGCGTCTCCTCTGTGCTGCCTGTTGTTGTAGCTGCTGCACTGCAATCATGTCCTCCAGCCCATGTAATGCTGCTAGTATTGCATCCATCTTGGTGTGGAAATGGGTGTGGGAAGGGGTGTGGTGTGCTCTTTTGTGCTGCCAGTCTCCATTGCCTCCACCTGTGCTGATTTTGTCAACCTGTGGCAGGTGGGAACACTGCTCAGGTCTTTTAACGGGTGGTTCGCGATGCCGGTATTAGCGCCTTGCCGGTAAGGGTTTTTTGGGTCTTCGCCATGCCGGTATTGCCATGTCCGCTTGGCTTGTGATGGCGTGTTATTAGCGCTATGGCGCTATTTCCGGACTGAGGGGTCGCGCGTCCACGGACTTGCCGCTAATAGTGCCACCATACTTAGCGGTGCCGCAATAGCGTTTTGTTCGGGTCGTAATTGGGGAGGGGATTTAACGATACCGGTAATCCCTTACCGGTACCGGTAAATCCCTACCGCCTACCGTGTAATGAGGCCCATTATCAAGGAATGGGATTTCGCTGCTCAGCTCATTTAGGAAGCGTATGTCCCCATAGAGGCCGAGGGCATTCTGGGATTAAAGGAAACGGAACGAGAGGATGCTGGATTTGGGTCTTCTGGAATGAGGACTGAGTTCCCTGTGGGTCAGACTGATTCACATACCCCAACCTGAATCCACTTTCCCAACAGGAGAGACCTTAGGTAACACAACCAGGGAAGAGATTTGGCATGGTCTGTGGCAGGTCCCGCCACTACATGCTGCCTTTCACCATGTTATTTCCCTGAATGAAGGTCTGTGCACCTTGGCAATACACCTTATAGAATAGAGAGACTTACTTTACCGAGTCTCGAATGAGGTCCAGTAAGAGTGTCATGCACGGTACTGACATCTAGTCCTTATAAAGTAGCAGAAAACAGTCCTTAACACTTTTGTATCTCTTTGTTTGCCATTAAGGAGTAACCAAGATAAAACCCCATGTTGTAGGTCAGTTCTTTTGCCCAGGAGTACATTAAGAAACCCAATAAGAATGCCTTCAGTGCAAAATGAAAAAGAACTCCCTCATGCATGTTGAAAATGCTCCATTACAACCTGTCTGCATTAGATGGTCACTTATATATTGGAACTGGTGTTATGGGATCAATTGGATCTCTCTAGAGCAGGGAATCAATACATTCTAACCATCATGTACTATGCAACATACTCACCAGAGGCTTTCCCCTTGAGATCTAGCACCTTTAAGAACATTCTACAGCACATCATTCCCTACTTCTCACAAGTAGGTTTTCCCAAACAAATCCTTACAAATCAAGGGACCACTTTAATGTCCCACACCATGGCAGACTTTAAAAACACCCAGAAAATCGGTGCCCTGTACACAGCTATTGATCACCCCAAACCTAGGGGCTTAATGTTATGTTATGTTATTTGGCATTTATATAGCACTCTATATATATCATTGGTATGACCTCAAAGCGCTGGTAGGTTGAACGCCCTCGGGGACCACACTCCAGGTCATTCGAAAGAGTAAGATGTCATAGGGTGCTTGGGTGCACCGATTATGTGCGCAGCTGATGCGTATGCTTGATGGTAGCTGCATCCTATCATTAGGTGTGGTGGTATTTGATATCAGTTGAATGTGTGCAGTCTGGAGGATGGACACCAAGACTGAGTTCTGGCTGCGTTAGGCCTGTGTAGTACGCTTCTGTGTGCAGTGAAGCCGATTTTCGTGGGGTATAGCTGCGGTTTATCAGAATGTTGAGGTGTTCATGAAGTATTGTTCGTATGTGAGCAGCTAGGCCGAAATGGATCGAGGGGTGTAGCAGCACTCTAATTGTGTGTTGGTGTACAGTAGAGAGTAAGCATAGTGATAGGAGAGGTCTGTGTCTGAGTGGAGATTTTGGTTAATCGAGCTCGCTTTTCCGATTCCAAGTGGCCGTTTGCGAGTGCTGCGTTCAGAGTAAACTTATTAGTGACTAAATAGGCACATTCAGTGGTGTCATTGCTCGGGATCTCTTTGAACATTTGTCATTAGGTTGCAGAGTCTCAGCAGCCTTAGATGGTCTTAGTTAGCATTATGGAAAGGGACAGGTTTTTAGAGCCTTGAAAAAGGCCATGCAGTTTTGGGTGTGTCCAATATGTGGGGGGAGTGAGTTCCACAGAGTTGGTGGCAAGGTTGAGAAGGCAGATCCTCCGATACTGACAGAATTGGGGGTTGGAATCACTAGAAAGAGGGCAGAGCTTGATCTTATGGTGCCAGATGGGAGGTAGGGTATGATATTCTCTTGTAGGTCCCTTGGGCCGGTCTTGTGCACTGCTTGGTGGGTAATGCATAGGGTCTTGAAGGTAGCCCTTCATCCGACAGGGAGCCAATGGAGAGTTCGGAGAGCGGGTGAGATGTGGTCTCTGTGTCCCAGGGCGAGGAGGAGTTTGGCAGCAGCGTTTTGGGCTCTTTGGGGATTGTTGAGTTGCTATGCCGGTGCTCCCAGGTATAAGGAGTTGGCACAGTCCAGTCTTGACATAACAATAGACATAACAGTGAGTCTGTTGGGGTAGGAGAGGTAAGGTAAAATGCGTCTAAGAAGTTTGAGGTGGTAGAGACAGCATTTAAAAAATTATTGATCTGATGGGAGAAGGTTAGGCCTGAGTCCATAGTGCATCCTAGGTTTTTGACTATGTTGTAGGGAGTGGGTGGTGGGCCGAGGGACGGAGACCATGGGAGCGGTTGTGGGAGAAGGGCAGTATTGCCGCACACCATTATTTCTGTTTTCTCAGGGTTCAAAAGGAGGTGGTTGTCATCCATCGGTCAATATAACGGAGACAAGCTTCAAGGTCGGGACATGGATTGGTCCTTGTCTTGGGGGAGTCTTAGGATAATTTGGGTATCGTCAATGTAGTTGTAACAGGAGAGGTTGCGTGCGCGGATGATTCCTGGTAGAGTGGTAAGATAGAGGTTGAAAAAGAGAGCAGCGAGTCATGCACCTTGGGGTACTCCAGTGTTCACAGGGCGAGTAGTTGAGACAAAAGGGGAGAGGAAGGCAATTTTTTTCCTGTTGCTGAGGAAAAAGGCAATCCATTTGTGTGCTGAGCCACGGATTCCTAGGGAGTGGAGGCGGTCAAGTAGGATTGAGTGGTTAACGGTGTCAAAGGCTGTATAGAGATCGAGGAGAATCAGCGCTGCGCAACCCTCAGAATCTGCTGTGACCTTGAGATCATCCCAGATCGAGATCAGAGTGGTTTCTGTTCCATATCCAGGTCCGAAGCCTGATTGAGCAGGGTCTAGGAGTATGTTGGATTCTACAAAGCAGTTGAACTGAGAGTATTCAGTCCGGTCAATGAGTTTCACGAGAAATCTGGTGTTGGAGATTGGCCTGTAATTCTTAGGTTCAAGGGGGTCGAGGGATGCCTTTTTTAAGAGTGGTTTGACATGCGCTATTTTAAAGGCTTCAGGGAAGATGCCAGAGGTGAGGGAGCCGTTTGGTATGGTTCTTGCATGTTCTCCTGTGCAGGTAGAGGAGAATATTTCTTTCAGAAGAGAGGTGGGGCAGGGGTCGATGGGTGACCCGGAGGGTCTGCTGGTTTATAGTAGGTCATGGTATTCGTCTCTATAGATGGGTTTGAAAGAGTGGAAGGTTGGTAAAGAGGACGTCGGGCTGAGTGATTTAATCAAACTAGTGCAACAGCCCAGGCTCGTCACCCATTGAAATTGTGTACGGAAGGAAGCTATGGGACGTATTAGACATCCTGAAGGAAAGCTGGGAAGGAGAAGAGGTGTCGGGTTGACCAACTGGCAAAGCCATCGAAGATACACATGAGAGGTGATGACTTATCGGGTCCCTGAATAGCAGAAACAAACTGGGAGGTAACCACACAGTTAGCCAGTCGCTCTACCTCTGTTCCCCTCTCAGAGTTCCTAAAGAATTGCAGAAAGGTAAGTGTAAGAGATGTCCCTTCTGAAAGGTTCTGTGAACGGTTTCTTCAAGTAGAATAAAGTAGAATAAAGTTTGAAACACCAGTCATAGAATTTTCTTATGAAAAAAATGACATTTTAAATATCAAAAGTAGGGGAGGCCAGCTGTTGCCTCATCAAAACAGAGCACTAAAGCCAATGCATTATCGGGTCTCCCGCCCAACAACACCTGAAAGTCAGGAGAGACAAAAGGGGGCTAATGATCAAATAGATATAAATAGAAATAAGGAAATGTGCTCTTAGTGACCTAGTGCTGGACCTGCTCCCTACCTCAATTAACAAACTAACAGCCAAATGGCATGAAACAGTCTTAGTAACCTCAACTATATCATTCCACAAGATAAATGGAGGAATACCACCTAGGTTAACCATATAAATTGCTTAAAGCTTGGAGGAAGGCAGGTGATCCGGCACTCATGGCCGCTTACTCATTAATGAGCAACAACAACTCGGTTCATACCGGACAACCTGGTACCAAAGCACAACTGGGAGTAAGAAGTCTTCCTGCCACAATTTGGTGATTTCTTCATTAAAACTCCAGACTGAGCACAAGGATTTGTACACTAAATAGGGACACCTTAGGCCCTATTGCCTGCCAAAAACAAAACAGAAAATGGTAGAGATGGAATTGAAAAAGATGATGAACCTGGGAGTCACCACCCCTTCACAAAGCCATTTGGCCTCCCTGATATTCATAGTCCCTAACTCAAATGGGATTTGGAGGTTCGGTATTGACTACTGCTACGTCAACGAAATCTCATGCTTTGATGCATATGCCATGCCCCACATTTATGGTCTTATGGAGAGAATTGGGCCAGCCAAGTTCATATCAATGCTGGACTTAACCAAAGGGGTATTGGCAACTCCCAATGGCAACTGATGATTAGGGGAAGACTGCAGTTATGATACCAATAGGACTACTCCAAGTTACAGCACTCTTTGGCCTACATGGAGCACTATCAACCTTCTAAAAGATGATTGACATTGTCGTAGAAATATATATGTATTTTGAAATTTGATTTCTAGCCTTATACTGGCATAATATGCTAATCTAACATTTCCCTTCATACAATCCCAAGCCACAGTGAGATAGTCAAAAATCAAAATGTATTAAAAATAAAAATTTTACTTCAACAGACTTAGTCTCCAGCTTACCACCATGGAGATCAAGACAAGGTATGTCCAAAATCTTTTCACAAATTCATTTACCTTATTATATGAATCTCACTATTACCAGTCCATACAAGCATTAACTATTAATTTGAATAGTCCTCATATACATGCATTGTATTTTAAAGAATACTAGACATTCTAAATATTTCTGCTGCTTTTTCATCCGTTTCATTACCAACAAATAATTCAATGACAGAGTTTCAACATAAGGCAAGTGTGCTTAAAATATTTGGTTTTCTCCAGTATCAATACAGGTATGATAAGGAGCGCTGTTGCGCAGGGAGCTGATGCAGTTGTGGCCCTTGTAGCTCCTCTCAGGCCGCCACAATCCTTAAGTTGAAATCATGTCTCCATCAAAAATCCTTGGGTGAGACACACACAGCCGTGAACCGGAGTGTGTTTGCTGCATTCTGTTCCGCTCCGGTGGGGAAACCGAGACTCGTAGACCCCAAAACGACAACTGCTGCACCGAGCACTGGGCTCAGGCTCCATCTTGGTGGCAAGGACGGTGCAGTAGGCAGTCTGCTACTGCATGCGTGGAGGTTAGATTCGCCACAGCTAGCTAAAGCATGCCAGAAGCCCCATGACACGAAGGCAAGTTCCCAGGACCAGCGAGGTGGCCGCACCTACTACCGTATCGAGGCCTGACATCCAGGAGGCACTCCAGTGTGTGCTAGCCTGCTGTTTAAAGAAAGCAATGAAACACAAACTACCCCTGTCTTCTGTGAGTTTGTGTTTCATTGCTTTCTTTAAATGTATCACTGCCTTACTACAACACAAGCCCACCAATAACAAAAAAATATGGGCATTGACCTGTCGTATATATATGCTAGCCTGCTGTGACACCTGGTGGTGAGGACTTAGGTGAGGCAGGGACACAGAGGATCTGCCACTAGCAGAGGACCTAGAGTGGACTGAAGGCCAGAGAACCACACACTGCGGAGGGGAGACCGAGCTTGTGGGGCTCTGTATTTTGGGATATGGATGCCTACCCAACCTTACTGGGCAACATGGCAGGCCACAACAGTGAGTGAAGGGGACACAGCCTTCTACACAGCCATCTACTGCTAGAGGACACACTATAACACATCCCCCTTCTGTCCACCAAGATTGGACTTGGCTGTGCACCTGTTGGCATCACCCTACTAGAGCGGAATGGGGAGGGTGATCGGCCTGGACTCCCCTGGTAACAGGCATACACTGGAGGTGGCTGGCTGTGACATACCTCACGACATCAGTGCCAAGGGTAACCAGGAGCAGAAGAGCTACTGCAAGCCGGCTGGCCTACAGGACCTGTTGTGAGTGATACCATGGTCCAGACAAGGCAAAGAAAACGGGACTACAGAACAAGATAGACCAGTATATTACCAGTGGCCCGCCGCCTGCTGTGTCTCACACCCCAAGGATGGCGGACATGGGGGGCGAGAGGACAGATCCCCAACTTTCCCTCACTGACATCATGAACGCAATCAGCATGTCCAGGACTTGCGTGAAAGACAAAATTGATGGCCTGGCATCAGAAGTGTCCTTCTTACTACAAGATTTGTGGAAACTTGCCAAAAGAGTGGGGGAGGCTGAGCAGTGCATCTCAGACTCTGAGGACACCATCAGGTGCATGGAAAAATCAATTGGCAGCAATCTCGCAGAAGCTTACTCACCTGGAAAGCTGAGCAGAAGACAGCGAGGGAAGATCACGTTGTAACAATCTCAGTATTCTTGGGGTGCCAGAAAGCGAAATTGGGCCTAGCTTGGAGCTCTTTTTGTAACACTGGCTGTCTGCGATATTTGCACCAAAGAAGCTTTCGAAATTCTTTTCAATTGAGTGTGTGCACAGGGTCCTGAGAGGTTGGCCAGTGCCGGGGGCACCCCCTGCACAATAATTGCAAGCCTCCTGAAATACAGGGATCGGGATGCCCTGCTTAAAATGGCACGGGCCAACCATCTCAATTACTTACATTGGCTACAGGATAGGGCTTTTCCCAGATTATACCAGGGAGGTCTTGAAGGCTTGCCACTCTTTCGATTCAGTGAATAAAAAGATAATCTTACTGGGAGTTAAGTATGCCCTCTTCTCCTCCGCACAGCTTAAAGTTTATCATGGCGGTATGGTCCATCTCTTTCACAATCCCAAGGATGCACAGACCTGGCTTGAAACACAGCTCTTGTCAGCGTCTGGGCCCATGCCGCCTAGGGAAAGACCACGGCCAGCACGGGAATTGGAGGCATCACCGGTCCTCTTTGAAAAACAACCTGTGGGGCGACAGAAATTGTCTCGGAGATAGATGGCGATGGCTGAACTAGCTGCCGGGATGGTACCAGCCCTCTGGCACTTGCTCTTCTAATAATTGTGGTTTCCAACTGCTGGTGGTCATTGGGGGGGCCTGGGTTCTTAATGGGCCAGTTAATAGTCACCCTACACTTGGTTGATGCGGTTCTCCCACTTCCAGTTGATGCAGGGTTGGGGCGACAGGTGATTCTAGTTTGGGAGAAGTACGGGGCAGGGGGATAGTTGGGGATGTTTTCTTGATGTTTGTACTAGGGTTTGTTGTCTTGCTTAGAACACCGGTGAGCACGTGGTGGGCAACGTAGGGATGGCACGATCGTGGGGTGACAAGGGGGTGACAGCATGCAGTATCTGTTTTGTAAAGCAAATTCTCTGGTGGGGTGTCTCATGAGGGGGTGGTCTCCTGCCTGACATAAACTGTGAATGAGCTATGCTCCAGTATGAAGCGGAGGCTAGTACACCCAGTTTCGCACTCCTTACTGAAACACACCTGGCAGGAACTGACTGTAAGTTCTTTCAAAGATCTAACTATAGGTCAGCCTATCATGCAAGTTTCTCGAGAGTGGCACGGGGCACCTATAATTATGATACACAAAAGGATTCCCTTCCCTCTTATAGAAGTTAGGCCAGACCAACAGGAGTGCTTTGTCTTGCTTAAGGGAGAACTGTGGGGGACCGTATAGAGCATAGTGGCTGTTTACACACCCCCCCTCTCACGCTTGAGCTGTCAAAGAACCTCCAAGCATTAATACCACAGGTCTACTGTAACACGTGAATGTTATGGGGGGACTTCAATGAGGTCATGGACCCAGGACTGGATAGAACCAACATGGGCACGCGAAACCCCAATCTCCATACAAAACAACACACTTTTGCCACAGCCACCGTGTTGGTGGATGCATGGAGACTGTTGCACGCATCAGACTGGGGATTGTCATTTTGTACATGGTACATGCCTCAATGTCATGGATTGATCACTTTTTATCCCACTAGATCTGAGACATTGCTATCTTTCTACGAAATATTTGGCTAAGGGATCTTGGGCCATTGACCGTTGTTTACTGAGCTTAAAAGTGGACGCGGGAAACCCACAGTGCTGTGCCACCTAAATGCATATTATTTATGTTTCCCTGAATACGTGGAGGGTCTGTTCGGGACTAACGCAGAATACTTTGAAATCAATTAATTGACTGTGGACAGTCTTGTTACCCTGTGGGAGGGCTATAAGGCAGTCCTGAGAGGGAAGGCAATAGAGCTGGTGCCAACACACCACAAGAGGCATGTGCAGGAGGTGGAGGAGGCTGAGCTGGAGTTTGTCCGGGCAGAGGTAGTATTCCTCACATCTGGTTCCCGGGCATCGCACAAGACCCTGATCACAACACAGGAGTCGATGTGCAATGTCAGCCTGGACAATGCAAAGTCGGCACATTGGTCCATGCGGAATCAGGTCCACGAATCAGGAGACAAGGCGGGTAAGATGCTTGAATGGTTGGAGCAGCACGACCGAGGGAGCAGGCACGTAAGGGCTATAATAGATTCTCAGGGGGAGGCCCTCACAGAGGATGCCCTGGACTGAAGGGGTGGGAGTGGGAGTTGGGACACAAAGAAATATTGGTTCACGGCTGTACATGATATAAACATAAGGAGACCACTATGATTTCCCCAAATTTAGAGTGATGTATACAATTGCAAGACTACATTTGTTTGGCAATGATAGATTAAAGTTATGACAATATAGGAGACAATCATGAAATGATAGTGTCCTTAGTGACATCACAACTAGAGTACACTTACTCGTTGCTTGCATTGCGAGGGTAAACTGTTGCGTGAAGTTTGCACATAAGCACCATTATAATCCTCAACATGGTCCGTGTGAGGCAGGCTGCCCTGAAGTCTGGCAGCTCGGCAGCCGGTAATGCATTGCGGCCGTGTCTTGCCTTCCGATATGGTAGATCCGGTAGGACAAGCATCCAGAGTTTTCTCGGCAGCAGCAGTTCTCCTCCTCGGTTGGCATTAGCGCGCACTGATTGCAGGTACACCAGGTGGAAACGCTGTCCATGCGACTAGGCTCATGCTCTTGATCTGTTGAATCGTTCTCCCAACTGTCGTCCGAAGCCGCATCGTTTGCCCGTCTTTCTCTTTCTATTAATTCCTCCTTGGAATACTCCGGCTCGTACTGGTAGGGCTGTATTGTTGCCATTATGTGGAAAAAAAATTGATAGTAATGGTACTAGTATCTGTTTGCACAGGTTACAAACAACAAAGATAGCTGTTTAGAGCACAGAAGCGAGGCACAGAATACTCAAAAAAAGACAGTGAAAGGAATGGAAAAGCAAATCTGATGTTGTCCGTTGAGAAGCAGTCTGTTTATACTTATTAAGGAAAGAGGCGTCCTGCCATTTCCATGGAGACACGTCATTAGCTGAAACGCAGAGAACGTTGACACGAGGCATGCATTGGCGTTGTGAAATGGGCGGTACGCGTCTAGTGATCTCAGCCTGAGAGGTGGGGGATATGATTTAGTGCCGCCAGGGGAGTCCACCTTGGGCGATGCAGCAACTGATCAGATTATCACAAGATGGCCGCGTGCTGCTGCCTGATTTTGCATGTGTACAAAAGAGGAAAACTACGGTAAGGTGCATTGGAAATGTTTGTGCAATCGATCAACGTATACTTAAAAACACATGCCCAAACCCTCTGCACAATAATATTTCAGAGCGCACTATTCCTTTAAGAACCTCTTACAAATTAGTCTACCTGTGCATCTAAGGACATGGGATTGCAGGGGTTTGCATTTTGCACAATTTTCAATGAGTGGAACTAATTCCTCGTATTCATTTCTGTTGCACAAACACCTAATCTATGACTATGGCCTCCCCTGGCTGCATAACGCCCGATATCCTAGGCAATACCATTTTACAAGGAAACAATGGGTCTGATCACGATGTTGGGCGGTAGCTCGTAAATGCTGTGATAACGCTAATACCGCTGCATTTAAGAGCTGGCCTGATCATGAGTTGGGTGCTAAATGAGCTGTGTCACCTCCAGCTTTTTGCTGGAGGTAAAACTCCCATTTAGTGCCCTGTTTTCAGCACAATTAACGCCGGCGGTATTAGCACGCAGTAATTGTGCCGAAAATGACGGCCAATGGGGAATACAGATTTCCCGTTATCACCCAGCCCGTGATCCGGCGCTAACAGGTGGCGTTAATGCAATTACCGTTGGGCGTTATCCCAGCGGTATTACCGCCAAACTCGTGATCATACCCAAAGACTCTATACTGGCATAATCCACTACCTACACTTTAAATGAATCTACTTTTAAATTATTTATTCTCCATTAAAGTGGCACCCAAATGCATTCACTTTCAAATTTCATTTTTCTTTACAAAGTAGATTGGGCCTTCAAGAAACCACCTCTCAGTGTGTGTTCAATGTAGATGGGGAACACATAGTACTGAAATATTAGCAAATGCACTCCCGTTTTCAAATTGAATTCCCTGTAGATCTTTCCTTTATCATCCCAGATTTAACCCTGGTCAATCTAGCGGGTCAATTTGGAGTTGAGAATGGATTCATTTACCGTTTGAATGTAGCATCTGATTTTGGAGAACCAGAACAGGACTCAGTCAGAGTGGAATTATTCATTCAGCAAAACCTCACTTCAGGGGGCTATTTGGAAATCAATCTCCCACAGACTGGCCACTCTTATCTCAATGGACTGGTCTCCTATTTGGATAGTGTCAGTCCTTCCAATGGTATAAACTCCCCAGGTCACATTGGTTTCTCATGTGCATTTCCCAATATTCCATAATCTTCATTACTCCTTCCTTATTAATCCTCTTATCTTCTGTCTGCATGCAATAATTATCATTATGGCCTTGTGACAGACATGTGCCTTTCTAGTGACACATTTGGGAAGGAAACTACTCCTATTGTAGAAAAGACTATTTTGTTTTTGGACTCTATGTTCCGCCTAAAATATTCAAGATGGATAAAACTTATATTTTCAGGTTCTGCAAGTTGAGAGACTTTTAATGATTGCATTCAGATCAAATTTGGTGCACTTTTGTGTTTTTGCAAATTTTGTTCTATTTAAAATGTGGCACTGTAGACATTATTGTACATATTCTGATAGATGTAACTTTTTTCTACAAACTGTCTAGATGCTGAGTCAATCAGAGCTTGTGTTGTAATGCAGTGCTCAATTTAGTGATTATACAGTTAATGTGAGATTTCCCTCATGCAAATGAATCAGGTTTTCTAATATGAAGTTGAAAACATTTTCTTGCAGATGGCAGTGGCGGTGCATCTCCTAAACACTCCATTTTGTATGCTATCCATGTGTATCCAGAGCAGGCGTTTTTATTTGCTAGATATAAATTCCATAAAATTCCCGTTAACTGTGTTCAGGGCAAGTGTTTGTTTGCTATTCATTATTCAGAGACCTTTCCCTTAGCTTAGGTTAATGGAGTTCTTTTATGTCATGCCTGAACTTTTGACAAGTTATGAAATGCGAGAGGTATTGAATACATTAGTGATACCTGGCATGGCCATTATAGGCATAATATTCAGACATATTCCATACAGATTGCCATGTCCCTTTCTGTGTGCTCCTTGGTGTGTATTGCTGAGCTGTATTAGGTCTTGTTATGTGTTAAGCCTGAGAACTATTTATAGCTCTCCTTCCATCATGCATGGCAAAGCAGAATGAAACTTTAAATAAGGTTTCAGTTTTCATCCTACATTTCAGATCCTTTTGGTTACAATTGAACATATGCAACTCTAGTCATTGAATACATGTCACATTTGAACTGCAAATACACTGTTTCCTTAAAGGGCATATTTGTAATTATGAGAACATGTTAAACTGCAAAGTTGTGAGATTGAGTGTTCTGGGGTGTCTGGCTGGGTACTCATGTGGATAACATAGTGCAAGTTGCTCAGGTGTTAGGACATGGACACTGATAACTTCTATACATTCTATGGCCTGCTGCATTCCTTGGGAAATACATTCACTCTAATTGATAAAACGTAGTTCTTATTTGCATCTCATCCTTGTCCTTTGTACTTCTCTCACAGTAAATATGTAATCTGCATTGTTGTACTTAAATGTAAATCAGGCCTCGGAATTGATTGTAATGCAAAGTTAGATCCACAATATTTACATTTGTTTTGGGCACTCATAGATTTCTTTGCACTTTTCAATGGCATCCTATTAGAACATTGCAGAAAGCAAATCAGTGTCTTTTTAATCATGACAGCAAGCAAGAGGCAGAAATCTCAACAAATGAAAGAATCCATGATTAGTGCTTCCTTTGATCGCAAGGAAGAACCTTTTCAACTCACTTTATTGTAGGCCAGTAGTTTTTGTTCCATTTATTGTAACATTATTTTGCAGCCCCGCCATAGCTTTCAGTGGGAAACTTGGACAGCATTGTTATTTACAGCAGAAGCTGGAAAGAACCCATGACCCAAATTTAGGCTGCAGCTTGGACCATCCAGAATACCGGGTTCAGGTAAAATTCTGAAAACTCTCCCCTGGCTTTACCTTAAGTACACTACCTGGGCTTCTAAATGGAAAGAGGGACAAGACAACCCGAACAGATAGAATCAACAGTATCCATATTACCACCCCAAAACAAAGAAAAAGCTGAAAGCATTTTTGAGCCTGGTCTGGTACTATCAACAGTGTATTCCTGATTTCTCTGCTGTTGGCAGATCACTCACTGACCAGCTAAAAGGGTCAAAGCATACCAATATCTATTAGATCATTAGTACAGAGAGAGACTTTAGAGAACTAAAGGGCTCAATATTCCAACTGTTAGATTTCTCCTGCTGCAAGCAGAGCACATTGTGGCTTCTTGCTTTACTTTCTGAGCTCTCCTGTCAATAAATGTTCCCCTAACCATAATATCCCCCTATGGCTTGGTTGGGCATTGGCTGTGTTAGTTATGGGTTTCCCAGTGGTTTAGTCTTTTATTGCCCTATGAAAACACCCTGGGTGACCTGGGTTGGGGCAGTTGCTATCAAGTGATCCATTTGACTGTCCCCTGCAACGAGGAGGGGGTGGTATGGACTTGTTCTGGAGGGTTTTAGGGTCATCCTGCTAGACACCCCTGAATCCCATAGGGCACCTCATCACAGTAGTTACCCACTTGTAGCTCCAGGCAGGGATCCAAGGAAGAGGGGGAGAAATGTGACGAAGTCCCTTCCTAACATTGGGGACCACAGTGGAGTGGCCAAATGGGCCATCATGAGCAATTGGATGCTGGACCCAGAGGAGGTATATGGGAGATACCCTGGCCACCCCAAATGGGTCATTGTACCAAGTGAGGAGGCAGCCAGATGAGCACTTGCATCCCCAAACCCCCCACAAACACCAATGACCTCCAAAGGGGAAGAGGTAGTCAAAACCCCTTAAAGATGCCCCTTCTCATACTTTTGAAACTCTTTGAGAACCATGCCAGCTACTTCACCAGACCCAAACAACCAGTATAGAAATTAAGCCGTGTTCTTTAAAGAAACAAAGTCCCCGGTGAGGGGCTAAATGCAATTCTGCATATTTCTGAACATGAATAATACTTATGCAAACTACAGAAGTTGTGCAGAAATAAAATTGCACAATAAATCTCTTAAACTACTAACTTGCATTGTACGTTAGTGAAATGAATCAATCAATTCCTATTCCCTTGCTACGGTTAGCATTGCTGCAATTACAAAGTAACAGTTTCCTCCCTGAAAAAGGAGTTACCATTACACCAGACCAGTCATATGGTTACCAGAACATTTTCTGACCGATATACACACTGAGAAAGCAGAAAGACCTAGGTTGAAGCAGGCAAGGGAAGTAGAGGAGCAAGGGGCAGAAAGGAGAAACTACGCTACAAAAAGAAGCACGTTCAACCTGGCCATGTGGGATATTCCAGAAGGAGTTGGATGAGGGTTTTTGGAGGTTAAGGGTGAGATAATGCATAGATGGGAAGAGTAGAGTTACTCCCACAGTTCAAAGAGACCAGGGGAGGATCCGGCAGACCATGTTGGTGGAGAAAAGACTTCAGAGGAGACAGGAGGAGGTATGAGATGGTACAATCAGACCAGGGTTCAGGAAGATTGCAACTGAGGAATAAGGGAAGAACACAGGACTTAGTCCCTTAATTGGGGAGGTGGTCAGGTGACAGCACATTTCTAAAATAAAACAGCATTTTGTTAAGAATCACATGATTGTGTTGGCATATTTGTGCTAACCTGGTACTCTCCAACTCTAGAAATGTTAGTAGACCTTCAGGAGAAAATTGACAGATGTGTCAAGTTGATCTCACCCAATATTGTCCATGAGATATTGCAGAGCATTTCAAAACCGGGTTGCACATTTCTTGCTTGAATCATGTGTCCCTGGTATCTAGAAACCATAAAGTTGCTTTTGAACAGCCTGTTTTTGTAATTGTCTTTGAAAAGATCTGCACCCCATATCACTGCTTGCAGCCAATTTGGGGTATTTGGTGGATTGAAGAGCAAAAGCTGACATGGGAATTGACATTGGGCACTAGTGAAATGGATTTTACGGATGTTATTAGCTTTTAGGAAAGGAAGAAACAAATTAACTTTGCCAACAAGTCTCCAGCAGCTCTGGGGAAATAAAGAGAGTAGGCTTTATTACAAGTTTGACAATATTCCTGGGTTATTTTTTCAGAAATAATGCCAAACTCAGTTACTGTTAGCACCATCAGGTACAGCAAATTTACCACCAGATTATGGGCAGCAGCAGCATGTGTTCATCCCCATTTTTGAGTTCCATAGAACTGCACTGGGGATTTGGTAGATTTATTTCAGGCGGTAATTCCACCTGTCGTAAATATGTCACTTTTTAGCATCTTGTTGGAGATAAAGCCTCCGCTTGAAGGTTTAAACTAGGAATTCAGCAGTGCTGTGAAGCTGGCGGTAATTAAGTTACCATAAGAAACGTAGCAGTAAGGGAATAAGCACCAAAAATGTTCCACACTGCCAAATCATAATGAGGCAGAGTCTCCATACCTATGCTGCTCAGCAAGGCTGAGTGCTACACCACCGGGATCCCCCATCTTACACAGAAACTTGCTTTTGGGGTGAGAAACTATTTAGGCATCTGAACTGCCCCAGTGAGTTAGATTAAACTCACATCAGATGTTGGTGCAGGTCAGAAACGCCCTGAACCTTTTGGACTGTGGACTCCAGGTTCCTGAAAATCAACATTTAAGGGACAACTTAAAAAGAAGTGAAGTGCAACGATATTCATGATATGATATGATTGGTTATTTATAATGCGCTTAATACCCAGCAGTTTCTAAGCGCGGACCCGGGGATTGAACCTGTGTTACTCCATGTCATCTTGCTTCCAAGGCGAGCATGTTGCCACTGAGCTATCCTCCCGAGATAAAGTGTTTATACATTCGCTCACAAAGTTACTTAGGTTACAAGGGGACTCCACGGGATGGATGATTTTCCAGGTCAATGCAAATAATCTCCTTGTGTCGTTACAGATTAAACACTAAACATTAGCATAACCCAGAGTTCAGTCACACGTTGCACAGTCCCATTGAAGACTCCCATATTTTCACTATTCCATTTCCCTATTGGGCCCCTTTAAAACCATCTTCAGCTTAGTGTTCTGGGAATCCACATTGGGAAGTATGGAACCTGCGGCACTCCCAGAAGATGTGCTAGATGTTTAAAAGGCTACAGAAGATTTAGCCCCATGTAAATAAGGGTCGTTGTGTAAATGAGACTGGATTCCCTAAGTAAACATGGTCTGTTGAGTAATAGCACTGTGATTTACGGACAATAGTCTGGTATGAACGTGAAATCAGATGAAAAGACTCAGGAGTTGTATTGGAAATGGACAAAGCAAGATAAACTTTAATGCTGGCCGAAAACAATATATGCCAATACATCCCATCACCCCACCTCCCAAACTAAAAACTCAATTCGATACCAAGTAGCCTTCTCCTTATATTCCCTCATGGTCTGGCCTCGCATAGTACCTGTCATTTCCGTTTGTCCTCCCCCCCGCCCCAAGGGAAACAATACTGTCCTGTAGTCCATCTTTTATTGGTATGTTGTCCCGCATCGTCATGTGATCCTCCTCTTCTGGGTTGGTTACTATAGTCTGATGACATCTGGCCTAGTCCTCTTCAGGTGTGTGGTGAGGGGCCAATGCCCACTGAAGCACTTCCAGTCAAGAATAAGAGTCCACTGTTATGGCCGGTTTGGGCCGGCGTGATCCACGATGGAGGCTCAGGTGGACTTCACCTAGTGCACCAGAGAGCCTCCAAAAGTGCTATTTCAGCTGTCCATCCGAGCATATCTATTTGGGGGAATTCTCTGGACAAGTATTACCTAATGGCAGTCAAAAAGGTGATTCCCTATCCAATGTCTGCTATAATAAAAAGAAAAATAACAAATTCTCAACCATATACATTAAAGAAATAACACCACTGACATCTAACTCTACTCCCAGACTCCTCCCATATCATCATGATCACAGTTGTCATATTGGCGTTCTGGAGTCATTATCACTCGAATCATACTCTCCCATCCACAGGGGTCATCAGCCTTCACAGACACCCCTTTTGCACTTACAGCGCAACTATCTAGCTGATCTATCTATTGCACTGGGAATTCTACTCTGGCCTGCATCTATCTCAGTCCTGTTTTTTGTGTGCACAGGTGAACCATCTAACATGTAACTTTGATTTTTACAATGCATGCAATTCTCCTCATGACTTTTAGACGTTTGCAATAATTTCCCCAGGTCCTGTTGCAGTATTTTGCTTTCTTGCTGCATTTCTTTCAAAACAAAGGAGGGGCTGAGGTTGGACCACAACCGAATAGGAGGCGAGCAGGAGAGTTTATTGTGTATTACACTGCTCCTTATTACCGACATCACTGTGTACAGCACCATATCACCCCTGCCAATAAAAGAGAAAAACTTGTGAGACGTACTGTGGTGTTAATATAAGACACAGTGCATAAAACATCTCCAACAACACATATTGTGGCTGTTCAATGGGCCACCGCTTCTTTTCTCTTATATATACAGGCCCTCATTATGACCCTGGCGGTAAGCGAAAAACGATGCTGGTAAAGGATTACCGGCATCCCTTACCGCTCTGGCCGATTATGACCTGACAATGCGCTATCAGCGGCACCATAATTAAATGTGCCGCTAAAAGCGCCAAGGGCGCGATGGTACGCGACCGCCCATGCCGCAAATACCGGCATGGCGCAAAGTGGGGAACATCACGAGTCGGGCAGACATGCAATTAACGCCATTGTGAAGGGCGTAAAGTACCTTACCGCCATGGTGCTAATACCGCCATCGCGGACCAACCGTAAACGGCCATGTGCAGTGTTCCCAACTGCCACATGTGCACACAATCAGCACAGGTGGAGGCCATACAGACTAGGCAAGCACAAAAGGAGCACACCCGACCCCATCCCACACCCAGTCACACTCAACAATGACCCCAAAACTACTAACAATGCTGGGGCTGGAGGACCTGATTGCAGTGGAAGTGCAACAAGAAGAAGAAGAAGAAGAACAACAGGCAGCACAGAGGAGAGACGCAGGAGGAGAAGGAGGGCAAGGCAGGGCCAGCATGCCCTACCAGCACAGCCAGTGGCACCACGCAGGCATCCCCAAGTCCCACGCATCAGAGCCAGTCCATTCAACTTAACCACTGAGCAGATCCACACCCTGTACCGTCTGGACTAGGACACCATCATCACCATTGTGGACATGATACATGACCAAAAAATGCAAGATGCAAGCAGCCCTACCATGTAAATGAAGCTGTCTCACAACCATTCCACAGCCATCTGCATGTGCACTGTACCAAATCAGATTGCATCCCCCCATCAAAATGCAGGTACAAGCAATGATAATGGCCAATACACAGCACCAAAAACCATCTACTGAAAGGACAGTACCCCATTACTGCATACAAAGGAGTCACATGAGGGTCAAAAACATCAATACACCACTACACTGACACGGAGGCCCAACTGAATTACATGACAATTTTTGTTGTGTGTAGTGAGATCATCATGAGGCTGACATCAACGGTGCCAGGATGAAAGCATACAAATCAACAGACATCTTCAACATCACAGAAACCACCACTGTGGACTAACACAGTGCATGGGCACTCACAAAGAACTTGACCCCCTGCGCCCACTAGTAGATGGCATGCAAACCAGTCCATAAGAGGAATACACACATACCAGTCACATCGTGTGTCTTCATCCATGCCTGGAAATGGGCTTGAACATAAGAAATACATGCATGCTATGTCGTCACTCAATGAGGTCAATTATGAAGTAGTAACTAACACATACATTGTTGGCCACATGCAGATGATGCAGGCTATCTCTTGAAGAGGTGGCTCCTTACCACAGTCTGTAACCCGCAGAACATGCACGAAGAGGACTACAATCGTGCGCATACACGTACCCGTGGGGTGATTGAGCAGACATTTGGCCTTTTGAAGGCAGGCTTTCACTGCCTCATCAGGTCTGGTGGGGCACTCCTGTATGGGCATCAGGAGGTGGGCATGAACGTCATGGCATGTGTCATGCTACACAATCAGTGCATCTGACGGAATGTGCCACTGCCCACTTACGCTGAACTGCAATCACCTGACAATGAGGATAATGAGGTTGGGGATGGGGCAGCACCTCAGGGACGTAACGATGCACAGGAAGGACGTGCCATGCGCCTGACTCTGATCAACCAATGTATCTAGCAGACATGTACAGGGGGCGTTACATGGAGATGGCACTCGGGGCACAGGGTGTGTCCGGGACATGGACACTGTACACTGTTAACCAATTAAGCACACTTACGCAATAAGCAATGTCCACACATGTGATTTCTGATTAACCAAAAAGTGTATTGAATAGGGAAAACTAAGTGAACAGACCCACCACCAAACACACCCACTCCCCCCTCCCCCTCTACTCCCCAACACACCCTCTCCCCCCTCCCACCTCTACTCCCCAACACACCCCCTCCCCCCTCCCCCTCTACTCCCCAACACACCCACTCCCTCCTCCCCCCTCTACTCCCCAACACACCCACTCCCCCCTCCCCCCTCTACTCCCCAACACATGGTGTGCAGGACTGTGCACAAGTGGACCACGTGGCATGAGTACACAAGGCTGTGCCTACTGGCATCCCCCTCTCCCAGCACCCGGTGCACCCCTGTCCGATCGCCGCAGGTTCCTGCCCGACCTGCGCACGGGGCTGGTCCTGGTTGAACTGGCAGCCGAGGAAGAACTCAGTTGCTCAGATGGACGCATGTCCCGCATTGCTTGAACCAAGCCGGACAGTACGTGCCGCACAGCGGCCAGTTCAGCACATATGTCCTTTGAACTGGACTCAATAGCAGACCTCAGGGAAGCAGCACAATCACGCATATACTCCCTAGCACTACCACATTCAGTGATATGCTGTGTCAACATGCCAGTTAGTTGTTGTTGGCACCTTATTATTTCCTGCATCCCCTCTTCGGTGTTTTGGGCTGTCGTTGATGGTTGAGGGGTGTCCATTATACTGTTACCCTCCTGCACAGGTGTGGTTGGGCTGGGAGTAGCCGGCCACGTGTTTGCTGGAGATAGCCCGTGTATGGTGTTGTCGGGCAGGCTGCACAGGGACAGGTGGGGGGAATGCAGGGGGCCAGTGGGGGAGTGTCAACATGCAGCACATCCCCTTCCTCGTCGTCCGAGATTGCTGCGGTGACAGCTGTTTCTCCAATGGTGCTGCTTTCAGCCGATGCAGTACCTTCAGCGGACAACACTTGGCAGATGTTGGATGTTGGTGGTGCCAAAGTGGTGGACATAGAGCACATTGATGCCGTGGCCTGTGGTGTGCTCTTGGCCATTTCCTGTCTTTGGGGTTTCCTTATTCCCCTTGAAGTGGAGGGCCAGTGTTATTCCTCTTCGGCCCTGGCCTTCTTAGCTGGGGTGGCACTGGTGTCGTCATCGGCGCTGTCTGATTGTGAGCCTGTGGTGGACCAAAGGAGGGAGAGGGTGAGTGATGGGTCTACAGCATTAAGCATGCATTGCGATGGCTGCATTGATTTTGATTGGTGGATGAGTCACATTAGAGGCAGTGACATATAGGTAGTCTCACTCTTGGGTGGGTGATGCATGGAGGCATGTGGGTAGCTACAGAAATGGGGTGCATTATGCATGTGGACAAGGTGATGCTCAGCACTGCCTGTAGGCATTCTTGTGCTAATGTGTCTGGTGGACCCTGGTATGCATCATTGCACTTCCCATTCATCTGGACATCATCTTGGTGGTATTGGCATAGTTAGACTTGAGACACCTACCTGCATCGGTTGATGACGGTGCTCCTCTCTCCATGTCCCCAACTCCCTCTATGCACTGCGTGCCTATGGTGGAGGCACATATCTCCTCCCATGGCTGGAGTTTGAGGGGCGACTCGGCACCTCCACCTGTCACCATCCCGATATTCTGGTTTGCCGCCAGTATGCTCCTCACGCGGGGACGTAGATCATCCCACCGCTTGCGGCATTGATTTGGGGTGCGGGGTGTTGTGCCGACAGCACTGACCCTCTGGGCGACCATAGCCCATATCTCCTTTTTCCTCAGCAGCGCTGGTCGGGTAATCTCAGTTGCAAACACGATGTCTGCATGTTCCTAGAGGGTTTCTGCCAACATGGTCAGCTCCTCTCTTGCGAAGCGCTCCTGGCGCAGCCGATCTCCGCTTTTCTTTACAATTTTTGGCATCCTGATGTCAAAGGGGTGCTGGTGGAGGTGTGTGGGAGTTCTGGGGTTCAGATGTCTCCTGGTTACAGAGGATAGTAATGGATTGTGTTTTTAAAGATGGCCACCGTGCTCTTTCCCGTTCCTGTGCGATGACGCTACTTCCGGATCCGCTTATTTACGGTCACCGCCCTTTAGCGGCATGGCAGTGATTTCATTACCGGCATGGCGCAATGCTCGTGCCGAGGACTCGTAATGTGCTGCTTTTAGCGGTCTCTTGCCAGCACGGACACGTTATTTGCGCCATGCCAGTAATGACCGATACATACTGCCAGGGTCGTAATGAGGGCCACAGTCTCTAAATCCTGCAAACCCGTAACATCTGTTACCTGTCTCACTGCCTCTTCTACTGCCTCTACATTTTTAAAACTTTGTGGCGGTAAAAAGATGTTCAATAAAAATTAAGATTTTTTAAAAAAAACATTGTGCACCAATTTCAGACACCCTCTCAGAATTCCACGTACACCTTTAACATCCTTCTCTCTCTTGCCGGCCAGAAAACAGTGAACTGCTTAGTACCTGTATGACTAGTAAAATGTTCATCAGATTCTGGCGACTCTTAAAGGCATACTCTAGTAAAAAAATGTATTGTCCCTATGGGTCGGCCATGTTTTTTTAAGGCTAAGTGGCTCGATTTTAGAAAACTTTCCTATGGACCTTACCTGAGTTTTCGTCCATTAAACGCACGCGAAAACAAGCACCTGTGAGCCGCCATTTTCTGATAATCCTATCTTTTCCCCGATCGCCCTGGCGGACCTGCTTTTGCAGCACTAAATCAATTCCCCCGCCCCGCCCATTTCCCAACGCCAAAGCACGTCTCGTGTCAACATTCGCTGCGCTTCAGCTAATGACGTGTCGCCATGGAAATGGCAGGACGCCTCTTTCCTCAATAAGTATAAACAGACCGTTTCACAACACACAGCAGCCGATTATCGATTCCATTCCCCTCTCTGTGTTACTTTGAGTATTCTGTGACTCGTTTCAGTGCTCTGGTCAGCTGCCTTCGCCGCTTGTAGCCCGTGTGAACACCTGTACCATCTCGGTAAATTATTTTACTCTGTTTACCACACAATGGCTACAATAATGCCCTACATGTACGAGCCTGAGTATACTGAGGAGGAACTACTGGAAAGGGAAGCATGCAAAAACGATGGGGATTCGGACGGCAGTTGGGAGGACGATTCAACAGATGAAGAGCCTGGGCCTAGTCGCATGGACGGCGTCTCCACCTGGTGCACATGCAATCGGTGCGAGCTAATGCCAACCGAGGAGGAGAACTGCTGCTGCCGAGAAAACTCGGGATGCCTGGCCTACATTTCGGAAGGCGAGCCACGACCGCAATGCATCACCGAGCTGCCAGACTTCAGGGCAGCCTGCCTCACACGGGCCGTGTTGAGAATCTTGATGGTGCTTATGCACGAACTTCGAGCAACTGTTCGTCCTCGTAATCCGAGTAACAAGTAAGTATACTCTGCTTGTCATGCCACTCCTATTTCATGGTCTTCTACTATATCCAAAATTACATCTACATATCATTGTAACGCATGTAAGGCGTTGAATAGTGTGCATTGTCTAGATAGCATTTGTCCGTGTAAAATGCCATTAGTTACAAGAATTGTCATTGACAACAAACGTTTATTAAACTTATCTGGGTCATT
Source organism: Ambystoma mexicanum (assembly GCF_040938575.1). Lineage (NCBI taxonomy): Eukaryota > Metazoa > Chordata > Amphibia > Caudata > Ambystomatidae > Ambystoma > Ambystoma mexicanum. The sequence continues at coordinate 283,746,239 of NC_090927.1, forward strand.
TAAAAACAGTTTGTTTCATTCCTTTTCACAGGTGGTACAGGCTGGTGGCCTATCATTCCTATACATGGTGGCTTCACGGGAGTCTTGGACACCGCGTTCGAAGAGTGATACCCGCCTGTGCCGTTCGTGCCATTAGGGAAACGTTCCCGAGTGACAGCGGTCAGTACAGGGGATTTTCTCTCGCTGTGCTGCAACCTGACCTGTATAATCTTTAAAGTCTTGTATTTTTGTGTCATGAAAATAAGATACAAAATAAAACACCACATTTATTTTAACCACGTTTGTCTCGATTTTTTAAATGAATCACATATATCTATACTATCAATTACCATTGGATTATACAGACCTTCGGGTCTTGGCCACTATAATACACTGGTTGAAGTGTGGGTCTGGGCTCACAAGAATCTGCGGTATGTGGAATTTGTTATTGATAAGCAACGATATACTATCATTCATATAAAGGCGATATACTGTATTTTGATATAAAGGCGGTTCGCGCCGGTGGATGCTCGCTGGCATGGGGGGGGGCTGTTAGGGGCGCGAAAGGCCAAGGTGCCAAACAACATGTACACTTCAAAAGGTGTCCCACGCCAAGGGGCCATCGGTCACATGGCCTCCTCAGACCCCATGTCTCCAGCCAGGCGTCCCCTTGAAGCAGGCCGCCCCCCTGCAATCCACATAAGTGTGTCTCCATTCAGCAGTCTTCCTGTGCCTTATCTGCACGCCCCAGGCCCATCCATCCCACCCCCTCTATCAAAGGCGGTTCGCACCCGGGGATGAGCGCTGGCATGGGGGGCTGTGACGGGCGCAAACGGCCAAGGTGCCAAACAGCATGTACACTTCAAAAGGTGTCCCACGCCAAGGGGCCATTGCTCACATGGCCTCCTCAGACCCTGTGTCTCCAGCCAGGCCTCCCCTTGAAGCAGGCCGCCCCCCTGCAATCCACATAAGTGTGTCTCCATTCAGCAGTCTTCCTGTGCCTTATCTGCACGCCCCAGGCCCATCCATCCCACCCCCTCTATCAAAGGCGGTTCGCACCCGGGGATGAGCGCTGGCATGGGGGGCTGTGACGGGCGCAAACGGCCAAGGTGCCAAACAGCATGTACACTTCAAAAGGTGTCCCACGCAAAGGGGCCATCGGTCACATAGCCTCCTCAGACCCCGTGTCTCCAGCCAGGCCTCCTCTTGAAGCAGGACGCCCCCCTGCAATCCACATAAGTGTGTCTCCATTCAGCAGTCTTCCCCTTATCTGCACGCCCTAGGCCCATCCATCCCACCCCCTCTATCAAAGGCGGTTCGCACCCGGGGATGAGCGCTGGCATGGGGGGCTGTGACGGGCGCAAACGGCCAAGGTGCCAAACAGCATGTACACTTCAAAAGGTGTCCCACGCCAAGGGGCCATTGCTCACATGGCCTCCTCAGACCCTGTGTCTCCAGCCAGGCCTCCCCTTGAAGCAGGCCGCCCCCCTAAGACCACAACATACATACGTCATTCATTCCCAAACACACCCCTGTTCCAAATACTTTATAAACCACTTGATATGTCTCTTTGTGCTTTGCAAGTCAACTCCTGAACGTTTTACCTGGCAACCACCGAGATCTACGCTAATCTGGTCGTCGTCGTGCTATCCGTGAACTTCTGTGACCGCTTAGAGCAAACCCATCAGTGTGCTACCTGTGGCCACCCACCTATTCACCTGCAACATACTGCTCTGCTTGCTGAATCCGACTGTTTGTTGGTCAAGGTAAGGCCATGTATCCTAGTCATATTTCGCAGATTTTTAAATTTCTATCTATTTGGGAGTAGAGTACACAATAGTGCTATGTTCATTGGTCTCATTGCTATTGACTATAGTTTCCATTGCTATGCTATCAATAGATCCATTTATTTTCATCTGTGTCTATTGTCATCGAATTGCATCCTTCGGGGATCCAGTCTATGATGTAAGCATGTTTCCTTCTCGTGCAATACAGAACATCCAAGGGATGAGTCACATGTTCAGATTTTAGTCTCATCATTTATACATTTCTGCAATTTATGCAAATACTAAGCTGCACATAATGAACTGGTACAGTTCCTGCGACCAAAACAAACCTTGCATTGATCATTGTATGATTCATTTACTTTTGTATCAAATCTTTATTCTTGAAGATTGTATAATAATGTCGATATTTACTTTTCAGATTTATCAACAATGCCTGCCTGTTCGATTAGCGGTTGCCCTTCGAAGACCCATGCGAAATCTGAAGGAACTACAATGCATGTATTCCCGAAAACTGTCGATCGAGTAAGAGAATGGGTCAGACATTGCGGATATCGACTGGATGAGCTGGAAAGTAGAGTCCAACAAGTCTTAGAGGACAAGAGGGGCGATCGATACCGCATCTGCAGCCGGCACTTTTCCTTGGACATTGGAATAAACGGCGAACGACACGGAAATTGCTCGAAAATGCTATTCCCACTCTATTCGTCCACATTCCGCCACCGGTGAGTCAAGTGTCCGGATTTAGCTTTAGACCTTGCGGTAGTGTGTAGGTAGCCGAATGGATTAATTGATATTGTAGGTGTTCTATCCCTTGTAATAATTTCGATATTGATATGAGTGTATAGTTTTTTGAATAATGACATTTATCAATATATTCTTTTTCGATTTCATAACCCACAAACGCAATGTATATATATATGGGGACAGGGAACTGTGCTGTATTGAGCATTTTTCAAGTATTCTGTCGGCTTACATGGCTATTTTTAATATTGGCATTTCATTATCAATCATTAATTGACCTTTACAACTTCTTGACTATCCCTTGAATCTGAAGCAAGAACAGTCTACATCCTTGACGTGGTCGCAGTTATCAACCACTTCTAGCGCGTATCAGGTAATCTTATTAGGCTAACCCGCTACATACTTGTTTTATGCATGTCAAGTAATAGTTTTATTCTATCGTGTAATTATTTTACCGAATGTTTGGTTACTGCTTTCCAATTGATATACACCTTAGTTATCGTCCACTGGTGTTTGTTTTCAGTTATAATTAGTGTTATCCATACTAATGCAAGTACTGTCTTTCAGGGAGATGCTGAAGCGTCCGCCACATCTACAACGTTTCTAGATGTTCCTTACCAGCAGGAGGTATGGATACTGACAGCTCCATCGAGCATCATCCTCAGAGCTGGAATTCTTGTCGTTTCATTGTTCTACACAATGTTTAATTCGTGGTTAGCCGTTGATATGTACCTGTGCTGTCGACCCCAGGTGTATGTTATGTTTTCACAATAGTAATCCTCACTAATGCAAGTACTATGTTTCAGGCAGTCGATGGAGCGTCAACCCCTACACTTGATGCAGAGCCTGACATTCAAGTATACGAATCGGCGCAACAGCTTTCGGAAGTGCGCACTACATTTGCAACATCCATAGATATTCTTCAGCAGCACGAGGTATGGATACTGACAGCTCCATCGAGCATCATCATCAGAGCTGGAATTATTGTCGTTTCATTGTTATACACAATGTTTCATTCGTGGTTAGCCGTTGATATGTACCTGTGCTGTCAACCCCAGGTGTATGTTATGTTTTCACAATTGTAATCCTCACTAATGCAAGTACTATGTTACAGGCAGTCGATGGAGCGTCAACCGCTACACTTGATGCAGAGCCTGACATTCAAGTATACGAATCGGCGCAACAGCTTTCGGAAGTGCGCACTACATTTGCAACATCCATAGATATTCTTCAGCAGCACGAGGTATGGATACTGACAGCTCCATCATGCGTGATCATATAACGTGATTCCATTTGCTATACTTTCTTCCCTATAAACGCAAGTGCTGTGTTTCAGGGAGACGACGGAGCTTCCACCCCAATCACAACATCTCATTGAGATGATGCAGATGTAAAGGGATCGTTGAAATAAGTCGATGAAATGTGATCATATTTGGATTTTCCTTGATTCTTTTGGACAATGCATCTTTCGCGGTTGTCTCTTTATATGTACCTGTGCGTTCGACCCCAAGTGTGTGTTATGTTTCCAATATTGAAAACCATACTAATCCAAGTGCTGTGTTTCAGGGAGACGACGGAGCTTCCACCCCAATCACAAGATCTCATTTAGATGATGCAGATGTAAAGGAATCGTTGAAATAAGTCGATGAAATGTGATCATATTTGGATTTTCCTTGATTCTTTTGGACAATGCATCTTTCGCGGTTATCTCTTTATATGTACCTGTGCGTTCGACCCCAAGTGTGTGTTATGTTTCCAATATTGAAAAGCATACTAATGCAAGTATTGTGTTTCAGGGAGATGCGGATGCCTCCTCTCCAATACAACCATTCATGGCTGTCCATGCAGAGCCGGAGGTATGGATACTGACAGTTCCATGGAAATAGATCATCACTGGTCGAATACTTGTCGTTTGATTGTTGCACACAATGTTTAAATCGTATTTGGCTATTGAGATGTACCTGTGTGTTCGTCCTCACGTGTTTTATGCTAACAATATTTTGATACATAGTAATGAAAGTACTATGTTTCAGGGAGACGATGGAGCCTCATTCCTTGCTGTCTATGCGGATACAGAAAATATACTCGTTGCAGCGCAAGAGGAAGGGAGGACATGCGGAAACGAATCGGAGCTACAGCGTGCAGATGTTGAAGGTCGAGTCAAAAAAGTTGCAAAGAAAAAAAAACAAAAAAAGGTTAGTTACAAACAGTTAATAACTTTAAAAAAAAATTTGTGGTGGGGACTATTTTATGTTTTTTTCTAGTCAATTCTACTACACTCCATCTTGTGTTTAAACTGAACATCCCTGTTCCAATCTCTCCTCCAGTTACCCGTGGGCATCAGAACTATACACACACAGACAGTGAAGCGAATGAGAGATGTGGCTTGCCAGACCATGTACACTATGGAGGAACTATTAATTGAGGCGAGGCGTGTTCAGGCTCGAGATGCTCATGTCCAATGGCCAGAACATGAATTAGCTCTGATTGGAGACTACAGCAAAGTTGCATTGGACCATAGCTACTGTGCGACCGGACCACCACAAGAAGATGTTATTGAATGTATTGGAGATAGCTCTGAAGTAGTTGCAGATCAATTTACACAATCTACACCAGCCAAAAAATTGCCACCAAAAAACATGTCGACATTGTTGTGTTCTCCCATCAATGTTGAATTAGCAGATGTTGAAAAGAGAGAGAATGAACCAGCCGCAGCATCCATAGACGCAACAATACTTGATAGCAGCGATAATACTTTCCAATGTGTTGACATCTCCACAGCGTCAATAGCTGAAACAACGTTGACGCAGGATGACAGTCTAATGAAAGAGAGCAAATACATTGTATTCGACAGTTGCTTGATGGAAATTATAAGTATGCTGAAATGTGTGCATTCCGTTAGAGGGAAAGTATGTGGGAAGCCATTGATTAATGTGACTCGTAAAATGAAAGGCACTAACGTCAAAATAAATGCCGCCTGTAGATTAAATCATAGGTTCTCATGGTCTGCACAACCGATGCTGGGGAAACTGCCAGCAGGCAATCTACTGTGTGCAGCTGCATCACTTTTTAGTGGCTCCAGTTTTAGGAAGTTAGAGGCTTTCTTTCAGTTTGTGGGACTCCATTTCATTTCTAGTGCGCTGTACTACACATACCAACGTGATTATCTGTTTCCGGCCATTAGTGATGCTTGGAGAATTGAACAAATGTCTCTAGCAAGTACATTCGAAGGCAAACGATTCAGGCTAGCCGGCGATGGACAGTGCGATAGCCCTGGGTTTTCTGCCAAGTACTGCACCTACCACTTTCAGGACATGGAGAGTAAGAAAATTGTGAGTTCGGTGGTCGTGCAGGTAACACAATGTACATCCTCAGTGGCCATGGAGAAACTAGGATTTATAAAATCAGTGCAAGATCTACAATCGAGGGGGGTGGACATCGAGCTCATAGCCACGGATAGACACGTTTCAATTGCCAAGACAATGAGAGAGCAGTTCCCACATATTAAACATCAATTTGACGTATGGCATCTTGCTAAATCTATCAATAAGAAAATCTCGGCTGCAGGAAAAAAAAAGGTTTTGAAAGTATTTTGCAGTGGTCACATTCTATCACCAACCATCTTTGGTGGAGCTCAAAAACTTGCGAGGGGTCAGTGGAAATACTACTAGAAAAATGGCGGTCACTGATGCACCACTGTACCAACGTTCACCGCTGGACAGCAAATGAACATTTCCACCAATGTGAACATGGCCCTTTGTCCCCAGAGGAGGCACGGAAGAAGAAGTGGTTGATTCCATCATCACCGACACACAAAGCCATTGAGAAGATTGTTTTCGACAAAACTCTATCAAGAGATTTGAGAGGACTGACAGAATTCTGTCACACAGGAGATTTGGAGGTGTTCCACAATATGTGCCTAAAGTACAGGCCAAAGCGCTTGCATTTTAGCTTTCGGGGCATGAAACATCGCACTCTACTAGCTGTCTTGGCCCATAACAGCAATGTCGGACGTGAACAATCTAGGACTAGGGGCAAAGTAAGGATGCCTCGCTACACCAAGGCGTTTTCAAAACGAAGTAAGCAATGGGTGATCAAACCAGTCTATGATGAAATGCAGTTCGACTTTGTGAAAGGCCTTATTGTTGCTGTGTTAGAGAAGCACAGATATGGAATTTTGGACGTTTCTGTACAGAGCAGTGATCCATTGCCACCAAACATTGCGACTGTGCCATGCCCACCCGATGCACAGCTGATTGTAAAGTACAAATCGCGGTTTAAATAATTGCAATAGGATTGTATTTTTGTAAATAAATGTTATTGTACAGTGTACCAGTAAACCTAACCCCCAACTTCACCATCCTGGGTGGCGAAGGAGCTGGGTGTCATCTTTGAATTCTCTCTATTCACCTCACATATGTGTATGTATATATTTTTCTCATGTCTCATCTCATGTAAATGTAAATGCTGCGCACTGTTAACGGAGGGGAGGCTTGCGTATTGCAAAAAATAAAACAAACAAACAATAAATCTCACTTTTAACTCAACTCCTGTTGTACTTTATGCTTTCCCTGACCTTCCGCAAAAAATTAAATGTTCCAATTTGGGCTGCAAAGCTCGCAGACAAGGGGGACAAAATTGGGGCACTTAGAACGCGCCAGCCAAGCAGGCCGTGGCATTTGGGAGAGAAGCCAGTTCGCATTTGCACATTGAGGCGCACTACATAGACGGATTCTAAACTTGAAGTTCTCACAGATGCCTATACTACGTGATGTTGCAAATAAAGAATGCGAAGGACAGTGCGCAGATGAGGCCCACAAGTCGCACTGGAAGTATAAGGGTCTATTGTTTTTTGACCTTGAGACAGGGACCATGCCGAAAGAACTACATTTGAAGGGAGTGCGCAATAACGTAAGAGACGATAAGGCAGAAAATTCAGAAACTAGAGTTTCAGTTTAGTTCAGTATACGAAAAATCGTTGTCAAGAGCACGGTCCGTTTTACAGACTGCATTACGAAGAGACACAATGGAAATTTCAAATATAATGTAAGTAAATCTTTACACGCTTTTATACCGGAATGAAGATTTAGTGAATGGATGCATGAATAAATGAATGAATGACGACTGTAAAAGATGTTAAAACTGTTCGTAGTGGGCACATGGGCGTGCAGGTTCACTGGTGTCACCGATCTCGCTCCTTGGCCCAGCCACTTTTCCCTGCACTACGGGACTGTCTCTGTATCCTTCAGCCCCTTGTCCCGGCATTTACCTTGCACTTGCCACCAGCTGGCCCTATTATTTAATTTGTATTCAACTATCCTTGTACAGCCCATCCCCATGCGCGATCAGTATACACTTGACACTCAGTATCACTATACACTTGAGTATACGCGCGTTAGAAATGCCATATCATATATCATATCATTCCTCATGCATGTAGAGTGTCGTTTATCATTGTGTGTTGCCCTAGATTTATCTCGTTACTTTTCGCATTTATGTTAGAGAAGAACATACTCCATTGAACTACCCTTGCAAGCAAATAGTTTCTGATCGGCCGTAATGAATGAAATGAGTAATATTAATGAAGTTCGGCTAGTGAGACTAATGATCATTTATTTGTTTTCTTAACAGGTATTTCATCCGGTTCTGCAACTGCCACCTGTTTGAGACACCGGCGGACGGATTCTTCAGCAGACACCTGCAGCTTCGTGTCAACAACTGGAGCACGATCACCATATTATGGGACGATCGCCAAGGGCCCACATGCCCTTACGCTGTACTAGTGGCTAGAAGCAACATACCAACCTTTAGGCTGGACTAGTGCCTAGTTGATGGAACAGCCTTGCGGTTCACCGTGCTTCCAAAGTGATTCTTTTTACGAAAATTAACTCCCTGTGTGCCATAATGGAACAGCGCGTGACCCAAGATGAAACGGAACAGTTATTGCGGATACAGATAAAAGAAAATAAATGTCTTCCGGAGTTCATATGAATATTCTCTAAACATTTGATGCCAAATAAATGTACTTTACCAAATGTACTGTGTTGCTGTTTCATTGTAAAGTACAGTTTCATATTCCGAATTGTGGCGCGCTGTGTTGTGAGTTGATCTGTGTTGGTTTCCGGGTTCTGTGTGGAGTCGCGCAGAAGACGACTGGGCGCGTTTGCCTACGCAGCACAGTAACGTCACGGGGAGAGGCGGGGAATATGAATGTTTTGATAATGTCAGGCTCAGGGGCGGGGGAATTGATTTAGTGCCGCAAAAGCAGGTCCGCCAGGGCGATCGGGGAAAAGATAGGATTATCAGAAAATGGCGGCTCACAGGTGCTTGTTTTCACGTGCGTTTAATGGACGAAAACTCGGGTAAGGTCCATAGGAAAGTTTTCTAAAATCGAGCCACTTAGCCTTAAAAAAACATGGCCGACCCATAGGGACAATAACATTTTTTACTAGAGTATGCCTGTAACTCTACACATCGATACTTTCCATGAAATAATCTTCTTCCTACCAAACTGTTTCCCGCTCCTTCACCTTCCGCACACACTGTATTTCCAACCAATGTTATCTGACCCTTACTTAATTTGCCCCCCCCCCTGCTGCAATTAGGGTAATGGGTAGTCACCTGTAAGCGGACAAAGAAACAGCAAACAAAACCATTGCTAACGTTGCATTCAGTACCATGTAGCTATAGCCTGCTCTATCCGGATTCAATTCAGTGATGTACCACAATGGTTGGCACAACATTTCTCCTATCTCCTTCTCTTGTGACTGCAAATGCTGAATCGTTGTGCACATTTGGCTTTCTATGCTGTCTGAAAAATTACACTGGGCATCAGTCGAATTTGAACACACCTTCAGCAACCTGGTACTGTTCTTTCCATCTACTATTGTTAACAAATAACACTCCAGTATTACTGGCTGATCCTACCTGTTTCCTGCTGCCACACTGAGATCTTCCATCTCATGATGCCTTGGCACCACCAGTCTGTGCTTAGCCATGGGCAAGTTTACCAAGTCAGGAACTGCACTCCCATTACCACCAATATCTCTTTGTGATGTCACCACAGTGGTTATGGTCCATTTTGTATACCAGCATATGATTTTAGAAATAATTGTGTTTCTCCTCCTCGTAAAAAGAACAGAATGACAATAGTACCTTCAATTGGCAACATGTGAAGCATCTGGATACAATAGAGTTGGTTTCTCAGTTACAGTAGTAGGTATGTTAGTCGTCGTACTAGTTTCTCTCATCCTAAATTTAGGTTGGGGCCTTGCTGTGGGCTCTTCCCGTTTGGAGTTCAGCACTTTCAAATAATCTTCCTTACTCATCCGATTCGGTAGAGCCTCACAGGGAGATGTTACTACCCCCACTGGAAATTCAGCAGGCCGTGGTATAAATCCCTGCCACAGGTCTACTACACATTCCCATGACCCATTTAGCTCACATGTCCTCCCTTGCCAATGCATAATCCATCTTTTCATATGCCCCGACCAAGCCCTGAGGTCAGCCGATGTTCCAACATTAGTCAGGTTTTTCATGGTTAGAATAGTGTGTACCATGGAATCATGTCCTCCTACATCTATATTAGTGCAAGCTGTTACAAATATATGCATCGGCCAAACAGCACTAGCTGCATTCCAGGGGCTACTGCCCACTTGCAGGGGCTCACGTTCACCCATGTTGTGTGCCCCTGAATCTTGACAGCTGAGTTAGAGGTGAGCAAGACGAGGTAGGGCCCCTTCCACTACGGGGCCAGCACAGTCTTTCTTTGGTGTACTTTTATCAGGGCACGGTCACCGGGCTGTAAGGAATGAGCTGGAGAGTCTGGTTCCCTTGGCAGGGTAGCTTGAACATGATTGTAAATGGGACCGACAAAAGACATTGATGTCTTGACATATTCCAACAATTGATCATCAGTTAATTGTAAATTGTCAGGTACAGATTTCTCTCGTGGTGCTGCAGGCAATCTCATATGTCTCCCATAAAACAGTTTATATGGACTTAACCCCATTTTCTTGGTAGGGGTACTTTTCAGATGAAATAAAACTAGTGGGAGAGCTTATGGCCACTGATTGCCACTGATTATATTTTGGCAGATGTACAATATCGATCTGTAACCCACAAATGGGCTGTATGGTGTAGGATTTGCCCCTTGCCTGATCGGGCACACTTTTCCCCACGTTATTCTGTAAACATATTGCACACCTTTGGCAGCATTTTTCGGGCAATTTTGGCAAGCTGTGGGCCAAACCAGGATTTTCCTACCAACCTTATTCCATCCATTGCAAAATGTGCCGGTCCATGGTACATCCTAATCAAATGTGACACTAACATTGAAGGTAATAGATAATAGGTAAGCTATTTGCCAAAGTCATCCTTGGGTGCCTCCAGGACTGGGTAGAGTTTGCTGAGATTATAAATCATCTCCAGGCCGGCTTCCAGCAGGGTATCAGTACACTAGTACAGAGCTTTTGGCTCGACATGATACTGAAGAAATATATACCACCATCAACAGAGTTAAGGTGTATGTGGTTTTTGTCAGCTTTAGGACCGGATTTGACTGTGTCCTGAGGAGGCAACTGTGGCAGGTTCTGGCCAAGTACAATATACTCTGCAACTTGCTGGCTATCATTCAGAAATTATACTCCAGAAACAAGGTGACAGTTGGCTGGGGTCTTGGTGGAGAAATAACCCAGCCCTTTGATGTTGAGTGGGGTGTGAGGCGGGGGAGCATCATGGCCTCACTCCTCTTTTTCCTATATATCAATGAGGTAATAGAGGAGTTGGTTGTGTATTGTCTGGGCCCTCCCTTTGATGGGCAAATATACATTCCCGGCCCTGTTTTTTTGCTGATGACCTGCTATTATTATCAACCACCCCGATGGCCACCAAGCAAACATTGGCTAGCCTTACCAGCAAATGTAAAGAGCTGTGCCTGGGGTTGAATAAGGCAAAAACCAAATCCATGGTCTTCAGGCACAGACTAGCTAAGCCTACCAATTTGAATATTGAAATTGATGGCACTAAACTTGAGCAGGTGATCGGGGCACCAGATTCTCTGCTAACGGGCTTTGGACGCAACAACTGACCAAAGCAACTGTGACTCTGGACAAGCACAGTGGCGGTATGATGAGATTCTCCAGAAGTCATGGTGAGAGTGTAGTTACTCCAGCACTCCAGATGTATAGGATTGAAGCCATACCATCAGACATCTATGGCACCGATATCTGGGGGTATAAGCAAGCTCAGGCACTAGTTATTGTGAAAAGTAAGTTTGTGAAATCCCTTCTCATGCAACCGATGGGTGCCACAAATGCTACCCGTTGCCTGGAGTGTGATTTATGTCCTATTGAAGACCTTATTAGTGTAAAACTTCTCTTTTATTGGGTAAGGATCTGGGCAACACCAGGTGTGCCCAGGTACAGAGATGCGTTAAGACATATCCTGACCCTGGAGGGGTGTTGTTCACTTCCATGGTTTCTGCATGTGAAACAATGTCTAATTACATGGAACCTAGATGATCTTTGGGATTCTCCACATGAAATGACTAAAGCGTACAAAGAGCTGGTGAAAAGAGCTGGCATTGAGGATTCAAGGTGATCTATGGAAGGTGCATGCCTCAAGCTTAATAGGGGATTGGCTAACCTGAGAACCAAACAGGACTTGGGGTCCGAGGTTTACCTTGATATTATTAGACCTCGGCTTGCACGCACACTTTACATTGAACTCAATTCTAATACCTTGAAAGTAGCAGGCCTTATGAAAAATGGCATGGTTACAATGGTGCAGTCTGTCCGGTTTGCTGAGTTCAAGCTGATTCTTCTGTAAATGTCATGCTGTTTTGTGTAGGCTTCAAGGACTAAAGAGCCAGATATCAGTTTCCATCCTTTAGATCGGTGAGTATTGAAGGACAGACGAGGCAATGGTTTACTGTGAAAACTCTGACAAGCTCAATGCTGTCCATTTTGTTGCCAAATTAATCCACCGGGCATGGCTGAGGAGAGCTGGGTTGATTAAATAAACAACCTTACTGTAGTGGTCCAATCAGCATATCATTTTTTAAATCTATTAAAAGGCACAGCCTTTTAATAGAATAGATGCTAGGAATAGATATTCCTAGCGTATTTTAAATGATTTTATTTACTTTGACATATTTAATGATTTGTAAAATGTTGTTCTTTTTTCAATAAGGTCTATTTCATGTGATTTATACCTTAGTATTATGATGCTTGCTTTGATGGTTTATAACGAATAAAGCTGATGATGATGATTAATATTTTTGAAGCCACCAACTGACCCTGCGCCTCTCACCACAGAGAGTCCTCATTTAACCGGCACTCTTTTGAATACACTCATCTGTTTCACCAGACGGAACATTCCCCTGCATAAGCACAATGGGGGTCATTACGACCCTGCCGGTCCGGTAACTGCAGTACCTGTAAGCTTGCTGGTACCGTAGTTAACGGACCGGCATACTCAGTTCTGTGGGTGGGCGCCCTCCCCCCCAGTCTGACCTGGCGGGCAGACTGGCACCCGCATACAGACACAGATGGTAGCACCGGCACCATTGTGAATGGTGCCGGTGCTACCGTGCTCCCCATTCCCATTGAGCCCTATGGGACCCTATGGGGCTCAATGGGAATGGGGAGCATTTCATTCCGGCGCCCGCGAAAGGGCAATTACCGGGTCCGGCAAGGCCGTAATGACCTGGGAAGTTTACCGGCAAGGCTACCGCCAAACTTGTAATGAGGCCCAATGTCTTCCAGTCTTTTATATGGGGTTTCCTCCTGAGCCGTTTGAACTGGCACGATGTAAACCCTCATTGTACGCTTGTGTCTCTGGCAATGTGGCAGTTCGATCTGCAAAATAATTTCCACAGCTAATAGGGTCATAGAGTGCCTGGAGGGCATCACATTTGATGATAGCCATCCTCTGGTAATATTATGGCATCTAAAAGACCTACTACATACCGACTGTTTTTCATGAGTGTACCAGTTGGTCATAAAGCCTCTCTGCTTCCAGAGTTGGCAAAAAATGTGGGCTATGCCAAATGCGTATCGTGAATCGGTGTAAATATTAACAGATCGTTGAACCACCAACTGGAAGGCTTGGGGCAGGGTCACTTATTCGGCCACTTGTGCTGACATTACTTGGGGCGATTTGCCACTCTCCACCACTTCTCCAGGTACGCACACTGCATACCTCAAAATCACCTGCCCTCCCTGATTTCTAAAACAAGAACCATCAACAAAGTATTCAAGATCTGGGTCTGGCAGTGGTACATCAGATGGATTTACGTGGGGAATCACTAGGCAATCTATCACATACACACAATGGAATCATGTGGCTCTTCCTCCTCTGGGGTGGGTAACAATGATGCTGGGTTAAGAACATAGCCATAGTCAAGGTAATGTTTGATCAATTTAGTAAGAGTATTTCGTATTTACTAGCTCTCGAGACTGACATGTGCTGTGTTTTTGTTTTCAATAATAATGATGCCACAGTGTGTGGGACTGCCACCTCTAATCTTGGATGCAAGACGATGCAGATGCAACACAGGCTCGAATCCCGCTTCCACTCTTAGATACCTCTTTGGTATTAAGCATGTTATAAATAACCAATTATAAGTACAATCTGTCCCCTTAGTTGGTCATTGGTGTCCTGTAGGAAGAATCTAGGCTCCGCAATTCAACATCTAGGCTCTGTATTTCAACATTCACATTTTATCAATGGTTTTAACTTCAACTAGGGTCAAGTGTGTCAGACTCATTGTCGGACTCAAGAGTATGAGTCTGAAGCTGAAAATAGATGCCAATGCACAGAGCACTTAGCAGAGCACATAGTAGAAAATTATCACTTTGTTCCATGATGCTATTTTAATGAGTTGAGTTGCACTGAAATATAATACTAACAGGAATCTAATATACTAATTAACCCAAACCCATTCAACATGTAACAGATTCCCATAATAACATTTGGTGCAAATTAGTCCATGATATAAGCTGGAGGTAGATTGAGGAAAATGCATGAAGCGCTGAAAATGGGAATTTAAACATACAGGCTGAGTCTGTGTTGTAAGCTCAAAAATGTGCATTGTATTGGAGCAGGAAGCGCAAGAAAAATGTAGCAAGTTCTATTCAGCAATGCAGTTAGCACAATGAGAAAGGCACAGAGGAAATTGTGTGATGTTTTAGTGGGAGGATCTGGTCAAGGGGAGGTGTTCTTGACTGACAAAGGGTTTGAGGCATAGTTAGAGAGGCACTCCTATTCTTGCACTGACTGACAAAGGAGGCAGAAGTGCTGGTTCTGGGCAGACTGAGTCCAGTGCTTGCAAGCTGACTATCTGGTGGGCTGTCTCTCTCTCTCCTGGGTTGGCATCCTTAGAAGAACTGCAAAGTCTCAAGAATCCTTATCTGGGTTGACCCTGTGCAAGGCAGGCAGAGAGGCTGGGGAAGGATTTACTGCCAAGTTGACTCTGGGAATATCGCCAGCTTAATCTAGGTAAATATAACAGTATTTGAGGAGCGTGTCATGTAAATGAGAAAGGCTTACAGGTTGCCACATGTGGCAAAACATAAGGCAAGATGCTCGTGGGAG
This sequence comes from Ambystoma mexicanum, assembly GCF_040938575.1. Classification (NCBI taxonomy): domain Eukaryota; kingdom Metazoa; phylum Chordata; class Amphibia; order Caudata; family Ambystomatidae; genus Ambystoma; species Ambystoma mexicanum. The sequence continues at coordinate 283,761,343 of NC_090927.1, forward strand.
TTGAGCCTTTCAGTGGGGCTATGTGTGTGTGAGTATAACTATTTTGTGATGTGAAATCCCCAATGTATTTTGAAACACAACCAAAAGGGCATATAAGTGGTATTGTACATAAGATACTGCAAGCAGATAAGAGTGTACTAAATCCAGTATTTGTTTTTTGTTAGTGACCCTGGTGAAATAATCATTAGGCAGTATTCTGAAATTAGTCTCACCACCATAGAAAATACCACCAAATACCATCAAAGCAAAGTACCACAATAAAAATACCACAAAGTTCTAGATATAACCCCAAAATATAGCCTACAGACTTGGTGTGTTGGCCAGGAACCTTTAAAATAATTACTGCCCGTGGCCTTGCATCCTAAAGCATAACCATATTGTGCACGTATTAATTTAATTAGTGCTGTGAGGTAGTGCAGTACTGTGTGCTCATTTGACTCTCATTATAGTGGCATTGGCAACAGTGCCGCCATGTCCCAGATTCTGGCTGAGTTTTCTGAACTGTCAGGTTACCTCGAGGCAAAGCTTCATGCACATGCAGTTTGGTCCTCAGAAAATGTGACAATATGGAAAAACAGAATTACCACAGAGGTAGAAAAGGAGGCATTTGAAAATATTTTTGATGAAGGAAGCATTGTGCAGGTGCGCCTCCTTAGGTTATTCAGAGCGACAGAATGCAGAGAGGAGAAAAACTGCATCACCAGACTGTGCGTACAACTGTGGTTCCACCTACATAGATCCATAAAGATGCAAGGGAAAGACAGTGAAGTTATTAGCAAGTTACAATGCAGTTTGGAAATGAATGTGATCAGGTGCAGGAATTGCAGAATTAAAACAGAGGGAGCTAGACATGGAATTGCAAGCCAAGTGCAGTGATCTTGCTACTCAATTGGCTCAGAGAGAGAAACAATTTAATGAGAGTGAGCAAGAATTAACTCCCTTAAAAGCAATATTAGATGACATAAGACAAGATAAAGATGTTGCTATTTTGGAAATACAAGCCCTTTGAGAAGATGGCAGGGAGAAAGATAAAGAACTCCATGCTATGGAACAAGAGATATTTAAATTACTGGAAGAAAATGACAAAAAGGCAGAAGCGTTTAATCAGTCTCCGACACAAATCAATGAATTGCAAGCAATGATCAAAAAGGTCAGGGATGAGAATTCTGATCTCTGTCATGAGGCAGAACAGCTTTATGGACAGTGCAAGAACATAGAACAGCAAATATGTAATCTCAGATCTCAGGAAAAGCGACACAGTGGAACTGAATTCAATGACAGTTCTGGCCAAGGAAACAATGTTTCAACAGCTGTTGCTGTGGCCAGACCTGGTTATTACCCAATGGTGGGGTCAGAATCACCTGCAAATATTCACACAATTCTTGCCCACAAAAGAACAGGAATGAGCGATAAAATGACACATACCAGAATGCACCATGTAGTCCTATAAAAATTATGAAATCCATTAAGACTTTAATTATACCATTCAAAAAGGGAGGTGATTGTTGCATGGAAGTCCATTTAACTAGCGTTCATGATATATTCAAAGCCCTCCAGATACCTAGGGAACCACAGAGACAGTACTTTCACCTCACCCTAGATGCAGCATCTGCTAGTATCATTTGTGGTCTCAATGAACAGGAAGATTTGTCATGGACAGACTTTGAGGAGGAGATTAGACAGGCATTCACACCTTACCAGTCCATACAGGACACCATACTATGACGGCAAAGCCAGATATGTCACCTCGCAATACTTTCAAAATGTAAAAAGAGCATTTTCACGCTTTGATGTGGCCTTTAACCCTAACCTTGTAGAATTTAAGACTGCACACTTTTTCTCAGGTTTGGACTGTATGGTAACACCAGGTTTCCCGACCCCCTCCTCACCTGAGCTGGTATGAGTTGTAGAGGATTCTTCCGATTGGTCTGAGGATAGTCCTTTCCTTCTTTGTCGCCAAGTTTCGCTGATCTCCTTCGGGTAAATCCTTCCCTTCTGCTTGTAGTTGCAGGTATGGGCTCCACCGGAAGCCACTTTGCCAGAAACGTGGGTAAATCTGGCAGCGGGGACCCCAGGGAGCCCACCCCAAACCAGGGAAAAAGCTTGTTGAAAAAACCCTGGCAGGTTGTAACGGCGTAATTCAGCTGAGGACTTCAGTTCCCAGGATGCACTGTGATGCGGATGCGAGTATTCGCAAGAGTTCGGCGAAATGGAGCAGCAACTGTACAGCAAAGATGGTCAGGCGGAGAATCCAACAGAGGGAGAGGTCAGACGAAGGTAAGTAGAGCACAAGGCTAAAATAACAGGGAAGCACGGAACAGGAAGAAAGTACTAGGCACAGGGAACTACGTACTGGAAAGTAGTCAGAAGGATGGAAGGGCAGGGAAGCCGGAAAAGGAGTAGGAAGGGATCCCGTCTGAAAACGGGAAGAAAAACAAACGCACAGGAGCGATAAGGAAAAACCTTCCCGTAGCACTGGAAAGTTGCAACGCATGCGCGTTAGCTTCTTCCGGGTTTTTATAGGCTGGAAGACTAGAATGCGCCTGAAGTTTACAAGGGCGGTGTCCGTCTACCATTTCCACCTTCTCCATACCCGCCAGGGTCGGCTGCTCATGACAGTATGACCCCTCTTCAGTGCTCTCCCTCCCGGCTTTCCCGGATGGAGATAATGAAACTTCCGAAGCAATTTAGGAGCAGAAATGTTCCTAAGTGGTTCCCATGTGCATTCGGTCTTTGGATACCCTTTCCAAAAGACCAGGTACTGCAGAACTCCCTTCTTGTATCTGGAGTCGAGAATGCCGGATACTTCATATTCCTTTGTAGAATCCGGGGTCTTCTGCGGTGGTCTTTGTATCTTTCTAGAATGGGGATCTTCACGGTAGGCTTTAAGAAGCGACGTATGGAAGACTGGATGAACCCTCTTGAGACTTGATGGGAGATTTAGCTTGAATGCTACTGGATTGATCTTAGCTGTTATCCGGAAGGGGCCCAGAAATCTGGGTGCAAACTTTCCTGGACGAACCCATCTGGGTAAGTATTTAGTAGACAACCATACGCGGTCTCCTATATCCCACTGAGGGTTTGGGCTCCTTTTGGAATCCGCCCATCTCTTGCAGTCTTGTCGGGACTTCATGAGATTAGATAACGTATCCCGATGCAATCTTTGTATCGTGTCCAGTAATTGATCCACTGAAGGTGTATTGGTAGGAGGCAAACCAGACAGTGGTATATGCTTGGGTTCGTAACCGTAAGTGCACTTAAAGGGACTCATTCCAATGGAGGTATGGATGGCATTGTTATATGAGAATTCAGCCAGCGGCAAAAGATGGAGCCAGTTGTCTTGTTCCTGGTTACAAAAACATCTAACATACTGTTCTAAGGTGGCGTTTAGACGTTCTGTTTGTCCGTTGCTTTCTGGATGGAATCCTGAAGAAAGTGCTCTCTTTATTCCTAACATGTTGCACAGAACGGTCCAGAACTTGGACGTAAATTGTGTCCCTCTGTCGGAGACGATAATGTTGGGGAGCCCATGCAGCCTCACTATGTCCTTCAAGAATACTTCTGCGGTAACACTGGCAGTAGGGAGTCCTTTAAGTGGAGAAAAGTGAGCCAGTTTACTAAAGGAGTCCACTGTGACCATTATGGCGGTGTATCCACATGAGTCCGGTAAATCCACAATGAAATCCGTAGAAATGTGTTGCCATGGACCACCTGGAGGTGCTTCTTGTTGAAGAAGACCCAAAGGTTTATGGCAGGAGTATTTACTCTGAGCGCACACTGGACAAGTAGCTACATATTCCTTTACATCTTTGATCAGAGAAGGCCACCAAAAATGACGGGATGTAAGTTCTATCGTGGCTCTCTGTCCCTTATGTCCTGCTGACGGAATATCATGGCACCATGAAACCGCCTGTGTTTGTAGGTCTCGGGTAGGTAAAAACAAGGCATCGTTTTTGAAAAGAAAACCACCTTTCTGGTTAAGACTTGTTTCCGTGCTGGGGTTTCTTTGTTGTCCTGCCTGTACCTTCTGTAAAAAAGAGTTGATTGTGTTGATGAATGTCTTTCCTGCTAGTATGAGTTCCTGTTCATGTGGCTCTTCTGCTTCTTCGCAAAAGCTGCGTGAAAGGGCATCTGCTAGAGTATTCTCTTTCCCTGGAAGATAGGTGATAGAAAAATCAAACTGTGAAAAGTAGTAGGCCCATCTGGCATGTCTTGAATTACGACACTCCATCTGTTGTAAGACCTTAAGGTTTCGATGATCGGTGCGAACTAGAAAGGGAACCACGGAACCCTGGAGAAGATGTCTCCATTCCTTGCAGGCCTGGCGAATAGCTAGAAGCTCCTTTTCTAGGACTGAATAGTTCCTTTCACTTGGACTTAACGTCCGTGAGTAATAGGAGACAGGGTGTTCCAAATCATCTTCTTCCTTCTGTAGAAGAGCAGCCCCAATCGCACCTTGGGAGGCATCGGTCTCCACGATAAACGGTCTGGTCTGGTCCGGTTGTCTCAAAATAGGAGCGCTTACGAATGTCTCTTTCAATACTTGGAAGGCTTGTTCGGTGCTTGTGTCCCAAATAAATTTGACTCCTTTTTTTAGCAAATTCGTTATGGGTAGAACAATCATTGAGAAGTTCGGTATGAATTTTCTATAGAAGTTCGCAAGGCCTAGGAATCTTTGTACTTCCTTCACGTTGGAGGGTACGGACCACTGGGTGATTGCTTTGGTCTTAGCTGGGTCCATCTGTACATTGTCAGCGGATAAAACAAAACCCAAATAAGGTACCGTGGTTGCTTCAAAGACGCACTTTTCGGGCTTAGCTAATAGACTGTGTCTTCTTAATCTGTGTAGAACCTCTATAACCAACGTGCGATGTTCGTCCAGGTTGGTAGAATACACTAATATATCGTCTAAGTAGACTACTACTGAAGAGAATAGCATATCTGCAAACACATTGTCCATAAAACGCTGGAATTGAGCAGGTGCATTGACTAAGCCAAATGGCATAACCCTATATTCATAATGACCTAGTGGTGTCCGGAAAGCGGTCTTCCACTCGTCCCCTTCACGGAGACGTAAGAGGTGGTAAGCCCCTCTCAGGTCCAGTTTCGTGAATATTCGAGCTCCCTGAACCGCTTCTAAGATGTCCTTAATTAGGGGCATAGGGTATCTGTCCCGCATCGTAAGACTGTTCAGGCCTCTGTAGTCTGTACAGGGTCTTAACTCAGTCGTCCCTTTTTTGGACACAAAAAAAAGTGAAGCTCCAGCTGATGACGACGACTCTCTGATGAGACCATTCTTTAAATTGGTTGCAAGATACTCCTTTAGGGCTTCTTTCTCGGGTAAGGACAAAGGAAACATTCTTCCAAAGGGAACGACTGCGTCTGGAATCAGGTCGATCTTGCAATCTTCCTTGCGATGAGGAGGTAGTAGGCGGGGTTGTGTGTCAGTGAACACATCTACAAACTCTTGATAGGGTGCTGGAATCATATGAATACCATTAGAAGGGTGTAGTGCTGCTTGTACGCACCTTGAACTTTCTGCAGTAAGACAATGTTGTTCACAATACTGAGATCTGAAGTCCACTGTGTTAAGACTCCAATCGATGTACGGGTTGTGTTTCCTCAACCAGGGTATGCCTAGTATCACTGGAAAATGTGCCGCCCTGATTAAATCGAAAGTTAGATATTCTTGATGGGAAGCCATTGTGATCTTAAGATCCTGAGTTTCATGACTGATGGGACCGGAGGTTAACGGGCTACCATCTACCCCTTCTACGGTTATAGGTCGTATCTTGGGGTGTCTAGGAATCTGCTGGTCCAGAGCCCATTTATCGTCCACGAAGTTGCCGGCAGCTCCGCAATCAACCATGGCTAGACATGTCACCGGTTCATCTTCGACCCACTCGATCTGAACCTTGATAACCAATAAACAGTTATTGTTCAAAACCGGAGGCTGTGCTGGGTGACAGGGATTTACGTTATTCACCCCTTCCCTTTCCCTGTTTAAGGTTGGGGTCTTTCGTTTCCCTGTCTTCTGAGAGGGATTTCCGTACAGTCCCGTAACAGATGACCATTTGAACCACAATACATGCATAACCCAAGGTCCTTCCGTCTCTTGCGTTCACTGGTGGAAAGCGGTCCTCTTGTGGTGGATCCAATTTGCATCGGCTCTTCCATAGATCCTTTTTCAGGTATTGAGGAGGGGTTTGGACCTGGAACGAAGGTTCTTGGTCTTCTTCTTTCTGCTTTCCTTTCGGCCATGCGAAACTCTATTTGAAGAGCTAGTGAAATCAATTCTTGAAAGGTATTCGGTCTGGCTACTCTCGCCAGTTCATCCTTGATATCCTCACGGAGTCCCCTTCTGAAGATAGTTTGTTGAGCCGTCTCTGGCCATCCAGCTTCGGCAGCTATCCTTTGAAAACCCGTGACGTATGTCTGGACATCAAAAGAACCTTGGCGGATGTCCAACAGGTTTTCGTATGCCGAATACCCTACTTCGGGTCTTTCAAATCTGTCCCGGAATCTTTGGACAAAACCGGAATAATCAGTGAGAATCGGATCTGCACTTGTCACCAGAGGAGTGGCCCATGCAAGGGCATTTCCTGTCAAATTGGAAACCAGGAATCCCACCTTTGTTTTATCTAAATCATAAGTTCTAGGCCGAAAGGTAAACTGGATAATACAAGCGTCCAAGAATTCTTTGATCTTTTTAGGGTTTCCGTCGTATTTCCCACAAGGTAATGGAATGGGAGGCAATTCTCCACGATAGTTATCTTGATGTGGGACATGCTGCCCTGCTTGTTGTATTTGTTGGACAGTTTGTCTGAGTGCGGAATTATCCGCTCTCAGGGACTGCACTTCTGAGGTCAGAGCCTGAATGGCATTTACCATTTCCTGAAACTGTTCAAGAGAGGCCATTTTTGGGCGTTGCAATCTCTCAGGTTTGGACTGTATGGTAACACCAGGTTTCCCGACCCCCTCCTCACCTGAGCTGGTATGAGTTGTAGAGGATTCTTCCGATTGGTCTGAGGATAGTCCTTTCCTTCTTTGTCGCCAAGTTTCGCTGATCTCCTTCGGGTAAATCCTTCCCTTCTGCTTGTAGTTGCAGGTATGGGCTCCACCGGAAGCCACTTTGCCAGAAACGTGGGTAAATCTGGCAGCGGGGACCCCAGGGAGCCCACCCCAAACCAGGGAAAAAGCTTGTTGAAAAAACCCTGGCAGGTTGTAACGGCGTAATTCAGCTGAGGACTTCAGTTCCCAGGATGCACTGTGATGCGGATGCGAGTATTCGCAAGAGTTCGGCGAAATGGAGCAGCAACTGTACAGCAAAGATGGTCAGGCGGAGAATCCAACAGAGGGAGAGGTCAGACGAAGGTAAGTAGAGCACAAGGCTAAAATAACAGGGAAGCACGGAACAGGAAGAAAGTACTAGGCACAGGGAACTACGTACTGGAAAGTAGTCAGAAGGATGGAAGGGCAGGGAAGCCGGAAAAGGAGTAGGAAGGGATCCCGTCTGAAAACGGGAAGAAAAACAAACGCTCGAATAATCTCACATGATACAGCAGCATTATTGAAGGTTATTCAGTTCAATTTGAACTATTTTATTCCAACTAATAAAATGTACAAGAAATAACCAAAGTGCTCTTGGATTGTTGAAGTGATTGAATGTTCTTCATTTTGTTTACAATGAATGACAGTTTTTGAAAAGATAAAGGCATGCAATCGTCAATGTACTGTCATGCACCTTCCAACATGCAACATTGACAATAATCCCTGGGTTAAAGTATGATTGTAGATTAATGTCTTGGATTCTGTTGTTCTCCAAATGCTCTATCTATGTTTTTATATACTCTATAACTAAAGAGCAAGAAATGAAAATGAACTTTATAATACTACACATTTTTGGTGTATGATATGATATTTAATTTGTATCGCGCTCATACAGAAGTGTTTCAGAGCATGACGAGGCAAGGGAGGGGAACAAGGGAGGACAAAACAACGATCTTACTAGGCGCAGTGACATTGAGAACGCGCAAGTGCAGGCGAGAGGGAAGGGGGAAAGTGCAAGGGAGAGGGGAGAAATGGAAAGTGCAGAGCATGGGATAAAACAACACAAATGGTAGTGCAGTCAGCAAGGAGACAAGTGCAGGTTTTGAGCACAGATAAGGGGTGCCTGGTGTAAGTGCAGGTAAGGGGACTGTAGGGTTACAGATACAGCCCCAAGTGCAAGGGTTTCCAGGGGCAGTGCAGCTGAGTGGCTGGGTGGGCATGGACCTAGGACAGAAATCAGAGGGTAACCAGGTGCACTGTGCCAGAGCAGAACAGATCAGCAGAGGAGAGGGCGAGCGAAGGCAGAAGCAAAGGGGAAGGTCTTGAGGTGCCTCCGGAACCAGAGATGGTTCTCCTCAAGTTTAATTATTTTTAAATAATGTATTCTCATTTTATTTAAAGGAGAGTATTGTGCTAACTCTAACATCAACTCTCTGTGGCACTGGAAAGTTGCAACGCATGCGCGTTAGCTTCTTCCGGGTTTTTATAGGCTGGAAGACTAGAATGCGCCTGAAGTTTACAAGGGCGGTGTCCGTCTACCATTTCCACCTTCTCCATACCCGCCAGGGTCGGCTGCTCATGACACTTTTATGGGCTTCAAAAAAGAAATGGTCTCCCAGTTAATTCATGAATTTGACAGGGAAATACCCCTATAATTGATAATAGACCAGGGGACCAAACTATATGAAGTGATATTTGGTCAGAGACAGGAGGGGCCTAAGAATAAAGAGACAAAACCAAGATCTGAGGAATTCACACCAGTGATTTTGGAGGCAAAATCTGTAAAGATGGTGCTAGAATCAGCCCAAACTAAAGGCAAGGAACAACATGACATCTAGCCAAAGGGGCATGTCTCCACAGAGGACATCACCCCAAACTCCTATGTTCCAATCCATTGATCTCAGCAATAGGAATTCTTACATTAGTCCTAGATATCTTGGTTGTTCCCCAAGAGTGGGATTTTTCCACGGTATGCCAGGCCTAAATAACAATCAATATCAAATGTACAATGGCCCATACCAGACACTAGGAGCCAATAGCAGATTTGACCATAATACAATGGTGTATGGCCACCAATAAAGACTAACATATGCAGATAGATTAATTGAAAATGGAAACCAGCATAGGGAACAATTCCCACCAAATGAAAACAAAATATGAATTATGTACCTTGCCAATATAATTTTTTTTTATATTGACAAATAGTTTAGAAAAAGAAAACAAACTTTGGTTTTATCATCTCAAATTTTTTTTTCATCCATATTTCAACATTTTCGCTCAATTGTTTTCCCTTTTAGGTCCAAGAAAAAGAAATCAAACACAAGAGCAGAAGAAGAAATCCTACAACATATACTATTATTCATTGTTTATGATCATGTCCATAAAATTAATTGTAGCACAGGTTAATTGAACATGAGTTCCAGAGATGAGGTAACTGCACCATTAATTCATATTACCAATTTTTGGTGCAAATTGGCCTAAATGTAAGGAACGCTGAACAGCAATTTTAAGGCACTCAGTCACTAAATGTTTTATGGATTCCGCAACAATCATACAGAATAGGCACTGATTTGACTTTGTAATGGGATTGTTTCTCTGCATCAAGACCTCCTTTGTCTTGTAAAGATTTAGACAAAGTCTTATAAATTGGTCACGATGGTACCACGAGGGAAATTTGAACAAATATTTTGGGAGTTCTCCCATTTTTTGCATCGAGGTTCCAAAGTCTATTGCGGATGCCAACTTTCTTCACTTGTCGATGTTTACAATCCAGTTCCATTAACGGAACTTTGTTTTTGCAATTTGTGGCATTTGCAGAAATTGCGACATGGTCACATCTGCCTCTCTTAATATCCATAGCAGTTTATCTTCCCAACTGTTTAGCAGGCTCGCTGATAAGTCTTCGCTCTTTTCGTTTAGAATCAGTTAGGGCTTTGCTGCTGGGGTGAGGCGCATTTTGCGCAATGCAGAGATCAATTTCCAAAGCACTGCGGTGTATAAAGAGTCTAAGCAAAGTTTGTGATGAATGGTAATAACTGAAACATTTTGAGGCAGTTTAAGGACCTTACGCCAAAATTGCCCCTCAAGTCAGCACCGAAAACCTGCGTAGATGTTCCAACCAGCTTCGCTTCCGAAGGATACTGCAGGGATCACTTTTTGGAGATAAAATGTTATTAACGGCGACAATGTGAACTTACCATACATTGCGTGCAATTTTGCTCCTTGGAGCGCAAACATCCTCATTCGAGATGACAGATTGTGCATCCAACTCCACTCTCTTATTGAGGTTGAATGTTGAATATTACTCCCAAGTAGCGAATGCTGTCGATCTGGGTCAGGGCCTCATTGTTTACCCTCCACTTAAAGACTTTCTTTCTTTGTTGAGTTTTAGGGCCCAAGGAAATTATTTTTGAATTCTTCACATTTATCTCAAGGTAATTTGAGTCCAAATAGCTTTGTAACGCTGTCAGTAATCTTTGAAGCCCAATTTCCGTCGAGTCAAGCAGAACTACATCGTCTGCGTAGATGACCCAGCTTAGAGGATGGCAGTTGACTTTAGGAGGGAACGTATTTGCATCCAGTAGGGCTGCTGGAAGATCCGAGATAAAAAGTTTGAACAACAGAGCTGCCAAGGGGCAACCCTGTTTCACCACTTTTTGTGTTTTTATTTCTTCAGTTAGCTTGCCTTGTGCGTTTAACCATACACAAATCGTGGTGTTCGAATACAAGGCCATCAGTGGTTGCATCAGCTCGACAGGACAGCCCCAGGCTTTCAATTTGCCCCATAAGAGTTGCTGATTAATACTGTCAAAAGCCTGTTTTAAGTCCACGAAGGCAAGAAACAAACATTTCATTCACTCAGGCTCTCAAGATCCACTGGCACTAAGCACACATGCCTCTGACATGCACCTGGTTCCACGCATCATCTAATTTGTGTCATCATTCCCTCCTGTCACTCAAGCATGGCATTCATTGAGGATACAATATTTTTCCCTTCTTTACACACAACAAGATGCAGTGGAAGGGGAAGGCATCACACCAGCAGAGAATGCATGCACACAGCATTTGTATGCCATTCACAATAGATGTCAACTCACACAGCCCAGTGGTATGTTTGGAAGAAACATAACTGTGGATGTAGGGTTACAGTAGGCACACAGGTGTAATAGAAATGCAAGTTCAGTGCGCTATGGTGGAACACACTTATCAGCTGCGAGATTATGCTTGTAAAAGGGGAGGGGGCTCTTTCTGGTATATGTGACCTCAAAGGCTTGATAAAACTAATCTATAAATGCTGGGGAACATGTAAGTATAGTTATGCCTAGTGATAGAATGAAACACAGTAAATATGCCCTAAAAGCTTGCTTCTGCTTTAAAAGTGTGCAATCGTTTTCATTATCAAATATACAAGTTGAATTTCACTGGTGCCACAGAGAGTTGATGTTAGAGTTAGCACAATACTCTCCTTTAAATAAAATGAGAATACATTATTTAAAAATAATTAAACTTGAGGAGAACCATCTCTGGTTCCGGAGGCACCTCAAGACCTTCCCCTTTGCTTCTGCCTTCGCTCGCCCTCTCCTCTGCTGATCTGTTCTGCTCTGGCACAGTGCACCTGGTTACCCTCTGATTTCTGTCCTAGGTCCATGCCCACCCAGCCACTCAGCTGCACTGCCCCTGGAAACCCTTGCACTTGGGGCTGTATCTGTAACCCTACAGTCCCCTTACCTGCACTTACACCAGGCACCCCTTATCTGTGCTCAAAACCTGCACTTGTCTCCTTGCTGACTGCACTACCATTTGTGTTGTTTTATCCCATGCTCTGCACTTTCCATTTCTCCCCTCTCCCTTGCACTTTCCCCCTTCCCTCTCGCCTGCACTTGCGCGTTCTCAATGTCACTGCGCCTAGTAAGATCGTTGTTTTGTCCTCCCTTGTTTCCCTCCCTTGCCTCGTCATGCTCTGAAACACTTCTGTATGAGCGCGATACAAATTAAATATCATATCATACACCAAAAATGTGTAGTATTATAAAGTTCATTTTCATTTCTTGCTCTTTAGTTATAGAGTATATAAAAACATAGATAGAGCATTTGGAGAACAACAGAATCCAAGACATTAATCTACAATCATACTTTAACCCAGGGATTATTGTCAATGTTGCATGTTGGAAGGTGCATGACAGTACATTGACGATTGCATGCCTTTATCTTTTCAAAAACTGTCATTCATTGTAAACAAAATGAAGAACATTCAATCACTTCAACAATCCAAGAGCACTTTGGTTATTTCTTGTACATTTTATTAGTTGGAATAAAATAGTTCAAATTGAACTGAATAACCTTCAATAATGCTGCTGTATCATGTGAGATTATTCGACATGTATCACTCCCCCTGACCGGTCCCAAATGAAGTGGAGTATGCTGCCGTAGTAGCGGCATCCTCCTGTATATGAAATATGTTTTTTTTTGTTTTATTTTCGTTATTTGTGATACAATTTATTCAACTTTACACAACGATAATCAAATTCCCATCCCCCTAAAAAAAGTATCAGGATACCTCAAATGGCTCATACAAATCATATTAAAATGTTAAAACTGTTCACTATTTCTCTGCAATGCACAGTAAAATATATAATAAAAGTGTGGTTATTTACAATTATGATGTTTGAAGAGAAACATAGCAATACGAAATAACTTAAAAAGAAAATCAAAACTGTGGAAAGATACTAAATTCCAACTAGTGGCAAAAACACAGCAAATCAATAATACTGATTAATAAATTCAAAGTTGAACTTGATCTTGGACATCTATGGTATACTTAACAAATTTATGATTGAAAAAATATGACTTGAAATGGAAAGGAGCTTTCTGTTTATTCCAGAATAGTTGTCAATGATGAAGCTTGGTCCTTCATTCAATTGATATTTTCATGACAATAGTCAATAAAAAAAATATAATTTCTAAAACATAGACAATTTAATACATTATATAGTGGTTTCTGAGCATGTCAGTAGGGCTAAACATTTGCATAGTGGAAGTGTCTGTCCTTTCTTCAGAGCTAATGGTCTGGTCATCCATCAATGTGGCCTATGGTATTTAAAGACATGTTAACCAATACATTATGCAAATAAGCCAAACTACACATACTGCTATTAACGTTTGACAAAAAGGGTCACATTGCAGTGCATATTTTGTGCATTCGAAAATAATGAAAATATTCCAACTCAAAGACAAAAATTCAGGGGGTGCTATTGCGCACAACGAAGATGGCGGCTTCAAGGAGAAGCTCTGGTGTTTCGTGTGACGGCTTGGCTTCCACACGCATCTTCCAGGCAGTTCATGCATCCACACAGAGCCCGATTGCTGGCGGAGTAGCTGCGGCGCATACCTGCAAAAAATCACCTTGCACAAGTCATTCCTGAGGCTGCAGCGACCCTCTGCAGCTACTGGCCTGCGACTTGCACTTTTCACGTCCAATCCATAACAGCTGCCTGCAGCGACCTGAACACCAAAGAGGCACTTTGACTGCGGTGAGAGACCCTGGCGTTATACCCTGAGACCCTACTGGCCGTAGCAATACTGCAGAGACCCAGGGCGTGTGCGACTCCCTTATAGAATTCCTGCTGCCGGTGCCTGGCCCCCATGGTGCCCGGACTGTGACTCCTACTGGTGGATTGGGCTGCAGTGGTTCCTGCACGCGAGAGGCCCCACTCCTGGGGTGGCTGGCCCCAACACAGCAGTGACATATCTCCACATCACCGGCCCGCAGCCCGGCGATGGCACGGGCAGGCGCCGGCCCTCCAGGCAACAACCCGGTGGGCATCCGGATCTGCATGGGCATTTCAACGTGAATGCCCCAGAAGAATAGGCACGGCGAGTTGCAACCGACCCCTGGCGGCGAGTGCTGTGTCGCTTGTTATTACAGTTGACGCTGTGGTGTGCTTGCTGCCCACAGACACACCACTCACCCTGGCACTGGGACTCCCTGGGGACACTAAAGGCCCTAGCATGCAGATGGATTTGGAAGTGAGTGTAAAGGGTACACTCATGAATAAGGCAAATTCACTCTTTGTCTTCTGGATATGCTCCCGCCTCCTGAGACAAGCACTGGCACGGTAGGAGCCGTATTGCTGCCCAATGGTAGTGGGGTCCTCATACCTACCCCCTCATCGATTACAAAAGGGCTAAACATGCTACAAGGGTGTGCTCGTCTGTAAGATCATCACTGTGTCTACTGGTCCCCCCCGCTGCAGTGAGACACCTACTTTGGCTCCCTTGTGAGGGTCGGGCCACTGTGTGTTGGCGGCGGCGGGAGGGGCGGGGAGCCCCCTGCTCCAGCTCCCCGACACCCTAGTGGAAAACCATTGGCAGCATAGAAACAAAATGAGTGTCCCTCAACCATAGCGGTGTAAGCTCCGTACTATGTTAGCCATGACTGAGGTAATAATCAACACTTCAATCCCTGAGGCTAGATGTCGCTGAGTACCTACATCCATGTTCCCCAGCAGACGTGCTGTGTGCTGCCCATCTCTCTACAACTAAACGGTCTGGTGTGACACTGCTGGTGCCATGTGGACAGTGAGGCACCTGGAGGACAACCTGAAGGCTATTTTCAAGTTCACAAATGTAGTGTCCTGAAAACGCTTACGCTATAGCTTGTAGACATCACTTGAGCTGAAGTGGGTGACGGGGGGTACTCAACAAATGAGGCCCATTGACTACAGCCTGGTCGTTGAGAAACACATGACTGCCAACCCATACACAGCGCTCTTGTGCCCCGAGGGCAGCCGGATGTAACACTGTGGTGGCGGGATATGAGGTAGTTGCACTGGCCCGTCCCCTGATTCTGTGGAGGAAGACTCCCAATGCAAGACTGGAACCCTGAGGACTAGGCCCTTGGGTCTGCACGTGGTCCTTGGGTCCACCGTTCTACACCTTACAGAAGAGGGTCAATATAGAGGATCCCTGGCCATTGGCCAGTGCTGTGTTGGGTCCCTGCTGTGAGTCTCGATGGCTGCGCCCCTGGCTCAGATATACATGGCCTGACGGAGCTCTAATACTAGGCGGAGTAGTTCTGTTTCCTTTTGGCTGCGGCAGCAACGTTATACTAACGGAACCAGTCACCTATCAGAAAGCCCCCAATCCACTGAATAAAGGAAGCTGAGGGTTAAACAATATATGTGCGATAGCATGCCTCCCCCACTCACAGTTGATGCCTCACTAGCGATAGGAGCATGGCGTGATCGCATAACTCAGCAGCACAACTGAACACCACTACAAGGAGGCTCCCTCCCCCTGCTATATCATTACGTGCAGTCACTGGGCTGGATACAACACCTTGGTCATAAACCCAGCACCAAGACCTTCTCGACAGTCGGCATACCCGCCAGCAATACAGCGTAATGGCAAAGGGGGCTGGGAAGAAACAAAGCTCCATCAACATGTTCGCCAAGACTCCGCCCAAGGTGATCGAGGGAGCAGAGGGCGCTAGTGAATCACCTGGGGCGAGCGCTGAGCACCAGGAACCCAGCGAGCTTCAGTACATGATGGAATACATGCGGGAGGGGTTCACTCCACGCTGCACTCAAAGCTGAATGACATGAGTGGCACAATCAGCTCCATCAAAGCCCAGATGGACAAAACTGATACCCGCATCACTGAGGTCGAGAATAGGGTGGCCACGACCAAGGATGAAATGACTACACTCAGGGCAGATGTCACCGTGCTCTCAAAGCAAGTTCAGATCCTCGGCCAGAAGAACGAAGACCTAGAAGCAAGGTCTGGCCGCACCAATTTAAGAATGATTGGAATACCTGAGGATAATATAGAGGGATCGATGGAAGAATATGTGGAACAAACATTGCTGACGCTTCTGGATAACCCAAAGTTGTCGCCTCATTTTGCCATCGAATGAGCACACCGCATATTGGCCCCAAAGCCCAAACCGGGTGCCCCTCCATGCCCGATAATTGCCTGTGTGCTTAATAATCAAGATAGAGATGCCTTGCTTCACGCTGCAAGGGCCAAGGGCGAGTTGCTGCTGCTGTTACGCTCACCTGGTTCCCACAGGGGCGTCGATCGGACCCGGACAGCTGCGGTCTCCACCAACGTGATGCGTAGTGAAGAGATGACAGTCTGGACTGGCCCGCCTAATCTGGTCTGCTGGACTCGTAGAAGTATTCTCCTGCAAGTGGAGAAAGGGATTTAGCCACCCGTGGACTTTAGTGGTGGCCCCCCAACAGTTCTCGTTCTCGACACTAATCACCTCCGACATTCCCTTTTGGTAACCTCACCTTATGTTTTTAAATGATGAGCTTTCCATCCTGCATGGCATGCAGGGGTGTGTAGATACCAGTTACTTCACTGGGTTGAAGGTACTGGAGGAGTTCCAGAGGAATATTGACTCCAGTGTCTATAAAGTTCAAAGAGTTCAATATGTCTGATGTTCACTCTTGTTCCATTCCCTCGTTAGGTTGCAGCTGGGTCCAAAAGAATATTGCCTGGAGGCAGCTGATGGCGTTCAGGTAAGAGTCTGTATTGCCAAACACTGTCCGGTAAAAGTTGCACGAGTTTAACTTGCTGTTTTCTCTCCCTTTGTAGGTGCGGCATAGGAAGATGCGGCGAATTAAAGAATAATACCTCTGGTGGTAAAGCAGGTAAGCCTATGGTGGCAAAGAGATTGTCCTTGTTGGCTTTCTCGGCTCACCTTGTTATTCCTTTTGTTTTCCCCCAGGTGCTGGGTTTCGACGAAGAAAATGATGGAGGCAGCGCCGAGTCGAAAGATGCGGTGGACTGGTGAGTATAACGCGGCGCTGCTGCTGGCGAAGCGACGCGTGCTGAAATAATGTCCTTTCCAGGCTCGGAGATGTGCTGGGTCCGGAATCAGGTAAGGAATCAAATAATGTCTGTGATCTAACCTCTTCTCCTTTCTTTGCCTTTTGTCTAGGAGCTCCGGATTTGAGGCAGGCGTGGCAGAAGACTGGATGCTGACTTGCAGACACGGTGAGCGTCACGCTGCTGGATGCAGAATTACGCAAAGCATGGGCTGCTGTTCGGGCGTGGTTTAAATAGCCTGCAAAGTAGTCCCAGGTAAGAAGTTCCCCAGAACCACACCCGAGTGAAAAATAGTCCCTGTAATAAAATAGTCCCATCCAGGCCTCACGTTGGCTTGGACTCATTTGCAGCATGGTCTGCATAAGGTAAGTAAAGTCTATGAGCCTGGCGCCTATGGCGCCAGGACTGAATCCAAACAGCCCCCAGCCGGGGCTGTTGGGGTTTTAATGAGTATCTGGATGCCTGCTCCCAGGGCTGATGGACTCGATCCGGATGCCCGGGGGTAGGCATAATGACAGCACTCCGCCCCAAGGCCCCTCCTAAAGTTGTTCTTCCCTTGGCCCTGGCTTGTCTGGGAAGTCCCGATAGAATTTTTTCACCAATCGAGGAGCATGAACGTGGTCACTAGGTTCCCATGACCTTTCTTGTGGTCCGCAACCCTTCCAGTCGATTAAATAAAAAAGTCTTGATTTAACCATTTTAGAGTCCAGGATGTTTTTTACCTCGAATTCAGGTTCAACATGAAAGACAGGATGAATCCGCATATTAGAAGGTAATTCTAATTTGACGGCCACCGGGTTGATAATGGCCTTAATGGTGTAAGGTCCCAAATATCTAGGATTAAAAGTCAGAGTTCCTTTCAGAGGAATATGTCTTGTAGCCAGCCAAACTTGGTCTCCGATTCGATATGGTGCGGTCTCACTTCTATGTTGATCAGAATTTCTCTTGTATTTCTCTTTTGCTTGTTTCAAATGTTTTGTTGCCTCTTTAAAGGATTGTGTAATAGTAGAATGCAGATGAGTTACTGCCGGCATTTCTAAATGCTGGGGCGAATCGAGTTCTGAGGTTCGAGGATGATGTCCATATATGGTATAAAAGGGGCTTTGTCTGGTTCCTGAATGTACAGAGTTATTGTATGCGTATTCAGAAATCCATAAAATGTCCTTCCAATTACCTTCGGTTTGGTGGAGCATACAACATAGGTATTGTTCAAGAGTCTGGTTGGTCCTCTCCGTCTGACCATCGGTTTGGGGATGGTGACTGGTTGATAACCTTGCGTCGATTTGTGCCAATTGACAACACTTCTACCAAAATTGTGAAATGAACTGACTACCTCGGTCAGAGATCAATACGGAAGGAAATCCATGTATTCGAACAATATTTTCGAGAAATTCCTTGGCCAAGATTGAAGCAGAAGGTAATCCTTTTAAAGGAATAAAGTGGGCCATCTTGGAAAAAAGATCCATATTAACTATAATGGTGTTGAATCCATTACATGGCGGTAGATCTGTAATAAAGTCTAAAGACAAATTGTGCCATGGTGTGGGTGGAATATCTAAAGGTTGTAAAAGACCAGCTGGTTTCTTCTTTTGGCTTTTGTTCTGGGCGCAGATGCCACAAGACAGTACAAATGACTTTAGATCTTTTCGCCAGGTGGGCCACCAGAATTGTCTTTTAATTTTAGCTTCAGTTTTTGCAATACCTGGGTGCCCTTCCATCAGAGTTTCATGGTAATTGGAGATAACTTTTTCTTGTAGTTCCTTGTGTGGTAGAAATAGACGCCATTGATAGTAAGGTAGGTCATTGACAACTGAATAATCTTGGCCCTTTTTAACCCAGTGCTGCAGGGCGCGGAATCGAAAAGTTGTTGGATCTTTAAATGAATATCTTCTAAGGTCTGTAGAGTAGTTATCCCAAGAATTCTTTGTTCAGGAATTATAGGCACCGGTTCCGGGTTCGAATATGCTTCTCCCATCCCGATTCGGGATAAAGCGTCTGCCTTACCTCTTACAACCTGGTCGGTAAGTGATCACGAAATTGAATTCGGCAAGGAATAAGGCCCATCGAAGTTGACGCGATGATTGGGCCTTGGCTGTTTTTAAATACTGCAAATTCCTGTGATCGGTGATTACAGTAATGGTATGCCTGGCACCAAGAAGATAATGCCGCCAAGCCTTGAAGGCAGATTTGATGGCTAACAACTCTTTATCGGTAACCGCATAGTTTAATTCGGGGGCCGAGAATTTTCTGGACCAAAATGCTACTGGATGAAGTTGACCGGTTTCTGGATCCTTCTGGGACAGGACAGCCCCCATGGCTAAACTGGATGCATCGGTTTCAACTATGTATGGGAGCTCAGGGCGTGGATGCTTTAAGACAGGTGCTTATGTGAATTTCAATTTCAGTTCTTGGAAGGCTTTTTCAGCCTCTTCGGTCCACAAGAAGTGTTTGTTTTTTCGCAAAAGTGCTGTGATGGGGTGTACAACATATGAGAAGTCAGGAATAAATCTGCGTTAGAAATTAGCAAATCCAAGAATGCTTTGCACCCCTTTAACTGAACTGGGTGATGGCCACTTGAGAATTGCGTCCACCTTTCGAGAGTCCATTCAGACTCCTTTTGGAGTCAGGATAAATCCAAGGAATTCAACTTCTGTAGCATGAAAAACACATTTTTCCAATTTTGCATATAACTTGTACTGGCGTAGTTTCTCAAGGACTGCACAAACGTGCTTAACATGGTCTGATTCTAAGGACGAGTACACTAGAATATCGTCTATGTATACGACAACACAGATGTCAATGAGTTCACGAAGGACATCGTTCATAAAATACTGGAAGGCTGCTGGTGCATTGCACAACCCGAAGGGCATCACCTGATATTCGAATAATCTGTACTTGGTGCGAAAAAAGCAGTCTTCCATTCGTCGCCCTTCTTTACACGTACCAGATGATATGCCCCTCGGAGATCTAATTTAGTGTAGATGCAAGCATCCTTTACTTGGTCTAGTAGTTCGGGGATCAGAGGCAATGGATATTGGTTCTTCACCGTGATCTGCTTTAATGCGTGGTAGTCTATGCACGTTCTGAGGTCTGAGGTCACCTTCCTTTTTGGGCACGAAGAATAAAGCTGAAGATGCAGGGGACTTAGATGGACGAATGAAGCCATTAGCAAGGTATTGGTCCAAGTATTGTTGTAGGTGACGGTTTTCGGGTTCCGTAAGGGCATAGATTCTACTGCATGGAGGTTGTGCACCGGGTATGAGGTTGATTTGACAATCGTATGATCTATGAGGTGGTAAGGTGTTTGCCTGTTCTTTTTGGAAAACATCCTGGAATTCTTGATATTCCTGAGGTAACTGCATGACTGGATTAGCGACTGTGGCCAGGCTTTTGTTCAAGGTTTTTTCCGGGTAACAGGTGTGTGCACACTCCGGGAAGGTTACTCTCTTCTCTCGCCAATCAATACAAGGATTATGTGTTTCCAACCAAGGTAGCATAAGTATTATTTGGAACTGCGGGGCTTTGATTAAGTCAAACACAATAGTCTCTCAATGCCCATCTTGACCCAACAGTGTCATCTCTGTGGTGGAATGAGTTATAGGCCCAGAGGCAATTTCAGTTCCATCGACTGTGGTGATAACATCCGAAGTGGTCTTTTTGCAGAGAGGTATATTCATCCTAGAAGCCAATTCGTGGTCCACATAGTTTCCTATGGCCCCGCTATCAATGTATGCCCTAACTGCGTGCATACGTGATGGCTGCCTTGGATCAATAAGGACCATTGGTATGATTAGGTGCGAGGTCTGAGTGTCCTTCTTTAAGCTTGGCAAGCGGACCTCTACGCTTGTCGGACGGGGTCGTTTCCCGAATCAGGCTCTGTTTGTTTCTATCAGCAACTCCGAATACTTTCTTGGATGGTTTTATAGGGCAATCCCGTAGAAAATGTCCTGAGGCCCCACAGTACAGACACAACTGCATCTGTCGTCTCCTTTCTCTTTCTTTTTGAGTTAAGGGTCCCTTAACCCCCCCGATCTGCATTGGTTCTGATGCATCTGTTCCTTTGGGAGTAACATTGGGTTTAACCAATACCCGATTCTCGAACTTAGCTCGATCAGCTTTTCTATTCTGAAGTCGGTGGTCTAGCTGGACCACTAAGTCTATATATTCTGCGCAATCCTGAGGTGGGTTCACAACTTGGGCCAAAACATCTTTCAGCTCACCCCAAAGTCCACAATGAAATAATGTAATTCGCTTTACCTCTGGCCATCCGGTTTCCACCACCAACCTATTGAAGGTTGCGATATAAGTTAGCAGGTCCTGGTTTCCTTGTTGTAGGGATAGAAGTTCGTTATCCAGGGCCTGTCCCTGTGAATGTCTGGCGAATATTCTTTCCATGCTCAATTGAAAACCCTGAAAATCCCGAAGAAGAGGGTCATCCTGGTTGACTAATGGAATTGACCAATCCGCTGCGCTGCCACTAAGGTATGACAGTACAAAGGCTACTTTGGCTTGGTCGTTTGGAAAAGCTCCTGATCTGCATAAAAAGTGCAAGTGGCATTGATTCATGAACACGGCAAACCTTTTCGGGTCCCCAGCAAAGCGTTCGGGTGGAGCTAAAGGAATGCTCCCTGCTAGAACCACTTGCACAGGGCTGCTCGATGAAACGGGGGTTGAATTCTCCCCAAGTCCAGGTAGTGGTGTTTGCCCGGCTTGGTTTTGCAGCAGTTGTCTGGCAAGATCATCAGTGCGCTGCTTTGACACAATCAGTTCTCTCCTGAGGGCATTAGTTTCTTGGCGCGCGGAGTGCACTTCTGCCCTAAGTTCTCCTAACAATTGGGCTAGTTGGTCGGTTTCTGAGGTCTCCATTACTCCCGGGTGGGGATTTGTAGATGGTCTTTGCGTTCTGTTAAGTTCACCTGGTTCCCACAGGGGCATCGATCGGACCCGGACAGCTGCGGTCTCCACCAACGTGATGCGTAGTGAAGAGATGACAGTCTGGACTGGCCCACCTAATCTTGTCTGCTGGACTCGTAGAAGTATTCTCCTGCAAGTGTAGAAAGGGATTTAGCCACCCGTGGACTTTAGTGATGGCCCCCCAATAGTTCTCGTTCTCCCCACTAATCACCTCCAATATTCCCTTTTGGTAACCTCACCTTATGTTTTTAAATGATGAGCTCTCCATCCTGCATGGCATGCAGGGGCGCGTAGATACCAGTTACTTCACTGGGTTGAAGGTACTGGAGGAGTTCCAGAGGAATATTGACTCCAGTGTCTATAAAGTTCAAAGAGTTCAATATGTCCGATGTTCACTCTTGTTCCATTCCCTCGTTAGGTTGCAGCTGGGTCCAAAAGAATATTGCCTGGAGGCAGCTGATGGCGTTCAGCTAAGAGTCTGTATTACCAAACACTGTCCAGTAAAAGTTGCATGAGTTTAACTTGCTGTTTTCTCTCCCTTTATAGGTGCGGCATAGGAAGATGCGGCAAATTAAAGAATAATACCTCTGGTGGTAAAGCAGGTAAGCCTATGGTGGCAAAGAGATTGTCCTTGTTGGTTTTCTCGGCTCACCTTGTTATTCCTTTTGTTTTCCCCCCAGGTGCTGGGTTTCGACGAAGAAAATGATGGAGGCAGCGCCGAGTCGAAAGATGCAGTGGACTGGTGAGTATAACGCGGCGCTTCTGCTGGCGAAGCGACGCATGCTGAAATAATGTCCTTTCCAGGCTCGGAGATGTGCTGGGTCCGGAATCAGGTAAGGAATCAAATAATGTCTGCGATCTAACCTCTTCTCCTATCTTTGCCTTTTGTCTAGGAGCTCCGGATTCGAGGCGGGTGTGGCAGAAGTCTGGATGCTGACTTGCAGACACGGTGAGCGTCACGCTGCTGGATGCAGAATAACGCAAAGCATGGGCTGCTGTTCGGGCGTGGTTTAAATAGCCTGCAAAGTAGTCCCCGGTAAGAAGTTCCCCAGAACCACACCCGAGTGAAAAATAGTTCCTGTAATAAAATAGTCCCATCCAGGCCTCACGTTGGCTTGGACTCATTTGCAGCATGGTCTGCATAAGGTAAGTAAAGTCTATGAGCCTGGTGCCTATGGCTCCAGGACTGAATCCCGGGGCTGATGGACTTCATCCGGATGCCCGGGGGTAGGCATCATGACAGCTGGCTTCCAGCAGAGTCCACCTGTATCCACGCAAATCGTTTTTGGTGACCAAGAAGAGGCTTGGTGAGCGCAACATAAAATACACCATTCTGTACCCTGACGAACTACGCATTGAGCATAACAGCGAGGTTTATTTGTTCACCTTACCCGAGGATGCCACATGTGAATAGTTGATTAACACTTTCCAGGGTGATCAGCACAGTCCAGTGTAATCTCTCCAAACCCTAGTTGAAATGCTGTAACCAGTGGCTGTGTCCTGGATGACAATACTCAGCCAGTTCAATATATCTTGAAGTTCAACTGCTACCCAGGCGGGCAGATAACTAGAAGTACATTACATGACAATATTAGCTTACAAGCCAGCTGCGCCGAACTGGAACAAGTCGGCACGCAATCCCCCATCCCCATGCAGTGTTGCAAATGTAGTTGGGATGTTCACAATGGGGGAAGTTGAGGTAAGGTTATACAAAATGTGTTTGAGATGTTCTTAGATATCAATAGCAACTGCAATACTAATATGAGAGATGTAGTAAGCTATTTGAGTTGTAGCACAGTGGAAGTCAGTAGTCACACTATGAATAGTCCAAATGGGAGTTGATCCGATACACCTCGTCAGCTGGAATGTGCAGGGGTTGGGAAACCTGATAAAGAGGGGGCGCCTACAGCTTTATTTAGAACGGCATAAAATACAGATCTTGTTCCTGCAAGAGACGCATGCATTGGCACAGTGCTGCGATCATGCGCCAAGACCTGGGGCACGCAGCAGTATTACACCACATATTCCTCCCAACGCAGAGGGGTTATGACCCTTATTCACAAATCCACTCACTATACTCATATAAGAGCCCCGCTGGACTCAGCGGGACAATATGTCCTGATGCACTGAAAGATAAGAGGCCAGGAGATTATATTGCTTAACATATACGGCCTCAACACTGACAACCCAGATTATTATATTGAGATACTTGACTTGCTCGCTCAATACTCCATGATTCCACTATAATGGATCACAGTCTTGATAGATCTGGCTCCCGACCCTGGCAACCGACCAAAACTGCTCAGGGGCTACAAGAAGGCCTTAAAGAGCTGGGCATGGTAGATGCTTGGAGGGTACTGAATCCGGGGGCACAGCAGTATTCATATTATTCCACGGTCCACGACTCGCACTCCCGAATAGACATGTGGCATATATCAAACATACTGGTCTATTGCCTGAATGAGGCCGAAATACTGCCCAGAACATACTTGGATCATTCCCCGGTAACATTACAGCTATCATTAGGCGATGCACTCAATGTGAGTAGAGGGTGGAAGCTTAAGCCGCAATCTCTATTGGATCCTATTTTCAAAACGGAAATGACAAAGTGTATAGATGACTACTTTGAGCTAAACAGGGGCACAGTAGACAGACAGGCAACTCTCTGGGAAGCCTTTAAGGAATATATTCGAGGGGTAGCCCTAGCATCAGAGACTGGGATACTTAAATGCATACAAAGGGACATACAACGCAGTGAGACCCACCTGCACAGGTTAGAGCAGACACTAGAGACAAACCCTGGTGGCCAGGTTTTAGGGGAGATACAAATTTAACTGGATCTGTTCCGGAAACATCCGGACAGGGAACTTAAGTTCCTGGACAGCCCTACTCAGGCAAGGAAAAATGATAAGAGTGAATGGCCAGGCAGACTGCTCGCCAGGGTAATCCGACAGACTCGGGACAGTCAGCCCATCCCCACTATACTGAATGTATCTGGAACGTTGGAACACACCACTGATGGGGTGAGTCAAGAATTCCACACCTTCTATTCAGAGCTATATTGTAACACCGATACAGCGCCCCCCACCCCAGAAATAAACTAATACTTAGATGGCCTCCCATTGATGTCCCTTTCTGAAGACGCCAGGGCGACCCTAGATAGCCCCATTACCCCAGAAGAGATACCCCGTGCCATTGATGAAGCTCCCAGCCGGCAAGGCCCCCGGCCTGTACGGCTTGACACTGGACTTTTATAAACACTTTAAGTCCTGTCTTATTCCGGAGCTAATGGAGGTATGGTACGAGGCCCTGTTGATAGGAGTGCTCACCAACCACGCTACGTGAAGCAGCGATCACGATCCTGCTGAAACCCGGCAAACGTATGGAGCAATGTGGCTCTTACCGGCCCCTCTCTCTCATTAATTCTGATATTAAAATCTTCGTAAAGGTGTTGGCCATCTGCCTTGCCCCCTATATGACACACATAATACATCCAGATCAATCTGGATTTGTCCTTGGCTGTTCCACGGCACTAAACCTTAGGCGTCTCTTTAATATCTTGGCACAAATAGACCCCGGGGCGCAGGCCGTGGCCGCGGCCCTTGACATACAAAAGACCTTTGACTCTGTGTTCTGGCAGTTCATGTGGGCGGTACCAGGAAAATACAACTTTGTGCCACGATTCATTTCATGGATTTTATTGTATGGACAACCCGTAGCTAGGGTAAATGTTAATGGTACCTTATCACCTCTGATAGAAATATGTTGAGGAACTAGGCAGGGTTGCCCGCTGTCACTGTTACTGTTCGCCATGGTGATGGAACCATTGGCAGACGATATCCGGAGTAAACACATGCAAAAGGGTATTAGACTCACTGGAGAACCGGAAAGTATCTCTTTATACGCCAATGACACGTTGTTATTCATACGTGACCCTACCAGGCATATTGCAAAATATCCACAGGTTCGGATCTATGTCCAGATTACGTGTTAACTGTACAAAGTCAGAATTATTCCCTTTAAGTGATGCAACCACACCCCAGCCGGATCTATTGGGTTTTACTTGGTCACCGTCAGAAATAAAGTATTTGGGAATGTTTGTCACGCAACAGAGGGCCTCACTATATGCTCGTAATTTAGGTGAATACCTGCCACAGTTGCACACTAAACTTTGTACCTGGGCTAAACTCCCAATTACCATTGCATGTCGTGTCGCACTCCTGAAAATCCTGGTACCTCCTAAGCTGCTAAACTACTTCATCAACGTACTGCTGTGGCCGGGACAGTGTTCTTTGAGGCACTGGAGAAAGCAATAAATGGCTTTATGTGGCATGCCGGCGCAGTGCGGCTCAATTGGGGGAGCCTGGCCAGACCCTACGATAGAGAGGGCCTTGCTGCCCCCAACTTCGAATGATACTGGATGGCGGCGCAAGCACACTGCGCAGCATACTGGTTTGATTGAGACGCGCAGCACCCTCACTTAAAATTAGAAAGACACGCAGCAGGTAACCGTGATTTGCGCTCGCAAGTATTACCACCATGTACAAGGAAAGAACAGATACCGACCCAGTAACTGTAACAGCCTTAGCGTGGGATAGAATATGGAAGATATTAAATTACCCCAGTCCGTATAATAAAGGCCTGCCTCTTTGGAATTTTTTTCCGTCATTTCCTACTGTAAGCAAGGCTGAGGCATGCCAATGGTCCAGGGATGTATACAAGGCAATGGGTAATGTGTACAATATGGATTCCTTTATGGAATGTCAAGACTTAATTAAACACCTGCGTAGACAGTCCATGCAATGGTTACAGTATGCCGGACTCCGCTGTGCTGTTACACACACACATTGACAATACAGCCGCCAGATGAACCACTGTTAGGGCCTCATTACACGGAAGGCGGTAATGGTTAACGGCCACCGTTAATGGTAACGGTGGCTGTTAACCATTACCGCCTTACTACGAGGTCCCTCAGCGGGTTGGTGTTTTAACGCCTGCTTTTTGCAGGCGTTAAAAACCAACCCGCTAAGGGACCTCGGAGCTAATTACGGCACCGTAAAATTGCGGTGCCGTAATTAGCGCCTTCCCCATTCCCATAGAGCCCTATGGGGCAGAAATGGGAATGGGGAAGGGCAATGGCGGAAGGGGGATTTACCGCCCCACCAACCTTGGAATGGGGCGGTAAATCCCCTTTCCGCCAAGGCGGTGCCGGTAATTTACCGGCATGGTCCAGGGTGCTAATAGCACCCTGGACCACCGCCTTCCGTGTAATGAGGCCCTTAGACATCATAATGAGGGGTACTTCACCCGGGGGGGGGGCGGTTGCCAAACTATACAGTGCTTTGCAAGATCGAGTCGAGGTTGTAAGACCTTGATCAAGCTTAGAGAGTCCTGGTCAAGGGATCTGGGGGAACACATCACTGACGAGGGATTGGAGACTATGGAGGTCATTACGACCCAGGCGGTAAGTACACCAACTTTACCACCATGGTGTAAACTATGTTTACACCATGGTGGATGGCGGATTTACCGCCCCATTCCAAGGTGAGTGGGGCGGTAAATCCCCATTTCCCATTTACCCTTCCCCATTCCCATTTTTGCCCCATAGGGCATAATGGGAGCGGGGAAGGCGCTAATTACGGCACCGTAAATTATGGTGCCGTAATTAGCACCAAAGCGGTTTAGCGCCATGGATTTTAACGCCTGCTAAAAGCAGCAGTTAAAATTGGAATCAGGCGTTAAGGGTTAACGACGGCGTTAACCCTTAACGCCTGGGTCGTAATGACCTCATATATGCCAACAAACCTGTGAAGTGCCCTTAAACTCGAGTTTCTAGTTAATTCAATTTAAAGTATGACATCGTTTCCATTAGATCCCTGCCAGACTACACCACTTTTCACATACAAATACATACAAATTATATACATATGTTGTGGAGCTGTCCGAAGTTAGAAGAGTATTGGGTCGGAGTGTGTGAGACCATGTCAGCTATATTGAACTCTAAACTAGACACCACCCCTTCCACTTGCTTGTTTCATAAATTTGAAAATATACAGGGTAGTCTCTGTAAGCTGGCCATTTTATGCATGTTACCAGCAGTCCGATGTATTCTACTATTATGGCTTCGCCCGATCTCCCCAACTGTTTCCCAGTGGCTTAAAGCTGTTACATGGGCATCGGACATGGAACAACTCTAGTCCGCTCTACAGCACATGAAGTGTTGACCGAAGGAAATATGGCCCCCATATCGCAGTTACCTACTGTCTACTCTGAAAAATGTGGAAGACGCCGAAGATCCAGTATAGGCCGATTTGACCGACAAAAAATTGTTGCAATGACCAAAAGTTCTAAAAATACTACCACCAAAGGTTCGAACACCAAAAGTTCGAACCTTTGGTGGTAGCACTGTAAAAAAAAAAAAAAAAGGGGGCTGCGGGGGTGTCCTCTGCATCGCCCCGCTCACTAAACTTTATGGTATAGTGAGCGGGGGCTGCGGTGGACACCCCTGCAGCCTTCCATTAAAAAAAAAAAAGAAAAGAAAAGGACCTTGTGGCGCTGGTTCCCGATCACGGAAGTAAAAAGGAACTGGCGCTTGAGGAACCCAGCGTAAAGATGAAGGTAAGTGGGGTTTGTTTATGTTGGGGGTGTGGGTGTTATGGGTGTGTTGTGGGTATGTATGTGTGTTCGCATGAGAAAGGTGCTAACTTTTGGTAGTTCGCACCTTTCTCATGCGAATGTTTCGGCCGCGGTAGTTGCTGCCACGGCCAAATCACTTAGATTCGAAGATACACCCGCTACAACGTGATGCATAAAAATACTCACTTAATGTTAATTGCTCCACCTTCTGTTCCCCCCGCACTTGATGTAAAAATGAGTGTGTCTTTGCTACTGTGCTATGTTCACTGGATCTCTAAGTAGGAATGCACTGCCCGCTGTTTTGGTTGCAGACTATACTGTTTTTGCTGTAATGTCAAACACACTCTTTGAAATAAAGGTTTTAAAAAAAAAGAAAATGACTAAAATTCAAAGACGTTTATATAAACGTACAATAATCATTCATTGTTATTACTTAACGGACTCTGTGTGTGATGAAACATAGTTGGAACAGCATTGGGGATTAATTTATGAGTGAGTCTGGGGCAACACTTTTTAGTGAATGTTGATGTTTCATACACATCTTTCAAGACGTTCATGATGCAGACATGGAATCGATTCCCCTCACGTCCTTCAAGACATCCTTGGCTCTGCTGTCAATCTCGAATATTGGAATTCCACAGCTGAGCAACCATGTTTGTATCAACAACGTATCCTTATGTAAAATGTGCATCACTGTACTAGGAGTCTTATCATGGCTGATATTAGGGTAACCCAAAACATTCCATGAAGGCATTGTTAATAATCATTCAAGTATGACAGCGCTTTATACAACAATAGCAATCTCTCAAATACAAAACGGTTTAGTGCTTGGTAACTGCCCTGTAAACAACTGTGACCCGCTAGGCTACCCACCCACTTATATGTCAATATTCTGGCAAAAGAAGAAAAGAATTTCACATAAATTGATCATCCATGGTGCCACAAAAATATAAGAGCGATGACAAAACATTGCATATTAAAAAAGACCCTACCATGTAAATTATTACTTCAAGATATAATAATACATTGCAAGGTTGATAATGGAGATGTAATTGAGATATATGAAAAAAACATTGGATTCAAATTTGCTAAGGCAAACTACAAATGTACAAAGTTGAAAACTGTAATCACCAAAAGTTGAATTGCCTGTAGTTGGGAAAATATAAAAGGAAATTCAGCAACAAAGATAGCAAGCTATGCAATGATGATATCCGTAGTAGACTGCAGAGATTTTTTCTTGCTAAGAATTTGAAGTCCTTTATAAACAATTTGAAAAGTGGGTGTGTATTTGAATTTGTTGCGTGGAAGGGACTACCCTAGCATTTCATTTTTTTATGGGCGTTATATATTCATCGGGACATAGCCATATTTGGGTATTTGAAAAGATTGAGAAAGGGGCTGAGAAGGCACATCTTATAAAAAACCATAATGCAAAGACAACAGGAATACGGCCAAAGTTGGAAAGTTCTCCTTGGCACATTAGAAAAACTGATTAAGAATACAATTCATATCTGGTTTAGCAAAGACATTTGCCAATCATGCAACAACTGCTGAAAGTCAACGCGCTTGTAGAGAAAAGTCATTAGAGCTAGTGTAAGTACCCTTTTCTGTTCTATTTGTCATAGTTGTTAGCTGAGCAGAGCAAAAAGGAGTTGTGGGGGCTCTGAATGAAATAGATGGACACTAGGAGAAACTCCAGTGTTATCTGATCCGAAATGGGATTGTTGATATTATAGTGCAAAGAGGCATCTTGGAATTTCAATGGAGACACGTCAATAGATTGTGCACAGAGGACGACCGAATGAGATGTGCACTGGCGTGGTGACAAGGGGAGTAAGCTTAAAGTTAGCATCTGTTGATGTCAGCTTGAGGGGCGTGGTATACGATTTACTGCCGCAGGGCACTTGAATCTAGGTTGAATCATCAACCGATACGATTATCACAAGATGGCAGTTTCCAACTTGTGCGGTTCGTGTCTCTAAATGTAAGAAAATCAAAGGTAAAATGAATTGGAAAAAAAATGTGATTGATCAATATATGCTCAAAAATATATGCCGTCGCCATTGGGCCAATAAAATTCCTGTGAGAACTTCTCCTTTAGGTATTCTGAAGGTGGAAAACCAAGGATGGATGAGGTTGGAAAATAGGTACATAAGGAGCTTTTTTCATATATTTAAAAACCTAAGATGATGGTGTTTACTAAAGTTTACTAAACTTTACTAAGCTTTTTTCATATATTTAAAAACCTAAGATGATGGTGTTTACTAAATATCCTGATGCTCCAATCACCAGGATGCCAGAATACACCACATTGGTGTTCTCTTATCAGGATGTAACGTGCATGTGGTTGTTAATGTACTTGAGAGCTGTCTTTGTCTTGGGTTGCTAAAGCTATGTATAAAATAGCCTTTTCCTGTGAGATAAAGACCTTTTTATGTAGGAAAATGCATGTTTTGAAGTCATTTGCAGTCCCACAATGCATTGCTCAGTGACTCTGAACTGGAGATGAACCTCCAGGGATGGCTGCTTTGTGGCACTCTGGCATATGTAGCTAATTTGCTGAAATTGTCAATTCTACTTTCACATTTCAGGTACAAGGGTTTTTCAATGCACTTTAAACCCAACAGAAAGTTGATGGTGTTTGCTACAGAAAAAGGGTAATTGCAATTTAAGCAATCCACAAGAAAACTATGCATGAGTACACAAAAAAAGAAGGACCCTGGGAGCAGTATACAATCGGTTGGGATAAGGATCTCAGGATTGCTATTTGGCATTGTATGGCGCTCTCGCTAATGACTGCCCAAACTTTAAAAAGTAGGTTTACCTGTTATTCGTCTGGTAAACCTAATGGATCTTATCCAACTCAGAGTAGCAAAAGCTGGAGAGGTTGTGCTTTAGAAGGCTCGATCTATATATCTGGTGAAGTGTCCTCAAGTGAGACATTTCTGTCTGGATGGGAGATCAATGAACAGAGAAATAATAGGCTTCTTTTATTTGTATTTATATAGCGTTTTACTCCAAAGCGCTTCACATTATAAAAACAAGATACATAGTAGATTATAACAGTAGAAGCAATTATAAAACATGAGTCAAACCAACAAAACAGTGACTAGAGCAATTAGCCTGTAAAGAAAACGACAGGTGAGTGTAAGAGGACAGGAAGTAGGTAGGGAGAGGTAAGTAGGGGAGAGACATGTGGGAGAGAGAAAGAGCGGTTTCAGGGTGGGGAATGGAGAAGAAGAGATTTCAAGGAAGTACGGGAGGAGGAAAAGGTGGTGATGGAGCGCATAGAGAGAGGTAGGGAGTTCCCATGTAGGGGGGCTAGGAGCTGAAAGGAGCGAAAGCAAGAGGAGGCACATGGGGGTAGGGGAACAGAGAGTAGGAAGAGGTCAGCCGAATGGAGGGAGCGGGAAGGGGTGTAGAATGATAGGAGAGCAGAGAGATAAGGGGGAGCAAGGTCATGAAGAGATTTAAAGACAAGACAGAGGAAATTAAATTTGAGTCGGGAATGAAAGGGAAGCCAGCCAAGGTAAGAGAGCGAGGAGGAAATGGAGTCACGAGAAGCAAGTAGACAGAGGGTACGGATAGCAGAGTGGTAGAGGGATTTGATTTTTACTATGGGGATCCCCTCTACATATTTTAGGGGTAGCACATGATACAGAATACCCACTGTGAGGGACTGCTATTAAACCAATTCATCCAATGGCGGCAAAATAGTGTATGTTTTCTCTCTAGAGAGAAAGTGGAAGCTCCTAAGAAGCAAATGTGGCTTGGTAAGTTGTGGACTTGAATGGCCAATGAAAAATCAGCATACACCTTCAGGCATGCCTCGCCCTGTTTTACAAGCATATGGACCCCATTTCTGGGCTACATAGCATAGGACTGCCACATGGTGTTGTGCCACACGAGGCTAAGAGCATTGAACATGTTTGTCATTTGATTTTTACACACCTGCTGACACCCTCCACTGTGTAGCACAGTTCTGTCATTTTTTATCTGCTTTATGAAGGGATAGGGTGGAGGGGAGACATATAAACCCACTATGCAATTGTTACTATGTTTGCATTGCCATGTCTAAATTAAACACAAAAATGTGCTGATTGAGACATAGACAGTATTTTGCACCCATCAGTCAGTGCAAATGTGAGTGCCATATTGCCCGGTACCGGAACAAGTTATGTAACCTTTCTTTGGGGCCTATACATAGTGCCTTTAGGTGACTGCACTACTTTCTTTATGTGTGTGTCAGAACTCATAGGTAATCTAACTCAAATGCTAAAAAATAATAAAATAACAGAAGCAAGCTCTGTGAGCAACAAGAGCGCATAAGGCATATGGCTAACTAGCAGTACACAAAACAAAAAGGAACTGTCAACTATTTAGCCTTTTTGAATTACCACCAACCACAGACTTGGATGGTGGGGGTGATACTGTTGAAGAACCGGACACAGGTATGCACTGTATGTTATGTTATGTCATGTCAGGTCATGTCTATTCTAGTGAATTCTTATATAGCGCTAACACGTCTGTAGGCCTTAGGGCGCTCACATAACAAAAACAAACAGAAAACACATAAAGAGTCCTTGGTCGGTGTGATGGATCAATTTGGTTCTTAATCTCCTCCTCCATTGAACAGATATGTCTTCAAAGGTTTCTTGAACTGAGCAAGTGAAAATCGACCAGGTTTTGCAGGACCACACATTGTGCAGTGGGCCACTGAATCAGCTGTGAAGATGCATGCCCGAAAGGGATGTCTCCACCTAGGAGATGTCAAGAAGAGCAACAGCAGCGTCCCCCTGTCCAATGATACAGAGCAAGGAGAAGAGGATCCGTTTGGAAAATTACTTTGTGTAATTGTGAACAACCAGCGACCCACAGAGACTCAGTTTCCATTTTCCCATGATATACGAGATGTCACTTAACACTGACTAAATTATCATGGATAGTAATGTGTGTAGTATATTTCCTCTGTTTTCTTGTTCTTTCCTTTGGCTTGAACATAGTAGATATATGATAAAGAAGGAAGTAGTTGAAATACATGTAGTAGGGGAAGTATAATAGTAAAAAGAGAAATATTTAATGAAGAATTATCAATAATAAATAAGTGTGAAGGTTTTCATTCAGAAATGGAAGTGGGTAGGGAGAGATGGTATGAGAGTTGCTATGTTTGCTCTCACAATCCTCACACTACGGGTGAACTCAGGCTGTATGTAGCGCAAGAAGTGCCAACACACACAACACACTGCTTATTTCATCGCACATTTTGCAAAATGAGAGGACTATTCCACGGATATTGAGCATATGCTAAATAGGTAGAAAGAGATTATTATCGTTTTACAGATGATTGTATCAAGCAAAAAAGGATGGCGGATAGATTGGAGTTAAAGAATATCGCCATGTATTATATACTGCAAGGACCACATAGAGGTGAAGTAACATAAAGAACCCAAGATCTCATAAAAGGCACAAATGCCACACAAGCAGTAATCCTGTGGTGCTGGACAAGGCCACAGCTACACATAAGACAAGTGTTCAAAAAGGAGTGTGGGTAGAGGGGATAATGGGATGAAGTGCTGAGGTGATGGTTGGATTGGACAAAGAAACATTTGCATTTCTTAATTATACATATCGAGCTGACTGGAAGAAATATGCAAAGTTGCTCATCTGGGTAGATGTGAAATCAGAACCCACGCACATACAAAGACTTGTAGATCCTTCCTTATGTTTTAGATACCATGGAACATGCAAATAGGGAATAACACAGGGTGTACATGTATCATGGACCTGCCAGGTATGCGACTGGGCACCGCAGTATTGATCGACCATTATTGGTCTTGTGGCATGCAAGCATGCATCTCAAATCAAATTGGAATGGTATTTGTTCTCTTATAACTTTTTACTCACCGGCACTGGTGGTGCCTCAGAGTCACATTGTGGCAATAAATGAACATCCAGCAGTAATGGATGTGGCCATAAAGAAAAGAGCTCCTAGAGGTTTGGGGTTACAAAGGAGCAAAATGGAGAATTACGTCTTACAGGCATCAGCAGATTTATGCAACCAATCCCGACCAAATACAGGCTGTTCAGCAAAGCAGCTGTATTTTACACATCCCTGCTGGCCCCCAGCATACAGGCAGCAGCATATTCAAAGTAGCTTAAAATTACTCAGTGGGAGTTACTGGAGCTAGTGAATGCCACAGAGAAAGGTCTGAATGCCATTAAGGGAGAAATACGGGTGGTCAGACAGACCGCTCTCCGGAATAGGTATGTGTTGGACCTCCTCACTGCTATGGAGGGAGGGGTCTGTGCAAAAATAGGGTCCAGTTGCTATAGGCTAATACCGGCAAATGATGAAGATAACATCAGTTTGATAGATGGCATATTGCCCTTGCACACTTTACATACTACCATGAAGAAGGAGAGTTGTAAAGTAGTAGATGAGGACTGGTACCATTGGATATTCTCATGGGTGCCTACCTGGTTGGGGAAAATATTTAGTAGTAGTGCCTCTCCTTATTGTATTACTGATAGGCCTTTGCATTCTACAGATAGTGTTGGGATATTGTAAAGTAGTAGGGAAAAAAGATGTACACACACACATGATGTCTCTTTCACTTGGTACTTTAGGAGGTGCTGCTCTCCTGGTACACACTGGTACGAGCACAGAGGCTGCCCTTGGCACAGATGAAATTAGAATGGTCCTGATAGAATTACCCATCAGACCTCCTGGAACTACATTTACACGACCTTTTGAACCAGAGATTTACACTCAACACTGAGTGGACTGTGAAGGGAATGGTGACTGCTGCTTTAAGACCTGCGACCCAGAAGAATATGTAAAAAGAGGAGGCAGCTTGAGGGGGTCTGTAGAGCTTGGGTTCCAAAGAACGGATATGACAGGATGAAGGAAAGAGGGTTTTTGGTCAATAAAGTGACCAGAGGAGGAGGGAACGTGATGTTATAGACAAGACCAGTGACACACAAGGTCACGACCTGCCAGTCCTCAAACAAGAAAGGACATACAGAATAAGGAAGCTGGAATAGTTTGCTGCAGCCGCCATGATTGTTTCGCAAAATATAACACAAGTAGGATAGTTTGTTTTTGTTAGACTGTAGTGAATTAATGTTACAATACAGGGAAGGTTAGGCAGCTGAATACATAGTTAGGGAATGTAGTAAATGACGGCAGGCATAGCAGGGTAGGGTACATTCGAGAATATTGAACATGACAAGATGATTGCCATATTCAGTGAGCAAGGTCATGCAGGATTTGTAGTAAAAATACACAGCACAGGAGGTTAAATTGCTGAATAGAGATTTTGTTGGTCCACAACTGGGTTCCGAGGGATGAGGATGCCAAGGTTAAAAAAGGAGGGAGGATGCGATAGGGATCTCAAACTGCATAAATTTGCCTTCCCAGGGTTTCAGTCTAGATATTAGTTTGCTTCTGTTAATGTCAGATAAAAACACACAAAGCTTTGATCACCAGGTGCGCACAGTAACATTGCCAAAGATACTATAGCAAGATGAACGCACAGTGCCCCCCTCATCATAGAAGAGGTTCAGTGTGCACACAGAAAACACAGTAGCAAGATGAATAAATGGGAGAAGTAGGCCTTGCACATTGGCCCCGCACTACGATAAAGTAACAATTCTGATTCAATTATATCTTGCACCTGCAAGCAACAGTGTGTGCCATAAGGGAGGACATAACACAGTGTCCAAGGTTAGCAAACTGTCATGGAGATTGAGGCCCGGCGTGAGAAAGCGAGATGGGATTTTGTTCATTATTTCTACCCACAGCAATGTTTCAATCTCGCCCCGCGCATTAAAAAATAATTGGGTTGTTATGGACAAGTGCAACATCCAAGGCCGTATAAGTAACAATTGACCAATGGCTTACCATTTCTGTAACTATGTCAGCACATTGTGGTTCCAGTAAATCAAAGATTGTCCCGATGATGTTCATGAAGTGACATCTCATTTAGAGCGAAGGACCATGGGTGGGTCTAGAGATTAGAGATTGGTCAATGAGTGTCTATAATGTATAGAATAATGTAGGTATTTGCTTCCTAATATCCAATCAGCAGGCTGTAGTATTGTTTTTTAGAATTATGACAATGTATTGTGTTTGTTTTATAACCGCTCATGTAACAGATGTTTTTTGAGAATGTGCACCTTCTACCGGACCGATTACTTTATGAATAAAGTAATGAAAGCTGATTCTTAGTGCACTATTTTTCGATAAGTGAGTGTTTGAAAGCATGAATTCAGTTCCATTTCAGGGAGGGAAATCTGCGGATCAGATTTCCCTTTCCTAAGCTCCATGTCAAAAGCATAGTGTACATCTGTGCCCTGTTGCACCAGTAGCCTGATCTGAAGTTCCTGCTCTCCAGTGGCACAGAGCAGGTTCAGATGTCACATGTTTTGCATTTGACAGCTACTGTGACGGCCCAGTCTCTGCAGTGCAGGGGCTGCATCTAAGATATGCACCCCTGTTCCAAACACTACGTAGCTATGAGGCTGTTGTCCTGGTTGCACTCAAACTGTAAAATAAGTCATACCTAAGTATAGGGTATGTTGGCCAGCATCTCTCATAGTTATCCAATCCACAGCAATTTGATATCACACGTGTCAGCCCTGTAAACCCAGCTCAGCTGTGATAGGATGTGTATTTTCCCAGACAGGTTGTACCTTACCACTGCTAGCAAGACTGTAGCATTGGGGGATTGGCTCTCTTTGTTACTTGGCGAGGGTAGGTAACACCCTCCCCAGAGAGACAGCTGTTCCACTGGAAGCTGTACTGGAAATAGGAATCAAAGCACACACCCATTTACAAAAGGAGTAGCCAGGGCACTGTGTATCTAAAGGCCTCTGATTCTATTGAGAAGTGAATGGGGTTTAGTGTAGTCAAGGGAGCGCTTTACAGCTGGAGGAAGATTCCACCATCTTGTTTCTCTCTGCATCTATCTTTCCTTCCTGTCCCCTCTCCTTCTTGTAGCACAAAGCACTTGGGCTGTGATATCAGAAGTCAAAGTCCACTTGTTCCAAGAACAGGGACTGGACCCCTAAAGCAAAGCTAGCATTAGTTGAATCACCTGAGGGCTTTTCCCTTTAATAAAAGAAGTGTTTTCCCACCACTTCTTTGAATCATCTTTTGAACTTTAACCCTTAAAAAGAAATTGTTGAACCCTTTTGGAAGAGTAGTTCTAATTCAAAGGGCTCCAGTTCTGAGGTGAACGACAGGTGTTTCAAGGCAGAGTCAACCTATGTCCCCTAACCATCCCCAGGAACCATTGGGGGTTCCCCTGCTATTGGAACAAGAGCTGCAACTCTGCCAGCCACACTGCTGCACAGGCCCTCACAATGACCTCTGGAAGGTGTGTGCCAGCCTCCCCCCTGTTTGGCAAAAGCCAGGATTCTTGTCATTCTGCCATTTAACCAGTGGGAGCTGTGATTCGAGCATGTTCTATCCGGTTTGAACCACCAGGACCCTCCAGAACTGCCTGTAGCCTTTAGCACTCATCACCTTTCAAACTGCAGTCCACCTGTTGCAACAAGTTTGCCTCCGCACAGCGCCAACTTATGTGCATCATTGCTCTGGCTCGAGCAGAGAAGTGCTGCGGCACCTGCATTGCTTGAACTGCGCTCGCACCACCAGCCTCTTTATCGCTGATCAAGTCAATGGCCGCACTGCCACTAGTATGCTTCCCAAACCTCATCCTTCCATATGCATTAAACTGCATGTCCTGCACGTCCTGTCATCAGCCCGTCCGCTGTCAATCCCTGACAGTTGAACCAAACCAGGGGACCTCTGTGATCCGCACTACTCGAGCCACTTAGAACCGCAGCCTCCTTCCAGTTCAATACCGCTTTAACACCCGCTCGTCGCCAGACGGTCGTGCCTGCCGCATCTGAAGCAAACTCAAACTAGGGAACCACGCTGAGAAACCTAGTTCGCTGTTGTCCAAATGCCAAGACTCTCCCAAAAGTATTATTGCA
Source organism: Ambystoma mexicanum (assembly GCF_040938575.1). NCBI lineage: Eukaryota > Metazoa > Chordata > Amphibia > Caudata > Ambystomatidae > Ambystoma > Ambystoma mexicanum. The sequence goes on from NC_090927.1 coordinate 283,799,779, forward strand.
TGATAACACTGCCCCCACCCTTGTTCGTTTTGGTCCCCAGAGTCTGGCTAGGTCACATTAATATCTTTTTGCAACTCAAGAACATATCCTGTTAACATTTTATTTTGTTTTTCATTGCTTTTTCTTCCCCTGTCTCATTACCCAGATTGCTACATCTTATAATCTTGCATATGCTGTGTTCTTTCTACTGGGGTGATATTTTACAGTAAATGCACATCGTGTGTTTAATTCAAGTATATATATTATAGAACCTTGATTGTACATTCCTTTATTTTGGACGGCTATATTTTGCTGTTTGAGTTGCTACTGAAACACATTCACACCCCTCTTGAGAGTACAGCCTGCCCTCGGCCCACGTTACCATGAAAGGTGAAAAAGGTATATCTCTTCACTGTGTCTGTTTTACCTTTATGATTGTGTTGGTTTTTGGTTTGTAGAACTGTGACGGCTGAGTGGACGCGTTAGCCTCTACTCATCCTTGTACTCTTGCAGAGCAGAAGTCAATGTGTCACAAACACCCTACTTGTTCATGTGGAAACTCTCTAGTTCCCACCATAGCGTAAATCTCAACCGTACTTGGTAATATGATACGTGTTTTAGACCACTAGGTTCTCTTATAGTGCTTGCTGATATTGCATGTCGAAGAGGAACTTCAGTTAACCATGAGAGCAAAACCAAAAGATGCCTGGAAGGTTTAGAATTAAACTTAAACACAGGCACAGCTCTGAGCAACCTTCCAGACCATTGAGTTTCAGCCTGCTAAGCCACTACAGAAGGTGAAAGACCATATGCACATCAGGATTGGTCCCGCCCCAAAAGGTGCAGTCCAGCCCAAGTCACATACCTTCTGCACGAGGCCACATTCATTCCCAGACCTGTTTCTGCCTTATTGTGTGTTGTTATGATGTAAGTGTAAGTTAAAACAAGTTCATAAAAATGTATTACCAGATCCTAGTTAAACATTGAGCTGCACTATGAGCTCATTAAGTTCTAAGAATGTTATTCTAAGAATGTGGATGAGAGACAGTAGAGACTGCAGGGAGAGAGCCATGTTGGCACTCGGCTCTCATAGGTCGCTGTCGCTGTAATGAAATAAATTACTATTTCTTCATCACTGCTGCATGGAGCCCTTATTTCCTCATTGGCGATGAGGATGGCTCTCAGCAGTGTCTCCTGTTAAATCAGAACGTGCCAGGCAGGCAGAAGTAAAAGTATATTTATTTAGGCTAAGAAGTATGCGGCAGCAGGCCTCACCTTGAGAGGCAAAGCTCAACTGACCTCTATAGAATCTCATGCATACAATAACACTCCAACCTGGAATGCTATGACATCATAATTACAGAGAAACAGGATAAGAAACAGATGAGTGCAACGTCAATACAAATGGACATATGAAGTATAAACAAACTACATCTTAACACATCTCTTCCCTTACAAAAACAAACAAAAAATAAATATTACTCAACATAGTAATCCCTCAGCCACAGAGGTTTGCTCCTAATACGTTCTGCATTGTTTCCATTAACCACATTACTGTGTTCTGATACAGTCCCACTCTTTCTTGGGTCATAAACCCTGTCACTATCACTGTCTTCATCCTCGCATTCCTCAGCCTCTCCATTACTGTTGCATCTCACAAGTCTGGACATGGACCAGCACTTCCCTCCTTCCAGAATCACTACATTGCCTCTTACCGTGGTAATTCTTTTGGGTCCAAGGAACTTGCTTTCAGCACACTTGGGTGACCGTCTAGGATTCTTTACATATACCATATCACCTTCCTTCCAATCAACACTCTTACACTTCTTTTCTAGATCAAATCTGACTTTATACTCGTCTTGGGCCTCTCTAATAAGTGTGACAATTTTGTTCCTATCAACATTAACACTCTTGTACAGATTCAACCAACCTGGGCAGAGTTGGGTGCCTGGCTGTCTCCCTTTAAGAGACATAAAGGGAGAGATCCTAGTAACAGTATGAGGTGTAATACAGTAACCCCATATCATCTCCCTCAAAATTCTTTTCCAATTCAATCCTGCTGCCATGGCTAGTTGTAGTCCTCCCTTTACAAACCTGTTTGCTCTCTCTACCAGTCCATTAGCTCTGGGCTGATAGAGAGCCGGTCTGTAATGCTTGATGCCATATTTTCTAAAAAATGCTGTCATCCTATCTGAACAGAATTGGACGCCATTGTCAGAAATCAATTCTGTGGGAAAACCCTCCCTGTAAAATACTTCTTCGAAGAAGATAATCATCTGAGAAGTAGTGTCTTCTTGTATAGCCTTACACTCTATCCACTTAGAGTGGTAGTCTACCATGACAATCACATATTTGAGGTCCTCTCCCAGGTCCTGCAGAGGACCTATCAAATCTACTGCAACTTTCTTCCAAGGCTCAGTAGGGACACTCACTGGTCTCATGGGTGCTTCTCTTACTATTTTGCTCTTGTCACTTTTCTCACAATCTCTACACTTCTTAACACACCTTTCAACCTCTCCATCAATCCCTGGCCACCAAAAGGACTCTCTAATATGTCTCTTTGTGGCTCCTATTCCTAGATGCCCTTGATGAGCTAAGTTCACCATCTAGATCTAATACTGGCAGGGGGAATAACTTTCAGACACTTTCTAAGCTTGAGACCATCCTCTGATATACTAAGTTCCTCTTTAATGTTATAATAGCACTCAAAAACTTTCTCAACATCATATTTCTGGGGCCACCCTGTTCTGGTCCAGGTTTTAACTTGTTCTAACACAACATCTTCACCATTGGCAGTTTCCCACTCTTCCTTACTTATGGCATTATATTCAAGTTCAGAAATAAGTACATTTTGTTCTAAGTAGTCTTCTTCATTACCTTTGTTCCCCACTGGTAGTCTGGACAGGCAGTCCGCCACTACGTTATCTTTACCTGCTATATAAACAATCTTAAAATCATAAGCCAACAGGTCAACCATCCACCTTGAGATTCTGGGTGAACCTTTGGCCCACTCGACACTTCCTAACAATTGGACTAAAGGTTTGTGGTCCGTTTTGACTATAAATGTTTGACCCCACAAGTAAAACTTGAAATGAGCCACAGCCCATGACACGGCCAGAGCTTCCCTTTCAATAACTGAATAATTCACTTCAGCACCTCTCAGTGGTCTGGATGCGAACGCAATGATGTGTTCCACCTTGGCAGAGTCATATTGAGATAAAGCTGCCCCCAGACCTTGATTGCTTGCATCAACCGCCAAAATTGTCTTTCTTCCAGCTACAAACCCACCAAGTGAGGGTGCTTGAACAATACTTTCCTTGATCTTTCCAAAAGCCACCTCACACTCGCTTGACCAGTCAAACTTAACATTCTTCTTCAACAATTCTCTCAGAGGAGTGGAGATGGTGGAAAAATTATTAACGAACTTGTGGTAATACTCCGCCAGCCCCATAAATGACCGTAACTCATCCTTGTCTTGAGGCTGGGGAGCATTGCTGATGCTGTCCACGAGTGACTTCTTGGGAGAAATACTGTCACTAGAAATCTTATGGCCCAAGTAATCTACTTCCCTTACAGCAATCTTACATTTGCTCCTCTGAACAGTCAGGCCAGCCTCTCTGAGCCTAGTTAGAACAGCCATAAGAGTGTTATCATGCTCCAATTCATTGTCAGCAAACACCAGAATGTCATCTTGGAACACCGGGACTCTTATTAAACCTCTAAGCACTTCCTCCATTACATTTTGAAAAATGGACGGAGCAGAAGCTAAACCAAATGGCATTCTCTTATACTTAAACACGCCCTCAGGAGTAATGAATGCGGTGAGATGCTGCACATCTTCCGATAGTGGGACTTGGTGGTAAGCTGCTGATAAATCAATGATGGAAAATAACTTTGGCTCACCCAAAGTGGAGAGAGTCTCAGAGATGTTGGGAAGGGGATGTCTCTCAACGATGATGTTCTGATTTAGGCTACGTAAATCGACACACAACCTAAAATTCCCATTGGATTTAGCCACAAGCACAATGGGTGATAGCCATTCTGTTGCAGCTACAGGTTCAATCACCCCTTTTGTAACCAAGTCATGTAGTTCATCACAGAGTTGACTTCTCATATTTAATGGGACTTGCCTTACCCTATGTACGACAGGTTGTGCATTTTGTTTAAGTCTTATGTGATGTTCAAAGTTTCTTAGCCTTCCCAGTTTCTCGGAAAACACTTTAGGAAAATTCTTTGTCCAGACGTCTTCTATCTCTGCAATAGATACAGGATTAGGTGCACTTGCCTGGACTCTCACTCCCAAAGCTCTTTGCTCTTCCCATCCTAGTAAAGAAGACCCTCTCTTGGCAACAAGTATTTTGGCCTGACAGTCCCTTCCTTTGTAAAATATTTTCGCTGGAAATTCACCCATGATATCAATGGCGGATTCTGCATACCCACAAGCTTTGAAATCAGTGGGTCTGATTTTGGCTTCATCCTTCTTCAAAACAGAGTATCCCTTGATACTATGGTCCAAGGAGAACATGTGTCAACTTTCATTACAATATTGTATCCATCCACACGGAAAGTATCCGTCAGTCCTTTCTCATCACCATGTATGGCCAATACTTCAAATATAAACCTTGCGTTTGGTTCTTGAGTGTTTGATACTTCTTGGATGTTATAGTTCCTCCTAACTTCTTCTTCATGAGTGGATTTCACTTCCATCCTGGGTTCTACAAGGTTCACTGAACTTGCTCTACAAACATTGGCAAAGTGTCCTTTTCCCTTGCATTTAAAACAATCGGCGAATTTGGCGGGACAAGACGGAAAGTTCATGCCATGTCTGAAACTTCCACACCTGGGACATGAGCCCCTCAAACTCCAATTCCCTTTTTTTACTGATGAGAAGTTTCCCTTCTTATTTTGATCGATAACACAGACTGACATGGCTGGAGTAATTTGTTTGTCTACTTTGAGCTCCTTAACATATTGAGATGTCTGCTCAATACTCCTTGCCAGATCAATTGCTTCTTCCAACTTCATATCCCTCGCAAGCAGTTTTTCCTGGATTCTAGGATTATTCGTGCATCTAAGTAACTGATCCCTGATCAGTGAGTCCGTCAGTTGTTCGAACTCGCACGTATAACTTAAGGATCTCAAGCAGGCAATGTATGATTCAACAGACTCATTTTGTTCCTGCATCCTCTGAAAGAATATATGTCTTTCAAAGCTAACATTCTTGCGCGGTTCAAAATGATCTTGCAATTTTTTGATGGTCAAAGCATACACATCTATGTCACCAGCCTCAGGTACTTGATCGCCAGTCAAACCATCAAAGATTCTGCGTCCTTCAATTCCCAAATTGTGAATCAAGAGGGCTTTTTTTCTGGCAGGGGAAAATCTGTCTCCCCCCATCGCTATCAGGTAATTTTCAAAAGTGTCCTTCCACTTATCCCATCTAAGGGAAGGGCGACCAGGTTCATTTAGAAATGATTGTGGTGGAGGAATAGAGGTAGCCATGATAGATGAAGGCTTCAAGAAGAACTTTATTGAATGATGTGGAACACCAGCAGATTGTCTGAGACAGAAATAGGCTGTGAGCAACAGTGCTTGAAGTGGATTGTCTACTGTTCACAATTGTTGCAACAATGTATCCTTTGCTCCGCTAGATTTCACGTTCCTTTGTACTTTCAAGGCAGAAACACTGGTTGCCAGGCAACCGACGTCACAATGGAGGCATGGTTTGCATTGCCGAGCCGTAGCGCGTAATGTGACGTGCCCCCAGGCAGCCAGCCTCAGCAAACGGGGCATGAAAGGGTTAGGAGACACGTGCGTGCGCGCGCGCACGGGCCAGTGAAAGCGTTGTGCTTTTAGGGCAGGGCACGCGGAGTCACACGGTTTCTTGCTCTCTCCCCTCTCTTCCCACAACAAGGCACAACCCGCTGACTTGCCTTGTGTGAGGATCCTTCGTCAGATGCTCTCCGCCACCCTCCGCGATCCAACTGCTGCCGCTGCTAAGGAGGAGGCCGGACGAACACGACGCTGACACAGATCAGCTGGAGATAAGCCTTCAGACACGCACGCAGGGCCCATTTCAGTTTTCCTCGTCGCCAATGTTAAATCAGAACGTGCCAGGCATGCAGAAGTAAAAGTATATTTATTTAGGCTAAGAAGTACGTGGCAGCAGGCCCCACCTTGAGAGGCAAAGCTCAACTGACCTCTATAGAATCTCATACATGCAATAACACTCCAACCTGGAATGCTATGACATCATAATTACAGAGAAACAGGATAAGAAACAGATGAGTGCAACGTCAATACAAATGGACATATGAAGTATAAACAAACTACATCTTAACATCTCCCTACTCCTTTGAAGTCTCGTCATAGCGCGGCCTGCATTATTGCACACTCCCGTGCGACAGCGGACGCTGCAGGAAGGTCAGGAGGAGCGGAACAACAGGTGAGCAGGTGCGTCCCCTGGGGGTTAATCTTGCCTTCCCCTTTACTGTATTGACTCTGTCTCAAAGCAACAGTGTTTACTTTCAAGGATCCCTAGCATTGACATTATCGTTGCTGAGCAACCTGCCCATGCAGTTCTGGCAAGTTTCAGGAGCCAGCCATTATGACATGTATCCATTCTGTGGATGAGCAGCCATCATGTTCCAATTCAGACTGATGTAAGGAGGATTGTGACATCATACACAAGGGATTGTACTCATACAAGACTGATCCCTTTGTCTGCATAGCACAGCACTGTCACTGCTCAGTCTGTGCATCCACTGGGCATACTTGAACTGATCCAGAGTCTATTGGTTGCATCCAGCAAGCCCACTCTTTACCAACTTTTTACCGCTTAAGACATGGCAGCTTCAATACCTCCGCCAATGTCATTTTTGAATGAACCTGGATGCCCCCAAGTTAGGTGGGACAGGTGGAAAGACATGTTTGAAAACTACCTGGTGGCAATGGGAGGAGAGAGATTCAGCTCAACTCGCAAAAAGGCATTATTACTTCACAATCTTGGTGTGGAAGGCCGTGCAGTGTTTGATGGGTTAGGCAGTGCACAAGCTGATGAAGCGGAGGACACAGATGAATATGCCCTTGCGATTAAACGACTCAAGGATCATTTTGAGCCTAAGAAAAATGTTACATTCGAGAGGCACAAGTTCTTTCAGCGTACGCAGGAGTCCTCAGAATCCGTGGAATCGTACATAGCCTCATTAAGAACATTAAGCCACTCCTGTGAATTCGAACATCTATCTGACTCGTTAATTAGAGATCAGTTAGTGAGGTGCACAAATAATATTAGGATACAGGAGAAATTGTTGGCAAAAGACATGAAGTTGGATGAAGCAGTGGACCTAGCCAGAAGCATAGAACAAACCTCACAATATGTCAAAGAACTGAAGTCTGACAAACAGAGTACCCAAGCTGTGTGCACAGTTGATCACAGGAAGAGACTTAATGTCAATACAAGCAGGAAAGGAACATGGGGTGTGAAGTGTACCAGATGTGGCAGTGTCAAGCATGGTCCGAATTACCCTTCGTGCCCAGCAAGGAATGCTGAATGTTTCAAGTGTAGGACCAGAGGACATTTCGCTAATGTATGCAAGAGGTCATCAATAAATCTCTTAGAAACCAGAGACAACCAAGAAGAAGGTGCTCACTCAGCTTACAACATACAGGAGGTGTACTCCTCGCAAGACAACCCCAGACATGTCTTCGAGATTTCGACCATTGGAGGAGGAGACAGCAAAGGTCCAACAGATGTTTTTGTAATTGATGGTCAAGAAATACTCATGAAAGTTGACACATGTTCCCCATGGACCATCATTTTTAAAGAGACATTTAAAGATGTTCTAAAAAAGGATGAATCAATACTGGATCCACCAAGAATTCGGCCCTGCGGCTATGCGGAATCCCCTATTGAGATGCTGGGACAGTTTACTGCAAGTGTGCAATACAGAGGTGGAGAATGCATAGCTGACATTTTGGTTGCAAGAAAGGGAGCCTCCCTTTTAGGTTGGGAGGAACAAAGGAAGTTGAGAGTCAGGGTGCAAGCTAGCGCCACTGAGCCTGTCACCATTGCCGAGATTGATGATATGTGGTCAAGAGAGTTCCCAGAGGTCTTCACCGAAGGTCTGGGCAGACTCAAGAACTTCAAACACCATATTAGACTAAAGAAAGAATCTCAGCCTATTGTTCATAAAGTGAGACATGTGCCGTTAAACATGAGAGCGCAACTACGCAATGAACTCAATAACTTAGTAGATAAGGGTGTCATTGAACCTGTTGAGGCCACAGAGTGGTAGTCCCCCATTGTTTTAGTGGCCAAAAATAATGGTAAATTAAGAGTGTGTGTAGATTTGCGCAGTCTTAATCACAATATTCTGGTGGAGAGACATCCCATACCCAACATTTCCGAGACACTCTCCACTCTTGGCGAACCCAAATTGTTCTCTGTCATTGATCTCTCTGCTGCCTATCACCAAGTTCCCCTTTCCCGAGAATTGCAACATCTCACTGCCTTTATCACACGTGAAGGCACTTATAAATACAATTGCATGCCATTTGGGTTGGCCTCGGCCGCATCTGTGTTCCAAAAGGTGATGGAGGAAGTGTTAAAAGGGTTGGAAAATGTTAAGGTGTTTCAAGATGACATTCTGATTTTTGCAAGTAATGAGCATGAGCATGACAGAGTACTTAGGGCAGTACTATGCAGACTGAAAGAGGCTGGGTTAACGGTCCAAAGAAGCAAATGTAAAATAAGTGTTGAGGAAGTGGAGTATCTGGGACACAAAGTTTCAAAAGAAGGTATTTATCCCAAAAAGTCACTCATAGAAAGCATTAGTAATACTCCTCAGCCCCAAGACAAGGACCAACTACGTTCTTTCATGGGACTAGCGGAATATTACCATAACTTTGTGAATGGCTTTGCATCCATCTCATCTCCATTGAGGGAGTTACTAAAAAAGAATGTGAAGTACAAATGGTCCAAAGAGTGTCAGGAAGCATTCTTGCAAATCGAAGATTGTATAGTCAAGGCCCCATCCTTAAGTGGATTAATGTTTGGCAGGAAAACGTTGCTTTCAGTTGATGCTAGTACCCTTGGCTTAGGAGCAGTTTTGACTCAGTTTGACTCAGGCAAAATTGAATACACAATTGCATTTGCATCCAGGCCACTTAGAGGAGCAGAAAAAAATTACTCTGTCATTGAAAGAGAGGCACTAGCAGTATTTTGGGCAGTCACGCACTTCAGGTTCTTTCTATGGGGTCGACCTTTTATTGTCAGATCAGATCACAAGCCTTTGGTTCAATTGATGAACGGTTCTGAGTGGGCCAAAGGGTCTCCAAGAGTTTCGAGGTGGATGGTAGAACTCTTGGGTTATAATTTCAAGGTGTGTTACATTCCCGGGAGGGAGAATGTGGTACCAGATTGTTTATCCAGATTACCTGTGTGTGATGGTGAATTGGAGGGAGCACCTGAATTTCAAGATGTGAGCATTGCAGAGCATGATGCCATTGATAAAGAGATGTGTATAAGAGCTGGTGAGGAGGATTTAATATTGAATCAAGTTATGATTTGGACCAGAGAAGGATGGCCTCACAAGAATATTGTGGGAAAAGAGTTTGACAGATATTTTGGTGTGAAGGACGAGTTAAGTATGTCTGAGGACAGATGTAAACTTAGAAAAGGAAATAGGATAATACCCCCCAGTGGAGTCAGATCTCATTTAGTGAATGTAGCACATCAAGGTCACCTGGGCATGGGAGGAACAAAGAGATATTTGCGGCAATATTTCTGGTGGCCCGGGATTGACAGTGATGCAGAGAAGTGTGTTAGGGGTTGTAGAGAGTGTGGTAAGAGTGACAAGACCAAGATGGTTAGATAAGTACCAATAAATCCTGTCAAAGTACCAAGTGAACCATGGCAAAAAGTTGCAGTTGATTTGATGGGACCATTACAAAACCTTGACAATGGGTATAAATACATTTTTGTGTTAGTAGACTACCATTTCAAATGGATTGAATGGAAGGCTTTGCGTGAGGCAACCACTGCAGTGATGGTGTTATTCTTCGAGGAAGTGTTTTACAGGGAGGGTTTCCCGACAGAATTAATCACTGATGACGGAGTACAATTCTGTTCTGAAAGGATGTTAACTTTCTTGAAGAAATTTTGCATCAAACACACTAGAACTGCTTTATATCATCCAAGGGCCAACGGCCTCGTTGAGAGAGCCAATAGGTTCATAAAGGGTGGTTTGCAATTGGCCATGGCTTCTAATCTAAGATGGTTTGGTGTAGTAAGAGAAATGATATGGAACTACTGTACCACACCACCACCAAATGTATCTCCGTTCATGTCATTGAAAGGGAGACAACCTGGAACAAAACTATGTCCAGGGTGGATGGACTTAGCCAAGAGTTCCAACATTGATCGCGAGAGAATTATGACTCTCATCAAAGAAGCACAGGATGTGTACAAAGAAAGATTTGATGAGGACAAGGGTGTCAAAAGTAATACCTGGAAAGTGGGAGATTGTATTCTCATAAAGAACCCTAGATTCACTCCCAAATGTGTAGAAAGCAAATACATTGGTCCCAAGAAAATATCTGCGGTAAGAAACAATGTAGTAATTGTAGTAGGGGGGGGTGTTGGTCAATGTCCAGAATTGTGAAATGTCCAGAATGCATGAAGGACAATGCACATGATAAACATGACAATGGTGAACATGACAATGGTGAATTTGCTAATAACAGTATCAGAGACTCTAGTGTCATAGATAAGTGCTCCAAGGATGACAACAATTCAAGGTCTGCAGCAGAGACACATTGAAATAGAGTCAAGAAAAAACCCGCTGGTTTAAGGATTATTATGTTGAGTAAACAGCTTTATGCACATAAGGGATGAGATGTGTTATGATGTAAGTGTAAGTTAAAACAAGTTCATAAAAATGTATTACCAGATCCTAGTTAAACATTGAGCTGCACTATGAGCTCATTAAGTTCTAAGAATGTTATTCTAAGAATGTGGATGAGAGACAGTAGAGAATGCAGGGAGAGAGCCATGTTGGCACTCGGCTCTCATAGGCCGCTGTCGCTGTAATTAAATAAATTACTGTTTCTTCATCACTGCTGCCTGGAGCCCTTATTTACTCATGTGTCATATGCTCGGGACCCACATCTGGGCATACCCGTCCAACTTGGGTTGGCATAAGCAAAACCAAAAGGTGATGGCTGGAAGGTTTAGTATTAATCTTAAACACGGTCAGGACTCCTCATGAGAGGACAGCATTTCAACATTCTAGCAGCTTTCAAGGTGCATATGCCCACGTGGGGTCTGCGTCCGAATCCCGTTGTTTAAAGAGTGACATTGCATAAAGCCACTTTTAATATGGTGCCTTCTGCAATGCCACTCTTTCGTTGCCCCCATCATTCCATATGCTTTCAGAGGGTCCTCTCCATGGCCCTCTCCCACGCCATTTCTCCTCCTTCTCCACACTTCCCTTACCCTAGCACCCCTTAACTGCACATCTCCAACTTCCACGTGGGTAAAGCATTACACACTATTGATGCACTATCTGTAGCGCTGCTGAGCATCGCGTGCCACCTGTGTACCCCACAGACGGCCCTTGGGCCTGCTGAAGCAGCACCCCAGGAGTGGCATAACACAGAAAACACTGCTGATTCAAGCATAAGGGGGTGGTGTTCCATAAACCTTCTTGCATGCCTTTCTATAACACAGGTTCACAGACTACACCAAAAAGAAGCACATCTCAAGCACTAAAGCGCTTACAAAAACCCATGAACGAAGATTGGCAACATCCTCAGCAGAACCAGCAAGGAGCACATCAAGAAGATGAAACAGAAGTTTCACGCCTCTGCTTTAACACCACTTGTCATGGGACTGCACTGTTACATTAAATGCATTAAATGCAATGAAAATGTGCTGGGTTTACCATGGTCGAGACCCGAGAGGTGTGTTCCCAATCACAGCTCTTAATTAGCAAGGAACTCTAGAGGAAAGTAGTTCATGAATCAGGACATCAATGGCTTAATAAGCTGCAATATAAAAGCACTGAAAATTGATATTAGTGTGGGAACCAGGAGTTGGAGGCGTAGGGACCAGAAGAGTGTTTGGTGGTGAAGTGAGGACCAGTGGTGTAACAATATCTGGGGGCCCCCCTGCGAGCCATGCTCTCCCAAACTCTTGGAAAAGCTGACCAACTGCCAGGTTACACTACACACTGAATCTGTTGGTTGTCTCCATGACCATCAGTCTGGCTGAAGAGCTGCCAGAGGCATGGTAACTGCTCTACTGAACACCTGTGAAGATCTGATCTCTAACCTTGATTCCAGCATTCCTTCTGTCCTCATCCTCCTTGAACTTTCTGCTGCTTCTGACACTGTCAACCACGCCATCCTGATCAATCGACTCCGTGAGAACCTGGGCGTCATGGATCAGGTCTTGGAGTGGCTGACTTCCTTCCTCTTGGACCGGCCCTCCAAGGTCCAACTTGGTCCCTTTCACTCTGCCACCTCTCTCTACCTGTCGCGTTCCCCAGGGCTCTATCCTCTCACCCCTTTGGCCCATCTGATATCTACCTTCTCCTCCAATTCTTTGTGTTTTATGCAGATGACACTCAGCTTTCTTTCAGGCTCCCCTCAGCCTACTCTCCTCTCTCACTCATTCCTGGTGTCATCTTCAACTCCACTCTCTCCTTCTCTCCTCAGATCTCGGATGTTGCCAAGAAGTCCTACTACCAGCTGCACTTCCTCAAAGGCAGTCTTTCCTTTCTCACTTTCCCCCAGAAGCTCACTGTCTCTAGAGCTCAGGTTCTCTGTAGGCTGGACTACTACAACAGCCACTTTCTCAATCTGCCTTCCTCTACTCTCTGCCCTCTGCAACTAATCCAGAACAGGACTGTGACACTTATCCTTGGCCTCAAGTCCAGGGACCGTATCTCTCCAGCCATGAAATCTCTCTACTGGCTCCCGGTGGCTGCAGGGATCAATTTCAAGACCCTTTGCGTTGTTTACAAGGCTTTCTGGGGCTGGCATCCGCACTACATCCAACTCTCTCTTCCAAAATACCTTTCTTCTCGAGCCCTAAGGGTTAGATACTTCTCCAGGCAGAGAGTGGGGGGGTAGATCCCTCTCCCCTGCAGGTGCCTCCCTCTGGAATGGGCTCCCCGCCCCTCCCAAACTTGAGCCGAACACTTTGAAGTTCCGGAAGCAGCTCAAAACGATCCTCTTCTCCTCTGCTTTCTCTCTCTCCCTCCCCTGCTGACCTACCTGACCTACCCGTCTGCTGTACCAACTGGTTGCTTGGCTACCCTCAGTCTCACTGAGTCCAGGCTCTTTCTTGATCAGTCACCCTTGCACTGCCTCTGGGCCTACCACGCAGTTAGGGGCTGTAATTGTAACCCTACAGTCCCTTGTTCTCCTTGCACTACACAGAGCCGCGCTGCCCTGGCTACACTTACTCAGAGCAGTGCTGCCCTGTTTTCCCCTCCCTTCCCCTCTCCCTTGCACTTTCCCCCTCCCTTTCCCCTTGCACTTCTTGTTCTCGCATTTCCGCGATCTGAATGAAACAAGGCTTAATAAGATAATTTGTCTTGTCCTCCCTCTGTTTTCCTTCCCTTGTCTTGTCATGCCTAAAACACTTGTGTAAAGGCGCGTTATATATGACTTATCATATCATATCATTTCATCACAGATGCCCAGAAAAATATACAGTAAGAAACGCCTAGACTGGCAGATCCAAAATGCCAATCTAGCTAGGTAATTATACTTAGCAGGACTGCTTTATCAGAAATGCCCAGTTAAAAAATGTTATTCCAAACTGAGGAATGACTAGACTGGCTGCACCAAAATGCCTCTCTAGCCACTAATACCACATATCATGCCTGCTTAGCATGGACATGGATTACCATTATGATTTATTGCACAAACCCACCCTCGCACACATCCCCTCTCCCTCCCATCCCCTACCCCATCCTCCAAAATCAGCTCAGAATTACCTCCCTGTCCCTCTTCCTTGTCCCAGTGCTTACGTACGAGGCTCCTTACTGGGATGAGGAGGAGTGGGACTAAGAGTAATGAAGATTACAGATAGATAAGTCAGGCATTACCTTTATGTACCTCTACCTCATCCCAGTACTTGGGTATGAGGCATAGTGCCTCATACCCAAGTACTGGGATGAGGAAGAATAAGGCTAGGAGTAATGAAGATTACCAATAAGTAATCAAGGCATGAAATACAAGCAGTGGTGCAACACCACTGAGCTGACTTGGCTTCACCACTCCCCCCCACCTTGAAATTGTGGGCTATGTTGACTTGACCTGGCTGACCTACAGAGCAGTTGCCGGACAGAAAAGGACACAGATGTTAAACGGCCCCTGGGTTTCGCTGTTAACAAGGGCCCGGCCCAGCAATTACTAATGTACAGCATTTCACTGTTAGTACCTGCATTCAAATGGCGCATTTTTTAAGCAATTTAAATTGTGATGTGGGTTTAGTACTTGCATGCCAGGGGAGAGATTGGAAGGGTAGAGAGGGAACAGGAGACGTCATTCTCACAGCAGTCCATAAGTGGGTGCTTTCAGACTTAAAGGAGAGAGTTAACTGCTTGTAACATTGAAGCTGCACTAGAATAATCTCATTAAAAGGTGTAAAGAAGTTAGATGCCCCCACACAGATACGTTTGCTCCTCCCCACCACACGTAAAGTTAGTGCCTCTCTCAAAATTTGAAGGGTTATCCCCCTGAAATGTCATGTTTTGTTGCACCACTGAACACAAGCACACACACCATTCATCATATATACACACCATATATACACACGCTCACCCAGCCACTGATACATTTAAGTGGGCACCCTTTCACAATGCAGACACACCCAGTCAGCCACATTTAAGTGTGCATCCTTTCACCATACACGCACACCCAGCCACCCATACATTTGTGTGGACCTTTTTACTGTACACTCACACAGACAGTCACCTATACATTTAAGTGTGCATCCTTTCACCGTACATGCACACACACATACCCAGCCACCCATACATTTGTGTGCACTCTTTCACCATACACTCACAAACACACACGTCATGGGGCTGAAGGGAGCCATAATACTGCAAAAATAAATTGTTTATTTTTGAAGTCACTCTGACTTCATAAATAAATTATTTCCGTTAAGGACTGAACCATAACGGAAATAAATTCTTTATGAAGGCATAGTGACTTCAAAAATAAACTATTTATTTTTATGTCATAGGTTTTCCCCCACCCCATGACATGGAGGCCTCCAACCTAGGGTCTTCATGTCATGGGGTGGGGGTAGCCCCCGGACTTCAAAAATAATGTTTCTTTTTGTATTCACTCTGCCTTTATAAAAGCAGAGTGAATTCAAAAAGCAAAATCTAAAAATAAAATGTGAAAACTATTTTTTTTAACATTTTTCTTTTTACTCCAAGTGGGGCCGCCTCCAAGGACATGTGGTAGCGGGGCTCTCCGCACTGCGGGGGTTGCGGAGGCCCCTGTTACGCCAGTGGTTGGGACATTGAAAGGGCTAACGAGGTTGCTGAACAGGAGATGTAGGCACTGAAAGAATGAAGTGGAGTTAGAGGAAGAATAGAGAAATCATCCAGAAGAGGTGAAGGGAGAACAACTAAGCGAGAAGAGGTGGGAACGATAACAAGGAGTGGATCAGAGGAAGAGACAACAAAAAAGTGGTGGTATGAAGATTAAAAAGGAGAAGAGCCAGTTGGGGTAACCAGAAAAACAGAGGGAGGAAAAGAGAAGGAAAGATAAGAGGGGAGAAGGAGAGGAACATAGCAATGAGATGTCAAAGGGGAAAGGAAGGAATATAAGCCTGAGGGGAAAGAGAGGGAGTGGAGGATGGGGAGGTGCCCAAAACAAAGAGCCAGGCCAAGGGTCTGAGGCTCAAGTGCTGGATGTGACACCAGCATAAAAGGGGTTATTCTTGACAAAACCAGGACCTGCCAGGATTTTGGATAAGACTGAAAGGAGTTTGAAGCTGGTCCCCCATCCAGCCAACCCTAAACATCACAAGTGGTGGGTGCACGAGTGAAGGAGAACAACATCCTGATAACTTCCGCAAAAGTCAGGCTTCCATCTGCGAGCTTTGGCACTTCAACCCCAGGGACTGCAGGTGACCTTTCACCACTGGTTTTAGCCTTTTGTGTTGTGTAATAATGACCCGTTAATATTAAGACCATGGCTTTGAACGTTCTGTTGATCCACACCAGTGACACACTCTTATGACAAGACCACAATCTCATTATTCCCTTCATTTTTCCCACTATTCCTTTATTCAGTTATCCATATGGAATTGCTTTATTTCTGGATGTGTTTTTCCAACATTCCATTATTTGGCCTTTTCAGTTAAGAACCCTCTTGGTGTAGTACACCGTAATGTTCATGCAATTTTCAAGCTAGTAATTAAATACAGTATACTCTCACACCATATTTTTATGTATGGTCAATGATTATGTCAATATTCCTTACCATTTTCATTAAGCCATTTATTACGATTCCTATATTATCACAATCCAATATTAGTCCTTCACCCACTGTGGTGCATTTACTGTGAAACGTATCCCTCTTCATTAATTCCATATTGTAGAACAGGGCCCCATCGGAAGGAACCGCCAAGATGAAAACTCTGCCAATGCATCCCCCGTCTACGACAAATCATACCGGACGATGTATGTATAGTGGAGTTCCCAAATAAGAAGAGGACGCATAAAGTTCTGCTACATCTTCGATCACTAAATATCAAGGACCTACTGTTAGAAGCTACAGCTAGCCTGCTCTCTCTGGGCTTTGATGTAACCACCGAGAGTGAGTTGCTCTCCAAAGATGATAATCGTTGAAATTCTAAAGCAAATCTTCAGAGGCATGACCCGAATTCCCATCAGGAAGAGCAGGCCCAAAGAAGTCCATCGCCCACACGAGAGGCAGAAAGGCCCCTAAACCGCCTGGATTAGGGGATTTGACAGTAAGGAAGGAGTTAGGAAAGTTGCTCATCCAGGCCATAAACCCAAGAGAAAATGTAATCTAGCAGCCAGTCAAAGGGGTTGGGGCTGGACGCCCCATTATTTCATTGGCCTCTTGGAACACTAGGGGTTTCTCACATTTGACAAAACAAGCTGATCCTGCTTGGAACATGGCTGAATATATCGGTCTTCAGGAAACATGGCTCTCAAGAAACCCCGTTCTGGAGGGATATGTGTCCTTCATTAACCCAGCAATAACACCTTCAAGGGGCCACCCTCTGTAGGCCTATTGACGCTGGTAAAAAAATTGGTCGTCCTTCGAACCACTTACATCAACTAACTATGGCCCTTACTTACAGATGACAATTCTAAAACAACTACCAGATATGACATCCTCTCAAAAGAAGAAACCAAGATCCCTAGTGCTGATCAATACATACTGGAACAGGAAAAAGAGGCGAGGATCAAATCATGCAGGATGCAGCAAAGCTCATGGATGAAGCATACAACTTGGCCGATGTTTCCATTATTCTGTACAGCGACTTAAATCGGGTTTGTGGGGCAGGCTGGCCGGTGGGTGGTCTAGTGCTGACAAACCCCAAAAAAAACAAAAGAGGGGTGCTGTGGGTACGGTTGATGAAATTTTGCGATCTGCATATTCTAAATGGAGCATTTGAAAAGGAAAAGATCTGCATTCTTAAAATAGGTCTTCTGTTGTTGATTACATCTTTGTCTCCAGAAGTCTCATTGGGGTAATGGAATTCCTGGAGTTAACCTACATGCCACATAGCGATGATAATATTCTCAGGGCTAATTAGTTTGAGGATATAATACATCATTCACAAGTATACAAGTCCAAAATCCAGATGAAAAACGGGATTAGGTTAGTTAAACAAGATGTGACCATTCTGTCCTGAAACCTGCACAATCAGCTAAAAGATGGGGTTCAACAGAGCCTCTTTAATGCCATTGACTACAGACCACTGCTTTTGATACACCATAAACCGAAGACCAGTATGCAGTACAAACAAATTGCCCACAGACATGCCTATGAAATAGCAAAGAGAAAACTAAATTTAAAACGGGAGTTGAAACTACTGAAGGAGACAGACTTGCCCTTAGCAACAAAAAAGGCCATAATCTTGAAGAACGCCTATACAAACTGGATGAAATCAAAGAAATGGGAAACAACTATAAAAGACACACAACTGGTGCTGGAAGCCTTTATGGAAAAAGAACAATTCAAGGGCGACATGGGCAATCACAAATTCTACGGCCAGCATGCAAAATCAGGATCTGATCAACGGTGTCTCCGAAAGAAACTGGATAATGTCCTATGAAGACTTATACGCTCGCCCTGAATCAGAACTATCTTTCAGGATCAGCCAGACACCCTTGAGTTTAAAATACAGCCGGGATGACATAATTTCACTGGTCATGCGAGCAAAATCTTCACGAACACCTGGTCCAGATGGGCTTACCAACATGATGCTAAAGGATAATCCAAAAGAATGGGCAGATGTGCTGGATTCGATCCTGAAATCATTTCTGGAAACAAGAACCATCCCGGAGTCCTGGTAGGAGGCAATTGTGGGTCCAATCTATAAAAGTGGAGACCGTACTGACCAAGGGAACTATCGGCCAATAGCGCTCTTAGACGTCCTGGGGAACTTCTACGCAAGACTACTCTTCTCTTTGCACTTCTGAAAAACAAAATGATAACTCTAAAAAAAAATGCTACTTGGCATTTATTGGTTTTTCCAAGGCATTCGACAGCATTAACAGCCAATGGCTCTGAATTCAAATACATTGTTCAGAATAAAGCTAAATGCGGAAGGGCTATTGACGGACAAAATCAGAACAGAATGAGGTATAAAACAGGGCAGTCAGCTTGTGCCCTACATTTACAACCTATATATTTCAGACCTCTCTGCATTCATGAAAGCATGCAATGGTTTCCTCCCGAAAATAGGGGGACAAGAGATCACCCATCTGCTACATGCCGATGATTTGGTCCCGATGGACAGGACTCCAATAGGACTGCAGGGCCAATTAAGACACTTGGAAGTATATACTGAGCTGAACAACCTCTCGATCAACTCGGGGGAAACTAAGGTGATGCAACTCCAGATGCATAGCAATGGAAAGCGAACCTTTAATTGGAAGATTGGAGGAGAAAAACTGGAGGTTGTTTCATCTTTCAAATACCTGGGCTTGGTGATCTCTGCAAATCTACAAGAAGAAAGAAAACAGGGACACTCTTATATGGAAAGCAGAAGTGCTGGCCAATCAAGGTCTAATTTTGAAGAAAAGATTCTGTGCCTTCTCCCTGCAACCAGTGATCGACTTTTATAAGTCTAAGGTGGTCCCAACACTAACTTATGGTTTGGAAACCTTGATGAATGTGGCGCGCCAGCTATTGTCGCTGCTTGAAGGAACATTTTGGAAGCGGGTTACCGGTCTGTCAAAATCAACACCTATTCAAATTGTGAGACAAGAGTTGGGCCTAATTTCATTGGGGGCATTTGTGGACTGGAAAACTCTTTGCCTCTTTAGAAATTACATAACTCCGGACCCGACCAAATGTTTCCAAATAGTAAAAGGAGAGCTAACTAAATATGGCATCTGTAAGTGATTTCAATCCGGCACTTCGCCTAACTCAACACCTAGCGTGTAATGCACAACTGAAATCCTTATTTATTTATTTGGGTCTAAAAGTTCTTTTATTCTCAACAATGTACCACTTGTATCACGCCCCTCTCTTGGAACACCCCTTCCCCCCCCTCAGTCATATTGAACCAGGAATCAGGCTGGTTTGCAAAGTTAAAAGATTTATTTATGTATGTATTCACAATATTATCACACTATGTTTAATGGGCATACAATAATCACCAATGGGGTGATGCAACACTAAGTAATCTCTTTAATCACAAGGAGTAATAATGAGCAAAAACAATGCAGCACAGAATTAATACTTTTGCGTGTGTGTGTTCCAATCAAATGGCAATGTGGTTACTATTTCCCCCTGCACACCCCTCAACCGCCCAATATACAATATAAAGAGATAGAAGGAGAGAGAGCAGGTATTCAGGAATGCAGAATTCAAACAAAATGTCAATCCCAATTTCCCCCCAGCAACACAAGCGAGAAACAGAATTGATTGGCAAACTGTCAACAATGGTTTTAAAGTTATCTTGAGAATGGATGGGTAAAACACTAAATATGGTTTAAATTACTGAAATTGTTTAGATTCTAATGGGAGCCACTTTATATGGTTGCAAATAAACACTGGCAATGATGTGATAGTAAGATGTAATGTGAAAACTTAAAACTGAGGTTGGGTGCAATTGAAAGCTGTTTTACACGTGACAGAGTTTTACCTAAAACAAAATTTGCGGCAAACTTTTCCGCGTGCAGTAATCGCGATTGAGGGAAAACTATATGGATTTGGTTCTATGGAAATCTGTGGATGTTAGCTGCAAGCAGACATTGAAATTTTGTTTCTATCATAACATTTGAGAAAGTTATGGACGTTTTAGTGGAGGTCGTTTTTTTGAATGGGGAAAACAGGGATGCACTTTTCAAAGACAAATGGGATTTCGTTTACACTAGGTTATGCTATAGAAAAAGAGAATGCCACACATGAATCTCCATCAATCCTGGCCAGAGACCCTTCATGTGGTGGATAATCAATTTCTTTCTGGGATTCAATTTATTTATTCACAGCACTATTGATTTATGATTTTAGAATACAAATAAGAGAACTCAGCGCAAGAAACGCTCTGACAATTCAAACTACTCCTAACAATATCAGGTTCTAAATACAAGAGAGGATGGGTTTAAGATAGGGATAGACTATGGATAGTACATATGCTAGTGACACAGTCCTATACTATGGATACTCACTATTTATGTCTGAACAGAACCGTCAGGGATTCTGGTCCGTCAAGATTTCTGGTCAGAAATTCTGCTGGGCACACTGGACTGTACAGGCTGCTCCGCACACCGGACTGGACTGGGTCTGCAATGGCTCTGGTCACAGCTATCTGGTCACAGCACGGCACAACTGGATTGGATCTTTTGATTCTGGTAATAATTCTTTTAACAGGAAAGCAGTTACAGCACAGCCCGGCTGTTTCTTTTGTTCCCCTTAGATTTCTGGGATTCTTTCTGGTTCTGGAAATTCAAGGCCTAGTTGAAAATGGTTCAACTAATGGAATGGGCCTTTCTGCTTGTCAAGTTTCTGGAGTCTGGAGCAAGAAAGATGTCAAGTTCTCTCGCAGGGTGCTCTGCCAGCAATCGGTTAGTGGGTGAATCTGTGTCCTTTTATAAGTCCTCAGATTTCTCTATGTATGCTTATGATAAAGGGGTGTGTATGCTGGATTATCCTAAATGTGCCCCCTTAGGCATGCTATTGGCTAGAGTCTCCTCTCTCCCTTGATTGGAGGAGAAAACAGGGTGTCACCATGATGATGTGGGTTTATGATTCAGAGAATCCTCCCCTTGTCCCTTGAACATAAAATCTACTTTTAGTACAATACATATTTACAAATGTGCAACCTCTATAACCAAAACATATATAGATTACATATTTTGTGGAGCAGATACTCTTCCAAGCCCCGTCGCTGTAGGGTCTTGGGTCTGCTTTTGACAGAATATCGCACTTTTTGTCCGGAACACCTGGCCCAATTTCAGAGCAAATTTCCACAAATGTGTGCATTGTATATGGGCATAAGCGTGTGAAGTTTCATGCTTTTGACATAAATACATTTGGTGTAAAACCATAATTTCCACTGTTACTTACCAGAACGTAGCACAGAGTTCTGGCGCATCTTAAAATGTGCAGCCAAAAATTAGATTCACAAGTCTGGGGTTTACATATTTTTCAGAATTTTACACAGAAAATTATCAGGCTTTTTAAATATGTGCTTTTTGTCCTTGTGAATCAACAAATGGTTGTCTGTCCCCGCCTCCTTCCTCTTCTTGCAGCTCCGAAGCAGTCTCCTCCCAGTTCCTTCAGGCAGAGGCCATTTACGATCCTTCCTTATTAGCATCTCCTTGAGCTGGAGGAAGTCCATTGTCCCCTTCCCACAGCAGCCCGAATTCTCCTCCCACCCCTTAATCATCACATGGGTGTGAGTTCCTGGTGGAGAGATAGGCCTGGCCCCTTTGGGGGAAATTGTTATACTGGTTTGCCTTTGAGTCAGGCTTAAATTCAAATGTCATTCTGTTGCATTTTTTTCTTGGTTTAAAATAAACTTATAATTTCAAAACAAACACCTAGGACACTCATTCCAGATTCCAAACCATGGGATTTAAATAGTTACAACCTAGGTTACTATCAATAACAGGTCACTTAGATTTCAGACATTAGATTTCAGTTGTATAAGTTTACAGTTTTAATGCAAGCTTTTGAAAACAGTCATTCAGGCGGCTGAGGGTACTGCGCCCAGATTTTGACAGATCCCACAGGCAGGCACTTTGGCTATGGGTGCTTTTATGACAAATTCAGCTTTTCAGGATATTGCAATTTCACAATGATTTCTTGAACTCAGTGAATTGTGACAACCAGCAAGAATATTGGATGTTTGTGGGTGTTTGTACCGGCATTCTGCAGTTTCAGCAAGCAAGAAAAATTATTTAAATGCAAGATTTTGGATTTCTTTCAGCAAGCACTGCTTTTCCCTCTGTGTTCCATTTTTACTTGTTGGGCAGCCCAGTGACATGTTTCAGGAGTGTGCTCTCTGTTCCACCACTGACAACATGCATGGTAGATTTGGCAGGCATCTTTTCGTGTTGTAAAGCGCGATTTCCATAGGTTTTGGCGTGCACTGGGGTTTTGCAGCCATTTTGATAATTCTGGCACCATCAGGACACAGGGATGCTGCAGGGCAGAGCATAAGTGGGTTAATACATGCCACAAAGCCCCCCCTTACGACTTGAATTTGACCGCCCGTCAAGGGGAAGGTGGGAGATTGGGATGTCATTCTTTCTTTTTGGTCGAAGTGGAAAAATTTGTCTGCTTCTCCCATCAGTGCTGGATTGACAGATTCTCCTCGCCGGCTCCGGATGGGAGTATGGAGCGATACTCCGGGCCCCTTAGGTCTTTCCTCCTGGTCCCCAAGTGGTCCTCCTTGGTGCTTCGAATCCAGGGTTTCAGTACTATGATGACAGAACAAAGCAAGGTTACGGACATTTCCCCACCATTATTCATGTAGTGGGGCATACATTTGACATACAATTGACAATCTTTCCCGCCTGTAATTATTACTGATTTTAACAGGTGGAATGGTTTTTAATGGTTGTAATTTTCTAGAGATCCGGAATGTCCCCTTCTGGGTTACCAGATGGCTCCTTTAGTTGCCGCAGAATATGCCTAAAATGGCAACACTTCAGCTGGTTGATGTAGACCCACTTATCTTCCCCTTCTGCCAAACTGCCTTTGGGGATATTGATTTTGTAGGCGACTGGTGAGATTCTGTCTACAATTTCAAAAGGACCCCGCGAGCTAGGAAGACATTTGCGCTGTTTGTCCTGGTTCCCTTGAAAATTGTACAAGTAGACCCGGTCTCCTACTTGGTATTCTTTTCTAGTTGTCTTAAGGTCATAGTGGGGGTCTTCATACTGTCTGCAGATCTTTCTAGATTCTGCAGAGCATAGGCAAAAGCATGTTGAAGGTGTTTTCTCAGATTCTCAACATACTCATGAGCTGTGGAGGCATTTATCAGGGTCTGCTCTTATGTTCTGTAGAGCAGATGCTGGGGAAGCACCATCCTTCGCCCAGTCATCAGCTCAAACGGTGACATTTTTGTTACAGAAGAAGGGGTAGATCTGATGGCCATCAGGACAAGAGGTTGTCGAATGTCCCAACTTGGCCCAGAATCTGCCACAAACTTTTTTAATATGCTCACAATTGTCTTGTTGTATCTCTCAACTCCACCACTAGAGGCTAGCCGGTAGGCAATGTGTAGTTTCCTTTTGACCCCAAGTATCTCCCACATCTTTGTCATCACTTCACTAGTGAAGTGGCTTTCCCAGTCTGACTCGATCATTTGGGGAAGTCCAAAACGCGAGAAGATGTGGTTGATCATCAGGCCAGCTGCTGTTTCTGCCTTGCAATTTGGGGCTGGGAGGCATTCCACCCATTTAGTGAACAAGCATGTTATGGTCAACATGTACTTGTTCCTCCTAGAGGAGCGAATCACAGGCCCGATGAAATCGACTTGTAAATCTGACCAAGACAGTGTCATCCCCCTCTTTTGGAGGGGAGCACAGTGTGTGAGTGATGTTGGCTGAAATTGCGCACACACAAGACACCCCTTCAAGTATTGGTCGAGGTCCTGCCCCATGTGTGGCCAGTATGCAACCTCTGGTAAGATTTCTAGTGTCGTATTAAACCCCCAATGACGAGCTGTGGCCGCATCATGGGTGTGACTTAGCATCAGGCTTCGGAATGAGGTAGGGACCACCCACTGGTCATGGCCAGCTATGGATCTCCTCACCAACAAACCGTCTAGATTCGAAAACATTTTGACATTTCATCAACACTCTGAGGTCCTCTTTCTGTATGTAATCGGTATCCATCAGGGGAAAGTTCTCAGGGTCCTCAATGTGTTGATAAACCTTACCAATTATTGGATCGCCTTTTTGAGCCATAAACAAATCAGCATCTGGGGTCTCCTTACTCTATTGTGCACTTGAGAGTTCATTGTGGGCATTTGTCTGGGAACTAGTGATAGCAGTGAACTGGATTTCCCCCAACAGGGACTCGATCTCAAGTAGATCCCCTTGGATGGCTCTGGTTTTGGCCAGCTGATCAGCTAGGTCATTTCCAGTTGTGTCTGGTCCCTCTACTTTAGAATGACCCTTGATCTTTTTCCAGTAGATTGTCATCCCATTCGAGGTGACCAGATCATCAATGTTTTGGATTCATTTTCCATGTTTCAATGGTTTATTATTAGCACACAGCATGCCTCTGGTTTTCCAGTTAACCAGGAGCTCCACGAACCCGTTCCGTAAATAATCTGAGTCAGTGATTATGACCAGTTTGTGCAGTTGGTGTTGGACAGCAGTGAGGATGGCTTGATGCACAGCCATCAACTCTCTCTGCCACTTGACTACTTCGGGGACAGATTTTGTACCCAGCGGAGGCTTCTGGGGCATCATTCACCCATGCATTCCCTACGCCGGCCACAAGTTCTTTTTCCCCGTTGTTGTCAACATGGTAGGAACATCCATCCACAAAGACAGTGGGTATTCCCTCACACTGATCTTCTTCATAGACTTTGTGTGGGGAATTAAGGTATGCCTCCATGTTGTCCTTGATTTTAAGACTTTCGTCCTCGAGACAGTTTTCTCTAGCACAATCATGCAAGTCAGCCAGACCCTGCACGAGGGCACTCTTCTTGTTTTGGCCATATCTGACCTCCACAGGAAAGCCTTGCATTGACAGAATCCAGGAAGTAATTTGGGAATTACTCACATTTCTGGCCCAGATTCTGTCACTTTGGAGATATTGCAGAGGCTGGTGTGGAGTCTCCACTATGATGTGTTCCCCCTGGATAAACGGGCGGTAATTCTTCAATGCCCACACCGTTGCCAGGAGTGCCTTCTCACAAAAAGTCTTACTCACATAGGAGATTACTTCATTGACCTTGTCATGCTTTTGATATAATACTGCAGTCAAGCATGTATTTGAGAACCCTGTCTCCAAGAAGAACTCCTTGTTTTTGACAAGGTAAGCTAGGCAAGGCACTTGTGAGAGGCTTCTTTTGAGTTATCTTACTGCCTCGGCTTGTTCTGGACCCCACTCCCACTTGACCCCCCCTTCAAAAGATGGATCAGGGGTCTTGGGATCTCTGCGTAGTCCTCAATTAACTTTCTACTGTAATTAGTTAGTCCAAGGAGGCTCCTTAGTTCCCGCAGAGATGTGGGGTCTTTTATTTTCTGGAGTGCTTCCACTTTCTTTTCCTTGGGACAGAGACCTTGAGGAGTAATCTCATGCTCCAGGAAATTGACACGGTTCTGCACCACTGTGCCTTTTGAAAGGAGAGTTTTGCTCCGGCAGCCCTCAACTGTGTCAGAACATAACAGATCTCCGCTATGTGTTCCTCCACAGTTGAGCTTTTAACTAAAACATCATCTACATAGGCCAGGTTACCCTTTTCACCCAGGTCGGGCATGGCCTTATGTAGAAAAATGTTAAATTAATTGCCGGAGTTGATGTGTCCGAAGGGAGTCCGGGTCCATGTGTACTGCTGCCCCCCGAAGGTGAAAGCCAGCATGTATAGGTCCTCCCTATTGACAGGTACAGTCCAGTACCCATTGGTCAGGTCAATGGCAGTGAAAACCTTTGACCCCTGGATCTGGGCCAGCCCTTGGTCAACGTAGGGAAGAGGCCAATGGGAAGCCCGTTTGTTGAGCTCCCTTAGGTCAGCACAGAGTCTCCACTGGCTGTTGGTTTCAAAATCCCCAGCACCGGATTATTCAAGGTGCTCTGGACTGGACGAAATTATCCCACGGGACTCAAGGTTCTTAATTATTTCAGTAAGGGACTCCATTGATGCGAGAGGCAAGCGATATTGCTTCACAAACACTGGAGTCATGCCAGGGTCCATGGTAATTGTTGTTGTGTGGATGTCGGTGCGACCACAGTCATATGGGTCCACCACAAAGAGATCTTGAAAATCAAAGAAAACTTGTTTCAATTTTTGCTTTTGCTCCAGAGTCTCACAGGGGTCAGCTAGGTTGACTCGCTCTTCAACCATCTGCCTGAAGCCTGGAAAGACTTCTGGTTTGGCTATCTCAGCAGCCACCTCCAGCTGGGTGGAGAAGTCCCTGGTCTGAGTGCTGATTTGGATTGATGGCTTCAGGTGGGGAAGGCAGTCCTTGTGGACTGGGAAAATCACCTCATCCCTCCTGAAGTCACAAGTCACATCTTCCTTACCATAAGGGCAGGAAGAGTACACCGGGAAATTCCCCCCATGCCGGGTGAAGATCCTGTCTGGTGTTGTGTCATCATCGCTATCACTGTCAAAACAGTCCTTGGGGATTGGTCCTAACAGTTCATTGCCTAAATTTATGGAAAAATGTCAGTCATCAACCGCCATTCCAATAATGGTGCCTGTGGCCAGACTGATACTCTTTAGGTCGCTGTTATCCACCTCTA
This sequence comes from Ambystoma mexicanum, assembly GCF_040938575.1. Taxonomy (NCBI): domain Eukaryota; kingdom Metazoa; phylum Chordata; class Amphibia; order Caudata; family Ambystomatidae; genus Ambystoma; species Ambystoma mexicanum. The sequence goes on from NC_090927.1 coordinate 283,826,935, forward strand.
TTGGAAGGAAGTCATGTTGTATGTTGACTAGTGGTGTTGGGTTTACCCCCAACCCTTGCTGTTGGAAGTGAGCATTAAGATGGACATAGGCATCAGGGTTTTTCAGTTTCTGTCCTCTTTTAATTTTTACTTCCAGTGAGAATTGACGGGTTCGTTCTGGGATGGTGACTTCCTCTTCAATCTGAATTTCAACTGCATACGGCAGCAGTTGAGCTGACCTAAATGCTTTCTCTGGGTCATCAAAGTCCATGGGATTACCCGCTAATTGGGACAAGGCTTTGAGGTTTATTAGGTCCAAACTAAACGCAAAGCGATTGAGAATGTCAATGCCTAAGTAAAATGCAGCAGGGACATCTCGCACGACCCAACAATTATGGACTATGCTCTTGTTGCCTATGGAAATTTTGAGCATACACTTGCTAGGCAGGAGATGTTTGGAATTGGGTGTTTCCAGGTCCATTTCCCATTTGTATATTAGTTTAAATGTGGGAATGGCTGGATCTTTTGGGAATTTGCGGAACATGGCCTCGCTGATGAAGCTCTTACCGTTGTTCACACATACTCAGGCGAGAACAGAGTCCTTCACTTAACTGAATAGGGATGAACAACTGTTCTCCGAATTTCTGAATATCAGCCAAGCTTTGACCTGATTTCTCATCTTTTTGGACTATAGGAGTGGTATTTTCTGATTGTGGATTGGTATAGAATTTCAGAGTGTTTCCTCCCAGTGTGGAATGCCACCTTAGACTGGAAGGAAGGTTGATTTTCAGAAATAGAGAGGACTCTCCATCACCAGTTTGTTGTCCTACTGCAATCACTGTCACGTCTGGGATTTGATTATTCTGGAAGTGAAATTCTATTTGGTCACGTTTTTGTTCAACCATGTGGAATGTGCCGTTTAAACTAACATGGTTGACACTCTGTTTTAATTTTATGGGTCGGTTAGTCTGGGTCCAGAGGACCATGTTTACACAATCTATGAGGGGTGACAGTCTACACAGGATGTCGTTCCCTAGTAAACAAGGTGTGCCCTCTGGAGTCACAACTATGACCGGGTGCTTCACCTTGTGTCGCCCAATTTTAATCTCGAAATCCGCAGTCCCCTCGATGGGAATTTCCTTCCCGTCGAAGTTCTGAAGTTGTCCAGGAAGAGGGGTGAGAAGAATTTGGTATTTCTCCCCCCTTCTCAAATTCAGTTGATCAAAGGCCCTTTTTGACACAAGGGTAGTTGGGATCCAGTGTCCACCAGTGACAAAATTGTACACTGCCCCTGTATATGGACCGGGGCATAGAATCTTCCCTCCTTTTCCTCAAGGGGGAAAAGATAATGCACATTTTTGGACAACCGGTGGGTTAATACCTTGGTTTTGGACACTGACAGAGAGGTGATTTGGGCAGGGTTCTGTTTGGAGTCTTGGGAATCTGAAAGAAAAAGGTGACAGCTAGATATGGGGGAAATGTTGGGTTCCCGTGGTTCTAATTCTGGGCCGCCCCCCCCTTTTTGGAGGCAGTCACCAGGATGGGTTTGAACCAGGGGATTTTCGTGCTGGTCATTCTGAGTACTGATGATGGGCGGTTCTAACTCGGTCCCCACATCTACCCAGTCCGGATTAGCATCATTTGGGACCCATTTTTATTTGGGAGGAGTTCCCACATCCTGAAGGAGAAGATCCTTTTCCCAGAATCCTCTGAGGATTTCTCTCCTTCAAGCTGGAAGATTTGTACCTCCTCCTCAAAATGTGTCTTTTTGGGCTCTTTATTTCTCCTACCTGCCCTCTGCTCCTTGGGTTGCAGATTTTCGGGGGCAGGAGATTGTGGTTCCTGTTCCTGGGTTTCCAGGGGCTTTCCACAAGTGGGGAAGGAAGCTTCCGCCAAGGCTTTGCACCCCCCTTCCCCTTGTGCCTCCTCCCTGGGAACCGGTGGGTTGTCGGGGTTCTTCCCCCGTCATTGCTCTGGAGCACCAGATCCTGGGTTTGAGGCATTCTGAGCTGCATGCGACCCAGATCCTGTGCCATATTCTGGACCTGGCGCTCTAGTTGGGACACCCGCTCTGGCTAGTACAGGGTCCTCATGTCTCCCCTGGGTTGATCCTGGGAAGGGTAGCTATCCCTTCTCACAAAATACCCTGGGTTAGGAAAGTTTGGGTACCCCTCCGCCCTTGGCCTTCCCTCTCCCGGATTGGGCTGTCTGGGCTCAGGAAAGTGGGGAAAGAAGGATGGGTTGTTTTGGGGTTGAAATTTGGCGTGTACCTGGGAAAGAAATTTGGTCCGGCATTTGGGGAATTACTGCCCTCCTGGGGAAAGTGGGAGGGCTGGAGGAGTCCACACATAACCCAGGATGGGTCTATTTCCCTTGTAGCGTGGGCTGATGTAGTCAGGGGAGTTAGGGTTCCCATTTGTGTGGTTACCTCCCTGGCTCCCTGTTTGTGATTGGCCCGAGGGCCTTCTGGGTTTGGGGTTGTTTGGATTCTGTGCGGGAAGGTTTTTAGGCTCTCCCCCCATCTCCAGATCTAAAATAGGGGCAACCTTCACCTGAGCCACTTTAGCAGCAGCAGGGGTGTTGGTTGTTTTGGGGCTTTTTCCACTATTTTTATTTTCCAATGGCTTCTGTACCTCATAGATGTGCGTTGCTTGTTCAATGATCCAGTCTAGTGATCTTTTCTCATCAAAGTCCCTCACTAGCTGGATCATAATATACTTAGGGAGAGCATGAAAGAAGGTGCTCACAAACTCTTTACTGTCAGTGCACACCCTTCTAGTGGTCTGTGCAAAGGCCCGTTTTAATTCCTGAACAAATTCCTGAGGGGCCTGCTCTTCCCCACATTGTAAATTGTAGGCTGCCTTGCAAGCCTCTTGAGGGTTCCTGTGAATGGAAAAATGTTTCTTGATGGTCGCCCTATAGGTGGACCATCTGGAATGATTCTGATGCTCCAGCCCCGCAAAGAAGCTGGAGTACTCATGAGAAAATGTCCACTTCACATATTGAATACAGCTTTGGCTGTCCTTCAAATGGAAAGTTTCCACCATTTGTTCAAATAGCTCAAGATGCTCCCAAACTGAATATTTTGCATTCTTGTGGTAGGACGTGATGACGCTCCTAATCGCTTTTATTTGTTTTAGGGGATCCTTGAGCAAGGCCCTCTTGACTTTGTTTGCTTTTGAAGTTCGGGTCACCCTGGTCCACTTGTCCTCTGACTCAGAGGCGCTGCTACCAGACGTGGCTGTCTGGTCTTCTAGGCTCTCCCGGATTCTGCGAGCTTGGGAATGGCTGGCAGAATGTGGGGGCCTAGTTTCTTGAATCCTGTGGCGCTCAGAAGAGTCTTATGATTCTTCCTTGCTCCCAGGATTGTCTGAGTACCCCCCCCCCCCACTGTCCTAGCTGGGAAGAGGTTTTCAGGATGCCCTTAGTGGGCCTACTCTCATGGAGTTCCCCACCAAATTTTACCATCTGATGCCTGGGTAAGTTATATTTCTGAGGGTCCATTTCTCTGATCCTCCCCTCATTGGAGTCTCCCTGATCAGAGAAAATCGCCCTAGCTCTTGGGAACCATACATAGATGCCCGCCCATCTATTCCTGGGAGGCGCTGATCTATGAGCCCCCTATTTCTCATTGGGTTGAAGTCTATCATCCCTGCGCCCCTTGGCTCATGTGCCGGTGCCAGTGGACATGGGGTTGGCAGAGTCCATGGAACTGAAGAGATGAAAGTCTCTGGTGCTAGGGTTCCTGAGCTTATGCTCAGGTGTTTCCTTCTCCCAGCAGACCTCATCTCTCTCAGCCCCTACTCCCTGTTGCCATGCAAGAATCTGACCCTTTTGCTCTTCTCTTAAGGCCTTACTGGTCTCTATTAATTGTTCCTGCATGGCCACCTGTCCATGGAGCCTGTCATTTTTCTCACAGAGAGCCTCATTGTCTCTCTGTGTCTCCTGTCTAACTTGGAGTATTGTGCCAATTTTTGCTGCAGGAGGGTCACCTCCTGAGTCTGATCCTTCCCAGCCTGATCATTCTTTGCTAGAGCATTTTACACCCTCCTGGTGTGCTCTAACAGTTTTTCGTAGTCCTTTTTGAGCTCACCCAGTCCCTGAAGGGCCAGGTGATTTTCATCCAACTTGGTTTTTAAATAACTGACTTCCTGAACTAAGGTGTCTCTTTCCTGAATTAGAGTTCCCCTCTGTGCAGCCAGGTCATCCCTTTGTTTTTTGAATGCACCAGCTTTCTCGTGCTCTTCATCAAATTCAGTTTGGGATTCAAGGTCCTTGATAATTAATTTATTATTTTCTTCTTTTAATTTGTCTATGCGGTTCTCTAAAGTGACCATCTGTTCTGTGCATGCTCTGTTAAATGTTAACTGCTGTTCTAGCTTTTGTTGGCTCTGTAGTAGAGAGACCAACCTTTCCTGACACTCTTTTTGCAGCACCAGTACTTTGATATCCTGCTCTACCCTTTCTTGCTGCAGGATATGCAGATCTCCTTTTACTTTCATCAGGTACTATCTGGTTTCATTTTCTGATTCTTGGCTCTTTTGTAGCCTTTGCTCTGCAGAGTCCAAATCAGTTTGTGTTTTTTCTAGTGATTGTACTTGCCTTTTTGCCAGATCTAGGTTTTCGGCATATTTTTCCTGTATTTCTCCAATGTGTAGGTACAGTTATGCCGCTATTTTGGCAATTTTACATTGCTCTTCTTTTTCCCTAGGGGCCATGTACAATTCACTAAGTGCCATTTGTAATAGACCCTGATCCTGCCATATATCTAATTCTGTGGCAGTGGCTTGTTTTTTGATTTCCTGATTTCCTGCAGCCAGAGATTCTCATCCTGCTCTGTCCATTCACCCCTGACAAATACATATGCTAGTAACACAGTCCTATCTATGGATACTCACTATATATGTTTGAACAGAACCGTCAGGAATTCTGCTCCGTCAAGATCAGGGATTCTGCTCAGAAATTCTGCTGGGCACACTGGACTGGACAGCAAGGCGCTCTGGTCTACACGGCACAGCACGACTGGACTGGGTCTTCAATGGCTCTCTGGTAACAGCACGCCACGGCACAACTGAATTAGGTCTTTTTATTCTGGTAATAATAGCAGGAAAGCAGTTACAGCACAGCCCGGCTGTTTCTTTTTTTCCCCTTAGGTTTCTGCGGTGAATTCTAGTTTCTAGCTGAGAATAGTTCAGCTATAGAATGGGCCTTTCTGCTTGCCAAGTTTCTGGAGTCTGGAGCAATGAAGATGTCAAGTTCTCGAACAGGGTGCTCCGACAGCAATCGGTTAGTGGGTGAATCTGTGTGTCCTTCTAAGTCCTTAGCTGTCTCTATTTATGCTTATGATAAGGGGGTGTGTATGCTGGATTATCCTAAGCGCGCCCCCTTGGCAGGCTATTGGCTAGAGTCTCCTCTCTCCCTTGATTGGAGGAGAAAACAGGGTGTCACCATGATGATGTAGTTTTATGAGTCAGAGAATCCTCCCCTTGTCCCTTGAACATAAAATCTACTTTTAGTACAATACATATTTACACATGTGCAAACCCTATAACAATAACATATATAGATCGCATATTTTGTGGAGCAGGTACTCTTCCAATCCCCATCGCTGTAGGATCTTGGGTCTGTTTTTGACAGAATTTCGCCCCTTTTGTCCGGAACACCTGGTCCAGTTTCAGAGCAAATTCCCACAAATGTGTGTATTGTTTATGGGCATAAGCGTGTGAAATTTCATGCTTTTGACATAAATACATTTGGTGTAAAACCATAATTTCCACTGTTACTTCCCAGAACATAGCACAGAGTTCTGGCACCTCTTAAAATGTGCAGCCAAAAATTAGATTCACAAGTCTGGGGTTTACATATTTTTCACAATTTTACACAGTAAATTATCCGTCTTTTTAAAAATGTTCTTTTTGTCCTTGTGAATCAACAAATGGTTGTCTGTCCCCGCCTCCTTCCTCTTCTTGCAGCTCAGGAGCACTCCCCTCCCATTTCCTTCTGGCAGCGGCCATTTATTGTCCCCTTCCTAGAACAGCCCAAATTCTCCTCCCACCCCTTAATCATCACATGGGTGTGAGTTCCTGGTGGAGAGAGGGGCCTGCCCTTTGTGGGGGAAGTTGTTATACTGGTTTGGCTTGGAGCCAGGTTTAAATTCAAATGTCATTTTGTTGCAATTTTTTCTTGGTTTAAAATACACTTGTAATTTCCAAACAAGCAGCTATAACACTTATTTCAGATTCTAAACCATGGGATTTAAATAGTTACAACCTAGGTTGCTCTCAATAACAGGTATCTTAAATTTCAGACATTAGATTTCAGTTGTACAAGTTAACAGTGTTACAGTTTTAATTTTTGAAAACAGTCATTCAGGCGGCTGAGGGTACTGCGCCCAGATTTTGACAGATCCCACAGGCAGGCACCTTGGCTATGGATGTTTTTATGACAAATTCAGCTTTTCAGGATATTGCAATTTCACAATGATTTCTTGAATTCAGTAAATTGTGACACCCAGCAAGAATATTGGAAGTTTGTGGGTGTTTTGTACCGGCTTTCTGCAGTTTCAGCAATCAAGAAAAAGGATTTAAATGCAAGATTTTGGATTTCTTTCAGCAAGCACTGCTTTTCATCTGTGCTCCATTTTTACTTGTTGTGAATCCCAGAGATTTGTTTCGGGAGTAAAATCTCCGTTCCACCACTGAGAAAATGCATTGTAGATTTGGCAGCCATCTTTTTGTGCTTTGTAGAGCGCCATTTTCATCGGTTTTGGCGCGCACCAGGGTTTTGCGGCCATTTTGATATTTCTGGCATCAGCAGAACACTGGAATCTTGCAGGGCAGAGCATAAGTGGGTTAATACATCCCACACAGCATCATAGGTTTAAATTGGGAAGCAACTTGTTGTAAACTCCTAATCTCAATGTAGACTTCACCAGAAGAGTTGTTGTCAAATCCAGACAAAATCAAAAGAAAAACTTTGTGAAAAATACTGGATTACGACTGGAGAAGAGGCGAACAAATATAAGCTCGATAAGCAGTTGAGGCTAGAGGAAAAGCTAAAATATGGCCGGCCAAAGAGTTACCTAAAGAGATTCCCGGAACCCGAATACAGAACCCAGCTTAATCTCTTACCAAAAATGGAGATTCTGGCAACTAGATAAAAAGCCCATACCAACTCTCCAATGTGCAGGTTCTGTGCCCAGGTATAAGTACCAGAAACCCTGCAACATCGTGTGACTACTCGTGTGGCTTTAACGGAATTGAGATCGAAGCACTTTTATATAAATTAATTAAAAACGCGGAAACCCCATCAGCTGGTGAATGCTGTTCAATGGCTTTAAGAGGAGAACGTGTGGTCCTTACTATCGCCATGATTGACTTCATTAGAGTGTCTAAACTTTAATGGACAGCAGCCGTAATACCTGCCATAAACGGCAGGCAGGCATAACTGTTTACAATGGTTCCTGCTGGACTAAGAGGAGTGCTTGTAAACTGCATAGGATCTGGTGGACCATTCTTCTCCTTCGTCTTTTTTTCCTTGTATTTTGGACAGTGTAGGAGAATAGCAATAATAATAATAATGATTTTATGGAAGCTGTGAGGGATTTTAGGAAGTGACAGGATTATGGTTTTGTAAAATGTTTTGTGATAAACTAATCCAAAAAAATTGTATTCCATATTCATGAGCTCCCATCACCCACCTTTCCTATTTTTTAAAATGTTGTTATTGCTCGTTCAAAGTAAGCATGATCAATCAAAAATGTATGGAAGCCATTCAATTGCAGGGATTGCAAATTGTATATTCAATATAATATTAGTTGTTGAAGTCTTCTTTCTATGTCCCCTTCTGTAGATGACTTAATGTATGTATTACAGAACCTATAACTATGATAGTCAAAGCAAATAGCTATACTACCAAGAAGAGCTAGCTACCTCCATCACTCTGCAAAAAAGGCCTACACAGGTCTGAACACTGTTGTCCGAGCAAATGCAGTGGCTCTAATGCAGATAGTTTGCAATAAAAGAACTGCCTTTTCTAATAACAAAATTAGGGTTATTCATAATGATATCCAAAACGCCAGATGTGAATGTCAAGCGGTCAGCCTTGTGACTAAGGAAAACGTTGTCAGACAGTGGGATAAAAGTAATCCTAAATACAGAGCCTTCTCTACGCTCAATTCAGAATTAGGCCTAACATATATTGAGGACGCCTTAGCTATTTGTCCAGTTCTCCATTGGTTTCGGCATGGAGTAATGAGAAAGCGGTTCTTACCCAATTTTTAATAAACGTCTTCCTGGGTAAGGAAAATGCATTAGAAATACGGTGGTTAAGACACAGCAAAACATGCTCACAGAAAGAAATGCAGTAACTCACTTAAATGTACCTTACATTTTATCCAATATATTAAAAAAGGACATGCTTGCTCACATTCAAGATAGAAGAGAAAGCTTTTAAAACTCTTTAATGGCAGCCAGAGTGGACTGGCAAGGGGGGCAAATGAGCAATTGCCCCCCAGGCTGGCTAGGCTGTTTCCCCATGGGACAGAGCTCCAAAATGTAAAACAAATAAACGAACAAGACGAAATCCTTCTGGACCTAGCTTGCCACACAGGAACCGAGTGCTGCAAAGCCTGCTCGGATTCTGTGTAAATGGGGCAAGGCATTCATCTTGATTTCAGCAACGTTGTAGAAGTGCCTTGTTCCCCCCTACCCACACATGGGCCACCACAGTAAGTGAGAGGGAGAGGAGTATAGACCGCAGTTCATACCGTCCAATGGCAATGTATGCATTTAAATAACAGATTCTATGACCCTGGATTTTATTGTTGGCACCACTGGTCACCGTATACCATTGGTCTTTTAAAATCCACAGCAGCTTATCAGGACTCCTACTTGCCAAGGAATTGAGGGTCCATATCTTATTAGAGTTTGTCATTGGTTTGATTCTGTACCAATGCTTGCACTATGTCCTGGTGAATTTCGTGATCACCAGTGTGTATACAAAAAGAGTTTAATAGCACCTAGGGATGTTACTGGTGTAATGTGGCTTGGATGGAATCATATTATGTCACATTGAGTTTCTCTGACTACAGTTCCGATGATGTCAGAGTGTTCTTGTTTTCTTTCAGAGAACTCTATAGTTTCTGTGCTGTCTCTGGATGTTCTGGCTGTGCTGGGGGTCCTTACGCTATATATCTTGCAAATAAACTATATAATAAACTGAAGCGAACTACCTTGGGTTTCAAAATGTTGTCTGTATTGTACTTGACTTATTTTTTGCTGCATGTGGAGCTGAAGACATTGTGACTGACCAATGTCAGAAATAACATGTGAAAGACAAACAACACAAAGACTCCACTTTGCGCTCCAAATTATAAATCGCAGTAAGAAATGTGAATGAAAATGAACTCATGATTTTCAAATGAAAAATAAATAACATACATTAAGAATGGAGCAATTTTGAAAACGTTAATACAATTTATAATTAATCAAGTTAATTTCAAGAGATGTGTTTGAAAAGGAGTTGAAGGGTGAAGTACGAGATTTGTTTTATTAAAACCTGATATTAACCCTGGGGGATATAACCAAGACAGGATAGAACTGTTAGGTTATGTTGTGGGAAAGTTTGAATTCAAAGCTTGCCACTGTGAATGAAAAATATGTCACTAAGAAGGGACTCACGTTGCTAGGATGAAGAGGGCAGAGGAATCTAAAGATAAGGCTTGATCCCAATGAGGAAGAACAAGATTTTTATGGTGGCGTGTACACTTGCTGTGAATCATCCCAAAGTTTTCAAGAAGGGTGTGGGTAAGATAAAAGGGGTCCAGCATCAGATAATTGTAAAAAAGGGAAGTGTACCTACAGTTGTCAATCTGAGACCTGTTCCCTTGGCCATGAGAGATGGAGTTAAGAAAGAATTGGAGAAATTGTTGCAGATGGGAGTGATTGAAAAGGCAGGAGGAGTGGAGTGGACGTCACCAGAAGTGGTTGTAAAAAAGGGGTCTGGTGAGTTGAGATTATGTATTGACTTACGTGAGCTCAACAAGTGTATACTAGGTGATAGACATCCATTACCAAACATGGGAGATATATTGGCACGTGTAGGGTAAGGTGTTTACCAAACTGAACATGGAGTCGGCCTACCACCAAGTGGAGTTGGAGAAAGGATGTCGAAAGTTGACAGCGTTTATCACGCATGAAGGAGTTTACCAGTTCAAGAGGATGCCATTTGGTTTGGTGTTGGCTTCGTCAGTCTTTCAAAAGGTGATGGATCGGTTATTGAAAGGAGTGAGAGGGGTTTTCTGTTTTCAAGACGATGGGCCTCATTACACGGAATGCGGTAAACCATGGTGCTATTAGCACCATGGTTGCCGCCGGTACCATACCGGTACCACCATGGAGAAAAGGTGAATTACCACCCCATTCCAAGGTTGGCAGGGCGATAATTCCCCCTTTCTCCATGGCCCTTCCCCATTCCCATTTTTGCCCCGTAGGGCTCAATGGGAATGGGGAAGGAGCTAATTACGATACCGCAAATTGCGGTACCTTAATTAGCACCAAGGTCCCTTTGCGGGTCCCAACTTTAACGGCTGGTCTACACCAGCCGTTAAGGTCGGGTCCCGCAAAGGGACCTTGTAGTAAGGTGGTAAGGGTTTACCGGTACCGGTGCCCTTACCGGTACCAGTAAACCCTTACCACCTACCGTGTAATGAGGCCCGATGTCTTGGTGTGCGGCGAAACAGTGGAGGAACATAATAAAGTGTTGGGCACCGTATTGAGGATATTCGAGGAGAAGGGAATCACGTTGAGAGAGGAACAATTTGAATTTGGTGTGTCCAAAGTAGAGTATTTAGCACATCAAGTGTCTGGTGAAGGGGTGAAACCGAAAGGGAATTTGGTGGACTCGATAAAAGAGGTGAATAGGCCAGCAAATAAAGTTGTATTACGATAATTTCTTGGCATGACCGAATTCTACCAAAAATGTGTGGAGAACTATGCAGTCAAGGGGGTAGGGATGAGAAAGATGTTGAAGAAAGGTGCTGAGTTTGTATGAAATGAGGGATGTGAAATCTAATTTCAAAGGATAAAGGATGAAATAAATTTAGCACAGCCGTCGGGTTGTTTTGACACGAGAACTACAGACATTACGGTGGATGCGAGTGACGGGGGTGTTGGTGCTGTATTGTCACAGATATGTGATGATGGGACTGAAGAAGTGATCGCACATGCGTCTCGAGGATTAAGGGGTGCAGAAGTACGGTACTCTGTGTTAGAGAAAGAAGCCTTAGCATGTTACTGGGCGGTAGAGAGGTTCAGAAACTTTGTGTGGGGAACTGACTATTATTCGGACGGACCACAAGCCTCTCAAGGTGATTTTTGAGAATAAGGGTTTGGACAAAGTTTCACGCATGGTGGCTGGATGGGTCACCAGGATGCAGTGTCATTGATTGAAAATGGAAGTGATTCCAGGAAAGGAGAATATTTTGGTGGACAGTTTGTCGAGACTGAAAGTGTCATCATATGACATGGTTGAGGATGTTGACATGGAGATGGTGTTTATCAATTCCAATGGTACTGTCTCTAAGGAGTCGCCGCTAGAGGAAATGAAGAAAGACGTGGTGATGAGTCGGATAATGACTTATCTAATGTTGTCAGTGTAGCCTAAGAGAGTTGATTTGATGGAAAGGGAGAAGCCGTTTTGGGAAGTGAGGGACGAGATGTGTGTGTCAGACGGTATTTTATTTAGGTGGGAATGGGCAGTGGTTCCCAAGGGCATTCGAGCTAAAGTTATTGATTTAGCCCATAGTGGCCATATAGGGATTTCTAAGACCAAAGGAGTTTTAAGATGTGATTATTGGTGGCCAGGTTTCGACAGAGATGTCGAAAGACTGTTGAATGAATGTTCGATATGTGTTAAAATTGGTAAAGGCATTGAGGCGAGTAAGCAACCGATAGTAGATGTGGGTGTTCCTTCAGCGGTGTAGTGTGATTTGGCCATGGACATCCTGGGTCCTGTTGATTTGGGCTATGGTAGGGGTAAGTTTGTGTTATTGATCATGGATCTATTTTCGAGATGGTGTGAATTCAAGGTGGTGAGAGACATTTCGGGGGAACGTATGGTGGATGTGCTTCAGGATTTATTTGCGAGGGAAGGCGTGCCGGGTAGTATCCTGGCTGATAATGGTACAGAATTTACTGGAGGATGTTTTGTCAAATATTTAAAGAAATGGGGAGCAAAACACAAGAAGTCTGCGCTTTACCACCCTGAGACTAATGGGGTGGTCGAGAGAATGAATAGGTATGTGATGGAGAGTATTCGCATGGCTCAAGAGTGTGGATATGACAAGAAGGTGTCTATCTAGAATAGGCTGTGGGTTTTGTGCAAGGATCCACATACTACCACTGGGTTGTGTCCATTTCAATTGATGAAGGGCGTAAGCCAAATTCTGTAGCGAGTCCTCCGTGGTTGGGTAGAAGTAGAGAGTCTGAGGGGGTAATTCATGGAATGATTGTGCGCTGAAATTTGTGGCGCAAGCTGGCGCAAGCGTGAAAAAGCTGGCGCACACGTGCGAATTGCACACGTGCGATTCATGGAAGGCCCTGAGCGTGTTTTTCCCAGGATGTGCGCCAAATCCGCGCTTACCTTACACGTCACTGCGACTTTCCAAAGGCGTGCGCGACAGGAACGGGGAAAGCGCACAACTTCTCACGCACACACCTTAAAAGGGGGTGGAACACGGGGAATGGGGAACAACACGTGAAAATGTAGGCGTAATGTGGGAAGTACCGCTGGGAAACACACGCAACGCCCACACGCTAGTGAACAACACATATTCATGGAATCGAATAGGGAAAACCCACGCACGTCAAAACACACGCACAAATACATCCACCACACGAAAGCAGGTGGAAGCGCCCCCGCGCAGCATAAAAGTGCACACAAACAACAAACAAGCATATACAGCTACGATGAATGTCCCATTCCTCGGAGCAGTGATCGTGGGACACCGCAGGGGGAGGAGAATAGCCGGGCCCCGCATTTTTTTGCCCAGGACCAGCCTTTTTGGGATGCCTGATGATGAGGTCTACGGCAGGCATATGTTTCCATCTCAAATCATCCTAGAGCTGGTCACTGAGTGGGAGGATTAACTCACATCACCCACCCTGTGCTCCCAAGCATTGAGCCCCTTGGAGAAGGTGCTCAATGTACTGCGTTTATTGGCCACTGGGTCATTTCAGCAGATAACTGCCATAGTGGGGGGCATCTCACAGCCCACGCACCAGGTGTTGGCAATCATCATTGCGCGCCCCTCAGTCCGCAGGCACATATACATGCCCAGAACACCCTCAGAAAGGCAGGTCGTGGGCCAGGACTTCAACAGGGTGGCACACTTCCCCAAAGTGCTCAGTGCCATAGATTGCACTCATGTGGCCCTACGTCCACCTAGGGCCACTGAAAACATCTACCCCAACCACAAGCACTGGCATTCCATCAACGTGCAGGTTGCATGCAATGCCAAGGGATTCATCAACTCTGTCTATGCAAACTATCCAGGGTCCACCCATGACGTTTCATATACAGAATGTCCGCCCTGAGCCGGGCCCTGGAAGCTGGGAAGCATGGCGACACATGGCTCATAGGTGAGTACAAATGCCTGTGCACATGCTTGCATGTCACACACAGACAAATATACAAGCCCAACTAATGACATCCATTATCACCTTACCAAGGGACAGTGCCTACCCTCTGAGCACCTACATGATGACGCCAATATGGAACCCCACCACACCACCCCAGGTAAAATACAACGCAGCCCATATTGCAACAACAGTATGTTGAGGTGTGCCAGATCACGGTGGCACTCGAGCCCATCAGATTGAAAAGGTAGAACTTTACAATTAACTAGCGGCTGAAGGGTAGTGGAACCTATTGAGGCACCTCCACCTATACGACATTGACAACAAAACCAGCAAGGGCTGAGTTCCACTGGTAAATTGCACTGCTAGATTAAAAAATATTAGAATGTAGCTACTAATGTAATGACAAGTCAAAGTCCAACAAAATTAGAGTCACACGAATGGGTATCAAATAGATCTTGTATTCAATTAGTTTTCATTTGCCAGAGTAATTTGCCAACACGTGTTTCGACCTTCTGCGGTCTTTCTCAAGGCAAAAATCTGGAATTCCATACACAACCATGGTAATTAACCATATGTCAAACAACCAAATCATGTGTCATGATCATTAAGACAAAAGATACAAAATTTGAATTGTCACATATACATCCATATGGATACGAAGAGAAGGATACATGAGATAACAACATACACATTCAAGTGCAATGCAAAAGTAATGCAAAAATCAATACATTACCAAGATGCCCGTGACATAATTTTTATACATGTTCCAGGTTCATATCATGATATGGAAGTTTAGAAAACAGAAAACGCATAAGCCAAAGGCCAAATTATCCTCATTGTTTTTCATAACATGTTGTTCAATTAACATCAACCCTATACCTGCTAATTGCCATGTGGGATATACTATTTCAAACCGTGATCTGTCCATCTTGGCTTGTGTTTACAATATACCTTACAGGCTAAATTTCATCATGTGTAACCCTTACACTAAAAGCCCACACTTGCCAGTGGCTGTGCCGTGACTCTGTGCCCGCTCGCAAACCCAAATTCACAATGCCTGCTGTCATGCCTTAATTGGTGCTCCATAATACATGTCATTCACCGAAAGTGTGCAACCTAATGTTCCCTTAGTGCTACTTGGTGATACAAGATACAAGATTCGTTACCCAATATGCTGCCACTGGTGCTGCTTGTTTTCTGGGATTATTTGAAAAAGATCCGGATGTTGTATGCAAATGTTCTAAGTAAAAGAATAACAGGACAGAATAAAACCAGATAAAAGTTAGCATCCATATTGACCAAAATAAATGGCCCAAAACAGCCCTTGTTCAACCTGTGCCCGCTGATCTGTTTTACCTGCATGTAAAGGCTATTAAGCCTAACAACCAAGTCCTTGTGTTGCGAGTCACTGTGCAACTGCCAATGTTGTCCTGAAGCAATGATCTATATGGAGATACAAAATCGAGACGGTAACCCGCACTTCAATATATGTCTAAGCGTCTTGCCTCCAGTCCAGAGGCGTTCTGGTCCGCCCCAACACTTCGGGTGTTAAAAATCAGCCGCCTTACCTCAATAATCTAAAGTCGTCGAATGCTGTGGAATCCTCATCCCTGCATAGTGCTACTCGATACCAATAACATGAGAGTAAAGCACCTTAGACATGCCCATATACGTGTCTAATCACATGTTCCATTCTGCTCACGTGACTCCGATTCCAATCAGCCGTACACTGCTGTTATACAAGGAACTGCATCCGAATCATGTGTGCGTGTCTAGTCACGCGACTAATGTGTGCGGTAATGATCTGCCACGGCAAGTTAATTAATAATATGGATATTGCTACTACGAACAGATCCATAAGTCTGCCCGACTGAAAGGGCTAAATTATTCTTGCATCAATATGCAGCCAGAACTCGGGTGCCTTGTATTGCAATTTGCGGCCATTCAACACGTGATTTCAATACACAACAAAATTATATTGTGACCTCGAAAGGTCGTATGTAGCAGTTCAAGTCAAGTGCTCAAGTCACGCTTCCGCTCCCTTGACCGCTCTGGCAGACAGCTGCTATATGCACCCCCAGTAGTGTGCAGGATCATTGTGGCAGCATTTGTCCTGCACAACGTTGCAACACGGTGGGGTGTACCGGTGGTGATGGTGGTGCCCCCACATCCCCAACCACACGCACGGCTGCTGCACATGGGAGGGGAAAGGGCATGTGGCGAGGCAGCCCGTACCCAGCTTGTGGCCACATTTTTCACCTAAACGCCAACCTCTGCGGAGTGCACACAGGCCTGGCACATACCAGGTGACAATTGATGATGAGAAAGGGACAGTTAACTGTCACAACCTTACCATCCTGAAAATGTATCCACGGAAGTGCCACATTGCGTGCATCCCCAGCTACTTAAACACAACCAATCCCATGTGACCAAAAGGAACACAGGCAAGGTGCATATCCCCCCCCTGCAAAACAGGCCATGAAAGTACTGGTATGCCACCCAAACTCTCCCAACCCCCATGACCTCTGTCTGCCACACCATACCATGGTATGCAACGGCAAAACATCAAACCATATGCACAGCACATGACACAATAGTCATGAGGTGCCACTTGAGAAATGTAAATAGGCACCAGACAATTACTCTTGACATGGAATCTGAAGAAATGACTGACCAAAACCTCACACCCTGAAAATGGTGGAACAAATGCATGCCACCAGTGGTGCAAGCAACAAAAGTCAGAATACCTGTTGCCATGCACATTAGACAATAGCAAATTGGCATTACAAACACTGTGTGCTGCATGTGTGTCCCCTGCAACACACCGCTCATCGGACAGCACAGTGAGTGTGCATTGCTTTGGGGAAACCCCTTGAGCATCATGAAAAATAAGTACAATCAACCAAATAGTACCCGGTTATGCATGTACACGATCAATGAATCGTAAGTGAACATGGATTGTCGGGACACAGCATGCCTGAGAAGGCAATCTGGGTGCACGTGTGTGCATGGTGTCACCTTAGTTGGTGTGGGGGGGTGTTGCCTAAGTGTTTGTGTCAGTAGGGACATGCATTAAATACATGCATGTGAAATGAAGTGAGCCCCAGCGTCCTGTACAGAGCCCATGTGAACATTGCACTCAAGGACCCCCCTGTGTGTTAAACCACACCAATCCCCTGACACCTCAAAATCAAACCCAACATAGGATCACCCATTGACCAGCAGAACATATCATGTACAGAGTACCCGCCATCGACAATGGCAGACAGTGAGCAATCACTGATTCATTGAAAATCCTTATAGGACCTACACACAAAGTGCATCAAAACGCCTCAAGGAGGGAGGGAACAAAGGAGAATAACAGTACATTCCTACAAGATCTTCAAACAGTCCAGAATGTGAAAATGAACTATCAAATCAAAGTACATAGTACAAATGCTTGTAACAATAAGGGAGAGTCGAGGGAGGGAATGTGGGAAAACAAAACTAGCATCATCATTGCTATGCCTGACGGCAATAGTTGCAGTGCAGGAGTCCCATAAGGAGCGGGGTTGAGGGAAGAGGAGGGAAGAGGTGAGGAGAGTAACAAAACAAGTGACAAACTATGGACGGTCGATGAAGAATCAAGATAGTTCTGGGGGGGAGAAGAAACACAGAAGGGAAAGGGGGAACAGACGACCTGTAATCAGTGGTGGAGGGACTGATGATAAAAGTAAGTGCCAAAATAAAACTCAAAAAGGTGAAGCTGGTGGGGTGGATGGATGAGGCAAAGGGGGAAGTGTCTGCAAAGAAGAAGCGGCTACATATCACCATGCCTAACGGCACTTGGGGAAGTGCCGGAAAAAGCCAGACAGAGGACAAGGAGGAGGGTAAAGGGTGGTGGAGAGGGAGAGGGAGGAGAGAAGGGAGGAGGGGGCCATGGTGTAAAGGCAG